>NC_133503.1:156370000-156995000 GCF_049354715.1 Callithrix jacchus
GCAGTTAGTTTAGATTCAAATGTTAGTAAAGCAAACAGCAAAGCACACTACCAAAGCAAAAGAAATAGGGGTGAACAACTGGAAATGGATTTTTAGAGGCAGCCCATTGATGATCACTGGATAAGTCCTAAAAGCCAAGAAACGTTGCAGATAATTTTTCTGTGGATTACTGAATTGCTGGTGATACTCAGCAGCTATTTAACTTGAACAGAAATGGATTTTGTGGGAGATCTGCTTGCTTTCTAAGTGCCCATTCCCTAGGGGTTGCCCGGGAAAGCCTTAAATGGCAGCAAGGTTAAAAATCGCACTTACAGTTGCAAGATCCGGAGTGCTTTACTTCCAGCAGCACACCTGAGGAGCAGGCAGCTTCCTTCATAGCACACTCACTGGCATAAGTGGCATTGTCACTGGCACAGACAGGCTCATCCGACTTACTGTCAGGGCACTGCTCATCACAGAGGGAAC
The DNA here is from genome assembly GCF_049354715.1 of Callithrix jacchus. Classification (NCBI taxonomy): domain Eukaryota; kingdom Metazoa; phylum Chordata; class Mammalia; order Primates; family Cebidae; genus Callithrix; species Callithrix jacchus. The sequence continues at coordinate 156,370,466 of NC_133503.1, forward strand.
ACCGGCCTCTCCCAACCTTGAAATCCCATAAACATTTTTTCCCACCAGTGCACTGGATATCTTCACAGGACTTTGCTTCTAGGATACAATACATTTGTGATGAGTAAACTGACTTCCCCATATCCCCCTTTTCTCCCTTTCTCCTAAACATAATTTCTATGTTATTACAGATGGGCTAATGGAGCTTTTACGCAAAAATGCTGGATAATAAAACTGAAACTCAAATGCACACACACACATACACACACAAAAATCCCCTGCAGTTTCTTACATACTACATTAGTGTATGAAAATAGTATTTTTTTTGGAACAAGATGTTACAATATTCTTGAGTTAAATATGTATCTTATTATTTCCCACAAGTGGGATATTTTGCAAAAGAAAGAATTCCATCAATTACTAGAATCTGATAACAGATTTCAGGAATTGCTAAGTAATTATTTTTCGCTTCCAGCAAGTCTGGCACTTAAAAAAATGTGTAAAATTGAGTGAGTTCTAAGTTTTCTAAGATGAAATACTGTTTTTTGCTTCCTGCTGGCATTTAAATATATGTCAATGCCTCCAGAAGAACGGTTTCCATGAGGAATGCTGTGGTCACAACAGTTTCCCCAAATTGCAGCGTGTTTCTCCCTATGGTGTCTGGGGATGGCTTGGGCTTTACTTATTAGTTAACCCCACAGTTTAACACCAGAACTAGCCTGTTTTCACTTTTTCTTTCCTCAATCCAGAATACCTACTGATACACTTTCCCTCATAGGCTAATCCAATAGATCTGCCCAGCAGGCAGGTAGCCTTTCTCAGGTGGCAGGCACTGGAGTAGGTGACTCCATCATTCCCACAGATATATTGCTCAGAGGAAGTGGGCTCTGGGCAAATCCGATTACAGGTCACACAGTAGGCATTATTGGTCTGGTCCACCACACACGTGGAGCTGCCTGGACAGAAAACATCCCGACAGGTCTCTGGAACAAAGAAGGAAACACACATGAAAAGGTACCGTCTAGTCGTTAGGGAATGAGCACTTGAAGTTACTAAGGAAATCATGACACTGAAGCATCCAGCTTTCCAAAGGCATTTTGGGAGCCCTGTGGTTTTCAATAGAGAATCTATGACTCTAGGTTAAGAACATTAACGCCCTCAGCGTTCTTAATGAGTCTTGAGAAGTTAGAAAAGGACTCCTTTATTTGGTTTCAGTCTTATTATTATCAGGCTCTTACTGTGGACTACACTATCCCCCAGGGGTCTGCTAGAGGGTCTACTTTAGGTACAAAGCTGGAGGAGGGGCACAGATCCAGTCTTGCTCAACAGGGGAGGACCTACTTTTACATCTGCCTTGGTACTGGACTTCCAGTTCTGGCTGATCTTTACATCTCGCCTTTAAGAGCGCACATTCACTGCGGTAGGTTTTCCCATCCAGCCCGCAGACTGGACCCTTCCAGGTGATGTTGGAACAATCCGGGGCGCAGACGCAGCGCGGTTTGTTCTTCTTGTTCATTCGGCATTTTTTCCCGGGTCCACAGTCCACGTTCTCACACGTTTCTGTGAGTTGGAAACAGGAATGGATTAAAACCAGAGCCAGGCAGTCTGCAGGTCAGCCAGGAGGGCTTCGGGTGCCTTGCGCAATCCTGCAGCCCTGAGTTTGCGCTGGAGGGGCCCAGGCTCTCTCCTAGAAGATTGGGAGGTGGTGAAAGAGTGCGGACCTTGGGCTATGCCCCAAGCCCAGATCTCTCTCGTCAAGGAGCACGGGTTGGCGGGCTTCACCACCACACTTGGCTAAGAAGTCTGGGGTGTTTTGCCTACAGCTTTTAACATGCAGAATTCGAATTTGCAAGGGGAAGAAAGGGGAAGCCCATGAACAAAGCTCTCCAATCCCAAAGCCCAGCCAGGTAGCGGGGAAGCTGAAGGGGTATACGCCCTCTACTGAGGGCCTGCAAGTCGGGAGGGACTCCTACCTTTACAGGGGATGCAGTTGGGGGCGCCCCCATTGAAAATCATCCACTTGAAGAGTGTGTTGTCATTCACGTCCTCCTCGGTCCACGAGGTGCTCAGACGGCCGGTGCTGCAGCACTCCTCCTTGCTCAGTTCGGTCTTGTACAGAACCTGGCAGCGGCCATTCTTGGCTTGACGGAGCCAGCAGTTTCCAGCTGTGAAGAGACAGGGGTGGGGAGGTGGGTGAGTGAGCGGTGGCGGGGCAGGGGGAGGGGGTGGTTAGTAAAGGAGACCCGGCGGTGCGGACGGGAAGGGTGATCACGGAGGAGGGGAAGCGAGAGAGACGCTGGAGAAGCGGGGGGGAAAGTAGGAAATAAATCGAAAGGGGTGGAGGGGTGGGAAAAGAAGGTGGGGGGAAGCCCTGATCCCAAAGATGGGAGGTGGGCGAGAGGGAGGGAGGGAGAGAGGGAGAAGACAGAGCGCCCCAGCCATATCAATGTCAGTTACCAGTGACCCAGACACAACACGTGCAGCTTGCATTGACTTTTACTAGACTGTTTACTTTTATTCGTCCCATTTCATAACCTGCAGCGACTCGAAGAGCAGATTAAAGAACCTGACAAAAACAGGATGCGACGGATGTTTTTACATGTTGGTTTCATGTAGGCGGTACAGGAATTATTTGTGACAGGGGTTAAGAAAGTGGGAGAACGAGAGAGGGGAGAGAGAGACGAGACGGGGGGGCAGAGAGAGAGAGAGAGAGAGAGAGAGAGAGAGAGAGAGAGAGAGAGAGAGAGCAGATCAAGCAAAAGGCACTTGTGAAAAATGAAAGCAAAAAAAGCAACCCAGCCCAGCACGGAGCTACCCCGCGCGGCCTGGAGGCGCAGCCCGCCCGACGGGCCCGTTTTGCAATCCGCCAGACCCGGAGCACGCCTGCGGCCACCGCGATCTTTCGAAATCTCCGAGCGCTGCTTTCCTCCGCGCCCACGTCCAGGCACCAGGCAGCGCCTCTCCCCGAAAGGCGGGCAACCCAGCGCAGTGCCATGCAGACGGGGAGGGGCAGTGGCCAGGAGCGCAGTATACAACACACTTAAAATGTTAACGCTGAAGCAGGGAAAGTAATGCCTTAAAGGGGGCAGGTTTCCTACCATTTCACGGTTATACGTGCCTACTTCATACCTAGCAAGAAATCTTTGCAAGTGATTTATCCCTCTTCCCCCATTTTAAATGTTCGGATTTGGGCCGGGAAGACTTCTCACGAATCACCAATATGACTTTAACAATCATTGGACTGTAAACTGCTATTATTATTTTAAACATTCTGCCCAAAGACTAATTGAAATAAACAAATCTATTTTTTAAAGGCAAGCTTCAGAAATTTGCTGTTAGCCCATTTCAGAATTCAAGTCAGTTATGGGCTGCTCGCTGTTTTACAGAAGGCTAAGAGTCAGAAAGAAGAATGAGGCGGAGGGAAAAAAAACTAAAGTGCTGAAAGCACTTCGGGGTAATAATTTGGCTCCTTTTTTTTCTTTGCGGGGATGGGGGATGGGGTTGGAAGAAGCATCCACTAGGCAGAAAGCTACTTCCCTTGAAAAATTTCAGCACCCACATTTCCAAGTTTGGGCAAAGTTTCTGAAACCACGTCCCCCAGCCTCCGAAGAAAATTTCAGTATATCTCCCCCAACCCCCAGGTTCTCCCCCGCTTTTCTTAAAGTATTCGAAAGATCTGGGAAGGAGAGAAACTGCAAATGGGTCCACTGAAATCTCCAGGCTACTACTGATACTTGCTCCCTTAGTCAGACCCACAGAGGAGATCACATCTAAAGTTATCATGGCCAGAACTTGGAGCATCTAACCCTAACTACTCAGACCCCAGCTCGCTCCTTTTCCTTTTTCAAGATTACCGAGCTCCAAACTCCGTTCCCAGTCCTAAAGTGTCATTGCCTTCAATTTTCCCACTCCTCTCCATCCCGGAGTCCCCAAGTTGGTCCAACATCTTCCGAGAGCAGCGTTGCTCAGAACAGACCAAGTGGAGACCACAGAAAAGTCGACCCCCTTGCCCTCAGTCGAGCCTCCCCAGCGCATCCCCCCTCGCTTACCCTGGGCACTGCGGTCTTCCATGAACTGGCAAAGCAGCAGCAGCAGGAGGCAAAGCCCACCGGGCTGGTGCCTGGCGCGGACCATCCTGGGGGCAGGCGCAGGGCGAGTAGCGCGGCGGTGCCGGGAGCCGGCGCGGTGGCGGGTGGTTCGGGTGAGCGGCGCGCGTCGCAGAGGCCAGCGGCTGAGGGCGCAGCGATCCCGGCTCAACCCCGCGCTCGCCGCCCGCCGCCCGCGCGATTCAATGGACGTCAGAAGCCGGGCGCAGCCGCGCTTTAAATCTAGACGGGGGTCTCCGCGGTTTGCGGTGGGCGGTCTCCCAGTGTGTGGGGCAGTGGGAGGGCGGCCGCGAGCGAGGGTGTGCGCGGCTCCTTGGGGGTGGGGAGCTTTTAAAAGTTCAGTGTGAATCAGGTGACATTTCCCACCTTCTGGAAACCCTTCCCAATTATCTTTCGGAGGTGCCCGAAATCAAAACGACTGGAGGGGAATCGTCGAGTTCTTATTTGCGTAGGAGCGAGAGGGAGGGGGAAGGCGACCGGGGCGGGGGGTGGGGGCGACGCATCGGGGGTGGGGAGTGGGGAAGAACACCCACTTCAAGTTCTGCTCGCCGCCGCTCGCCGGCAGCGCCGGCGCGCCCGGGGTGGCGGGTGTGTGTGTGTGTGTGTGTGTGTGTGTGTCTGTGTGTGAGTGTGTGCGCGCGCGAGTGTGAGAGGGAGGGCGCGGTGGGGGCGTTGGAGGCGACGGCGGGGGGAGCTGGGGGAACCCGGGAGTTAGTCTCCGTGCTGGCGCTCCTCCGCTCCAGAGACTTTGCAAACGCCCGGAGAGCCCCGGGCTGCCCAAATATCCCGCCCCGGGTCTTGTCGGAGAGCGCCGGCCTCGGGGCAGTTCCCGGCCCCCGCAGCCTGGGCGCGGGGCCGGCGGGGTTTTGTGTCTGGGTCTGTGCGTGCCTGACTTTGCGGCCACCCCCAGCTCAGAGTTGTTGCTAGGAACCCCGGCCCCGGCACCTTCCACCCTGGCGGAGCGCTGCCCAGACGCGGCCCTTCGTCTGGGCGAGTCAGAAGCAAACAAAAATGTTTAACACCTCAGGCCCGGCCTCCCCCCGGCACAGTCTCGCCCTCTCCCTTTCTTTTCTCCCCTTTCACTTCGCAGCGTCTGGAGTCGGAGCCCGGAGCGGGGGCGCCGACGTAGGCGGTCTGGCCCCCCTTCCTCCCTTGCCCGGAGACTCCCCAGTTTCTGTCCTGTGTGCCTCTCTCAGTCTCCTCGGCTCCAGCCTCTCTCTCTCTCTCTCTCTCTCACTCTCTCTTTCTCTCTCTGTCGCTCTCTCTCTCGTCTTCTCTCTTTTCGCGGAATAAAAAAGATTGCAACATCCATAATGAACTTCTGTAGCCTCAGTTTATTAAGTACAGTGCCTGGCATTCTTTGCTGAAAGTTGGCGGGTCTCTCATTTATAACATTTTTTGGCACCGCTGAATGAAACTGAGGAGGCGATATTTCCTTTTATATAAAACGATTACTTCACGGAAAATGCTATATTGTTTATTCCAAAGCTGCCTCTTAAATGTCTGTTCTTTTCGCTTCTGAAGCCCGAAGGACAACAGACAGCGAAGTATGCAGACAAGATTCTTGGACATTCGCAGGTCACTGGGATTTGTTCTCCTACGGATTTCAAATCGGCCCTTCTTCCCCCTCCCGCCCCCTGCAACTCCCCTCCCTCTGCCAGACCCTCCCCCAGTCTTCCTCTCGCCCTCCCACCCCCCATCTTCCAGCAACCTTCCCCCCTCCACAACTGCAAATAACTCAGTGATAACAGATTTTTTTCCACCAACTGCAGGAGATAGTGCTAATCTTTTAATAAAAGATCCCATTACAATGGGATCTGTCTGGACAGACTATAATAGATCCCGAAATACAGCCGTGCTAATATTAGAAGACAGTTGTTTGGGTGCCTCTCAGACGGGCCCAAGCCCCCCTTTGAAAGTGGGCATGAATCACAAAGCCCCGCGGCCGCCGCACCTGCACCGCGCGCATTCGGTGCAGCAGGCTGGTAAAAACGGGTGACCTCGCCGCCGCTTTTCGCTTTATAATTACCGTCGTGAGGACGGGAGGGGAGGGGCTCGGGCGGCCCGGGGGAGGCTGGCTTTTTGCTCACTTCAGACGGCTGTGGGGGCTCCACATGCTTCTTAATCTTTCCAGAATCATGTTGTCTCTGTTTCTGTCTCGCTCTATGTCTCTCTCCCCTTCTTTCTTTCCCTCCCTTTCTCTCACCCATTCCCTCTGTTCTCTTTCCCCGACTCCTTTCCCTCTTCTTTCCTTCCCTCCTTCTACCCGGACTCTACCCAGACTCGCCCTCCCTTTTCCCCTTCTCTTTCTTTTCCCGTCTCCTTTTCTCTCTTCCCTCCAACTCATTAATGTAGAGTTGTTTAGTGCCCTCTAATGGCAGACGACATTAACAATTAATAGAAAACTGTCCCCTTTGCAGGAGCCGCCACTCAATGGCAGAGTTCCAAAGCTGAATTTATTTCTTCGTCTTTATTCAGAGAGATGGTATAGTGCTTATACAATGATGTGCTGGAGGAAAAGTTTGTTTTCTCTGCTTCAAGGTTCTCCCCACCTACACCAGGAAAAAGTTAAATGAAAGAGAAGTTAACACGTATTGTTACTTGACTTTTTCAAGCCCCCCCCACTTTTAATGGCAGCAAGAGACACAGCTTCTTTTTAAGTTAGGGCAAACAGTATATCCAAGATTGAAAATTAAACATCCCAAATACATAAAAGATCTTAAGATGGTAAGTGGTTGGATCTTATGGTGATGCTGTCAAATTCATTCATACATAATTACATGATTTTATGTTTGTCCCCAGTTTAAATATATTTATTGATCCTGAATTGGCCAGTAGCCTCTGGAAGCTGGGGTCTTTTTCTTAGACTTTCCACTCTAGGACTATCCAAAATATTTAAATTTTACTTATATGCCCAGTTGTATATGAAGTCATCTTGCCTGGAGAAATACAGAATCACATTTTAGTCCATATTTATTTTCTGAATATCTTTGGGAATATTGTTTTGAAGTTCATGATCTCATCATATTTTATAACCCTATAGCAAAGAGAACATGATATAACTTGCATGTTCTTTTTAGATTTTAATTTTGTTCATTCACATATGTACATATAACATGTTGATATAAAAGAGTCATACAAGTATACAAAAAGATTACCTTTTTGGGGGGAAGGTTATGTAGCTAAATGAAAATTAGAATAGAAGCAATTTGGAGGGGCTAATCAAAAAACTTGCATGTTTGAGCAAAACTATTTGGTTTATCCAGATAGTTATTTTAGTTTATGTGTATAGAAACAACTGATGTCACAAAAATTTTCTAAATTAATTTAAGTTGTAACCTCACAACTGCAGTATGATTGGGTGAAAGTTAAAATTTCCTTCCTATTTCATTTTTTGTCTGTGTAATGCCAAATACTCAGACCAGTCATTTGACTAAATTAACTGCATTGACTAGTTGTTTTGGCATCATGTAATTGTCTTGGCTAAGCCAAAGCAGACACAGTAGCTCTCATTGTAAAAAATGCCGCCACTCATAGGAGTCCCTCAGTACCAGAGGCTGACCCAGCACAGGATTACTTCTGTCCCAGAGAAGGTGGCCCTGCAGGTCAGGGCTGAGGTCACCATCAAACACACGGTGGAAAACACAAGTGCTGTGTGTTGCTTTTGCCCTTGTGAATAAGCAGCTTGGTGTTTGTTTAATGATACAAGCTCATCCTGTTTTTCAGCTGCACCTTGGATAGTATTGATCTGTTTGGGAGAACGTCTGCTTCAAATCAGCACAGATCGGTCACCATGACTCTTGTCATCCAGGGTTATTTTCTGATCATAACTGAGGAAGTGAGACATAGGTCAATACTGGTTCCATATGGGCTTTCTGTGGGCATCAGCAAGAGATCCATCCCATTTCTGTGGTATGAAATGGTACCACACCTGTTCAGTGACGTCACAGAAAAACAGCTGCTATTTCTTTTACTGTTATATTGTCTGTAAATGTTAAATATTGGGTTTGTGGATATCTAAATGTCAAGGGGAAATTTTAAAGTAAAAATGTCGCCTTTCATTTTTGTTGTATGCCTCCAAGTTTGACTTCTTATTTTTTTCCTTTCTGCTCTGCCAAAAAAAAATGTAAATTATGAGAAACAATAGGACCACTTTGTAACTGAATTTCTGGGCAGCACACAAAAAGACTACTGTTTTCTGATTGGTCTTTTGTCAGCTTCAAAAGCTATCTTCCTTCTGCAGTTTATAAATTTAAAATATTAGAGTTTAGCAAATGATTCAATCTAACTCCCCAGATAGCTATTTAAACTCATATGACATTGTTGTTTGAGACCAGAACTGACCTGGTTAAATTTCAGTACCTAAAAAGAGAATATGGAGGGAGTGGGGTGAGGTTATGTGGGGAGTATTTGAAAGTCATGAACTGAGTAGCTTTTTTTTTTGGCCTTAAAATTAAATGTCAAGCTTTTCTTGAAGTTAGGTGTTTTGCAAAATGAATACATTTTCAAATGCAAATAATCAATCTTGATTAAACAACAAAAGTTAAGCATTTGAAAAATAGGCTAAAATGTTTTTAAAATCATATTTTGTTCTAGGTACAAAACAGTTACTTAATGTGTCATAGTCTTTGGCATTATGCAACTTCACAGGCTAGCATAAAGAGTTGAGTAGGGGGTGGGGGGCAATAGTCTGTACTGGTTGAATCATTGGCGAACTAAAAAGTAAAGAAATGTGAGTACATAAAGCAATGTTTACCCAAGAGATCCAAACTACCAGTTGATTAAGATTTTTAAAAAATCATTAGAAAATGTTTTTTTGATGTAGTTCTAAGAAAACAGTGGATTACTTGAACTTTTCTCAGGGTTGCTTTGGTGTAATATAGAGCTGATCAATCATGGCTATCACTTCCGTAGATACTACTTGTTTCTGTGTAATTTTTGCCTGATTTTCCCCTTTACTGTTAGAAATATTTTTGAATTTCCAGAAGTCAGCTAAGCTACTTGTCATATAGTTACTTAAACTAGCCATATCAGTATATTCAAGTTCAACATAATTAAGCAATTAAAATAAATCTTAGTAAATAATTCAAATTATGCCTTAGGATGGGAATGTTACATTGGATTAATAGATAATTCTAAAATGTTTTAGGTCACTTTGACAATATAAATGATTCATGTATTTGGATATGACTGAAAATACTGTGTGTGACCGTTAGCACTTTTAACCTTGATTCCATTTACACTTTGAACTGCATAGAAGGTGTGAGGAGGGCACACCAGGAATTGCTGTTCAGTTTCCCTGACTTTATGTTGGAAACTATGTGTCAGTGAAAGTAAGAGCCACCTTTCTGGATTATTCATTGGCTGAAGGTGAGTAGCGTGTGCCAAGTATAAAATACACTTTGGTATATTTTATTTTCTGGTCCCTTATTTTAGCTTTCCATAGAGTAGCAGTGGTTTACATACTTAATAACTAGTTCTTTTCTAGGTATTTACCTACTTTTTTTTTTTTTGAGATGGAGTTTTGCTCTTGTTACCCAGGCTGGAGTGCAATGGCGCGATCTCAGCTCACCGCAACCTCCGCCTCCTGGGTTCAGGCAATTCTCCTGCCTCAGCCTCCTGAGTAGCTGGGATTACAGGCACGCGCCACCATGCCCAGCTAGTTTTTTGTATTTTTAGTAGAGACAGGGTTTCATCATGTTGACCAAGATGGTCTCGATCTCTTGACCTCGTGATCCACCCGCCTCGGCCTCCCAAAGTACTGGGATTACAGGCTTGAGCCACCACGCCCGGCTGGTATTTGCCTACTTAATATTACAATCAGTAGTTGATACAATTGCTGTTTGATCATCCATCATATTGTCACCCCACTTTTTAATTTGACATGAATCCTGTCTCATTTCTGATCCTGACTTCACCTAAGAAGTGAAATATTGTTGCCAGGCAAGTGTCAGAGCCCTGGCATTGAAAAGTGGTCAACTTGTGGGTTGGTAAGAAGAATTTACTGATGAGATTATAGGTTTGAAAGTGGAAAGTTTTATTAGAAAAAAAGAATGCTGCAGAAGCGCACCAGGGTCTCTCAGCAAGAGAGGACTGAGAGTGCTTTGGTAGATTTTTCCTTAGGAGTATTTATGGACCTTAAGTATTTATGCAGGACATTAAGAGTAATTTGGACCATATTAGCATGTAGGTCATGATAAACAATTACATTTGTAGATATCTTGGTGCCTTAATGTCAGCAAGGGTTGCACAATGGGTTTCAATATACACACATTCTGGAGATGTCTAGAAACCATAGTTACTTACAAATTTTGGGGAAGAAAACCTGGAACCATATGCCTGGTTTAGGTAACAGGGAAGTCTAATTACTTCTGAATTCCTCTGAAAAGGAATTGTGTCTCTGGATGGCCTGCTTGATAGTCACCAGGTGATCTTTGTCATCCTGAATTATGGTTACAATAAATCCAATTTCACAAGTCAGTTGAACATGATTTTGAATATCCTATTGCATCACCTTGTAGAATTTTCAGTTAGTCTTGGAAGCAGAGAGTGAGTTTTACCAGACACCGAATCTGCTGCACCTTGATCTTGGACTTCCCAGCCTCCAGAATCATGAACAGTATATTTCTGTTGTTTATAAAATTATTAAATCTAAGACATTTTGTTATAGCAGCAGCATGAACTAAGACAGACATTGTTCTTCAAAGGGGAGTTCATTCCAAATCAATTTTGCATTTTTCCTTTGCACCTTTGCAAAAAATCAAATTGCTTCATAAGTGTGTATCTATTTCTTGGGTTTCTCTTCTCTTCCATTGATCTATTTGGTGGTCCTATGCTGATTACTTACTATCTTGATTACTGTGACTTTATAGTAAATCATGAAGACAGGTAGTATAATTCTTATAACTTTTTCTTTTTTTTCAAGATCACTTTGAATATCCTAGTTATATTTATATATATATATAACTTTTAGAATCTGTTTGTTGATTTTGCAAAAAAAGCTTGATGGGATTATGATTAGGGTAGATCAATCTGGGGAGAATGGCATTTTAACACTATGGAGTCTTCAAAACCAAGAACATGGTATATCTTTGCATTTACATAATTCTAATTTTTCTCAACTGCGTGGGTGGTTTTTTTTTTTAATTTTAGCTGTCATTGAAAAACATGTTGAAGTAGGAAAAACATGCCATTTTCAGCTCTGCGTCTCAAAGGACCTCAATAGGTTATAAAGATTTTCTGGTGCAGGCTGATACTTGTTTTCAGACTTACCAAGCTGATTGTCTCCAGTCGGTCAAAAAGAGTGTATTGAGCACACTTACCAGGAGTGGTGTGTTGACTCATCGAAATCTCTGGCACGCACTCTTTTGGTGTTTCTTTTAGACCATCATCACTCCTTTAAATGAATAATCTTCATCACTGTGAGATTTATACTCAGTGAGTGTTAAGAATAATTCTCTATTGGTTAGTATTTTGTTGAGTATTATTTCATCATGTTGATGCAAATAGACTCCTACTCAAAACTATCCATTATTGTATTTAAGTTCTGAGAGATGGAAACATGCAGTTTCCATTATGCCAACATTTGGATGGCAGTTACTTTCTGCCTTCATTCTTTATTGGAAAGTTATGGCATCTTTTCTGTTGTTATTGCTCTCCCTGATCCATTCATCCTCTCTGTAGTTTACTTTTTCCTTGCATTTCATTTTCCATCCACCAGAAGGGCTGGTGCTATAGCCTAAACTTGTACCTTTTGTAGCATGTATTGGCTTAGTTGGTTTTTCATGTAAATGCCACATTCAAAAGTAAACAATACTTTGTATTGTTTATCCAACAGTACTATTAAATATTTAACAATGGGTTGAGGTCAAATGGTGATGACACAACATTTGGAAGTACAGGACAGATGATGCATTAAGTGTTGAAATAAATTATTTCAACACATGGTGAGCCTTGCTATTTTTTGGGCTCAAAAAAGTATATATATATACACACACACACACACACATCTGCATAGTGAAAACTACTAGATGAATTACTTAAAGGCAGTCTTGGTCAATGTTTGCTTAATCTTCCATAAATAGTCACTTTTTAGTTATCTAAAATTGTGAGTATATGCATATAGGAGGTTCATTTATTTGGTTTTTCAATGCATTAGATAAATGATTCTCTTGAACTGGTCTCAGTGCAATTTCCTTGCAAATAAAGATATGAAAATCATCAACAGGAAACATGTGTTAATGGCTCACATGCTGGGCAGATGGAAACATAGTGTAGAAGAACCATTTAGTTGAGATCATTTTGGCCCCAAGACTTCTAATTTTTGCCTTAGCAGAAAACATTGCCTTGGCCAGCCAGATGACACAACAATCACATTGTCAACATCTTCATTATTGCCAGAGAACCAGATTTCCTAAATAAACGATTAGGCAGTGATTCTTAACTTTTTCTTGTTCCCAGTCCTCTTGAGAAGCTATTGAAAGATATGGACAATCTCCCCAGAATAGCACACAGACACAAACACATACACAGCCACACAAAATTTGCATTCATTTTAAGGAGGTCACAGGCATTCTGAAATCCATGCATATATCTATTATTTTATTCTTTAATAATAGCTACCATGTTTTAGTGCCTATTCCATGCTAGACACATGAGATACATCATCTCTATTTTTCTTAACTGCTCTTCCAGGTAAATATTATTATCACCATTTCCTAGATCTCTCCACAAAATATAGGGTGAGGCTGAGTTGGAAGTACTTTACAGCCCAGCTTCTAAGAAGCGATTGTAATTTAGGCTTCCCAAGGATTAATGAGAAAAAGAAACAGATCTGTAATTACTCCTATATTCTAAGCAATTTAAGATAATTTTAAAGATAATGGTCTTCTACTGTTATTCATAAAATCTGAAGCTGAAGAACATAAAACATGCAAGCATAAAAAATCAGTTACATTTTCCAAATTCTCTCATGAGGATAGAGAAGCAAACAAAACTAATCTAGTTGTAGCTTTCTTGGAGATTTTAAGATAAAAGAGAAGGCAGATATTAAATACGTAAGTACTGTACAATAAATTATGATGAAGAGGGTTAAGGAAAGTCTTCTTGATGAAGTGACCTTTAGCTATGATTTTTAGTTGAGGAGGGGTTAGTCAGGAGAAGACAGTGCTTGTGGGGAGGTGGAAGAGTATTTGCAAAGCCCAGGAGACAAGAAAGGAACCATTTTAGGAACCAAAAGAAGTTTAGTAATGACCAAAGCACAGAGTTGGAGAAGGAGAGTGGAAATTGAGGAAAATGAAGTGGATGATCTAGATTATATAAGCTCTTGTAAAATCTTGGGCTTACTGGTTTTCCAGAGGAAACCCATGGGAATATTGTAAGTAGAAGGTGGCCCGGGTCCCTTTTCACTTAGATACGCCCAGCTTGATCTGTGGAAATAAATGAGAAGGCATTAACCGTGGTAAAAGGGTTAACTTCGAGAGATGATTAACAGGTAGAATTGATAGATTCTGTTGATTGATTGAATGTGGGGTATGAGGGAAAAGGAGGAAACAAAAATAACTCTTGGGTTTCTGGTATGACTAAGTGAGGGGACGGTAGTATAATTTTCTACATGATTATTACTTTGAAACCTAGTTTCTGCTGAAAAGGCAGAATAAATGTTTATTTTTTCCCCCTTTACGTTTTTAAAGTAAGATGTACGTTGAATGGCTACGTCAAGTGGTGTTGACAAATGAGGTTTCTGTTGTTTGCTCTTGTTTTTCCTTTCTCAAAAGCTGATTCTCAAAAGATATTATGGACTTATAGGTATTCATAGATTCTCAATTAACTGTAATCACTGTTTTTTATTGCCGAAATCATTGTAATTTTGGCCAGTAGAAGTCCTTTCAAGGTAGCCTCTGTATCTTTTTCACACAATCCCATTAATCCTGGAAAGTTTGCTTGCTTTTGGTGCAAATTGTCCTAGACTGACCTTATATCTTTGCTGACCCAGGCACAGAATTAGCCTTTCTCCAAGAAGACCTGATTTTTTTTTAAATTGGGGAACAGCATTAGAGGTGAAAATCTGGGTGCTAGAGGTGCTCCTTGCTACTATAGTGACATTGCTTTTAGGATATTTCAATGACAGAGCTAGAAAAAACATATTTTTTAAATCATAAATTTATGTTGATAATTCCAGTTCCAATTCTTTTTTGTTTTGTTTTGTTTCTTTCCAGTTCCAGTTCTAAAAAAAAAATTACAGCTTTGGCTGGGCGTGGTGGCTCGTGCCTGTAATCCCAGCACTTTAAGAGTTTGAGTTAGGCGGATCACCTGAGATCGGGAGTTCAAGACCAGCCTGTCTCTACTAGAAATAAAAAATTAACTGGACGTGGTGGTCCACACCTGTAATCCCAGCTACTTGGAAGCCTGAGGCTGGAGAATTGCTTGAACCCAGGAGGTGGAGGTTGCAGTGAGCTGTGATCGTGCCATTGCACTACAGCCTGGGTGACAAGAGCATGACTCTGTCTCAAAAACAAACAACAAAAAAAATTTTACAGTTTTATTGAGGCATAGTTCATGTACCATAAAACTGACTTTATTTTTTGAGACAGGGTCTCACCCTGTCAACCAGGCTGGAGTGCAGTGGCATGATCATGGCTCATTGCATCTGGACCACTGGGCTCAAGGGATCCTTCTACCTCAGCCTGCCAAGTAGCTGGGACTATAAGCAGGGCTTGGCTATTCTTTTTTTTTTTTTTTGTGATAGTGTCTTACTGTATTGCCCAGGCTGGTCTCAGACTCCTGGAGTCAAGCGATCCTCCCGCCTGGGACTCCCAAAGTGCTGGAATTATAGTCATGAGCCACTGTGTCCTTCAAAACGTACTTCTGAAGAATATAATTTAGTGGTTTGTGGTATATTCACAAAATTACAACTGTCCTCACCAGCCGATTCTAGGACATTTTTATTACCCAGAAAGAAAATCTGTACTCATGTCACTTCCCATTCCTTCTTTTCCCTAACCCCTAGCAACTACTAATGTATTTTCTTTCTGTATGGATTGGCTTATTTTAGACATTTCATATAAATGGAATCATGTAGTATGTGACCTTTTGTGAAATTCTGCTTTTTTCACTTAGCATAATATTTTCAAGTTTCATCCATGTTGTAGCATGTATTATTAGTGCTTCAGGTCATAAAAATGACTGAACAATATACCATTGTGTGGATATATGACATTTTGCGTATCTGTTCATCAGTTGACAGACATTTGGGTTGTTTCCACCTTTTGGCTATTGCAATGAATGCTGCTATGAACATTCACATACAAGTTTTTGTGTGAGCATATGTTTTCATTTCTCTTGGGTATATATATGGGATCTCCATGTTTATCTTTTTGAGGAACTATCAAACTGTTTTCCAAACAGTCTTTTGGAAACCATTTGTCCCATTTTACATTCCCATGGCAACGTATGAGTGTTCCAGTTTCTCCACAGCCTCTATAACCTTTATTATTAATCAACATTTTAATTATAGCACTCTTAATAGGCGTGAAGTAGCATCTCATTGCATTTGTTTTGTTTTTGAAAGTAAGTTTTACTTGAAGCTAAAGTCATATAAAGAGATGGTATAAGGAAGAAATACATAATAGCAACCTGTAAATTTCAGCCTGAAGAAATTCAAATATACCACAGTGAACTTTGGTACTGATAGACACAAGAGAGGAAAGTGGCCTACAGAGGCTGCAGCACAACTTAAGGAATCTGTTTCGTAAGGAAACACATTTCCCAGGTAGGGCACAAACTCTGCAGTTAACAAGAAAGCAGTTCTTCACCAGCACATAAAGATGGACATCTTGCAACTAAACCATAGCAGAGGTGAGGGAACGGGGACACTTATTCGCAGCTGAACTTCTTTTGCATAAAACATGCCAGGCATAATTCCCTGGTCTTGCTTTCACCTCTGTGTGGTTTTGATCTACATTTTCCAATTCAGTTTTAATGTTCTGTTAATTTAATTTTTTATCTTATAATTTTTAACTTAGAATTTTATTTTATCATTCTCGTGGTGCTATGAAAATCTCAATTCCTGGTATCATTAATAAATCGCTTATTTTTTCTATGCCATTAAGAATATGATTTTAATGCCTTGCTTTTTTATGGTATACAAGATTTTAAAACCCTTTAAAAATATTTTATCTTAGAATTTGTTCCTTAGATTTTGTCCTCTTTTGTAGAGAGAACACTCTTTTCAACAGGCTGGATTTGGAAAAGAGAAAAGAGAATTTACTGAAACAGAAACACAGGGGAAGGATAATGGTATGTCTTGGTAAAGTTTTAAACAAAACAAAACTAAAAAAATTTTTTTTCCTCCTGTGTAAAAAAGTAATACATGTCACAAACATTTGGAAAATATAGCATAAGAGAAAATTGAAATCATGTGTTTTCTTACCACCCAGAGATAACAGTGATTAATGTTTTGTTGTATATCCATCCAGAGTTTTTTATAAACCTAAAGGCAGTGATTCAGGGGATCACCAATACCAGTCTAACAGGGCAAACAGCATCTTAACCAGCAGAGATCATGGTATTCTGGAAAATACACTTCTCACATTTCAGGATTCCTGCCAACATGCAGGGTCTAGCTTTGAGAAGAAAGGCTGGTAGGAAGTAGACAAGGTTCAGGGTTCTTAGCCCGCAAATTGAGTTTCAGGCAGGCTTCCAGATTTGGTTGTCAATGAAGATATGGGTGACAGGATGGAAAGTTCCTGGGTCTGGGGAAAGTTACCTGTTGCCAGGCTCTGTAAATAGTGGGGTGATGGCTACTGTGTGCTTCCTTTTCCTGTTGGGACTATCTCAGGAAAGGAAGCAGATTTGGTTTCTGCAGATGGAGCTCAACAGAGGCTCCAACCTTGGGTTCTGAGGAAGCGAAGGGCAGGGACTGACTGTGCCGCTTGAAAGTGAAGTCCACTTATTTTCAATTATATTACACATGTTTTGGGAAAATAAACCTTGAAAAATGCATTTTAACATAGTGATTTTTTTTTCAGCCCAATCTACTAGCAAATGTAACTAAATGTTTAAAGAAGCACTATAGAGATGTGATCACTGAGTATATCATGTTAATGACTGTTCTTAATGGAAGGAACAGAAAATTGTATTGTTATGGAAAGCAATTAGAGATATTTGAGGAATGTGTATTCTTGTTGCTCTTACAATAGCTCAACAGCTTTTTTATAATAGCTTTCAAATGATGTCTTTTCTCCAGAAAGTTTGAATAAGATGCAAGCTACACATTGGTAGAGTGCCTTGTCCAGTTGTGGGTGTTCAATAAATATTAAACACCAGCAACAATCATTTAAATTTCCTATGTTATGTTTGCCCGAGAAAGGATTTCTTCAGCAGAGCTATGGATTAAGGATACCCTGGGGCTGCAAGAGAGAGAGACATAGTCACTTTACCCACAGCCCAATCCCACACACCAATGTGTCAGAACAAAAAGATCAGTATATGGTGGTAACTCCTGCAATCCTCCCCACACACTGAGCTGCCTTTTCTTGCTATTGGCTCTTTATGAATAAAGAGTTGAATCAGCCTGTGATAAGGCAACTGAAAAGTACTAGCATTTTGAAAGGGATAACCTGTGAATATGGTCTTGGGTTTTACTTACATATTTACATCTCCCCAGGTCTAGCTGCAACTTGAGAAGTTGGAAATAAGGAGATAAGTATTCTTTGGCCCAAATAAAGGGCAGAAGTCAGTCTCCCCTCTGATCTGCAGTCTGGATCTCATATCTGTGAGTTGAATCTCTGTTACATGAGGAACAAGTACAGCTTGTGCAACAGAGGTCCCCCTGTGTGGATCTGACAGGAGAAGTTTGCTCTGAGTGTCATAGTGTTGTTTTCATCTTGATAGACTAGCACAGTCTGGTGAAATGGTTGGGGGAGGGTGCCGGGGAAAGGAGAAATGCCCAGGTAGCTGAACAATGAAAGCTTACATGTTACATGTCAGAAGTGAAAGGGAGCTCAGTGAAACCACTGGTGAGCTGAGGCAACTGAGACAGTGGAGTGGGAATTTCAGGAAGAATAACATTTGCAAAGGCTGAAAATAATCAAGAGAATCAGAAGCATGTACTTGAAAAGTGGGAAATACAGTGATATGTCCACTAATCACAGCACTATCACCATCTCATCTTTAGTCTGTGATGAGGATTCAAAACTCAAGAGAGACCTGTCTTGACCTGTGTCTATACTTCATGTTGAAGTATTTATTTTTGTTCTCGGTGTTAGTAGATGCTGCTGCTGAGAGCATTACTATTCATGTGTATGAATGGGGCTCAAAGCTGCCCGGTTAATGACACACAGTCCAATCTCATCTAAGCACACATGTAGACAGGCTGCCTGTTACCACTGATGGCTTTGCCTGTTCACCTCTGGGGCCACATGAAATCTCATTTAACAAAAAGCTCCTCCAGGTTTGAAATATTCAGCATTGATCTGTTGACGGCTTTGGTTTCCCAGGAGTCAGAGTATATGCCATATTTACTAACTGTTCAGCTTCTACACATTCTTCCCACTCCTCTTCACTTGGCTTTGCTTCTAATCAAGCCCCTTTGGCCTGTGGCGGGTGCAGCTGCTGTGGTTTAGTGCACATGTCCAGGGACAGAGATTGAATGAGCCGAGCTTAAATGCTGATGGAGTGACTTTGGAGCTGTGTTTTTGGCGCCCTTATGTTTCCACTCATGTCGGTTCTGGCACATGGGTATTGATGTGGAGACTGCTGGGGAAGGCGGGTGGGGATCCAAGTTACTGTTGTTTGTCCTTCGAACAGGTGCTTAAAGGGCACAGGTTTAGTTGACAGCCTGATGTCATGCCTTGTTTTTTTGGGGGTGATTTCCACCAGAAGGGAGCTTCTTGGAACAAGTGTCCTATTTTTTCAGTCTGCCCAAGCATCTCTGAACAAGTTTCCTAGGTGGTGGAATTTGCATTTAGTTCTCCCCCCATTGGATTTGTGACGGTTTCTTCTGCGAAGGTGGCTACCCTACCTCAGATTTGGATTATATTTTTGCATTGGGATTATTTTGCATCATCTAAGACAGAGTCCCATGGAATCTCATGTAATTTCTTGTGCTTTGGGTTTAGCAGTAGAGTCACTGAATATATAGAAGTTCCTGAATGATTGCACCAACGTTACATGATACTGCCTTCTGTGCTGGCTTGATTTTTAAGAGGATGCTGGGCATAGTCTGATTCTGGCTTGTAGAAGCATGGTTTTGTCTAGCACACTGCACAAATAGATGTACCCGAATTCAACTGGTGGTAGAGAGCAGATTTCATACTTCAGCAAAGTCTGCCATCGAATCTAACATACTGGCTTTATCATAATTTTAGGAGTTTAGGGAAATTCTCTTGTCAAGATACCTACTTGTTAGGAATCTGGTGTAAGAGTATGATGAGTTGGGTTAACAGAATATTGAACCAATAATATCAAAGATGTGGAACTAAAGCAGGCCAGGATTAAGTTTAAATTTAAGAATCAAGTTCTGTGTTTTTCGAGGATTGTCTCTGATACCACAGAACTTGGTCCTCTTGGTTCATTGAGGAAAAAATCTATGTCTGTAAGACAGATGTGAAATTTGGGCACTTATTTTCTTTGCCATATTCCATATTCAAAATTTCTGCTTCTTATCAAAACTTCTCTTTCCAAACGAAGTTATATGGCTTGGTCAAAATAAAAACAAAAGGGGTGAAGTATACACATAAGAAAATGTCTCTTATTTGTTAAGTTGAATGATTGATATAATATCAATTTATGTGTGTAAAAATTAAATATTGTATATATTTTATATATATAAGATTTTTACTGTATATAGAAATGGGAAGATATACACGTTATGTAATAAATTTCTATATTGGGGATTAAGGAGGGGATTTTTATTCAGTATATTAATTCTGCAAAGAAAAAACACATATGTTTATTGGTCAACTTTGGCTTTCTTTGAGGAAACCCTCATTCCTCTATAAAGTGAAGCAACATTTTTTAATGTACCCTTACCTGCTTAAGGATAATAGAAAATTCAGGCAGGTTGAGTATTGGCAATTCTCAAAGATAAAATTGAAGAGAGTAAACACTAAGAGTTAAACTAGTTGAATGAAGAGTGAAGGTTGCCAAGTATAAATATGCTAGTCACTTCATTATGTACAGCTACTGCAACTGACTGCTTTTGACTCTCAAGGGAGCAAAATAAGAAATAGATGCAATTGTATCTCCGAAGGAGTGTCTAATTAAGGTATGAACACATTAAACAGCCATGGACTAATTCCAAAGCAACCTTAATTCATGTGAGTGACAGTGTATCATAGATGGATATATCATATCCAAGGGATTTCAATACAGAAACATATTCTGTGTGAATTTATTATTGGCTTAGCTAGTCATGGTCATTTTGTTTCCACAAAAGGATCATTTGAAATCAGTAAATCCAATTCAAACAATAAAAATGAAAATGAACAAATCGTATTTTAGTCTTCCCCAGAAGATTGTAACTTTTATAATCACTATGGATAGAATGCTGTGGAAGAATGGAGGCATCAATACTTAATTTTTTTTCTGAAGGAATAGGAGAAGTGCTCATAACATATAGAAAAGATGTCAAAGAATGAGAATTATTTTGTTATAAGAAGAATTAATAAACATTCCAGAAAAAAGCACAAGAAAAAGCAGAAATGTATGGAGAGCATAGGATTGTGGGGCAGGTAATTGATGAATCTGTGCAGATTAAATTGTGTAGGTCCTAGAATGACAAATTAAGACATTTAGACTTGATCTTGTAAATAATGTAAAACTGTTAAAGGGCATGAAATGATGAGATTTGTACTTGTTATTATGAAATACACACAACAAATTGTACTTAAGAAATTAAAAGAATATTTGAAATGAAAACCAATGGGATAAGTTTATAGCTTCTCAAACAGGTGCCATTGACATTTCAGGTATGCCTATTTACCTGATCATACTGCATACGATGATGGCCAAAAGACGTGATGATGAATGAATACAGTCTTTGGCACTAAACCCTTTCCTACATAAAGCTGAAATAATAAGATTGAAAAATTAAATAATAGCTTTGTTCACAGTTCCAGTTTTTTGCTAAATATTGTACAAAAAATAAAACCTCAAAAGCAACAACCAAAACAAAAGAGAAAGCCTAGGGGATTAAGAAGTCAGTAAGTTTGCTTAAAAACTTTTGTTGGGTTCACAGTATCATTACTAGTAGTACTCCTAACAATTGCTTACTTTTAATGAGTGCCTACTATGTGCCGTATGGTTTGCTTTTATTAACATTTAAAATTTCTTCTAATTCTAATTTTTACTTTTTCAATAAACCTTATTCGAGAGTAGATTTAGATTTACAGAAAAGTTCCAAAGATAGAAAGTTTTACATACCTTGTATTCAATTTCCCTTATTATTAATATTCTACATTAGGCCAGGCATGGCTGCTCATACCTGTAATCCCAGCACCTTGGGAGGCTGAGGTGGGTGCATTGCCTGAGGTCGGGAGTTCAAGACCAGCCTGGCCAACATGTGAAACCTTGTCTCTACTAAAAATACAAAAATTAGCCAGGCATGGTGGTGCCCACCTGAAGTCCCAGCTACTTGGGAGGCTGAGGCAGGAGAATTGCTTGAACCCAGGAGGCGCGGGTTGCAGTGAGCCAAGATCCAGCCTGAGTGCAGTGAATTGAACCCTGATTCAATTCAAAGAGATGTTAAAGATTTCTTGGTAATGCTGTGGGCAAGTGGAGGCTGCACAGGGTTTCCCCTACCAAATGCAAACACTGTTCGCATAATCCTAGCATCTTTAAAACACTTGTGCATGTTCAGATCCTCTGGAGTCTGTAAAAAGAAGGAACAGAGAAATTCCAGAGAGTCTTTGTCCTTTGCTCTTCTCATTAGTTTCCCCAACCAGAACTCTAGTTGAGCAACAGAGTGAGACACCATCACAAAAAAAGAGAAAAAAGATAAGAAAAAAGACAAATCTTACATTAGTATGGTACATTTGTCACAATTAATGAATCAATATTAATACAATATTATTAAGGAAAGCCCATACTTTGTTCTGGTTTCCTTATTTCTACCTTTATTTTTTCTGTTCCAGGATCTTTCCAAATACCACATTACCTTAGTCGTCATACTTCCTAAGGCACCTCTTGGCTGTGGCAGTTTATCATGGTATTTTAATCATCATAATCATTCCATGTGGTAGGACTATTATAATTTTTTTAACAGGTGAGAAAACTGAGTAACAGAGAAACTATAGCCACATAGACATGGGAATCAACTTCAGAAATCCGGGCCAGAACCCCCACTCTTTAAGCACTGCAGTGTTTCTAATGTATTGGGTACTCATTAAAAGGAAAACACATGCACAGCTGTACACCTGAACTCGTGACATAAGGCTGCATATGGTAAGTGTTCTAAAACCCAAAAGGTAAAGATTATTTATGGCTTGTAGGAGTTAAGTGAAATTTGTGAAAGATTTCAACAATGAGATAAAGTTTGAGCTAGGACTTGAGAACTGGGAGGAATGATAACATGATAGATTATAGTTCTTTTCAAATGTGTTAGACTCCTCATCCAAATTCATTTTTATAACTTCTCCAAGGTTTTGTCCTGGCATGAATGGCTTGAGGACAAGAATTTTTGGGTTCTGGTTTAATAAATTTTCAATGATCAAACAAAGTTATGGTTTGTAGAATTTCATTTGACTTTGAAGAGGACAAAACATTTAAAAAATATGTTTTTCAATCTATTTATGCTTAGTCTGAGGATTACTTTTGTCACATTCTCAAGCTCTTTCCTAACCAACTGGAGATAAAGATGAGGACAATTTTGTTTGATTAATGCATTTTTGATTTTTTTTACACCATTCTGGCACATGCAAAGTAATGAATAAAAATTTGATGAATAAATGAATGAACCCTGATTCAATTCAAAGAGAAGTTAAAGATTTCTTGGTAATACTGTGGGCAAGGGGAGGCTGTGCAGGGTTTCCCCTACCAAATGCAAACACTGTTCGCATAATCCTAGCATCTTTAAAACACTTGTGCTTGTCCAGATCCTCTGGAGTCTGTAAAAAGAAGGAACAGAGAAATTCCAGAGAGTCTTTGTCCTTTGCTCTTCTCATCAGCTTCCCCAACCAGAACTCCAGTTCTCTGAATTTGTGGAGGGGGGAAAACAAAACAAAACAACAACAACAACAACAACAAAAGCCAAATTATTCTCAGAAAGTTCTAGAAGTATGTTCTATTAATGTTTACCACTTTTATAAAAAGTAAGAAGTAACTCTTAGAATATCAAGTTTATTTATTGGAAATGACCTCTACTGAGAAAGTATTTAAAAATGACAACCAGCAACTTTACTTTGTATTAATTATCTTCACATTGTGCACAAATTAAACAATTCATGATTGGATTTAGAAAGTAGTAACGTATTATTAAAGTACATTCTGCTTCAGGAGATGTGACACATACAAAATATATTAAATCTTTAGAAGTTTTTAGAAAATAACCAGAATTTTCAAATTTGGAACATGGCACTTATATCAATGTCAGGTAGGACTGAAAAGCTGTAACCACCCAAGGGGTTCACCTTGCTTGCTGTGTTGACAGAGCCAATGTATCAAGACAAGGGGACTGCAATAGAGAAGAGTAATTCACACAGAGACAGTTGTGCAGGAGACTGGAGTTTTATTATTACTCTAACCAGTCTCCCCAAGCATCTGAGGAGCAGAGTTTTTAAGGACAACTTGGTGGGTGAGGGGAAGCCACTGAGCTGGGAATGCTGATTGGTCAGGTAGACAAAGCCGTCTTTTTGCCCTGAGTTAGTTCCTGGTGGGGGATGGTTGGGGCACAAAATCCGAAGAGCCAGTTATCGATCTGAGTGGTGCCATCTGATCCATCAAGGGCTGGGTCTGCAAAATATCTCAAACACTGATCCTAGAAGCAGTTTAGGGAGGGTCAGAATTGTGTAGCCTCCAGCTGCATGACTCCTAAACCATAATTTCTAACTCATGGTTAAATTAGTCCTACAAAGGCAATCTAGTTCCTAGGCAAGAAGGAGGTCTGCTTTGGGAAAGGGCTGTTATTGTCTTTGTTTTAAACTATAAGCTAAGTTTCTCCCAATGTTAGTTCAGCCTATGCTCCAGAATAAATGTCCTTCAGCCTGTGCTCCAAGGACAGCTTGGAAGTTAGAAGCAAGATGGAGTCAATTAAGTTAGATCTCTTTCACTGTCTCAGTCATAATTTTGCAAAGGCGGTTTTAAAGACATCATTTAGAATTATGACCTCCTCTCTGCTATCCTCTCCGTCCCCCAAATAATAGGATATGTTTGAAAAAGGAAGACTAACCAATGAGAAGTCAGCCCCTGGATTAATTCTAATCCTGCAAGAACCTGGAAAACTGCCTTCTAGTGAAACTTATTAAACTTTAGGCCTTGAGGTTTTTCAAGAGAGACCTGTCTTAGGATCAAGAGGTGCATGAAAATTTATATTGTTTCTCAAATTTCTCTGAAGCAGTGATGGAACTGGCAATAGCAATTGAAAATGGATAGTCAAGGTCAAATGTAACCTGTAGAATATGAATTTATCAATTTACTTTCCTTTTGAATGTCAGCTCATGTTAGTAAGAACTGTTTTCAAGGTAGTTATAAACGTGTAAGAAATGTTGTAACTTGGCAGGGCATGTTGGCTCACGCCTGTAATCCCAACACTTTAGGAGGCCGAAGTGGGTAGATCACTTTGGGTCAGGAGTTCGAGACCAGCCTGGCCAACATGGTGAAACCACGTCTCTACTGAAAATACAAAAATTAGCTGGGCATGGTAGGGCGTGCCTATAATCCCAGCTACTCAAGAGGCTGAGGCAGAAGAATTGCTGGAATCCAGAAGGTAGAGGTTTCAGTAAGCCAAGATTATACCACTGCACTCCGGACTGGGCAACAGAGGATGACTCAGCCTCAAAACAACAACAAAAAGAAATGTCATAACTCAAAGTAAAATTAATAAAGTAAAAGAAAAAGTATAGGCACTATAATTAAACCTATGAAGAGCAGGTATGATCATTGACTGGTTTTGATGTTTGGTTTTGACAGTGACATTGAGAAAAATGCAATATCTTGACATTTAAACTAAATAAATTTTGTTTTCTGAATAATTTTGTGGGCGGTTTGGAAATATTGAGATGAGACTGTGGATTTATCTTGGCAATCAAGGCAGAAATGTGTCTTCACACCATGAGAGCTGCAGGTAGGGGCAGGGAGGGAAACTAAGGGCCAGCCTTATGAATTTGATTTGAGCCCTATTTGTTTACAGGATGGATAATTTTAAAAAAATGGTTTTGTAATTTTACTTTTACTCTGTACATGTAAACAGCTTTCTTTGTGATTAAATGTATATATCAAAAACATGATTTTTAATAACTACATTGGTTGCATTTAAAGCTACAAAATCAATGGAATGATGCAAAATGTTTTTGTTTGCTACACAGACAGACTTATTTTCTTTCTTCTTTTAGGATAAATGACTTTGAATGAGAGCACCGAGATAATCTTCTGCCTTTCAAATATCCTTCTCTGGCCAACATTCCACCACTGAGGTAGATAGCTTTGTGCTACATACTTTCCATCAAGAGTTCTTTGTTAAAACCTAAGCCATTATCAACAAACTCCCTGATGAGGTTTCTCCATCTGTGAATCAACTCTATCAGAATCATCTGGAAGTTCTGTTAAAAACACTACTGTAGTGGCCCCAAACCAGATACCCCTACAATCTCCAATTGGGAAGATGGGTGAGCGAGAGTGATTCTTACACCCGGTGACGTTCTAGAGTCTTAAACTGAGAGCCATCTGAGAATGAAAATCTTTAGAATACAGAGTAGGCACTCAAGGATGGAAGTAAGAGTATTTCAAGGTGAAGAGAGAGGTAGAGACTAGGTAAGCTGGAGATGCCAACTCTGAGCTTTGGCTCCTTCATGATTCTGTTCAGAGCCAGTTCCTAGAAGAGTTAGTGTTGCTCTGGATGGTGGCCTTATGATTAATTTCCCTCATCAGGAAAATGGCAAACTGCAGACCCTTTTTTTTGGAAATGGCAGTGCTAGACCAAAAGAATGTATGAAAGACAAAGAATTCTCAGAGATAAACTTCTTTAACTTAACTGAGCCCCTAGAGGCTTTTCATTTGTTCTGGCCCCAGTGACATGTGGTGTAGATCCAGATATGTCCTGGGTCTTGTGATCATAGTCTTTCTTTTGAAAACAGTTGCTGTCAATCTGTCACTTCTTTGTTTTAGAGCTCAGCCAGTTTGAAAATGTGAGGTATCAGCTGCTGTTGCTGTAGGTCCATTTCTATTTTCCAGCAGGTGGGTGTGTCTGTCTCTTTCCTTTCATCTTCATCCAGGCTTTCTTCTTTCAGGCACTTTCCGGTTTGTCAAGCCAAGTATGCCTGTCATGTTGGAACCCAGCCCTGGGACACTCACCAACTTCTCTTTGTGGTAGTATCTCCCTTGATTGTGTTCCCATTCTTCCTTATCTCCCTAAAGCCTATCAATCCATTCACGTGGTCACTGACTATCCTAGTCTCTTTTTTGTGGATGCTCAAAAACTGCCATTTAACTAGTAGCCTCACTTCTTCTATCGTTTCTCTTCGTCTAGATGTGCCTTGTGCTTTTCTATTGGATCACCTTTGCAATTGCCTTCTCTTTTCTTCCCATTATTTTCAATACCAAGTCATACTAAGTGCTTCAGTAGCTCCCCTGAATCAAAGCATGGCTCGGTGGAAAGAGGGTGTTTTCAGACTCAAGCTAGAATTTAAATCCTCTCTTTGCTACTTTTTGATAGCTCTGAGAACAATAATTCTTAGAGTTGTTATAGAAATGTAATTAGATAATATAGAAATAAGCCAAGCATAGCACCTGTAACAACCGATGCTCACTACGTGGTAGCTGTTATTATTCATGCATTTTTATATGAAAGCTTTTCATACTACTGTAGCCCACAATGCTTCTTCCCCGCTCTTTGTGCTTATGTAGATATTCTTGAGTTTGTGGGTCCAAGAGCAGTGGGAAGCCAGAGTATATGTCCCCAACCATGTGACCCAAGAGTGAGGGGACTAGTGCTCAGGAAGAAGACCTGTATCCACAAGCATGTATCTACTGTCTGCTCACAGGCTGGGGTTTCTCTTAGGACCAGGCCTCTGGTATATTTTTTGCCTGAGTTTTGAAGTGGTTCCCTCTTTAAGCACAAACCATTTCCAGGGGAATTTTTTCTTGCTAGGAAGGCACATGGTTCTCTCAGTGCCATTTGGTTGAGTTGAAGCCTTGGAATCCCAATGGAACAGCTCAGAATGTCCTAGGTAAAGTCCTGCCCAGTGGGGCCATGGAACCTCCACCATATATTTTGCTGTCTTCGCTTAGTGCCAACACAGTTCTATAGCCCTTTATAGGCTTTTCATTGCTAGCAACTTCTGTTATTTGGTGCTGCACAAGAATTCTCTAGATTGGGGAGTCTGTAGACAATAATGCCCCTGACTCATTAATCTCTGAGACCCTCAGGAATGAGCTTCTGATACAGTTTACTCTTCCTTCCCTTGTGAACTTTCAAACTACAGCACAGACATAAACGTTTGATACCTAAAAATCTCTGATTGGTCACCTTATGGACCACAGTCTCTCACATGTTTTGATCCCAGGGTTTTTAAAGTAGTACCACACAGGGGAATGTTTTCTGTGAAATTCTGCTATGTTCTGCTTTGTCTCTATTTAAGGTTACTGTTAAGAACCACTGATAGCCTTTAAGGAGTTTGGGGAAGGGATAAAGATTAACTAGAACTCTGATAGAATTGGAAAAATATTTCCTAAAATTCTAAAAGATTTGCCAGAGTAGAAAATATAGGCTCTTCTTTTCTATTTCTTACTCCTCCCTGAACATTTCAGTTAAGCAGATAAAAATATATCTGAAAGCCAACCAACCGAACAGAACGCAAAACTCTCAACTTCCCCGCAAATCCCTAACGCTCTCCGAAAGCTAAAAGCCCTATCCTTTCTTTTCTGCTTTTCTATATTCAATTTGTTTGTTCTTGGACTATGTTTCCCTTAAATTTCCCTTTTGCAACTTGGCCATCACTGGCAGCTCTATCCCCATGTTCTGACCATTCTCCAAACTCCATGTATTATCAGGATGCCCAAAGACTTAATTTGTGGTTCATGTGATGCAGATCACATACTGCTTAGAAGTGGTGTCTTTTTTATTATCAAGATTTTATGCTTCCTGAGGGTACAGAAGGTTATATCCTTTATTGAAGGTAGCATAATGATTTCCAAAAAACAGCTGCTTAATGAGAATATATTGATGGGTTATTAATTTTTGTCTTAGTTATACTTTACAAGTTTTCTGCTTGCCAAGTCTGCTTCTAGCCAATGTAGGATTATATGTGGCACCTGGGGACAAAAATGGCATGGAGAACTAAAACCTAGAGATAATCCTGTAAGCTCATTTAGAACAAAGGCTTCATTATCCCCCTATCAACTGAATCTTTTATCTAAGCTGAGTGGCAATAAGCAACCAATTGGTGAGTTTTGTTTGTTCTGACTGTTTTGGCTACTGTGAATGCCATAAAGAACACAAGTCAGAAAGAAGAAGCATCAGGTCTGCACAGGACAGGCTGTTTCTGGTCATGTTGGCCAAAAAGCAACGTGTGTTAAGTGCATCATTGAGCGAGTCTTTGGCCTTCTATGTGGGGAAACAAACATCTGACAGTTTGCTTCGTGATAGACTGGAACTAGTCTGGGAATGTTACTTACTTTCTAATGCCTGATTTTCCTCATTTGTAAACCAAAAGGCTAAGTGATACTATTCATGGAGATGCAGGTGGACAATTGCCAATAGAAATAAGAAAGGGGTTGGGGACTTCCCAGTTTGGCCTTTTACTGCTGCCAAATGGGTGGGATTTTGCTTCTCCCTCCTGTTTCCTCACTACCCCTAACCCTCATGGGCCAATAGCCAGAGGAAGCTGGTGACCAGATGACCAGTGGTAAAGCCTGTCGGCATCCTGAAAGGGTATCAATTCTACCTTCTAGAAACTTTTTTAATCCACCTCTTTCTGCTACTGCCTCCCTGGCAGTGGGTTTATAGTGAAAATATTTGATAACTAGTATGGCACAAACACTGACCTATAAGGATGAAGGCTGGTTGTAAGCAATCAAGATGGTTAAACGGTGAGCCCTGCTCTTTGAAATTTAAGGTCAGATTGCCTCTGGAATAGACCTTGTAGGGGGCTTTCCTAAGCGGATCTTCTAGTGTAACCTAATCCGCGGCACAATAACTAGAGTCATCTTTTTCAAATGCAAATACTCTGGTCATCTCTCTCCCTAACTTCTTAAAACCTTTCCATGGCCGTTCACAGCTCTTAAGATAAACTAATTAACATTGCCTTTAAAGCCTCATATAATTTATTCCCTATCTATCTGTAATATAATTAATAGCCTATCTCCTACCAAAGCTGTAAGTTCTATGGGGGAAGCCCTATATTTGTTTTTTCCACACAATTATTTCCCTGATGACCAGAGCAGAAGCTTGATAAATATTCTTTTAGTGAGTAAATAAATCATGAAATAATTCCAATTTTTCCAACATGTATCTTCATAACTGGTCCAGAATTTTTGTTGCATATACATGTGAATGTATTTTTAATAAGCAGTTTCATAGAAGATACTTGTTTATATTTTTCGTGTTGTCGAACAGTGCGTTTTCCTGGTGGTGTCGGACATGGAAGCTGTTCTAAATCACCCTTTTTGTTTCGCTCCCCCATATCTAAGTAGACATGTGGAACCACCGGTTTTAGTTCCCCAATGAGTTTCCCAATCATTCCTTCTTCTCAACCTTTGGCTGTGCCTTGGTCCAAGTCTCATCATTTCTTACAGTTATTTCCAACCTGGTCTCTCTTCTTTCTTTCTGTTTTCCAGTCCACCTTCTGCAGAGCTGTGGGGACAAAAATCAAAACTTCCTAAAACTCAAACCTAATCATGTCACTGTTGTCTTAAAATTCTTCAGAATGTCCCACAGAGGATCAAGTTTCAGCATAACTTATAGAACCCTTCACAATTTGGGACCCGTCTACTCCTTGGAACATTCTCTTAGTAAATAGTTACTGAACACCTACTATGTGCCAGGGGATCTACTGGAAATATGATGGTGGAATAAGGTAGTATTTTCTTGTCCCTTACTGAAAATATTGTCTAATGATAGATTCATTCTTTGGGACAAACATACATAACTACTATGTGTGGTTCCTGGAATCTGTCACTTTCTCAATTTTTTCTTTCTTATTGTGCATTATAGATATAGGCTTTCATATTTCTTTGCTGTGACTGGGGTGCCCTTTTTGTTCCTCACCTTTAATGCACATCTGCTTGACAAACTATTTAGTTTTCAAAACTTAATTTAAGAACTATTTTTCTGGTCAACATGGTGAAACCCTGTCTCTACTAAAAATACAAAAAATTAGCTGGGCATGGTGGCGTGTGCCTGTAATCCCAGCTACTCAGGAGGCTGAGGCAGGAGAATTGCCTGAACTCAGGAGGCAGAGGTTGCGGTGAGCCAAGATCACACCATTGCACTCCAGCCTAGGTAACAAGAGAGAAACTCCGCCTCAAAAAAAAAAGAAATATTTTTCTTGGAATACTTTGTCTGATCACCACTCCTCCCACAGAAAAAGTTTGCTGTTCTTTCATTTTTTTAACTCTTGGTCACCACATTTTATATTTCTCAATTTTTCTCTAAACTGTTCTCTAGAATCCACATGACATAATAGTTTGTCTTAGTCATTATCCTCTCTCTAGAGAGTAGGTCGGTACCAGCTAAGTGGTACGTGGGAACTCAATAAATGCTTTTTTGACTGGGAAAATGTTTCCTTGGAATGTGAAACCCCAGAATATGTGGTTAATATCATGGACCCTTCTGTGGCAAACATTTTAAAAATTATAGGCAATCGTAATTTATAATAGTAATTTGTTGATATATTTAAAAGTTTTGGTCTATTTTAAATGTAGGGTTCATTTTATTCAATATCTTTTGTTTAAATGAAATCCGACTCCTTTTAATGCTTATTATCAAGTATGATGAAAAATTAACTTGTATAACTTGAATAATATATCACACCTATGACAAAACTCAGCAATAAAAATTTTCATTTAATTCTTTCTCAGTTTGATTTAAGACGGACTTTGGCATGGTTTGGTATGGTAAATGTTGATATTTTCCCTGCTGGAATTTATCAGATTTTCTTTCTATTGATGGAGATAGACATTTTAGCAATTTATTTGCAAGCCAGGTCTCTCAGCCATCTCTTTTTCCCCAGGACACCTATTTACTTTTCCATCTCTTGGTTATCCTTAAGCATAAAGTCAACATGAACTACTTCCTGTGATAGCAAATCCTCGTTAGAGCTCTCTGGGGTGTGAGGATTCCAGTAAAGAATTGTCTGAGATGGGACTACTAGGGATTGGTCTTGTCAATTTACCAATATTTATTAAGCACCTGCTCTGTGCCCTACTCTCCAGTAAGGTATAATTATTTTTGTACTGTTCACCACTGTATTCCAATGCCTAATAAATGCCTGATAAATATCTTTTTGAATGAATAAATGCTTGGGAGATATGGAGACTGATCTTGGGAGGGAAGAGGACAGCTGGGCAGAGGAGTAGAAAGAAAACCATTAACTATGCTCCTACTATGTGCTAGGCCATATGTTTACACTTTCCACATATTATGATACACATTTTACAAAAGCAATTTGAGGTAGATGTGGTCATTTTATTTTCCACAAAACCCTTGTTTTCCCAGCTGGAGAGCCAAGGAGTACACTTGGAATTACATAAGCAGTATCATCGTGTTCCTAGTACTGTACTTACACTGACTGTCTCTATTGACAGACCATAGCTCTTCCCAAACACCCCTCAATTACTATGGAAAATGTCTGTGGGTGTCCTCTGTGTACTCATGAAAAGAACCTTCTTTGCCTTTACCACTGTCCTTCCATTTGTCACATTGTGTCTACCATTTTTTGGCCCTACTGCTATAATGTTTCAGGCTGCAGATTTCCCTAGGGGTTGAGCTGTTCAAAATTCTATGCTCCTGAGGCTGCTTTACTGTCACATGGCAGCCTATTTGTTCCACAGATGATGCCACAGTGTCATGGAACTGTGAGAAAAACAACTTGGTTACTAGATGATCTTTCTCCAGCAGAGAACAAAACATCTGGAGGGAAGGGCTGGCCTGGGCAAGGCAAGTGTACCTGATGAGCTTCTCCAAGGGTGTGAAAGACAGAGGCACAGAAATCACTGCTCTGCTGAGGGTGGAGGGTGCATAGCTGGAGCTTTAGACTAGAGAGACCACTGGCTGGCTCAGAGCACCACACAATCAAGTTTGCTGTTAAAATACATCTTCCAATCCCATAGAAGAAGAGTAAAGATCGGAAAGGATTGGCATCTAATGGAAAATGCCTTGGGGCAACAAGTAGTATGTCCTTTTTAGAGATCCACCAAGGTTTAGCTAGGAGGGAGGTATGACACGAATAAAAAGCCTGTAAAAAAACTGATAGCTTTTTCTCTTTCTCTACTTCTGAAGGAGAAAGGGTTGTTTTTACTTCAACAGTTCCAGAAAGTAGGATTTTGTTTTGGTTAATGTCTATGTTTACTATTGGAAAGAGCCCCAAAAGTCTAAATTGGTATAGAAAAAACAGGGCAGAAAGCAATCTTTGGAAGAATAATAGATTCAGTCTGAAGAGGTAAGTGGATAATGAAAGGAATAAAATGCAATATGCACTAGAGTTTTAAGAATATAAAATATAGGTGAGAAAAGAATGATTATTGAGCAGCTGTTAGGAAGACTCCAGAGAGAATGATGGAAATGGTGGAGCTTTCGGATATTTACTATGTCTCTGAAAAAATGTCAGTAAAAATTTAAGATATTTTCAAGAGTGTGTTTGGGTTTTGGACTTATGTTTCTGTTGAATTCAGCACTGATCTAAGACTGGTCATGAGAATAGTTCAGCTATATTTGTGTTCCCATCATATTAAAGAGCCAAGGTGAAGCCATGACACCATTGAGTAACCGAGTGATGGATTACGAAGCTCTGACAATATGAATTTCCAGAGATCAGACAAAACCAGATTCAGTATGGGCTGTGGTTGTTGGTGAAAGTTTTAAGAGCTCAATGGAACATAGCTGGGAATCGGATCTAACAAAAAATATATGGATTTGAATAGATGAGGAGGTGCAAGGACATTTAGCTAGTAGAAATATCCCAAGTAAAGGCATCAAGGTAGTAATGAGCATTGCATGTAAGGGGAATAGCCAGTTCAGTCTAAGTGAAAGAGAAAGTGGAACGATAAACAGTAATTGGGAATTAGAATGTATCAGTAAAGTTAGCATGTATTAGCGCTCTGGGTATGCAGGTTATAGAGGATTTTAGATTCTGAGAGGAATGAGAACTAGGTATTGAGAAAGATTTATCTGAAGAAAGTGATTGAAATGGAGGGACCCTGGAGACACCTTTTTTTTTTTTCTTTTTAAGAGACAAGGATCTCTCACTCTGTCACCCAGACTGGAGTGCAGTGGTATGATTTTAGCTCACTGCAGCCTCAAACTCCTGTATTCAAGTGATCCTCCCACCTCAGCCTTGGAGTAGCTGAGACTACAGGCACATGCCACCACGTCCAGCTAATTTTTAAAATAATTTTTGTAGAGATGGAGTCTCTTTATGTTGCTGGGTCTGGCCGTGAACTTCTGGCCTCAAGTGATCCTCCCACCTTGGCCTCCTAACGTGCTGGGATTACAGGTATGAGCCAGCACGCTTGGCCCGAGGCTTTTCTTAGATACACATAGGAGGCATTTTAGGGTTTGGACTTAGTTGGGAGGAAATGTTGAAAGGATGAATCATAGGATTTTATAACTGATTAGATGTGCAGGGCAGATGTGAGACCAGAAGCAAACAATTCTAATTTTTCTGATCTAGACGTTTTAGAGCATTATGACTTCATCCTTGCATTTATCCACTTATATTTTCATTTATTCAAATATTTATTGAGTACCTGCTATATATTTGATACTGGAATACAAAGAACAAAGATATCAAAAACTCCCCAAACTTATGGAGCTTATATTCATGTGAAACAGATCATAAAAAATGTAAATAAGGAAAACATCTAGCATGTTAGCTGTTGAAGAATTCTTCGAAGAAAATGAAACTGAGAATGGGCATAATGAGCTGGGAAGTAGGTGAAGAGGTTACAGTGGTAAATAAAGTAGGAGAGCTGGTAAAGGAGACAGTTGTCAGAGAAATGAACAACAAACATGAGGGTTTGGACACATTAGTTAGATTATTTTCTGGAAAATGTAGGCCAAGAATTTGTATGGGATGTTAGGAATGGAAATGTAAGTTTGGGAGCCACCAGCATAGCTGTGGTGATTGAGGCTGGCATCCTGGATTGAGGCAAGCCGGAAGACTTGACCCTCTGAAAAGGAGGCTGCCCCTTTTCAGAATTCTTTGGAAAAGGGAA
Organism: Callithrix jacchus; assembly: GCF_049354715.1. Lineage (NCBI taxonomy): Eukaryota > Metazoa > Chordata > Mammalia > Primates > Cebidae > Callithrix > Callithrix jacchus. The sequence goes on from NC_133503.1 coordinate 156,405,136, forward strand.
GACGACCCAGGGAGGGAGTAACAGTCTTCATGATGCCAATAGGTTTAGAAAGAGAGGCAGGAAAGAAAAAGAAGTTAGTTCTATGAATGCTTTCACTCCTGTTCTGAAGGTGATAACCAAAGGTCTAAGTCATCATTTTTTTCCTGTACCCACAGTCTTAATCTTCCTCTGGTAATGTCTTAAGACAGTTTCTGCAAATATCAGAAATAACCCATCCACCCACCCTCTGTAAGCATGGATACTATGTGTCTTTATGCCATAGCCCAGTCTTGAGGTTTTATAATCTAGCATGAACAATAGCAACATGTCATGTTAATGAAGGCTCTCTAGACAGGAAAAAACATGTAAGTGAATACAATACATGAAACAAAAAGTAAATAGGTAGTTGCCTTACACTGTCATCTGAAGTACATGGCTTACCAATTAGGCAATTACTTGTTCTAATTTTTACAAGGTAATGTTACTAATCCTTTCCTATAAAGTCAAGACTGTTCATGTATCGTTATCTGTTTCCTCTGTATTAGAATATGTTTCTTTAAATTTTAAAAGATTGCTAAGATATAGAAATCAAGCAAGAATGCTGTAGGGCTCAGAGGGATTGAACTATGAGTCTTCGTCTATAAATTGTAAAGGTACTCTCTGCTGACACGCTTGTGTGAACCTGCAGGCTGATATGACAGACAACAGTGATGGAACAACAACAACAACAACAACAACATAATTCCATGAGACTTTCAGTGAGACCGTGACCTACATCTCACATTACAAAAATGTTATATATACATGCTCTCTTGTAAAATCAGTGTGTATTCTATTGCATGGACATTTAATGAGAAAAAAATTGAGTAACATTTAATATTGGTCCAAACCTCTTAACTCACTGATTTAGAAAGTTAGTTTACTACCTCTTTGCCCTGTTCATTAACTAGCATGGAATTGAAACGATCATGAATAATGGCAGCTATTGCAACATAAATTCCTTATCTTATAACAATGCCGCATGAAACCAGTAGAGGCTGAAAATATTTCTTTCTATCCTGCATTACACAGCCCATCTTTCAGTGATAGAAAGAAGCAAGTGATCATCTTTAGTCTTGATGCTTGTGAATTATGACTCATCCTCAGCTTGCGAATCTGGAATTGGTGAGTAGCGTTAACCTTGACTTGCAAGCTCATGTTTTGCTATTGTAAGTGCTTCCATTTCCACCCTGTGTTCTGCCCTTTTTTCTCTAAAGTTCAGGACTTAAACTTTTTCAACTTGAATATTTTTAATTGTTGCTTTTCCCTACCTAGTAACATAGTATCCGAATTCTTGAACTAACAATGACAGATGTTTAAGATCCATTGATTTTAGTTGCCAGTTTTTTTGTCAGATCAGACATTTCTGTTACTGAAGTTGATTTGATTTGTATTTCTTTCGTATTTTCTTTGTTTCTTTGTTTTGATTACTTTCATAATGCACTTAAAATGTGTTTTAAAATGGATGTATATAAACTCAATAGTAATCTCAATATAATATTTAAAATAGCCTTAATGTTGTTTTGGTTGTGAAGTTCTGTGCCCCTGTAATTGATAAACAGAACAAAGCAAAGTCAGAGAAGCAGCAGGTAAGTTGATTTTCATAATCTTTCTTTCATAGGATCAGCTGGGATGTATTAAAAACTTCTCTTTACCTTAACATAAAATCTAAGTGGGAAATAAATATTTTTGCAGAAGTGAATCACTCATATTTGAAGTTAGTGAAGTTGCGGGCACACTCAGATTTCTTTTTTTGTTAAAGTAACTTGAAAGATACTTTACTGCATGCTTTAGTCTGGCCAAATAAAAGGGGAAATTGGGCCCAAGATTCGAGAAAAGTATGTGTGGTGTACAATATCTGTGTTGGGATATGCTTTGAAAGACTCAAGAAAAAAAAACTTTACATATATTCCAACATATCACGTATCTTTACATATTATTAGCATCTTAAAAAGCTGGACATAAAACAAAATGTGTAAAAGCCAACATTATGTCATGAGGAAAAAAATGAGAAGAAGCAGACATTATAAACTTTCTTAAATGCTTTACCAAAATTCCTTAAAAAATAAGCTAGACTATGGCTTGCAGCCATAGGTGTAAAATAGATTATAAATTAATTTGGAAGCAGGTGTTTCCATGGTTGTGGGAAAAACAATGCCAACCGAACATTTTCATAGCATTGAAAGAGCAGACTATGGTTATGCTTACAACAGGCAAGAAAGAGAAATAAGATCATAATCCTGGAACATATTCCTCACTTTCTGAAACAAAACCTGGAGCCATAAATGCTGCAGCTGGAAGAGTTTTGTAGGAGTTTTGATCTTGGTGGGCGAATTCAGCATTAACATCTTTAACTCAGATGCATAGCTTGCAATAAAACCCATATCCATGAGGTATTTTCTTTTCCCAACTGTGAAGTTTCTGTTCTTTCTTTTCCTCTTAAAAAGAAATAAGGACCAAAAATTATTGTATTTGTTAAACTTCAATTTGTCATTTCTTGGAGCAAGTAAAGTTGCAAAGAAGAAATTCTCAAGCCAGCCATATATATAGTTATAGTATTATTATTCTTTATACTCACTGGCATGGAATCCTATTCCATTAGTGAGCTGTGTTGAAGAATAACATCTATGCTTCCATGGGCAATATTTTCCTCTGATAAGAATGACATTTCCATTTGATCATAGATTCCATCCATTAGTTTTCAAACACCTAATTCTGGCAACTCCCACCCCTTTAATTTTCATTTTAGGACAAGGAAAAAGATCTGACACAGGACTCAGTTGTCATTTCATTCCCGGCTTTGGCTAAATGACAATAACTGTGACATCTTTTACATTCTACTCACCACAGACCTTGGGCATGTTGTGGAATACTCATATAGAAAGTAAAAAGAAAAAGTTACCTGACCCTTCTAATATTCTTTTGCTTGATAATTAAGGAACTGTCATATCGTATATTTGATTTCATCATTAAATTGTGCATACAGTTAGTTAATATAAAGTATATATGAATATACATGTGTAAATACTAAAGATGTAAGGAAATAAGTACAGTTGATTTTTGTCATGTTTTAGTGATAATTTTAGTATATTTCTGTATTTCCATTAACTTAAAACTACTAGACAAAAAAGAAGAAATCATGTATTCAACGGTTACTTTCCACCATCCTCTATGAATTGAATAATCAACTGAATTCCCTGGTTATTTAGAAGTGGTTGAATCATATGGCACTGTTGTTGCCATAGGTTAAAAAAAATAGCTGAATATTAGCAATGTCATATGTTTTAACCTAATAAATTCAAGTTCAGTCACCAATCATGTGTTGCCCTTTGCTGGTTCAAGATGAAAATATTTGGAGCAGAAATCTTTTCTCCATACACTTTCATTGGAGGGGCTCAGCTTGCCCCCCCATGAATCTAACATATGTCCTTGATTCCCCTTCCAAGGGCTCATTTTCTCTGCCTTCATATTTTTTTTCCTTTTCTTTTAGTTTCCTTGATATTTTCACTTTTGTCTTTCTACTCTGAACCCAAGCCTGCTGTCCCCCTTCTAAATATTTCTGCAGTTGACAAGCCCAGAATTCTTGCAGCAAATTACGTTCCACAGTACTTCTCCCTAGTTAGTTGGTCACTCAGTTGACATGATTTACTGACAGAATGTAGCACATTATAATAATAGAAATTATCTGGAAAATGAAAGGCAAAAAATCTTCTTGCTAATTTTAAGGAATTTATAATCTAGTGGATGAAATAAAAAGTATGCTTATGGAATTGATTGAAGAAAACAAATAAGACAATATTTTAACTCACACGGCAAGCTGGAACACAAGAATTAGGGGACTTGAGGTTGGGCACAGTGGCTCCTGCCTGCCTGTAATCCCAGCACTTTGGGAGGCTGAGACAGGAGGATTGCTTGAGCTTGGGAGTTTGAGACCAGTCAGGGCAACATAGTGAGACCTCATCTCTACAATTTTTTTTTTTTTAAATAGCCAGACATGGTGACACACTAACTTCAGCTACTTTGGAGGTTGAGGTAGGAGAATCACTTGAATCCAGGAGGTAGAGGCTGCAGTGAGCCATTGTTGTGCCACTGCCTCTAGCTTGGGTGTAGAATTCATCTTGGTTGATAATGAAAATGATTTTCAACGGACACTCCACTGGTAGTTGGACATCCCACGCTCACCACCCCACAGTCATCTCTGAGATCACAGATTTAACATTGAACTTGTTTTCTTCTCCCAGTCAGAGGTTCTGACTGCACACAGGATTGTTCCATGTAGGACAAAAGAAAGAGTGTTTCTGCAGAGAGAGAGAGAGAGAGAGAGAGAGAGAGAGAGAGAGAGAGAGAGAGAGAGAGAGAGAGAAAGTGAGAGAGAGAGAATGAGAGGGAGAGAGAAAAGAAGAATACAGATAGAGAATGGGGAATGTGAAGTATATGCCCATGAAACTTTCTCCAAGTCTAAAGGTTCCGAACTCAAAATATGTTTGAGTGTGAGATTTTTGCAGAAACCAGTGACCAGACTTGGCTTCCTCCTTGGATTGATGTGTTGGAGTGCAGGGCAGAAGCCCAAGAAAGCCACTCCTGAGCCCTGACAGGGATTGTACAACTCTGCCTTTCACAGTCCTACAGAATTTGGGGTTGTCCAAATTTAAACAGATTTCAAAATTCTCATTTGACATCTCTGTTTTATTTTGGGTTTTTTTCCAGTATCATTTGAATTAAGAAACTGTATCGAACCAAGAGTATAGCCTTACCATGACTTCCAGACTGCAGAGTGCATTGTGCAGGGAGATTAGGGGCTTGTTCAATTTGCTAAAACTCTTGCTAATTTTGGAAATTCCATTTGTATTTAGAGCAAATTTATGGAAACCATTTTGAGATAGATACTGTAGCCTTTGGAGGAAAATGCACTGTTCAATATTGGCTACTTCAGAAAGAAGCTTGGAATATGCCACATCATAAACAAGACATGTGGTAGCTTTGGACAATTTATAATCTGTAAGAACATACACAGGACTTCCTGTTTTGAAGCATGGTTTTGTTAATAGAGAGAAAAGACATTCTGTGGCAAACTCCTACTGGCAGGAAACCCCTTACTTTTCTAGAAATGAATGTCAGGAAATGGGAGGAAAGCCAGAGAGGTAAATTACTCCACCTCCATGAGCTAAGATGCTCACATAAACACCTCATCTTCTCTTATATGTGAATGAGGCCCTAGAGAGAGGAGCTGCTGAGGACAGGGTGCCCGCTTAACAATATCCCTTCACTGGGTGGACTCGGAGATCCAGGGAGGCCTCTTACTCTGAGTGAAGAAAATATGGCACAAGGTTTGGGTTGGGAATTCATCCATTCTTGGGGCTCCCTTAAGCCCTAGTGCTGTCATCTCCATTAATAATAGTGCTATATTCACAGGACTGTCTCCCTCTAGGTTCTTGGGAGACCTCTGTTGCTAGAGAAGCCCTTGTGTGGTTGAGCTGAGCAGAAGCAACTCATTAGGTAAATGAAGAGGCAAAGCTGGAAGAAGATTCTAATAGGATCTTTAGAGAGTGGCTTTCTCCAAGATCTTGGGAGAAGGATAGAGGGAAGTTAAGGCCGTGGAATGAGAAGGGCCAGCGTGAAGGGGAACTGAATGCCAGGTGGTCAGTGTGCTATGTTTTCTCCTTACGTTTTCCTTGGAGGGAGAACTTGGTAAAAGCTTTGAAAGACTGATACTATGCCCCTTCTCTCCCTCACTTAGGGGAAGGTTTAAAAAAAACTACTTGATTGCATTATGACTGACAAATGAAAAGTTGTATGTATTTAACATATGCAGCTTAATGAGTCTGGGGTGAGTATAGACCTGCGAAACCAACACCGTCAACAAGGCTATAAATATATTCATTACCTTCAAGGTTTCCCCCTGCCCCCTTAATTATTATTATAATTAATTTGTTTGTGGTAAGAATGCTTAATATAAGATCTATCCTTTCAGCAAAATTTAAGTATACAATAAGAATATCATTAGCTATAGGCACTTTGCTATATAGTGAATCTATAGAACTTATTTATCTTACATAACTGAAATTTTATACCATTTAACTTTACCTCCCCATTTGCCCCTCCCACCAGCTTCTGCAACCACCACTCTACTCTCTCTTAACAAGATGGGGGAAATTGCATTCACCAGAATTCACTTCAGTGGGCAAATGTCCTGTTTGGGAAAGTACTTGGAGTATAGAATGAGCTCTCAATATTGTGAACAGAGGTCTTTAAAAAAATTTAGCTTCATGAGGTACCTGTGCAGGTTTGTTATATGGGTGTATTGTACAATGTGGAGGTTTGGTCTTGTAATCATCCCCTTGCCCAAGTAGTAACCACAGTATCTGATGGGGATAGAGCTCTTTTGAGCTAGACCACCAAATAACTTGCTCACTTCTTGGAGAGAAGGAAGGAGAGATTGGCGTGTGCTCAAGGTGCAGTCTCTCTTCATGACTGTCTAAATTTGTAATCAAGGTAATAAATTCAAGAAATGCTGGAGCATGAGTGGATTTTGGTGGAAGCTTAATGTGGAATTATAGGAGCACATGGACGGGAGAGTATAGGGTCAGATGGAAGGATGAGAAATCGAACATCACCCAGAGTAGTCTGCATCCTCACCATCTGTATAACTGGCAGCCAAGTTTAACTGGATCTACGATATGATGAAGAAGATGATGATGATGTTGCTGGTGTGTGTGTGTCCAAGCTGAGTGGAAGAAAGGAGTCGTGTCTTTCTGGGAATCTTCCTGGCCCCAGGACTATATGTTTCCATGGCAGCACTTTACACACTGGATTATAATTACAACCCTTTCCACTATTTTTTTTTTCCTTCTGGACAGACATTTCCAATCCACTGAACTGTCACTGTTCCCTCACTGAAAGCCTCCCTTGTCTTTCTGTTTCCATAGGAAGTCCATGCAGATGAGGCAAAATCCTTTCAAATAATTCTGACCTTGTCCCCATCAGATGGATCTAATAAGACCAAAAGGAAAAGGAAGGGGGGGAAAATCCTCTTTGAGTCCCACATGACTGCCATACTCATTCTTGCCTTTATGTTTTTATAATAGCCTCCTGCCCAAACATCTTCCTTCCACCAAGTCTTACCCATTTTTTAAGGCCTAGCTAAAGGCACACCTTCTCCTAAGCTTTTCTGTGATCGTTCCAGTCCTTGTTAATCTCCTTTCTAGCAAATATCTTGTCTCTTCAAGCCAATTTTCTCATAAGCATGAAATGTGTTTTATACCTCTGAAACCCCTGTAGTGTGTAGTACAATGCTAAGTCCATAGTGAGCATTTAATTTAAGTGCATTTATTGCACAAGTAAGTGTGGTCTACTGACTAAAAATGTAAGCCCCTAGAGGGCAGAGTCTAGGACTTGCAGGTGTTTTTTACAAGGCTTCACAGATTTTAGTGTGTTAGACTATATGGAACAATAAGAACGATGAGAGTACTAGAAATGTTCTTAAAGACTCAAGGGGATGCATGCTTGCTCTGATACTTTATGATGGATGTGTAACAGCAATAAGCTGTTCCATCGGTGTCCTCTCAGTGGCCAGACTGAGAGAATAAGTATTACGATTATCACCTACTGAGATTTCAACCAATTTCCTTGTGAAATTGTTTCTGTAAGGCTTCTTAAAGGACCCAATATCCTGACGCTGAATTTATCCTGGATTGAATAATGTATTATTATCAGTAGAAAAGACACAAGGGCAAAGTATAAGTAGAAAATCAGCAGCCATTGGTTCATAGTAAGACGGGAAAAATGGAAGTAAGCCAGAGTCTCTTTTCTCACTCAAAGAGCTCATACCTTTCTTAAAGTCTTGTGTTAATAATAATAACAATAAAAAACTTTGTCAGCTACTTGGATGCAGACAACATTCCAAAACCAACAGAAATGGTTTTGAGGAGCCAAGTCTTAGGGTTTGTATAATTGCTAAACACTGTACTTCTCAACTTTCGTAAGACAAATCCATCTTCAAAATTTATTTATGAAATGAATAATTGAGCCTGAAAATATGAGTCTGACATTTCCTGTCCCTATTGTGGACCTCTGCAGAGTTGTCTTAATCACGTTTTCAGTAGTGTCCAAGAATGACATTCTTCTGACCCTTTTAAAGCAGAAACCGCAGAAATTTTTTTAGCGTAAGTGATTGCCTCAATTTGGTAACCATTTTGTTTGGGGCATACAATTGTTCCTCTTTTACTGGTGGACGACGTCCTGCAGAAATGGAGGAATCACATCCTTTGCCCAGCTTTCCCTTACTCTGTCAGTGGGAGATTTGACTTCATAAAAAGCCATTATGTATCATAGACAAAGGATATTCTTTTTCATCCCTGTAAAAGTTATCTTGCCCAGGGAGTCACATAGGGAAGGGTTGGGTGAGGCAGGAATGAACTGACTCATTGATATATTTCCCATGAACTCTCTGGATTGCTTTAGAGGAATGAAATTAAGCAGTTGAATGATTGTCTAAATTCCGAGGCAGGGAACTGGCTTAAGAACAACAAACATAATTTGGGCCTGCATAAAATAGAGGGCTTTTTAGGGGATCAGAAGAAACCTGTTTTGCACAGGTGTTACTCTAATTGTGATCCAGAGCTATGGAGAATTTCACAGTGTGCTGTGGCTCCTGCATTGAGACCACAGCTGTTATAATTCATGCTCTTTACCCTGTATAGTGGTCTTGCATTATTACATAGATTTATACTAGGATGCACAAAGAAAAATAAAACAAGATATTAAGGCCCATGCTGGTTTGAGTCAGTGGGGGTAGCTTTGCTCCCATGTATAGGTTTCGATCTGCTTAACAGGCCTTTGGAGAGCCAAATTTACAAAATGAAAACTTCTCCCAGTATTCAGAACCACGCTTTTTTTCAGTGGTTACCGAGTAAAGATTGCACATACTTTGAAGTTAATGTAGAAGGCAAAATTAAAGAAAACAAAAACAAAAACAAAAACAAAACTTTAGTGTTCCAGAGACCAACATCCACTCCAGGTCCATAGGATAAAAGCTTCTGGCCAGGCATGGTGACTCATGCCTGTAATCTAGGCACTTTGGGAGGTTGAGGCTGGTGGATCACTTGAGCCCAGGAGTTTGAGACCAGCCTGGGCAACATGGTGAAACCCTGTTTCTACAGAAAAGACAAAAAATTAGCCTGGAGTGATGGCATGTTCCTGTAGTACCAGCTACTCAGGAGGCTGAGGTGGAAGGAACCACCTGAACCCAGAGGTCTAGGCTGCAGTGAGTGGTGATTGCGCCACTGCACTCTAGCCCAGGGGACAGAAGAAGACCCTGTCAAGTTTCTGATAACAGGAATGTTTGGTATTATCTCTCTTAAAAGTTGGCTGGGTCCTGAATGTTAGTAAGTCTTTGAGATACAAATTATTGCCTGCTACATTTGATTCTGGGGCTAAGAACAGAAAACACCCATTTCTTTTCATTGGTGGATTTACACTGTTGTACATGGATCATTTGTGGTCTGCTTTTAAACTGGTGGTTGGGTCTCCTTGGGAATTGTAATTCTGCACAGTGTCAGCAGAATATTGTGAAACATGGGACCCAGAAGAGTCAACCAGTTTTTAAGGTTCTATGTCTGGTTTGTTATGCTTCAAACATCGGATGAGGAATCAAGGTACTTAATATATGTGAAATTAACATTAAAAAAAAATCAACAATGAATAACTTTTCCTTGGTTACTCAGAACTCTTTATTGAACTGTCAGTGGGATTGCTGGGATTGCTTTTTAATTTTAAAAATCTTGTCATCCTATCCTAGGTGACTATCTCCAGCTGGAAACTCTTGGTGTTGGATCTTCTTACCTCCCCAACTTTCTACAGAGCTTTTTCTTTCTCAATGAACTCTATATAAATTGCTTTACAGTCACTTTCCCACATGGCTATATTTCAGTGCTTCTTCCTTCCTGTTCCCATAGCACCTTGTATATTATGTTGGCAAAGGGATTATAAATACTTCAAAGCATAGGAACTATTGTATTCTTATCTCTTTATGTCTATTAATCTAAATTTGTTCTTTAGCTCAAAGATGATTCTCTACCTCTTACTTTTTTTTTCAAAAGCCTTTGTTTCTTTTCTTAATAGGCCCTCTTTTTATCATCCCACTTAGAAACAGTATTTTTAAATAACTTTAAAACAGTAATCTTCAAATTAAGCTACACATCGGAATCATGTAAAAAGGTTTAAGAAAATGCTAATACCTGGGTCACATCTCCAGGAATTCTGATGCGATTGGTCTGGAGTGTGGCCTGGGCATTAGATTTTTTCTCCTGCATAGCTCCCTGGGTGAATCTGATGTCCAGCCACAAAGGGTCACTGCTTTGATGCTCTATTATAGTAGTCAGGAGTTTACTTGGTTTTGCACTGTCTGTTAATGTGTAGCATTTTAATATTTGCAATTATTTTTACTTAAAAATAAAAGTAATAATAATAATAGCAGTTACTGAGCACTTCACTTAACAATCACTTGATAATTTATTTTGCCTTCACAAAAACAATGTGAGATAAGAGATAGTATTGTTCCCATATTACAGATGAAGAAACTGGAGCACAAGAAAGGTAAGTAAATTGCCCCAAGTCACAGAGCTGGTAAACAAATGGAAGAGCTGAGATTTCTACCCAGAAAGGTTTGCTCCAGAGTCCACATTGACAGTCATGACATTGTGCTGTTGTCTGTCATTCCACTTGGGACAATGACTTCTGATTAATGGGGATTTCCAATTGCCAGAGAAAATTTGCTAGCTAGTCACATAGCATTTCTTTCATTGCCAGTATCTATACAGGTTTGCACTGAGTAGTATGAGGAGGAAGAAATTCCTACTACAGAGAGGCAATAAACCAAAATAGACCAGAAAACATGCCACAGAGCCATGGAAACATCTAATCTAGGGTTTTCAAGAGTGGCATTATTGACATTGTTGGCCAGACAATTTTATGTTGAAGGGAGGGTGGAGCTGTCTTGGTCATTATAGAATGTTGACCCTGTACACTCTACTCTCTTGATGCCAGTAGCACACTAAGTTGTGACGATCAAAAACATTTCCAGACAGCGCCAAATGTCCCCTCATTGAGAACAAACAGACTTCAAGTTAGTCACAGTAATTAAACTATTAAGATATTGTGTTGGATAGTGACAACTTTTTACAATGAAAATGTGTCATAATTTGTTTATTCAAATGAATATTTCCACCCAAGTATTGGAGTACACTTACTCCAATAACATTGCTATTGCTCAAAATATTTTTGAAGTTTCATTCAGATCATGTGGTACAATTTCTCCATATTAACCAGAATAATAAATAATCCTTTAATGGTGGGCTTAATATTTGGAAAGCTGTAATAGATATTTAGAGCCAAGTATGATGCAAGGTGTGTTGATAAAGATAAATTGTAGAGTTTTTATGTTTTCAACTTTAACAACATGGTCCTTCACATATGGCTCATAAACTGTCTTTGACATCAATTAAGAAGAGTTCAAATTAATGTTCTGATTCATTATACCCTTTATAGAAGTCCTTCCGGAATTAAAAAAAAAATATTTATTTAACTTTAGGTGCATACTATATCTGGCATTTCTTCCCATGTTATCCCTCCCCACCCCACGCTGTCTCTCCCCTACCTCCCCCAACTGCCCCTAGTGTGTGATGCTCCTCTCCCTGAGTCCACATGTTCTCATTATTCAACACCCACCTATGAGTGAGAATATGTGGTGTTTGGCTTTCTGTTCTTGTGTCAGTTTGCTGAGAATGATGGTTTCCAGATTCATCCAAGTCCCTACAAAGGACATGAATTCATCCTTTTTATGGCTGCATAGTATTCCATGGTGTATATGTACCACATTTTCTTTGTCCAGTCTATCACTGATTGGCATTTGGGTTGGTTCCAGGTCTTTGCTATTATACACAGGGTTGCAATGTACATACATGTGCATGTGTCTTTATAGTAGAATGATTTATAGTTCTTTGGGTATATACCCAGTAATGGGATTGCTGGGTCAAATGGAATTTCTATTTCTAGATCCTTGAGAAATTGCTACACTGTCTTCCACAGTGGTTGAACTAATTTACATTCCTGCCAACAGTGTAAGAGTGTTACTATTTCTCCACATCCTCTCCAGCATCTGTTGTCTCCAGATTTTTTAATGATTGCCATTCTAACTGGCATGGGATGATATCTCAATGTGGTTTTGATTTGCATTTCTTTAATGACCAGTGATGATGAACATTTTTTGTATGTTTGTTGGCCTCATATTTGTCTTCTTTTGAAAAATGTCTGTTCATATCCTTCACCCACTTTTGAATGGAGTTGTTTGCTTTTTTCTTGTATATCTGTTTTAGTTCTTCGAAGATTCTGGTTATTAGCCATTTGTCAGATGGGTAGATTGCAAAATTTTTTCCCATTCTGTTGGTTGCCGATTTGCTGTAATGATGGTTTCTTTTGCTGTACAGAAGCTCTGAATTTTAGTTAGATCCCATTTGTCTATCCTGGTTTTTATTGCTATTGCTTTGGTGTTGTAGTCATGAAGTCCTTGCCTATGCCTATGTCCTGGATGGTTTTGCCTAGGTTTTCTTCCAGGGTTTTTATGGTGTTAGGTTTTATGTTTAAATCTTTGATCCATCTGAAGTTAATTTTAGTGTAAGATGACAGGTAGGGGTCCAGTTTCTGCTTTCTGCACATTGCTAGCCAGTTTCCCCAACACCATTTATTAAACATGGTGTCCTTTCCCCATTGCTTGTTTTTGCTGGGTTTGTAAAAAATCAGATGGTTGTAGATGTGTGGTGTTTCTTCTGGGGCCTCTGTTCTGTTCCATTGGTCTATGTCTCTGTTTTGGTACCAGTACCATGCTGTTTTGATTACTGTAGCCTTGTAGTATAGTTTGAGGTCCAGCAGTGTGATGCCTCCAGCTTTGTTCTTTTTGCTTAGGATTGTCTTGGCTATGTGGGCTGTCTTGTGATTCAGAATTTTTTCTTTGAGACATAGTGATGTGAACACCGTGGAAGTGCTCTTCTAGCCAATAATACCTTCCCTGCCTTCAGTATTCTCTAGGAAGTCTGGTTATTTTTGTTCAAAAATAAATTTTGATTTCTAAGCATCACATATCTTGCTTGGGTGAGCAAGTCTCAGTACCAGAGGAAAGTGGAAAGATTCCTAAAGGAACTAGTTTTGAAAGAGGAAAAAGCCATGGACTGACTGAGAAAAGGTTGGGAAGTAATACAGGTAGGGGCAATAATTTGGGCAAACCTTTGGAGATAGGAGGGAGTTAGTTATGAGGTAGGCATGGCAAGCAGGTCCACAGAACTGGATTGAGAGCTTAGGACTGTAGGTCTCAATTCTGGCTGTATATGAGCATCATCTGTGAAGTTTTTTTGTTTGTTTGTTTTTGTGTTTTTAAAGATAGCTGCTTGTGCCAGGCGTGGTGGCTAGCACCTGTAATCCCAGCACTTCGGGACTCTGAGACCCATGGATCACCTGAGGTCTGGAGTTTGAGATCAGCCTGACCAACATGGTAAAACCCTGTTTCTACTAAAAATACAAAAGTTGGCTGGGCATGGTGGCATGCACCTGTAGTCCCAGCTCCTCAGGAGGGTGAGCAGAAGAATCGCTTGAACTCAGGAGGCAGAGATTGCAGTGAGCCAAGATCATACCACTGCACTCCAGCCTGGGTGACAGAGTGAGACTCTATCTCCAAAATAGAAAGAAAGAAAGAAAAAAGAAGGAAATAAAGAAGAAAGAAAGGAAGGAAGGAAGGAAGGAAGGAAGGAAGGAAGGAAGAAAGAAAGAAAGAAAGAAAGAAAGAAAGAAAGAAAGAAAGAGAAAGAGAAAAGAAAGAAACCAAGCAAGCTGCTTTAGTTTAACAGTAAACCTATTAAATCAGCCTCTCTGCAGATGGGGCCTTGCGCCTCTGTGTTTTGTTTTAAAAATCTTCACAAGACATTTTAATGCATAGGCATGTTTGAAAATCAACTTATTGAGATATAAATTTCATTGAGTAAAGAAAAGGGAGTCTGCAATTCCATGTTTTCCATGACTCACAAAGCAAAAGAGGGCCAGATCAGACTTCTGAACAGCGGAGTGATAACCTCATGCAGTTTTGTAGATACCAAGATAATGAGACTGATTTAATATCAGAGAATCCAAAAGCAGGTTAAGTAACTTGTCCAAATTCACATAGCCAGTAAGCAGAAAGCTAAGGCATAATTCCAAGTCTTTTGATTCTAGTTCAGTGTTTGTGCCATGGGGGCAGACCAGAGGAATAAAAAAGGGATTTGATGGTAAGTAGGAGAAGAAGAGAGGTTAGAATACTATGAAAGATCCTTAAATTGAGAGTCGTGGATAACAGGAGGGGAGAAAACTGAAAATTGAACACCTATCATGTGCCATAGTATATCTCATTTAATCCTCCCAATATCCAACAGGGTAGTAGTGGCCCATAGAAGGATATTGAGTCTCAAGACAGTTAATAGTTGCCCAAGGCCACACAGACAGGAAGTGAAATTTGGGCCTATACCTGGGTCTGCTGGCTCCAGGGCTCATGCTCTTCACTATTCTACTCAGTCCGTCATCGGAGAGCATTGCTTCTTATCAAGGGCAATTTTGGTCCCAGAGACCTTTGGCAATACATGGAGACATTTTGGGTTGTCACAATTTTGGGGAAGGTGGGGGCTGCTACTGGCATCTAGTGGGAGGACCAGATAGGCTGCTCAACCATGTACAGAGCAGCCACAAAGAGTTATCCAGCTCAAAATGGCAGTAGTGCTGAGGTAGAGAAACTTCAGCCTATAAGGTGGCTGTAGCTCAGAAAGTTGGAAATGAAGGACGGTTGATGAGCAAGTTGACGAAAGGATTTCAAACATTTGTGTACTGGTTAGGTAGGTATTCGATGAAATCCTGCTGTGTCTCCTCTCCTTCTGCCTGGGTGTTACATGAGGCAGAGATGTTGCCTTGTATGTTATAATCTAGTTACTGACTTTCTCATGCCTAACGGACTACTTCTTTACAAGAGCCCTCCTTCAAGGCCCCAGATGGGTTTACCGCAAGAACGGCTCTCGTGCCAGTTTCTAACCACCTGTTAAGGTGAGGAGGCTTTAGTTCCCCCATTTCTTTCTCTTTTTTTCTCTTGGTTTTCTTCTTATTATTTTCCTTCTTTATGACCCATTGAGTTCTTGGCAGATCTGTTAGACGTTTTCTCCAAGTTTCTCCTTTGAGCCTTTTGTCTGAGGGAGGTGGATCCTTGTTTACCAAGACCTGAGGAGAAAGTACCAAGCCCAGAAACCACAGTGAGGCAGCCATTTTTAGTCACTTTCCACCTGGGCTGAATTTGAGCCAGAAGATAAGAGACAGAGCATATTCCATTATCAGGCCTCTAAGCCATCTACTCCCTTGATTTCTCCTACGGATATTCTTGTTTCAATGCCAGTAAGCCCAAATACTCTGTTTGTGGTGGCTTGGAGCCAAAATCCAGGTGTGATATTCCAAAGCATTCTTTTAGAAGAATTTTCAGCTGGTATTTTGTTTACCTGCATTTTTGGCCCATCTCAATCCCTTAGGAGCCAAAAGCTCACAGAACTATAAAATCTGTAACTCTTACCAGTCTATCTATAAAATATGCATGAATGCAGACTTTACACAATGGATCTGTGGCCTTTGGTGACCTCTTCATTGTCTTTGTTTTTCTTCAGAAAATTCCAGGAGATTGGGGAAACACTTCCTATCTTGCTACTGCTCATTAAGAATCTCTCTCAAAAAACGCTCTGGGGTTCTTGGCAAGAAAAAAGAAATGCTGTAAAATCAAGATACGTTGTTCTTGGGATTACTTTATATATTTTTTGAATGCTTATCTTAAGGCAAACCTGGAAGAAAAACATAATAATTATACTAGCCATAATGCATATTACCACCTTATCCATTCTAGAAGAAGACTTTAAAATAATACAGGTTTGAATTTTGACATGTTGGAATTAGTCTTCCCCAATACCTTCTTCTTTACGAAAAGAAGCCAGTGTGCTGTTTCTTTCACATTGGAGCTAGGTTCTGGCTCTCTCTGTGATTTTCTACTTTGCTCACCTTTGCAACTGTTCTAGGCCTTACGTCTGATACCTACCTTGGCCTCTGGGAATGCTGCACAGCACTGGCCATGGGTCAGTAGAGAGAGACTTATGGCAGAAGGCTTGCGGGCAACTTCTCCTCCCACTCCCTTTATTGTTTCTCAATCTTGTTTCTGCATCTGTACAATGCAGATAATGCTACCTGGCTTCTTTGCTCCATACATGAATCAGGACGACTTTGGCTTGTTCATTTTATCTAGAGCAATGCTTGGTGCCTAGGAGCCACCCAATAAATATATGCTGAATGAATGAATAAACATCATGTAAAACTCTCCAATTCTAAATGAATTTAAGGTGCTCTTTTTTTGGAGAGGATGTTGCATTTAAAACTAGTCTGTTTTTAGTACATATAGATAAAATAAAAATTTTTGACAATATTTCTTCCCTGAGTTGCTTCTGGCCCTGGGCCATGCAACAGTCAGAAGAACAAAAGGAATGAGACTATCATAGATTTTTCCATGTCAGTAGTGATGGACCTTTCAGAGATGCACTGTTTTTTTCCTTGGCATGGTTTTAGTAGAACATGCTTATTATGTACTTTTTAAGGAAAAATGGTATAGAATCTTCATCTAGATTTTTCTGATTTTAAGATTTATGTGAAGATAAGAACTACATTAGGATTTAGGTTCTTACTAAGTCCACTGCACTTTTATTTCTTGCAGATTTCAAAACAGGGATACCCTGTTTCTCTCAGGGAGAGTGAAGAACCTACAGTTTCTGCCTGTCTCCTGACTCAGAAGCATGATACACACACATGTGCACACACACACATTATCAGGACAGTGGTAGCCCATTCAATGGTCAATGCTGGAAAAGTTGAACTTTAGCACTTGTTTGTGTATTTTGCTGATTCCCTGGTGCACTTCTATTGAATCTTAGATAACTTGAGCCTACATAGGTTTTTGTTTAAATGAGTCAGTGGTAAGTTTCCTTCTTTGAACATCCCTACGATTAAAACTCCAGGCTGGGTGCAGTGGCTTATGCCTGTAATCCCAACACTTTGGGAGATTGAGGCAGGTGGATCACGTGAGGTGAGGAGTTCCAGACCAGTCTGGCCAATGTGGCGAAACCCCATCTCTACTAAAAATAACAAAAAATAGCTGGGAGTGGTGGTGGGTGCCTGTAATCCCAGCTACTCTGGAGGCTGAGGCAGGAGAATCACTTGAACTGGGGAGGCGAAGGCCACAGTGAGCTGAGATCACGCCACTGCACTCCAACCTGGATGATAGAGCAAGACTCCATCTCAAAACAAAACAAAACAAAAATCAAATGTTAGGATATCTTCTGCCTGATCCTTTAACTAAAAACCTCAGGACACATGAGACTTAGAATTTTTAGATTTGAGATTTTAAAAAAGAGATTTTAGATTTTGTTAAGAGGCAATGAGGTGCATTTACCATGTAACACTCTCATCTGGGCCTGGACCAGCATCCAAAATCAATCAAGTTTTTGCAACAGAATGTATGATATTTACTCTAAGGGGAATACATGAAGAACATCGATTGCCTCATGGAAATTCAGGTCAGATTTTGCCACCAAATGAATTCAAATCAAGTTAGGTTTTTCCACCAAATGAGTTTAGGGGGAAAAAACAACAACAACCCAACTTTTGATTTTTAAAAACTTTCAGATATTTATTTTGAAAAAGAGACTGTAGACTAGTATTTCGAAACCTCAGTTACTGATTCACAGTATTTTAAAAAGTTCTATTAATAGAGAAACTTAATTTTGTTGACAGCCTTGTAGAGAGAGGTAAGCATCTTGACTTGAGGTACTTTTTTCTTCACAGAAAGCCTATGGGCGTTTCTGCTCACAGTCAAGTGAAAATCAGCTTAACATGTTTCTTGATGCAGCCTGTTAAAATGGCTTGAATTCCACTAGAGGGCAGTTGGGCCTTATCTCAGTGGACTTTATGGTTACCAGATCTGGTTCTGTCATAACTGGGTAATTTTTGTCACTGACCCCTTTGGGGCCAAAAAAAAAAAAAAAAAAAAAAAATCCTTCCCCATTGCCCTCTGAAGGCTCACTGAAAATCACCAGGAAAAGGCAGATGGATAGGAGAAAAGGCATAAAAATTCATTTGATCATAGTTTTAAGTGACATGGGAGCCTTCAAAACGAAGACTTAAAGAAATGAAACTGTTCATTTTTATGATTAGGTTCAACAGAGTACAGAGAGTTGTGTAGAAATGCAATTGGACAAATGGGGTGTGATCTAGTGCTAATACACTGAGTGGGGAAGGCCAGGGAGGCTGGTCCATCTAGATTGTTTTGACATCTCTGAGCATGCATTTTTTTCTTCTGGGTATGGGGCAGGGCTCTTTCTGGAAAGGGGATCTTATGACTTACAGTCAAATAGGGTAAGTCAGATAATTTATTTATGGCCAGTTTTTACACAGGAAAGTGGGGGAAAGCTAGAGTGATGTTTTTAGGTTTTATGGCTGGCTTTGGAGAAAAGGGAGTTCTGGCTTCTGTGACCTGCCTTGGGGAAGAGGATTCTAGTTTCTGTGGCTAGCCTCCAAGGAAAATGAGGGGCCAGAGCAGGAGGGCAGGAAAAAGTCAGACAGAGCTGCTTCTAAGGCCTTTATGTTGGAGTACTGTTTTCTGAACCTCTACACCACCACTCATTTCTGTTTCTATTCAGCATCTGTCTATCCCACTTAACGTCACCTCACACACATCTAAAGTTCAGTGATTCCTGTGCTTACATTTCCAGGCTATGAGGCTGTTCTGAGCTCCTACTCAGCTTCTCTAGTTAGCTGTTTGAAACACTGCTCAGTCTGTGGAGGATTGACCTCATGAGCTCCATTGCTTGCCCTCCACCTAATTTCTTGTCTTCCAGTGCTCCATGGCTCAGTAAAAAGCAACACCATCCATTTGGTCATGTGAGCCTTGGAATCTAGGCATCATCCTCAACATTCTCCTTTCCTGCATAATTCCCCATAAAATTCCTTCTACTTCAATGATCAAATATTCCCCCATGATCTGTCTCCTTTTCTACATCTCTACCACCTTCTTTTGCCTGGCTATTAGACACCTAACTGGTCTCCTAGCTCTAGGCATGCCTCTCTGTCTTCTTCCAAATTTCTCTCTTATTCTCTGTTTCCCCTCCTGCCAACTCTTGATGTTTTGATTAATCTCAGTTTTTATCTCCAAATTTATATATCCATATTCATTATGAAATATTGTTTTTTTCTTAAAGCATGTGAAAAACCAGTGCACCGAAGACTTTATTTTCTAAGAGGGTAGTGGTTCATGATACATGTAAGTAGTCCTCACATTGTGTGATTCCTAGATGAATAACTTTTGGTTACTACTAGTTATTTATATAACACCATTTCCCTAATACCAGCCTTCTAACAATAAGTTTCACATTCTGGATCAATTACCTAGTCATTTTCTTAGGTGTGATTTCCCCTTGGAGATCAAGACAACAATAAAAAGTGAGTATGTTGTATACATAGATAGCTATAAAATGCAGAGGGGGTACTAGAAAAAAAGACACATCTAATTGGCTGATGGTTTCCTCTGGGAGGGGAGTGGAAATAGGGGTTTGAAGAGCTGTTTATCTTTTATTTTAATCTATTCAAACATCTGTATGGTTTGAATCTAAAACAAAAATGTATCCAGGTATTACTTATAAAAAGAAAATAGGAAAGAAAGGAGTAAGAGTGACAGATTATGAGTGATTTTTAAATGTTTTAAAAATATGTTCTCCTGAATTGTTCCAATAATTATTTTTAAGATACTGGAAAGACTCAGTCTCCCTACATACCTCCTTACAATCAATTCCAACACCAGAAACTGGTCATTCATTCAGTGAATATTTTACTGAGGGTGTGTTGGAAGCAAAACTCCATGCTAAAATTCCTTCCTTTCATTCTTTCATAATTCCTGATTAAAATGCAGATACCTCCTCCTCATTCCCCATGGCTAAGGTGTGAAAACCATCTTCAGTAAACACCTCCAGAGATTCTGGCAGCTAAGAAAAAAAAGGGAGCCTGTTTATGTTTCTCTATCCATCCACTAATGTAGCCATTGCTGAGTATTTCTAGTCACTATGACAAAGTTGAATGAATCTAATGAGCAAGGAGATTATAATCCTCTAATATACAAAACAAAAGTAGTAGAAAGAAAAAGACAAATAGAAAAAAAAGTTATTGCATTTCGTAGTTTCCTATATATATATGCATTTACTCAAAAAAAAAAAAAAAAAAAAAAACTAGGAAGAGAAAAACCACTGAGAAAGCATGGGGCTGGAGGCCACTAGGTGAGGTAAGACAGTCAATGTAAACATCCTAGCAAGACTCAGAAAGAAAAGAGTAACATTTAGCTCAAAATTATTTGAGTTGTTATATACTGTCTCCTTCCTCTGTGTCCAACCTGCGTACTCTTTAATAAAGTCTACTTTGCACACATTTTTATCTTCACATATATGGCCCCTCTGGAAAAAAAAAGAAAAGAAAAATAATAAAATGGGATTATGTCTTTGTTATTTGTTAATTTACTCTTCTCCTTAATCAGATGTAGAAGTCTTTCCAAAAATGAGTGAAAAGTCTACTCATTCTTTTTGATGTTGCCTCAGTGTTTCATCATATGGATGTATTATTATTTATTTACCATTTCTCTTTTAATGGACATTTGCTTTCTCAATTTTTTTCAATAACAAACCATGCTTTGTTGAATCTTCTACTTTTGTGCACATATTGAGTTTTTCTCCTCTATGGATGCTTCAAAATGGAATTGCTAGATCAAAGAGTTTGCACATTTCAAGTTTGGATAGACAGTGTCAAACGGAATCAATTTATACTATTTGAGTGTGCTTCTTTCCACTTGTCAAGAGGTAACATTTAAATAATTGTTTAAATTAAATGATGTCTGATAGATAAAAAATATTTTATTATTGTTTTGGTTTGCATTTCCCTGATATGTGGTATAGGGGAGCTTCTTCTTTTTTTTTTTTTTTTTTCTTTTTTCTTTTTGAGACAGTCTTGCTCTGTTGTCAAGCTGGAGTGCAGTGGTGCAATCTCACTTACTGCAACCTCTGCCTCCCGGGTTCAAGCAATTTCCCTGCCTTAGCCTCCCAAGTAGCTGGGACGACAGGCATACGCCCCCATGCCAGCTAATTTTTTGTATTTTAGTATGTTGGCCAGATGGTGACCTTGACTTTGTGATCTCCTGACCTTGTGATCCTCCTGCCTCATCCTCCCAAAGTGCTGGGATTACAGGGGCGAGCCACTGCACCTGGGCAGGTGAGCTTCTTTATATGTGTTGAGTGGATATTTATATATTTTTGATCATATCTTTTGCTCACTTTTATAAACTTTTATTTTTTTTTTTGAGAGGAGCTCTTCAGAGTCATTTGTTAAATTTAATTAAAAAGCATTTATCACCCATTGACATTATGTAGGTGTCACGCTAGATGTTGGTGTCTCAAAGTCATACAGTATAGAGTCCCTGCCCTCCTAAGGGTGGGGTGGTTGAGGGAATGCAGATTTGCAAAGAAAATAAATGCAGTAAGATGTTATGACTGTCGTGTTAGACAAACTGCCTACTTAAGAATATTGGATTGTGGGACGGTTGCTCAGTCACCCCAGAGGGAGAAAGATTGAAAATTGCGTAAAAGTTCAACTCTTTAGTAGCAAACTCACAATATATTGAAAGTTGCTTACTGTGTTTTAGCTTACTGTTTGATGCTTAAATTAACTCTTAACATATTTAAGTCAGAAATTACTGCTTATAGCACTAGTTCTGAAGGCCAGAGAACTTAGAACAAAGAGCCTTTCAGGTAATTGAGTATTTCAATATTGAGTGTATTTTTTTAACTGTGTCTTTACTTGCAGTGATCTCTCGCTCAGTTGGATCGGAGCTCTTTGACAGCTTCCATGACCTTTCACTGCACACATGCAAGGAGCCATACCCCGACATACACAGACAAAGCCACACAGACACAGCTGCGCCAAGTGGCATTATGAAAAAGGACTAGACAGGATCCGACTGTGATGCTGCTTAGGTGAGGAGGCCAATCCAGCTGAAAAGGCTCACAATGGGGTCTCTATTTGCCAGAGATTTGAGATCTCTATCTTCCAGTTATAGCAGGGAAATAATTTCACACATCAGTGCTGCAGTTTAAGATGAACTATAGAGACTTGGAGGAATTAGGAGGTTAGTAAGTGCTTGACTTATGTCCAGGAAAAGGGCAGATGTACATCTTGATGGTAAATTATAGAAGTCAACTTGCTTGCACAAAAGTCACTGATAATTAATTCTCTCCTTCAAGTGGAAAGCAGGATGGGTGGTTGAAATTTACTGAGTGATCTCCCCTTGGATTTAGGCTGGCAGAAGAGTAGGTAGTCTTATTTCTTTTAAAGCACAATTCCCTTGAAACAGGCCAGAAAGGAGATATGGGGTGGGCAGGATTTATTGCTCAGGTCAGTACAGGGAAGCTCAAGAGGCCTCCTTTCTGGCTCTGTAACTGGGCTAAATAAGGGGCCCCAGGGCAGTGGAAGGGTGTCGCAAATATGATAAACCATGAAATATGATAGTATATGCAAAAGCTTGTAAATGGTGAGACATAAGTCACAGTGATATTATTTTCAGTAAAAATATAAATTCTACGCATTGGCATCAAATTTCTGTGATAGAATGAGTTTATAAGCAGCTCTCCACTGGAAGAGAATTTGCCTTGAAGCTTTGTTTACAGAGCGAATACTTTGTTTTTGTTTAGATTGCATGTGGGCTGGGAAGAAAGGAACCCATGTAGATTATGGAGTACTGCAACACCCCATATACCTCCAAAGAGACCCCCGGAAGCACCACCACTGAGCCTCACAAGTATTTTGTCCAGATAAGCCCTGAAAACAAAGATAAACTATGACCGCCATCTTGTGGTGGGATCCACCATTACCAAGTTGGATTGAGTGTGAGGTGGTGGTCGTGGGGGAGGGGTTGAGACTTCTTTTTTTCACTCAAGGATTCTGGTAGGGACTATAAGGAGAAAACCTCTTGGATACAAAATGTACCGCCTGGCAGGAGAGCTATGTTAGAGGAGGTCTTCCCTTCATTTGATTTAGGTTTCTATAGTGTGGAGAATCTGGAGTAGTTTTGAGAGAGCATTTGTCATTCCTTATCTCCCTGCTCCCAGATCCTTAGCTTGGGAAGGTATTTTTCTCACATTCTCCAGAGTTCAAAGAGCTTACCAAACAACACAAACCTCACATTTATTCTTCAATATTATTCCATCATATACCACACCAGAGCACATTTGTCTTCACAACATTTAATTAGATTTCCCGGAAATGGAAAAGCCATTTGTTTTTTTATGGATTTACTATCAGTCTGAAATCTAAGAACCTTTCCAATGTTTTAATACAAACCAGCCACGCTGACCTAAATTAAAGGAATGTGTTCAAATTAGAAATAAAACTGATAAAAGAGGCTTTTGATACGTCCCAGATAGCACCCAGCCTAACAGGATGACATTTTGTTAAAAGTGAGTGAGATGTAGTATCAAAGGGAAATTTTTCTTTCTTGAAATATTTAAAACATCGTTTGCTTTTCAGTTGGCAGAACAACGACAACAGCAACAAAAGAAACCACGTGTTCGTTTTTCACTTTGCAAAGCATTTTTTACAGATGCCTGTCTAGTTGTTTTTGGATGGCTTCAGGGGACTGACACCACATTCATCTTTGAATGTTCTCCATCAGGTCCAAAACGGCTGTTGTTGATCCCAGGAATGGGTGAGCCACACCATGCCTTCCAGTGGGTTCAACATTTTATTTGTCTGTAATGTGGCACGCTTAGGAGCATATTTGGCTGAAGACACTTATCTTTCACTATGTCAGAATCTTTCAGGACTGCAGCATTCTATGTTTCTAATATCTAGGCAGGAAAACAATCAGATTATAAATTTGGCAGCAGTACCTAGAGTAATGCCTGGCACGTGATAGGTGCTGAGTGAATGCTCCAAGACCAAAGGGTCTAGCTGTTATCCTGAAGCCCAGAGATACACTGAGATTCTTGTATTGATCTTGACTCCAACCCCCTCTCCTAACACACGGCCTCAAACTTGGCCATATTGGCATTTGAAGCTGGGTAATTCTGATACAGGGCACTGCCTTAGGCACTGCAGGATGTTTAGCAGCATTCCTAACCTCTACCCACTAGATGCCAGTAGGATGCCCCAGTTGTAAAACCAAAAATGTCTTTAGATTTTGACAAATGTCCCCTGGGGGGAGGGTGGGAGGGCAGAAATATCCCCTGCTTGCAAATCACCACCCTAAACTGAAGGTAGCTGTGTGAAAGAGATATGGCCTCAAGCATTAGTTGAGTCAGCAGTAGTAAATCATGAAATGTGATACGAACACACACGAGGAAGTGCTCTTCTGACCAACAATACCTCCCCTGCCCTCAGTGTTCTTTAGGAAGGCTGACCATAAACCTTTTAACTGAGATCGTTTTGCAGAAAGTTGAGAGCAAATGATGAGCAATCAGCCAGGGAAATGGTTCCTTTTTGTTTTAAGGAAAAGAACAGCCACTCAGGAGTAATGTAGTCATTTGTAAAAAGCAGGTGTCTAGGAGTTAGTGTGTGTAAAGGGGAAAAAATTGGATAGGAAATCAGCAGACTTGCATGCTAATCCTGGGTTGGCTACCGACCAGCCGTGTTCCATAGGGGAGCGCTCGTCACTTGGCTGATAATAAGGGGGCTGAACCAAGTGACCCATAAAGTTTCTTCTCCTCCTCAGGTGTGAACAAAATTATGGATTTGTTGTTCTAATAAATAGCCCATTATTATGTATTTTTGCAGAGGAGGAGCCATGCTTTGACAGAGTACAAGGCTAGAATCAGGGAGGTGAAGATTAGGAGCATGAGAAGATAAATTATGGGGTTTGGGGGATGCCAAAATCTAAGATGAGGGTAGTGGAGTTTCTGTCAAAAGGAAATCAGAAAGTACGATGAGTACGACCCAAAAGCCATAATACATCTTTGCTGGTCTCACTCTCTTTCTATGTGTGTAGGCTGGTGGTGAAGATGCTAATGGGCCACAGCTAGCAAGCTAGTCAGCTTCCCTATAGTGCCTCAGGAGGGTTTGCTCAGAACGGTCTCTCTTGCCAAATGTGAAAACCACGATCATAGGTTACTGTCAGCAAAGGGCAATCTTAGATGTATACGGAACCTCTCATCAGAGCATTCAATGGATTCAACTTCCTTCCTTTATTTTGCAGATAAGCATGTCAAAACAGTCCATGAATATTATGTCTTGTAGAAACCAATGTCATGATTCATTGACTAAAAAAGTAAAATGACCTTGAAAGGCTCTGATATTCAATAGCATGGAAGCCAGGGTAGGAAATATCTGGCTGGATTTTAAACATTTGAAGAGTTTTTCAGCCATTTTGGGTTTGATAGAAGAGCAAATTCATTTTATGAAGCAGTCTTACCCTTACTTTCTAAGCATGATGTATGTTGGAAAGAAATTCAATCCATATGTTTTTGTTTAATTTTACCTAAATCATCAAAATATTATTTCTTAAGATTTGTTTGATGTCTAAGAAGTATTTAAGCCCTTTGAATAATTTAAAAAATATACATTTTTTCCTCTTTAAAACAGGAAATCACTTATTAAAGAGTTTAAATGGGTTTGGACACAAATGAGATTCAGACTTGAAATCCTGACCCTGTAAGATCAGGGCAAGTGAAACTTGCCAAAATAGACTTTCCCATTCCTCCCCAAAAGTCAGTACCTTGTGGTATCATATTGTCAGAAGAATTACTTGGGTATAGTTAAACAGAATGAAATGTTTTGTTATGTTTTTCCTCCCAGTCATAGGGTTCGTAACCTCAGTCACCTTTGACTCCCCTCTGTCTCTGTTGCGTTAGTTCTCATATCAGGTAAGTCACTAAGTTTTCTATCTCTTCGGTCTGTCCCTTTGTCAGGACTTCCATTGCCTCAACCTCCCTGAAGCTTTTGTCTGAATCATAGTACTTGCCATGCAGTTGGCACCTTCCTTCTCTCTGGTTTCTCCCTGCACCTTTCCAACGTGTGTGCTGTTGCTTTTTAATCCTTACTGATACATTACTGAATCTTCCCTAAAACAATCACCCTTTCACTATACAACCTTCAGTAGTTCCTAAGGCCCATCCATCCTTCAGTTTTATTTGACAGTTCTCTGCACACACTGCCCTAGTGGATTTTTTCAAACTGCTGGCTGGTACAGAATCTCTCCTTTGGGTGGCTTGGTTGCTCTGTGAACACAACACATGTACACTGGTCCATCATGCCTTTCATCCACGTCTTCCTACTCATTCAGTGAGAAGCTGCCTAAGTTTCACTTCCTTTCTGATGACTCCTGCCTGTGGGATTACTCCCTCCTGAGAGTTCTTACAGCAATTGTTCCTCTTAGTTGATGTCTGAGCTTACGCTGCTGCATATAATAACTTTTCCTTCATACGTGTTTTTGTCTTGCCTATTAGAGACTCAGTTCTCCAGCAGAAGTTCACCAAGTGTGGTCCCTGAACCATAAAATTAGCATCACCTGAGAGTTTAATAAAACAGTAATTTCTTAGATTCCACCCTAGATCTGCTGAATTAGAAATACCAGGGTGGGGGCACTCTGTATTTTAATTAACAAGCTCTCCAGGAGATTTGGGTGCATGCTCAAATTTGAGAACCAGGGTTGTGAAAGAAAGATAGAAATCTCAGAGTTCTTGGCCTCCTGCACAAGGCCAGAGTAAAGCTGAAATGTGGAAGCGACTAAAATTCTAGGTAACTTGAATTTTAAGACAAGTTTTCCGTGACAGGCAAAGAAAAGAGAAATGCTTTCAAAAGCTATGAAATTTTAAGAAAGAAGAAGCTACCATTTCTTACTGATTGCAATGAAGGATCAAATAATTTACAAGTTTAATGGTAATCCACTTGAAGAGAATTTCTTCATTTTTTTGCTTTTTTCTTTCTTAAGGATTTCAGTGTTGTTCAGCACTGAGTAATCAGATGATGGCATTCAGCACACTCTTTCCAATATTCTGAAAACTCAAAATCTGTGGTTTAGAGATGATTTTCTTTCTTGGAAGATTGTGTGCTTGGTAGCCATATGTGAGCATGGAGGATAATTTCCTTTTCTTCTATTTCTCATTAAAGTCCTTTATTACAGTTTAGAACTCTTATGTAAAGATGAATGTGTTGCTATAGAATAAAAAAATTGTGGTGTACAGAAAAATGGACCGTTTGGGTATATCTATACACCAGTAGAGGGGAGAGTAAATTTAACTGTTTTTAATGGAATGTAAATATTTCATTCTTTTCTTCTCTTCCCTTGTCCAATTTACAGACTTTAGTGCTAAGGGGAGCCTTAACCCAATTTTACTTTTTCCACACCCCTCGAGAACATTGTACAATTAGAGATGAACGATATCAAGTCCCTGGCCCTGGCAGACCTGCATATTGGGCACTGAGACAGTCTGACAATACTTGTACCCATGAGACCGGGTAGATGACAGAGGAGTCAAGGAGCCACTTCCTCATTTCCATTGTAGTAGTCGGTGAGCCTGTTTTTTTTTTTTTTTTTTTTTTTGTTGTTGTTATTAAAGACAACAGGTTAGTCAGTGTGACATTGGAGGAAAAGGTTGTGGTTTGAAGTCAGACAAACCCGAGTTGAAATCCCTGTTCAGCATCTCTAAACTAGCCATTTGTTTCCTATTTGTTTTTCCCTTTCTAATGAGGGTCCTAACACCTGTCTGTCCTGCAGGGTTGTTGAAAGAGGTATTGATAATGTATGATGTACATGGCGCAGGTGAGACGCTCAGTAAATGTAATTATTATTGTTAGTCTCTGACTAACAATTACTGTTTGGAGTTCTTTTGTTTTTAATCTTAAAGACATAACTCGAATGAAGTCATCCCATTCCTTGCTTTTTAAATTTCAGAGAGCTCTGCTTCTAATTGTTCTTTTCTAATAGTAACTGGGTTGCATTGATGTAAAGTGTATTCAGTGATTTTTCTTTTGCTTTTCCTCTGTTCTTCCTTATTGAAGCTGTACCTCTTGAGTTTCTATGAAGCAGGTGTGTATCACTGTCAATACTATCAAGTCTATCTGGACCTTCCTTTTTTCATGGGATTAGTATTTGCTCATCAGTCTCTGCCAGGCTCTGAGGATGCACAAGTGTGCACGGGGAAGAGTCAGAGAGCTGAAGTGAAAACTTGTTGTGACTAGAATTATCCTATTGTCCAAATTGTCCCTACAAACTCAGACTTAGGAGTTGTTGAAGCAGGTATATGCCTATGTGATGAGATTTTCCAGGGCTAAATAATAGGACATTTCCCAGTCTGTTTATAGTAGACATGATGCTTCCACCATGACAGTGGGTGTTTAGTCAAGGACTTTGGATCTTTTATTTTCTGATGAAGGAGAATGTGTGCAAGAAGTTACACTTTTCCCCTGCAGCATTCTCTGAGCACATTGGCAAAATTTCAGTAACAGATCAGCAACACTACTTTAGTAAAGAATAGGGAACTGACAGAATACACTTACGAAAGATGTGCTTTCACTGGAGAGGCCATCTGGAGAGGACTGCCAGGACAAAGGCAGCCTGGCCAGGGTGGAAGACCTTGGGCCATTAGGGTCTGTGGTCACCTCCAGGATGACCCCCAATGATTCTCACTTCTTGTTAGTCACACTCTGTGTCATTCTCTCCCATTGTGAATAAGAGTTACCTTGGTAACCAACAGTACATTGTGGAAATGACTCCTAAGTGTGACTTCCAAGGGTAGGTCACAAAGGACATTAAAGCTTCTGCCTTACTCTGTGAGATCCCTCAGCTCTTAGGGGAAGCCAGCTGCGGTGTCAAGAGGACACGCAAGCAGCCCTACAGTTTCTTGGGGTAAGTAACTGAGGCCTGCTGCCAGCAACCAGCACCAATTAGCAATTAGGTGATTGAGCCATGTGGGAGGTGGATTCTTCAGCCCCAGTGCAACGTTCAGTGACTGTAACCCCAGCTGACATTTTGATTCCAACCTTTTGAGGGACTCTGAGGCAGAACCACCAAGCTGAGTTCCCGGCCCACAGAAACTGTGTGAGGTAATACATATTTATTGTTTTAAGTCATTAAGTTTTTGGATAATTTGTTAAACAGCAATAAATGACTAGTACAGAATCCAGCATGTGGTGCTAGATTCCTGGAAGAAAAGAGCAAATTAAAAAAAAATATTAAAAGGGTAGATCAGAGAGGCCAGAGACAGACATTTTCTTCGTTTTTGCCCCAAAGTGGTATTGTTTACGTGTTACAAAGAGCATGTAGATATGGGGCTGGCATTGATGGAAGAAAATGAATTCAATACCCAATTCCCAGAGCACCCAGAAGAAAGGAAAAAAGGCAAATGGATGAATGTTAGTTTGGGAAGGACACCTGAATATGAAGACTTGGAAATGGATCTGTCTTTCAACATCATGTGAAGTTTTCATAATTGTTTTGTTCTTGAACAACCCTTGGATTTCATCAAACAGTAGGACCACAGTAATGCAGGTAAAAAAAAGTCTCTGGAGATCCTTCAGTCATTCTTTTTATTTTTCCTCCAGCAAGACTGTAGTTAAGGCCACCGACTATCTAGCTCACCTTTAAAATGTCAGCATGCTAATGAAGGCATCAGTTTCAAGGCTTGGCAAAAGGTTTCACATTCATTTAAACAAAAGGAGTGCATTCTAAAATTATCTCTTGCTATATTAAATTATAAATTATGTTTGTACATAATTTACAAAGAACTTCAGTGACATATTAGCATTCAGGTAAGAAGGCCTTGTCTTGTAGAGTTAAACAAAAATTTTTAAAAAACAAATTGCTTTCTTACTACATGGTTTTATAACTGTCAACTTTTTATGTGTTTTCAACTGGGGGAAAGGATGAGTTTCTTTGGAAAGGGGCAAGGCAGGAAATCAGTAATGATTCATACCACTTTTTCACATGCTTCTCTGACGAGTTTTAATCACAAATCTGGGTCCACTTGTATAACAAAAACATTAAAAGAGGGTGTTCTAAATTGCGTCTTTTTATTAATCTTGTATTTGGTCTTGTAAATAATACACGCAAGCACATCCTTGTTACGTCAGTTGGAAAGCAGTGATTAACTAGCTGTTCAGGAGATGGGAGTACCTTGCAATTTTATATGTGCTTCTTAAGTAGCTGTGTGTTTTCTCTTGGGCGATTTAATTTGATTTAGGCAAATATGTTAAATTTTAGCATTTAATTGATTTTTAATTTTAATGATCTTTTCTATCTGCCTCCGCATTTAATGGCAATTTTTGGAACTGCCACAATAGTCTTTTGATAAAAGGGCACATTTACTTGAAAGAAATATACTTTGTTATTTCTAAGTCCCTTTGAAATCACTGAAGATGGTTTTTCTTTAGCTTTCCCTTCAGCCTAATTCCTTTTCCCCTTTGTTTCTATTGGGATGAGGTAATCCTGGGTCTGTAGAGTCTTTTGTGATGGAAATGGCTATGACCACACAGACGCAGCATAATATTTACTTGGAATAAGAGAAAGAGAAATATCAATAGTGCTTCTCACCAAGCATTTGAAAATACTTGTGTCTTTCATTTCCAGAAAGAAAAATACCACTTAGCATGTTTGTTATTAATTTGGTTGACTGAAACATAGTGTGTTCATAAATTTTGAATCAAAATTGAATGAGGAGAGGAGTGAAATTTAAAAATTAGTTATGGCAAGGTCTGAAGTTATGAAGGCCAGATGTATTAATGATGCATTACTATAGTATAGGACATTCATAAGTAAAATAAGGAAGTTACATGGAGCTGAAGAAGCTCAACAGACAAATAAGGGTGTAAATGAGTACAGAACCTAGTTTGGTTGTTGTAGCCTGATTCTGGAGAACCTTTTTCTGTAAAGGGTCAGACAGAAAATATTTTAAGCTTAGAGGCCGGGTAGGCCTCTATCACAACTACTCAGCTCTGCAGTTGTAATAGAAAGCAGCCATGGACAATATGGAAATGAATACATGTGGCCATATTTCAATAAAACCTTATTTACAAAAGCAAGCTGCAGACCAGATTTGACTTGCAGGTTGTAGTTTGCTGCCTCCCATCCTACAGAATGTAATTTTTCTTATTTACTTATTTGTAGAATAATGCATTGTGAAGGGAGTTTGAAGCAGATTCTAAGTATAGGTTAAGCAGCCCAAATCTGAAAATCTAAAATCTGAAATGCTTCAAAATCTGTAACCTTTCCAGTGCCAACAAGACATCCAGAGCAAATGCTCATAGGAGCATTTTGGATTTTGAATTTTTGAGTTTGGGATGCTCAACTGGTAAGTATAATGAGTATAATGCAAATTTCCCTAAATTTGAAAAATTCCAAAATTTGAACCACTCCTGGTCCCAGGCATTTCAGAGAAGTTATACTCAACCTGTATCTGTACAACATTGCATCCATAAAAATGTATATGGCAGGGTCAAGGGACAGTAGGACCTGGAGAGATTTTGTGGGTAGGAACGGAGTGGGCTCTAGCATATACTAGATTGAGTACATCTATTGGTAAATCTGGGACTCACTTGGGAGCAAAGCCAGTGTCTGTGGGCCATTCCGTTTTCATTTGAGTGAATTTTCTACGTAACCTGTGCTGAGAATCTGCATAGATGCCCTTCATATTGGCATTGGTGAGAGCCTTCCAGGTGGGGCCCTTGGCAGCTAGGGGGTTGATGGTTGAAAAGAGAAATTTCCTACTCTATACCCCAGTGTGACTAAACAGGCCTAGCTCATCCCCTCAACCTCTGCCACTCCACTCACCAAATGGAACAGAAATGAAACACAGCCTCTTTACATGTATATATCCTTTGTCCCTATACTCCCACTTGCAGGAATCCATCCTAAGAAAAATTTTAGGGAAGCTGCTAAAAACTGATATGTAATATTCAAATTTCAGCTTTGTTTATTAAGCCAAAAATTGGAAAGAAGATAAATATCCAACAGTAGAAGAGTAGGAAAGTAAGTTCTGGTATATATGAGATGAAATAATATATTGTCTTTTAAATGGTTTTGAAGACAATTTTATAAAAGGGAAATGCCAAATATAATTTTATTTTTTCTTTCTGTTTTTTATTTTTAATTTTTTTTGCTACCGATAGTATCAACCAGGTACTGAATATAATTTTAAATGAATTTAGCAGTATGCAATATGATCATAATTTTATGGAAACAAAGTTGCAAAAGGACTAGAAGAAAATATACTGTGGAGGAGACTACTAGCTGTCTACTGGAATACCTTCTCTTTTTCCTGGTATTTGGCCACACAACAATTCTCAGCCTCCCTTGTAGTTGCATGTGGCCATGTGACTAAGTTCTCTCCAATGGTTTGTGCACATAAATGATGTATTCCACATACAGGCTTGACTCATAAAAATTTCTCACATGTTTTTCTATGCCTTTAAATTAAAAAAAATGTTTTACTGTCTTCAGTTGACTGGGATGTTGACACTCAGGGCAACCTTGGGAGTCACATGTTGAAAATGACAGCATATCATCAGCTTAGAATCCTGAGTGACCGCAAAGAGGTGAGTTGCCCTGCTGACCTGAGGACTCATCTAGGACTGTTAATTGAGGGAAGAAATACTTGTCTATGAAGTTCAGCTACCATGGTGATGCCTGATAGAACAGATGGATGTGCATGTGAAACACCCACTGAGGACTTTCAGAACATTTGGTTGGGGGTGGAGATGGCATGTTTTGTAGGAAACCAAAGACTTTCATAGAGAAATGGGAATATAAACCAGTAACCTTTTAGCTATTGTTCAAGTCATCCCTTGCACCTGCATGCTGATGAGGTCTGAGGAAGCTTGGGCTACGTTTATTATTTATTTCCTTGTTTATTTATTTATGTATTTGTGAGACAGGGTCTCACTGTGTTGCCTGTGCTGGAGTGCAGTGATACGATTTCAGCTCACTGCAGTCTCAACCTCCTGGGCACTCAGGTGATCCTCCCACCTCAGCCTCCCAGGTAGCTGAGACTACAGGTGCACAACACCATGCCCATCTAATTTTTGTACACGTTGTAGATAAAAAGTTTTGCCATATTGCCCAGCTGGTCTCAAACTCCTGGACTCAAGCCATCCCCCCACCATGGGCTCCCAACGTGTTGGGATTAAAGGAGTCAGCCACCATGCCCAGATGTACCTGTGTTTTTAAAAAATATTTTAAATATGTATTTAATTAGGAAAGCTAGGAAAAAATACCAGCATATACATAATAAAATAGGAAAGTATAAATAAATCTAAAAATGTAGGCCAGAGAAAGAACAAATTAATACAGAAGATAAAAACCCAGGAAGATGCCATATACATGAGCCATTGAAACCTATACGGTTTCTGAAAATTGAGTGGAAGTTTAACTCTTATTTTCCTACCAACCAAAGTGATTTTTAATTGATTAACCCACTAGTCTCTTATCTGTGCAAATATTTCCTTCAGCAATTATTTCTGAAAGATATTTTTCAGTGGCTCTTCATATAGGAGATAGCATCCTCAGCAATATTCCTAAGAAAATACTAGATTAACTGAAAGGACACTGAATCAAAACAAACTTTAGGAAAACAGAACCCAAAGAGGGATTGGGAGGGGCAACTGGACAATGGGACGTAGGTGATGATGGGCCCACTTGATCCAGGAATTAAACCTGTGTCCAGAAAAATCTTTGGAATTTCTGTCTTTCAAATAGTCTTTCATTAATATCCTTGCTCTTCATGATGCTTTTTACAAGTTGGGCAGCAGGTGATATTCGGGAGCTTTCTCAGTAACTGCTCTAGGCTCCCATCTTCTTCCCTTTGCCCACATGTCTGCAATAACTGCAGGAGAAAAATAACTTCTCTATTGCCCTCTGAGTTTTGTGGGAGTTCTTTTCGTGAATAAAATTTAGCTTAAAACCATAGATACAAGGGATTCTGGGAAATGCATTTCTGAGCTTCTCCTTGTGATGTTGAGCAGAGTGTAGAAAGAGGAAGATACAGTGCTGAGTGGATAAAGATCATCTGACATACTTTGATATATGAGGCAGATTTTCAATATGGTAAGCCATTGAACAGACAGGCAAACTGAAATTGCCAACAATAGGTTGTTATAACTTTTTTTTTTTTTTTTGAGACTGAGTCTCTGTCATCCACGCTGGAATGCAGTGGTGCAATCTTGGCTCATTGCAACCTCTGCCCCCTGAGTTCAAGCTATTCTCATGCCTTAGCCTCCCGAGTAGCTAGGATTACAGGCACCAGCCATCATGCCTGGCTAATTTTTGTGTTTCTAGTGAGACAGGGTTTCACCATGTTGGCCAGGCTGATCTGGAACTCATAACCTCAAGTGATCCACCTGCCTTGGCCTCCCAAAGTGCTGGGATTACAGGCTTGAACCCTTGTGCCTGACAACATTTTTTGATTGTGGTGTGGCTGTGTCCCCACTCAAATCTCATCTTGAATTGTAGCTCCCATAATTACCATGTGTCATGGGAGGTAATTGAATCATGGGGGTGGGTTTTTCCCATGCTGTTCTCATGATAGTGAATGAATCTCATGAGGTCTAATTTTTTCTTTTTCCTGAATGAGACAATTTATTAACCCAGCATAGTTTGCTCTAATACTTCTTGATGGCAGCTGCCACCTGTCCAGTGAGTCTGTCCAGATCTCTCATCCCTAAGGTGTCAGTTTGGAGCCCCCATCTTGGTCCTTTCCCACCATTTTCAGCCCCTCCAGGGCTCAGAGGACCCAGCAGGCCACACTCTTGAAGCCTCGGCTGAAGTGGCTGGGCATGATGCTGTTACTGTGACATCCCCGTAGACCTTGGTCATGGAGCCAACTGCAGTGCCACCCTAGAGGTACAGGTGCTGCGCTGTGGAAGAAGCTCATGTGTAGAACCAGTTCTCAACATAGGAAGCAAGCTCTTTGAGCTTGACTAGCTTGATGGTGTCCACCTATTCAGGGAATTTCAGCTTCCTGGACTTTTTGAGAAAGGCTGCCAGAACTCTGACAAACTCCTACTGGTTTAAGTCTTTTAGAGTAACTCCAGGCATTGTGTGGCCTCCATGCTGCCAGCCCGCTAAAAGTGATCTGATGGTTTTATAAAGGGCAGTTCCCCTGCACGCACTCTCTTGGTTGCTGCCATGTAAGATGTGCCTTTGCTTCTCATTCGCCTTCTGCCACAATTGTGAGGCCTCCCCAGCCTAGTATAACCATGAGCCATCAAGCCTCTTTCCTTTATAAATTACCCATACTCAGGTAAATTATAATTACACATACTTGGGTATGTCTTTATAGCAGCATGAGAATGGACTAATAGCATACCTCAAAACCAAAATTATATGTAGAAATCAAAGAAAAATTTTATTTAT
The DNA here is from genome assembly GCF_049354715.1 of Callithrix jacchus. Taxonomy (NCBI): domain Eukaryota; kingdom Metazoa; phylum Chordata; class Mammalia; order Primates; family Cebidae; genus Callithrix; species Callithrix jacchus. Next base: position 156,440,666 of record NC_133503.1, read on the forward strand.
TAGAATTCTTAAAACAAAATTATCTGTATGTGAGATGCTGATTATAGTTGATAACGTGTTCTTAGAAATTGCTAAGAGAGTAGATCTTAAATGTTTTCACCAGAAAATAATAAATATATGAGGTGATAAATATGTTAATTAGCTTGATTTAATCATTCCACAATATACACATAATATTAAACATCACATTATACCTCACAAATATATACAATTTTTATTTGTCATCTAGAAATAAAAGAAAAAACCTAGCTGGGTGTGGTGGCTTACACCTGTAATCCCAGCACTTTTGAAGTTTGAGGTGGGTGGATCACCTGAGGCTGGGAGCTTGAAACCAGCCTGGCCAGCACGGCAAAACCCCGTCTCTACCAAAAAATACAAAAATTAGCTGGGTGTGGTGGTGGGTGCTTGTAATCCCATCTACTTGGGAGGCTGAGGTAGAAGAATCGCTCGGGTGACAAGAGTGAAACTCCATCTCAAAATAAACAAACAAACAAATACATAAATAAATAAAAATTATAAAACCAGATATCGGTGACCACTAGAGTGTTCACTATTTTAAGAACGTAACCTCTTTGGCATTAGTTTCTGAGGTGCTAGTGCCTTACATCTAAATATTCACAGAAATGGCTAAATCAAACATTTGCTTGTGCAAAAAAAGTTATCTATACATAAATGCATGGGGAGAAAGATACACACGCCAATCTGAGAATAAAAGTACATTAGGAGAGGGAGTACGGTACTGTAGGAGCAAAAGTAACTTTTATGTAACTTACATTATTTAAAAATTATAAAATATAATTATTGTGTATTCCTTCTGTAATTAAGAAGAAAACATAGATAGAGCTATCCCAGGATAATTAGAACCTAAAACTAATTTCTATGATGCTATATTCTGTGACAGCTCTTGAAGTCAGCAAGTGACAGAAAGCTTGAGTTCTGCTACAATTCCTGCATCAGCCTGTTATGATATATGACTTCGCCTAAGTATTTTACGCTCCTAGGCCTCTGTTTTCCTGCTTGTAAAACAAGGGGATTGGTTAGATAGTTTCTAAGATCCTGCTGAGCACGAAAGCCTATAATTCTAGGATTTGTTGGAGGGAAATACTAGAAGCATGGAGAAGTTGAGGGGGTGGAGACACAGTACTTCAAGGAGAGGGTACTCCAGGAAGCAGGAAGAACTGCTTGAGGCTACTGGGAATTCACAAAATGGAAGTGTGGGTAGTTGAAGCAATTTTGTAACTATTAAAATTTAACTGAAGTCCAGCCTTTTCCTATGAGACACTTGAGGCTGCACAGGGAAACCTCCTGTCCTAATGTCTATTAACAAGGTATATTGGCCGGGCACGGTGGCTCACGCCTGTAATCCCAGCACTTTGGGAGGCCGAGGTGGGTGGATCACGAGGTCAAGAGATTGAGACCATCCTGGTCAAAATGGTGAAACCTCCTCTCTACTGAAAAAAAAAAATACAGAAACTCAGCTGGGCATGGTGGTGCGTGCCTATAATCCCAGCTACTCAGGAAGCTGAGGCAGGAGAATTGCCTGAACCCAGGAGGTGGAGGTTGTGGTGAGCCGAGATCACCCCATTGCACTCCAGCCTGGGTAACAAGCACGAAACTCCATCTCAAAAACAAAAACAAAAACAAGGTATATTATTAGCTGGTTTGCAACAAAATTGCTCTATGGGCTAGTTATGGTGGGTTTTCTTTCTGACTCTTCGTTTCTATGTTACACAGATTGTTGAATATAAATTCTAGCCATACATCACACTCTGCAACCAAAGAGATACTTTTTCCTTATGTCCATTAGGAAGAATCCAGATGGGGAGTCTTGAGGCTTTCCTCAGTTTTTACTCTTCAGGGATTTTTTTTACGTTTTTTACTCTTTACTAGCAGTTTATGTTAAAGCAGAGGATGTACCCTTTTAGGGACTGAAAGACTGAAAGTGAAGGTGAATATCCTTCAAGTAAAAGTGAAACTAGACAAATTATTTATGCAATTAAAAGAGAAAAAACATAAAGACTTTACAGCATATCAATCAAAAAAAAATCTCTTAGTAAAAAAACACATCAGCACAAAAACAGCCTTAGTTTTCTGTTACTTGTTATAAAACATAATATATTTTTCATACCACTTCTTGGATGTATTATTAATTTTGACATTTATGACACATAATTTATTTCCTTAATACAACTGCATGTTATACAACAGAGTCTATTAGAGATACTATGGTTTAAAAGCCCCAGAAAAATACTTAGAAAGATGGAAGACACAGGTATAGGGGCTGAAAAGTAATTGTGTATGTCCACAAGTAGAAACAGTCAATATTAGAATGTTAATTCTCCTCTAGTTGGCATAAATTAAACTCAAACCTAGTCAAAATACCAGCAGAAATTTTTTATTTGGACAAGCTCGTTATAAACTTTATGTTAAAATTCAAAGGATCTAGAAAAGAACTATTTCGAAAAAGAAGAACAAAATTGGAAGACTTACACTCCTAATTTCAAGACTTATGATAAAGCCAAGGTAACTAAGATGGTGTAGTGTTGATGTAATGATAAAAAATCAGTGGAATGGAATAAAAAGTCTAGAAATAGACTCATGCATATATAGTCAATCGATTTAAGAAGAGGTATCAAGGCAATCCAATGCAAAAAGGATGATCTTTTCAACAAATGGTGCTGAAGCAATTGACTAGTTGTGTACAAAGAAATAAACCTTGACCCTTACAACATATCATAAGCAGAAATTAGCCCCAAATAGGTCATAGATCTAAATGTTAGAGCTAAAACTATAAAACTGTTAAACAAAAACATGTGAGAAAATCTTTTAGATGGTGAGCTTCTTGTGGCTAGGGACCCACCCCATTTTACTCTTCATTTATCTTTCTCTCTCCTCAGCACCTACCCTGGCTCATAGAAGGTATCCAAGGAACGCCGGAACTCAATGAGACCTTGCTTTGGGGCTCTGAAAGTGTCGATAGGCAAGGAACCTAGATTTATGTGCTTGTATTTCAGAACTCTCGTATATTCCTCCAGGGTTTGGCTTCACTCCTTTCATAACGTACTGGTGGAGAATGGGGAGTCTCAGAAGCATCACCACCCACTGGGTGCTTCTTTGATGCCTCTCCCTTTGGGATTTGACCACAGCATTTCTAAACTGAAAGAATGAGACCTCCAATCTTGGGCATAGTTTGGTGTCTCCTCAGCTCTAGTAGATCCTACCCTAGATTGAACCCAGTGATACATTGCTCCCTGGTCACTCATACTGCCTTAGTTTTCTGTTACTCGTTATAAAACACAATACATGTTTATAACACTGAGAAAACACGGTGTGCCAGAGCACTGAGGTTTATTAGTGCAAAGGTGGCTCAGCTCATGCTAAGGGTTGTTCCAAAAGACTATAGTGAAGGGCACTCAAATCAGCATAAGGAAGCAAAATATTTATTTTAAAAATATGTACAGGAAGGGTTTGTTACTATTTTTATTAGAGGAACAAACCCCATTTCCTGTTCTCTGTATTAGAGGCCTCCAATCCATCTGGCTGATAACCTAGACAAACTCTGCAACTGAGAACTCTTTTAGTTTTTCCTTCCGTATATTCTCAATGTTATGCTACCTATTTTCTAATCACTAGCAACATTTTCATGGGAAACTTTAGCTGATCTTGTCTAGGTGGAGACTGAGCTAGAACCAGACCCAGGTGAGTCCTTGTGGAAAACTGCTGTCATTTAACATCAAAAGTCCTACTCTCAACAGGAATAGAGTTGTGGTTTTAGCGCATGTTAGAACTGATGGCTGGAGATTAAGAGTGTGCATCTATGAACTTTAGATTCATGTCGTCTTAGTAAACATCACATATTTTTCCTTGATGGATTTTCATTTTCTTCCATTGAGGTTGAAGCACTGGTTTGTCTTATGGCAGTGTGTGCTTTACTTTTAGCGATACTTTTCTTCAAGGAACACCAAAAGAGTACTGCCAGATAAGTATCCTTTGATTCAGGCCAAGATTACCCTAAGCTAGGTGACTTTGCCCAGAAGATGGCTTGCTCTAGGACCTAGAGTTACTTTAGAACACCCTCCTACCACACTGAACATTTCACTGATTCTACTTCACAAACTCTAATGATCACATATGACAATCATTTAAGCAAGAGCTGTGATCGTTACTATGCTGCTATACTGGAGGAATTTTTGACAATCACAATTTATTTTCATCTCCAAAATGACTATACCTATTTGCTTGGACATTGTATAAAAAGATATTATTTGGGGATTAAACTGGCAAAAATAATCTTCAAACAAACTAGATATGTATGTGTTGCTTAACGATAATGATGGGACACATTCTGAGAAATGCATCCTTCAGTGATTTTGTCATCGTGTGAACATTATAGAGCGTACTTCCACGTACCTAGGTGGGATAGCCCACTGTGCACCCAGGCTATGTGGTGTAGCCTGTTGCTCCTAGGATACAAACCTCTACAGCATGTTTCTGTACTGAATACTTTAGGCACTTGTAACACAATGGGAAATATTGGTGTACATAACTGTAGCCAAACATAGAGAAGTTTCAGTAAAAATACGGTATAAAAGATAAGAAGTGGCACACCTGTGTGGGATACTTACTATGAGTGGTTTACAGGACTGGAAGTTGCTCTGGGTGAGTCAGTGAATGACTGCTGAGTTAATGGGAAGGCCCAGGACATTACTGTATACTACTGGAGGCTTTATCAACACTGTACAGTTAGGCTACATTCAATTTCTAAAAGATATTTTTCTTTCTTTGAGACTAAATTAACCTTAGCTTACTATAACTGTTTTACTTTATAAACTTCTTAATTTTTTAAACTTTTGATGGTTTTGTCATAATACTTTGCCTAAAACTCAAACACAGTGGACAGTTATACAAAAGTATTTTCTTTCTTTATGTTTTTGCTGTATACTTTTTTCTTTTTTTTTTTTGAGACGGAGTTTCACTCTTGTTACCCAGGCTGGAGTGCAATGGCGCAATCTCGGCTCACTGCAACCTCTGCCTCCCGGGTTCAGGTAATTCTCCTGTGTCAGCCTCCTGAGTAGCTGGGATTACAGGCACGTGCCCCCATGCCCAGGTAATTTTTTGTATTTTTAGTAGAGACGGGGTTTCACCACGTTGACCAGGATGGTCTTGATCTCTTGACCTCGTGATCCACCTGCCTCGGCCTCCCAAAGTGCTGGGATTACACACCGCGCCGTCCCTTTTTTTCTTTTTTTTTGAGACGGAGTTTCGCTGTTGTTACCCAGACTGGAGGGCAAGGGCACAATCTTGGCTCACCACAACCTCCGCCTCCTGGGTTCAAGCAATTCTCCTGCCTCAGCCTCCCAAGTAGCTGGGACTACAGGCGCGCACCACCATACCCAGCTAATTTTTGTATTTTTAGTAGAGACGGGGTTTCACCTTGTTGACCAGGATGGTCTCGATCTCTTGACCTCATGATCCACCCGCCTTGGCCTCCCAAAGTGCTGGGATTATAGGCGTGAGCCACTGCTCCCGGCCTGTATACTTTCTTCTATTTAAAATTTTTACTTACTTTTTTGGTTTTGTTAAACACTAAGACCACACACATACATCAGCCTAGGCTTACATAGGGTCAGGATCATCAATATCACTGTCTCCCACCTTCACATCTTATACCACTGGCAGGTCTTCAGGAGCAATATCATGCATGGAACTGTCATCCCCTATGAGAACAATACCTTCGGGAATACCTCCTGAATGACCTGCATGAAGCTGTTTTACAGTTAACATTTTTTCATAAGTAGATGATGTACATGGTAAAATGCCAATAAAAAGTATAGTATAGTAAATACATAAACCAGGAGCATAGTCACTTATTGTCGTTATTATGTACTATACATAATTGTATGTTTTATACTTTTAAAGGACTGAAAGCGCAGTAGGTTTGTTTACACCAGGCTCACCAAAAACCTGTGAGTAATGCATTGCACTATGACTAAGAAATGGCTGCAAAGTCACTGGGCAATAGGAATTTTTCAACTCCATTGTAATTTTATAGGACCACCATTCTGTATGTGGTGTATCATTAACCAAAATGTCATTATGCAGTCCACGACTGTATATACATACATGAAATGCACATGTACATAGGTTTTTGTTTGTCTTTTGCATCTTTCTTTCTTTTTTAATAATAATTATTATTCCTTTTTTTTCCTTTTAATTGCATTTTAAGTTTTGGGTACATGTGCAGGACATGGAAGATAGTTGCATAGGTACACACATGGTAGTGTGATTTGCTGTCTTCCTCCCCTTCACCCACATCTGGCATTTCTCCCCGTGCTATCCCTCTCCAGCCGCACCCCTGCTGTCCCTCCCCCATTCCCCCCAAAAGACCCCAGTGTGTAGTGCTCCCCTCCCTGTGTCTATGTGTTCTCACTGTTCATCAACTGCCTATGCGTGAGAACATGTGGTATTTCATTTTCTGTTCTTGTGTCAGTTTGCTGAGAATGATGTTCTCCAGATTCATCCATGTCCCTACAAAGGACACGAACTCATCGTTTTTGATTGCTGCATAATATTCCATGGTGCCACATTTTCCCAGTCCAGTCTATTGTTAATGAGCATTTGGGTTGGTTCCAGGTCTTTGCTATTGTAAACAGTGCTGCAGTGAACATTCGTGTGCATGTATCCTTATAGTAGAACAATTTATAGTCCTTTGGATATATACCCAGTAATGGGAATGCTGGGTCAAATGGAATTTCTATTTCTAGGTCCTTGAGGAATTGCCACACTGTCTTCTACAATGGTTGAACTAATTTACACTCCCACCAGCAGTGTAAAAGTGTTCCTATTTCTCCACATTCTCTCCAGCATCTGTTGTCTCCATATTTTTTAATGATTGCCATTCTAACTGGAGTGAGATGGTATCTCAATGTAGTTTTGATTTGCATCTCTCTAATGACCAGTGATGATGAGCATTTTTTCATGTTTGTTGGCCTCATGTATGTCTTCTCTTGTAAAGTGTCTGTTCATATCCTTTGCCCATTTTTGAATGGGCTTGTTTGTTTTTTTCTTGTAAATCTGTTTGAGTTCTTTGTAAATTCTGGATATCAGCCCTTTGTCAGATGGGTAAACTGCAAACATTTTTTCCCATTCTGTTGGTTGCCAATTCACTCTAATGACTGTTTCTTTTGCCGTGCAGAAGCTGTGGAGTTTGATTAGGTCCCATTTGTCTATTTTGGCTTTTGTTGCCAATGCTTTTGGTGTTTTGGTCATGAAGTCCTTGCCTACTCCTATGTCCTGAATGGTTTTGCCTAGATTTCCTTCTAGGGTTTTTATGGTGCCAGGGCATATGTTTAAGTCTTTAATCCATCTGGAGTTAATTTTAGTGTAAGGTGTCCGGAAGGGGTCCAGTTTCTGCTTTCTGCAAATGGCTAGCCAGTTTTCCCAACACCATTTATTAAACAGGGAATCCTTTTCCCATTGCTTGTTTTTGTCAGGTTTATCAAAGATTGTATGGTAGTAGGTATGTTGTGTTGCCTCTGATGCCTCTGTTCTGTTCCATTGGTCTATATCTCTGTTTTGGTACCAGTACCATGCTGTTTTGATTACTCTAGCCTTGTAGCATAGTTTGAAGTCCGGTAGTGTGATGCCTCCTGCTGTGTTCTTTTTGCATAGAATTGACTTGGCTATGTGGGCTCTCTTTTGGTTCCATACGAAGTTTAAGGTGTTTTTTTCCATTTCTGTGAAGAAGATCATTGGTAGCTTGATGGGGATAGTGTTGATTCTGTAAATTACTTTGGGCAGTATGGCCATTTTCACGATATTGATTCTTCCTAACCACGAACATGGAATGTTTCTCCATGTGTTTGTGTCCTCTCTTATTTCGTTGAGTAGTGGTTTGTAGTTCTCCTTGAAGAGGTCCTTTACGTTCCTTGTTAGTTGTATTCCTAGGTATTTTATTCTCTTTGTAGCAGTTGTGAATGGCAGTTCATTCTTGATTTGGCTCTCTTTCAGTCTGTTATTGGTGTATAGGAATGCTTGTGATTTCTGCACATTGATTTTGTATCCTGAGACTGCTGAAGTTGCTTATCAGTTTCAGGAGTTTTTGGGCTGAGACGATGGGGTCTTCTAGATATACTATCATGTCGTCTGCAAATAGAGACAATTTGACTTCCTCCTTTCCTATTTGAATACCCTTTATTTCTTTTTCTTGCCTGATTGCTCTGGCTAGGACTTCCAGTACTATATTGAATAGGGGTGGTGAGAGAGGGCATCCTTGTCTAGTGCCAGATTTCAAAGGGAATGCTTCCAGTTTTTGCCCATTCAGTATGATATTGGCTGTTGGTTTGTCATAAATAGCTTTTATTATTTTTTTATACGTTCCATCAATACCGAGTTTATTGAGGGATTTTAGCATAAAGGGCTGTTGAATTTTGTCAAAGGCCTTCTCTGCATCAATTAAGATAATCATGTGGTTTTTGTTTTTGGTTCTGTTTATGTGGTGAATTACGTTTATAGATTTGCATATGTTGAACCAGCCTTGCATCTCTGGGATGAATCCTACTTGATCATAGTGGATAAGCTTTTTGATGTGCCGTTGCAATTGGTTTGCCAGTATTTTATTGAAGATTTTTGCATCTATGTTCATCATGGATATTGGCCTGAATTTTCCTTTTCTTGTTGAGTCTCTGCCGAATTTTGGTATCAGGATGATGTTGGTCTAATAAAATGATTTGGGAAGAATTCCCTCTTTTTGAATTATTTGGAATAGTTTCAGAAGGAATGGTAACAATTCCTCTTTGTGTGTCTGGTAGAATTCGGCTGTAAACCCATCTGGACCTGGGCTTTTTTTGTGTGGTAGGCTCTTAATTGATGTTTAGACCAACCTTGTTATTGGTCTGTTCATAGTTTCGGCTTCCACCTCGTTTAGGCTTGGGAGGACACAGGTGTCCAGGAATTTATCCATTTCTTCCAGGTTTACTAGTTTATATGCATAGAGTTGTTTGTAATATTCTCTGATGATGGTTTGAATTTCTGTGGAATCTGTGGTGATTTCTCCTTTATCATTTTTTATTGCATCTATTTGGTTATTCTCTCCTTTCTTTTTTATCAGTCTGGCTAGTGGTCTGTCTATTTTGTTGATCTTTTCAAAAAACCAGCTCTTTGATTTATTGATGATTGAAGGGTTTTTCGTGTCTCTATCTCCTTCAGTTCTGCTCTCATCTTAGTTATTTCTTGTCTTCTGCTAGGTTTTGAGTTTTTTTGATCTCGCTCCTCCAGCTCTTTCAATTTTGATGATAGGGTGTCAATTTTGGATCTCTCCACTCTTCTCATGTGGGCATTTATTGCTATATATTTTCCTCTAGAGACTGCTTTAAATGTGTCCCAGAGATTCTGGTATGTTGTGCCTTCGTTCTCGTTAGTTTCCAAGAACTTCTTTATTTCTGCCTTCATTTCATTGTTTATCCAGTCAACATTCAAGAGCCAGTTGTTCAGTTTCCATGAAGCTGTGTGGTTCTGAGTTAGTTTCTGAATTCTGAGTTCTAACTTGATTGCACTATGGTCAGAGAGACTGTTTGTTATGAGTTTCATTGTTTTGCATTTGCTGAGGAATGATTTACTTCCAATTATGTGGTCAATTTTAGAGTAGGTGTGATGTAGTGCTGAGAAGAATGTATATTTTGTGGATTTTGTGTGGAGAGTTCTGTAAATGTCTATCAGGTTTGCTTGTTCCAGGTCTGAGTTCAAGCCCTGAATATCCTTGTTAATTTTCTGTCTGGTTCATCTGTCTAATATTGACAGTGGAGTGTTAAAGTCTGTCACTATTATTGTGTGGGAGTCTAAGTCTCTTTGTAAGTCATTAAGAACTTGCCTTATATATCTGGGTGCTCCTGTATTGGGTCCATATATATTTAGGATTGTTAGCTCTTCTTCTTGTATCGATCCTTTTACCATTATGTAATGTCCTTCTTTGTCTCTTTTGATCTTTGTTGCTTTAAAGTCTATTTTATCAGAGATGAGAATTGCAACTCCTGCTTTTTTTTGCTCTCCATTTGCTTGGTAAATCTTCCTCTATCCCTTTATTTTGAGCCGTTGTGTATCCTTGCATGTGAGATGGGTCTCCTGGATACAGCACACTGATGGGTTTTGGCTTTTTATTCAATTTTCTGGTCTGTGTCTTTTGATGGGTGCATTTAGCCCATTTGCATTTAGGGTTAATATTGTTACGTGTGAATTTGATACTGCTATTTTGATGCTAGCTGGCTGTTTTGCCCGTTAGTTGATGTAGATTCTTCATTTTGTTGATACTTTCTAGCATTTTGTATGCTTTTGGAATGGCTAGTACTGGTTATTCCTTTCTATGTGTAGTGCCTCTTTCAGGAACTCTTGTAAAGCAGGCCTGGGGGTAACAAAATCTCTGAGTACTTGCTTGTTCACAAAGGATTTTTATTTTTCCTTTACTTATGAAGCTCAATTTGGCTGGATATGAAATTCTGGGTTGAAAGTTCTTTTCTTTAAGGATGTTGAATATTGGCCCCTACTCTCTTCTGGCTTATAGGGTTTCTGCCGAGAGATCTGCTGTGAATCTGATGGGCTTCCCTTTGTGGGTGACCCAACCTTTCTCTCTGGCTGCCCTTAGCATTTTCTCCTTCATTTCAACGCTGGTGAATCTGACAATTATGTGCCTTGGGGTTGCTCTTCTTGAGGAATATCTTTGTGGTGTTCTCTGTATTTCCTGGACTTGAATATTGGCCTGACTCGCTAGGTTGGGGAAATTTTCCTGTATAATATTCTGAAGAGTGTTTTCCAGCTTCGATTCATTCTCTTCATCACATTCAGGTACACCTATCAAACGTAGAGTAGGTCTCTTCACATAGTCCCACCTTTCTTGGAGACTTTGTTCATTCCTTTTTGTGCATTATTCTCTAATCTTGGCTTCTCCTTTTATTTTATTGAGTTGATCTTTGACTTCTTATATCCGTTCTTCTGCTTGGTCAATTTGGCTGTTGAGACTTGTGCATGCTTCGCGAAGTTCTTGTGTTTTTTTTTTTAGCTCCATCAATTCACTCATATTTCTCTCTAAGTTGTCCATTCTTGTTATCATTTCCTCAAATCTTTTTTCAAGGTTCTTAGTTTCTTTGCATTGAGTTACAACATGCTCTTTTAGCTCACAGAAGTTTCTCATTACCCACCTTCTGAAGTCTGATTCTGTCATTTCATCACACTCATTCTCCGTGCAGCTTTGTTCCCTTGCTGGTGAGGATTGTGGTCCCTTGTACAAGATGAGGTGTTCTTGTTTCGGTTGTTTTCCTCCTTTTTGCACTGGTTTCTTCCCATCTTTGTGGATTTATCCACCTGTCATCTGAGTGGTTGCTGATTTTCTGATTTGGTCTCTGAGTAGACGTCCAGATTTTTGATGATGAAGTATTTCTGTTTCTTCATTTTTCTTCTAACAGTCTAGACCCTCTGCTGTAGGACTGCTGAGGTCCTTCCAGGCCCTGCTTGCCTGGGGTACACCTGTAGCAGCTGCAGAACCATGAGGGTTGCAACCAGTTTCTTCTTCTGCTATCTTTGTCCTTGAGTGATGCTCACCAAATGTCAGTCTGATCAGTCCTTTGTGAGGTGACTCTTTGGATATACGGGGGTCAGGGAGCTGCTTGAGGAGACTGTCTGTACTTTACACTTGAGGAGACAGTCTGTACTTTATAGGAGCTGAAGTGCTGAGCTGTGAGCTCCGTTGTTCAGTCTGGGCTGCTGGGCAGGTATGTTTAAGTCTGCTGCAGTAGAACTCATAAAGCCCCTTTTTTTCCTCAGTTGCTCTGTCCTGGGGAGTTAGAGCTTTACCTATGAGCATCCGTTGCACTGTTCTGCCCAGTCAGGAAGCAGTCTAATCACTGCCTGCCTGTAAGGGCTCTGCCCTGTTGCTGTGGTCTCCACCCTGTTGCTGTGGGCCCCGCCCTGTTGCCATGGGCTCCGCCCTGCTGTCATAGGCTCCGCCCTGCTGCCATGTGTAATTCCCTGTAGTCTTGTTTATATGGGTGTGGTCAGAGCTGCCGGGATGATGGTGGCCCACCTCTGTAGTGGCGGACACTCTCTGTTATGGTGGGTTGCCTCGGCAATGGCAGGCTGTGTCGGCAATGGCAGAGTACCTCTGTAGGGGTCGAGAGACTCTGTAATGGCAGATGCCCCTCCTTTTCCGAGCTGCACCATTCTGGGTTCAGCTGTGCTTGCCGTGAAACTCTCAACCTCAAGTGTTTCCAATTGCTGTTTTGTTTGTTTTTGTGGGGGTGGGACCTGCTGAGCCTGATCACCTGGCTCCCTGCCTCAGAGCCCCCCCTTTTTTTTTTTTTTTAAGTTGAATGGTTGACTCTCTCCCAGGTGTTCCAGTTGCCTGCTGAAAGGGCACCGGGATCTGTGTGATTTCCTGTGCAGTGACCCACTGCACCAGCTGGAATAACATTGCCACCCGGGAATCTCCTGGCCCGGCTTTCTGTTTAAGTCCCATTTAATCAGATGAATGTGCTAATCTGCCTTCTGAAATCTCCAATTGCTGGTTTAACAGGGCAACCAAACCAGTGTATTTTGTATGGAGTGCCGCTGCTCTGCAGCCCCCGGCCCAAACAGTGGCGCCAGCCCAAACAGCCGCACTGGCCCAAACAGCCATGTTGGCAGCCCGTGGGGTTCCTACATCTGGGAATCTCCTGGTCTGTGGGCAACAAAGATCCGTCTGGAAATGTGGCATCCACTCATCATCTGCACTTTCACTGGGAGCTGCAATCCTGAGTTGGTCCTACAGCGCCATCTTCTCCCCTCTCTCAGATCAAACTATCTGCTTTTGCGTCTTTCAAGAAACATTGTAAAAGTCCAGCTCTTCTTGTATCTCCTCACTGCCCACACTCCAGATACTTTAAGAGTAGCTGGTACATTGGCCCAAGTCAAGCAGAAGGGCTGAAAGTTTCATCTGTGAATTTTAAAGAACTTAAATTTTATACTACTGCCACATTCTCTACTACTGCTCTAACACTGAGGCTTTTTTATAAGCTAGTGTTCAAAAATCACTGCTATGAAAGCAGTGTATGTTGATAGGTTCTAGTATGAACTAGGGGCAATTTCACCTGAAGTTGGTGGTGGTCTTTATGGTACCTGACTTGTCTTCAGTGCTGGAGTTTCTCTTTGTCTTAATCTTCTAGGGCTGCTATAACAAAATGCTGTGGACTGGGTGACTTAAAGAACATACATTTGTTTCTCGCAGTTCTGGAGGCTGGAAGTCCAAGATGGAGGTGCCAGCCGGGTTTTGTTTCTGGTAAGGGTTCTCTTTCTGGCTTGCAGATGGCTGCTTTCTTGCTGTGTTCTCATGGTGGAGAGGGAGTGGACTCTGGTCTCTTCCTCTGTACAAAGGCATCAATCTCATTACGGGGGCTCCAACCTCAGGACCTCATCTAAACCTAATTACCTCTTCTCAAAGTCTCCACATCTATTCCATCACATTGGGGATTAGAACTTCAACATATGAATTTTGGGTTGACACCGACTTTAAGTCCATAGCATACCTTTTGCCCCTAGTTGCATGTTGATTCTTTCTATGGCTTTACTGAACACATAGCAACACAAAGCATAGAAACCTGAATAAGATTGTGATTGTGCTTCTCATCATTGACCCCCAGGAATGCAAGGCCTTGTGAATTTAAATTGTTATAACCTTTCCCTAAGAGAATATTATGCAGTTATGATTAAAGTCTAGCATCCAGAGAGGTCTATGTTAGGAATTCCTCAACATTAAATTTATTGGGGATACCCTGAATAGCATGTTGTCAGGAGAAATATTTTTAAACAGTGTTAGGCTGGGAGGATTTTACTATTTACTTTTGGTATAAACAGATTTTTATCCAGCACTTACTATCAACTTGACCTACATTTCACCTGGTACAACAAAAAATTTCAATAAAAAACAGAAAAAAAGAGTGCAGGATTTAAAGCCAGGGATGTTTAAGAGAGGGGATGTTTGTAGGTACTTCTCTTCTATTTACTGTCTTAAAAATGGATGTAATACCAATGAAGGTTCTAGGATTTTATTTCTGTCCACATGTAAAATGCTCTGAATACCACCAACGCATGTGGTTTACTCTCATGAAATGTTTACAGAGCACAGTTAAACAGCATTCAATTTCTGGGGTTAAACTAAGATATTACGTATTTTACTGAAGTAGAGTTGATCTCTTCAGTAAAGCTGGACAGTAGGTGCATTTACACTGTGCTTTCAAGTTCAAAGCCAATTCCACTAATTCTATTGATGCACTACTCCACATTTTAGTAATAGCCACCATGATAAATAATATTTATTGTTCTTTCATCTTTCTATTTTCGGTGAGAGACAAATATTGTCATATATTTTGAAAACCTTTTGAAAAACCAAGAAATAAAGACTTTTTTTTTTTCTTCCACTGTGTTGGGCCTCTTGATACAGTTTTTGAAACCCAGTTAGTATTTTACCATTAAAGTACATTTTAATTCAAAATAGCTGTATTTTGGCTTGGCATGGTGGTTCACACCTGTAATCCCAGCCCTTTGTGAGGCCAAGGCAGGCAGATCACCTGAGGTCAGGAATTCGAGACCAGCTTGGCCAACATGGCAAAACCCCGTCTCTACTAAAAATACAAAAATTAGCTGGGCATGGTGGTGCCTGCCTGTAATCCCACCTACTCAGGAGGCTGAGGCAGGAGAATTGCTTGAATCCAAGAGGTGGAGGTTCCAGTGAGCAGAAATCACGCCACTGCACTCCAGCGTGGGCTGCAGAGTGAGAGTCCATCTCAAAAAAAAAGTTGTATTTAAAGTGCTTAATAGTGCTCAGTAGCCTCTTATGGGTAGTGGCTATGATGCTCAATAATGAAGAGGTGGAAAAATGTACATCAAAAATATTAATAGTTGTTATCGATAGCTTGTACAACTATGAATTTATCTCAGATTACCCATATTGTCTGGACTTATTATAAACATATGTTACTTTCATAAGATAAAAAATCTGTGCTTAATTTAAAATATGTCAAAAGGGATTTATATTCTATAGGGAAACTCTCGTTTGTTCATCCCTCTAACAATTCTAGTGGAGAGAGATGTAGTCTGTTTCTAGGATGGTTGAGGTTTATGACTTCAGTACTATAGCCATTTCAGAGAACTGTGTGTGCATTTGTATGCGTGTGTGTGTGTGTGTGTGTGTGTGTGTGACTAGAGATTGTGTACGAAGTCCTCTCTGTGGACTTTGCCAATCCCTACAATCATGGAGGCATAGTGGTTCTGAGGCACAAGAACAAGCCTTTTGGTGATGATCATTAGCCTGAAGTTGTAGTCCTGAATTTGGATCAAATCCATTTTTCTTCAACAGAGTATTTTTACATTTGTTAGTCCAGGATGATGTACTGGCTCAAACACAAGATCTGGGATAGATAGTTCTTGGGTTAGCTGTAGAGGTTAAGCGCCAGCATTTCAGAGCTGTTGGGGCCAGATTCCCATCAAAAACAATCCATTGGGAATTTGGAGTACCCAAGTATTAGCCAAGTTAGGGTCTAGTTCAGTATTCCTATGAAATGACACACTGGAATTATTCTGTCAGATGGAGCTATGGAATGTACCCCACCACATGATTAGATGTCTCTGAACTATAAACACTGGAACTGTTGGAATGCCAAATGGAGTCACATGGAGATCAGTGACACTTTACATCTTAGTGGCGTCACAACAAACTACTATCTTCATTAAAGGTTTACACTTTGGGTACCTTGGTCTATGTCAGTGACGGTCTAAAATGATAGCCTACATCATTTCTTGTTCCCTCAGTATTTATTATAGTAAAATTAGTCATGATAAAAATCATTTGGCATTAATGACCATGTCATAAGTACTTTATATCAGCTTTCCACCCCCCAATTCATTACTAATTTTTCAAGATTCCAAGATATCCTGGGGATGGAGTTAAGGTATCCCTGGGATGGTTTTTCGAGGTTATGATTAGAGCAGTTTGACCCAATCTGAGAAAGTCTCATGTGCCCTTAAGCGTAAAGCACCTGCCAACCCAAATGTGTACCAGACCACTGGAATTCCTTGGCATTGTTTTACGAAGCAGGAGGCTTGGATAGTGGGGCACTCACCAAACTACTCAGTATTTTTTTTTTGTTTTAAAAACAAGACATTCTTACAAAATAAGCCTGTCTTTGGTTTCCAAACCACAAAATTCTGAAGCTGGGTTTTCAGGAAACCACTGTATTTCTGAATGAAATGTTGCTAAGTGCCATCATTATTTTCAGTTATTGCACTCTGTTCAGAGGCCTCTAATGGTTCCTTAGTAAAGCCATTTCATACAGGCCTTGATAAAGATACTGATCTGTAGAATTAGAGAGAAAAGATGTGACATCTCTTCTTTATTTAGGCCACAAGAATTAATTGGCATTTTCCCAGGCCTTTTCTTTGACTCATTGGTGAATAGATATGATACACAACTTCTCTGTTCCCTGTTTCAGAGAACAAACTATTTGAGGAAGAATGTTTTCAATGACATTCCATGGAGTGGAAAATTTAGTCTCCCCTATGAGCAGGAGTAGTCACAGAAATTTTACCACCTATCAGGCCTAGAACTTGGAAAAAATAATCTGGTGAGCTTTACTAAAGATTCCAAAAAGATTGCATCAGGGCCAATTGCTTTAACAAATAGATCTCAAAGTATATAGGCTCAAATATATTGCAAGTTTATTTCTTGTCCATATACCAGTGGTAGGTAGGGGAAAATGTGGGCAGCAGCTTTCCTCCACACAGTCATTTAGAAATCTAGGTCGACAGAGGCCTAGCCATCATCAGTATATGGATGCACCAAGGTTTGCCCACCAGGGATTTCCCCCTACTAGGGAAAGTAAGCCAGAGAAAAGAATTTTATGGACCAGAACTGGACATGGCACGTAACGCATGAGTGGAAATATTGAGTTCATAGGCTAGAACTCAATTTATATGGTCTCACCTAGTTGCAAAGAAGACTGGGAAACATAGTTCTAGCTGGGCAGTCACTTTTCAAAGAATCTCTACACTATGGATAGGAGACCATGAATTTTTGGTCGACTGTGAACTACCTATATCATGTGCTCTACCATATTTCTTATGAGAACATTTAGACTGATAAAGAATTAGCACTAGTGTTTGAAATGGAAAACAACAAAAAAATAAACCATTGTCCCCATCAATAGCCTTAATGGTGATACATTCACCACAGTCTCTACTATCTCCATGGAACTACCGTAGAGGAGACCTAAGAAGGAAGAAAATGGAAGAAAAGAAGGAAGGAAACTCAGAGGAGAAGAAAAGGAAGAGAGAGAAAAGAAGAAAAAGGGGAAAAGACCGTGGAAAACATATGATGAAGGGATGAGAAAAATAAAATTGGACTTCCCTGGAGACACTTGGGAGATTAAAAAAAGTTAGCATTTTAATTCTCTTGCAGTTTTCCCTCTCAAATCGTGAGATAACTTTATACAGATTTTGTGTGGGCATAGCTGGGCTCTGGTTCCCCTTCACTTCAGAAATGTTCTAATCCTGGTTTACCATTGCATTACATTAATACAAAGATAACATGAAAAGGCTTTGTAAAATACAAAGAACTATCCGGCTGTTATTAATATGGATTTTAGCATGAGACCTGATACATATTTTTTAAAGGTTGTGCTGGGCTGATTCAGAAAATCACCGTGTACTGATTGCAAGCCCTTTATATTTTATTTTAAAATAACATTTTATGCTAAAACATAAAATGCATACAGATAAAGGCATAAATCCCCATTGTGCTGCTTGATGAATTTTTACAAAATGATTGTGAAGAAACATAACATTACCAACATCCAGACAATCCTCTCTTTCTTGTTCCTAATAATGATCGTCTCTTGCTCCCCAGAGGTAAAAACTTACACTTCATTTAAATGGAATTGTATGCTATAATTTTTTTTCTGTGAGATTAATTTAATTGTTGTATGTGAGAGTGATTTGTTTATATTTTTATTACTGTATAGAATTCCATGATATAGATATGGTTACCTATTTTACTCCTCAGGGGCATTTTCATTTCCAGTTTTCAGTTATTATGAATAACATTGCTATGAACATTCTTGCACATGCTCTTTTGTCTGCATATATACACATTTCTGTTGAGTATTTTACCTATGAATGAAATTTCTGTATCATCTAGCGTGTGTATTCTCTTGTTGTACATATAGCTAAATGGTTTTTCAAATGGTCATGATAATTTATCCTCAGAAGCAATGTAGGAGAGTTCCAGTTTCTCCACAACCTAGTCAGCACTTATTATTGTTAGTCTTTTTTAATTTTAGTCACCCAGATGGATACATAGTGGTTTCAAATTTTCTTGATTAATGAGCCTAAGAGCCCTTTCATATGTTTGATAGTAATATTCTCTTATGAAGAGCATGTTCATATCTTTTGTAAAAACAAGTTTTAAAAATAAAATTGTTAGTCTTTCTCTCATTACTTTGTAAGAATGTCATATATTCTGATAAATCTTTTGTCAAACATCTGTAGTGCCTGTATCTTCTCCCATTCTGTGATTTGCCTTTTCATTCTCTTAATGATGTCTTTAAATGTGCAAAAGTAATAATTTTACCAATCATGTTCTTTAAGGATAATGCTTTATTTGTGTGATGGTCAAGAAATTTTACACTATTCTAAGAATATGAAGATAGCGGTCTGCGAAGCCTGAGTCCTGTCCTCTGCTCTCCTCCCCGGGCAGCATGAGCTTCACCACTCGCTCCTCCTTTTCCACCAACTACCGGTCCGTGGGCTCCGTCCCGGTGCCCAGCTATGGCACCCGGCCGGTCAGCAGCGCGGCCAGCGTCTATGCAGGCGCCGGGGGCTCTGGTTCCCGCGTCTCCGTGACGCGCTCCACCAGCGTCCGGAGCGGCATGGGGGTCGGGGGGCCTGACCGCGGGGATGGCCAGGGGTCTGGCAGGAATGGGAGGCATCCAGAACGAGAAGGAGACCATGCAAATCCTGAACGACCGCCTGGCCTCCTACCTGGACAGAGTCAGGAGCCTGGAGACCGAGAACCGGAAGCTGGAGATCAAAATCCGGGAGCACCTGGAGAAGAAGGGACCCCAGGTCAGAGACTGGGGCCATTACTTCAAGACCATCGAGGACCTGAGGGCTCAGATCTTCTCAAATACTGTGGACAATGCCCGCATCGTTCTGCAGATTGACAATGCTCGTCTTGCTGCTGATGACTTTAGAGTCAAGTATGAGACAGAGCTGGCCATGCGCCAGTCTGTGGAGAGCGACATCCATGGTCTCCACAAGGTCATCGATGACACCAATGTCACTTGGCTGCAGCTGGAGACAGAGATCAAGGCTCTCAAGGAGGAGCTGCTCTTCATGAAGAAGAACCATGAAGAGGAAGTAAATGGCCTACAAGCCCAGATTGCCAGCTCTGGATTGACCGTGGTGGTAGATACCCCCAAATCTCAGGACCTTGCTAAGATCATGGCAGAAATCCGGGCTCAGTATGACGAGCTGGCTCGGAAGAACCGAGAGGAGCTGGACAAGTACTGGACTCAGCTGATTGAGGAGAGTACCACAATAGTCACCACACAGTCCACTGAGGTTGAAACTGCTGGGATGACACTCACAGAGCTAAGACTACAGTCCAGTCCTTGGAGATTGACCTGGACTCCATGAGAAATACAAAGATCAGCTTGGAGAACAGCCTGAGGGAGGTGGAGGCCCGCTATGCCCTGCAGATGGAGCAGCTCAACGGGATTCTGCTGCACCTGGAGTCAGAGCCGGCACAGACCCGGGCAGAAGGACAGCGCCAGGCCCAGGAGTACGAGGCTCTGTTGAACATCAAGGTCAAGCTGGAGGCTGAGATCGCCACCTACCGTCGCCTGCTGGAAGATGGGGAGGACTTCAGTCTCGGTGATGCCTTGAACAGCAGCAACTCCGTGCAAACCATCCAAAAGACGACCACCCGCCGGATAGTGGATGGCAAAGTGGTGTCTGAGACCAACGACACCAAAGTTCTGAGACATTAGGCCAGCAGAAGCAGGGGATCCTTGGGGGAGCAGGAGGCCAATAAAAAGTTCAGAGGTCAAAAAAAAAAAAGAATATGAAGATAGCATACTTTTTTTTCTGGGAATTTTATTGTGTCACCTTTAATATGTATATTTACAATCTGCTTAGAATTGAAGTTTTAATATGTTATGAAGATAATTCAATATTTTTTTCAGTCAACTGGGTATCCAGTTTTCACAGCATTAAGTATAGATAAAAACTCTTTTCATCACTTGTAATGTAATGATGTCTTACTCAGATCCCCATTTAACAAGCCAGTGGACCCACACCTCCAGATGCTGCGTGTCAACTGCTAACAATGTCAAATGCTTCTGAGAATTGCCATCTTCTAATGAGAGCCGTCACCCCTGGGAAGTTATACCCCCTCTGAGAATGGTCCTCAGACAGTGAATGACTAATATGGGGCTATGAAAGACTGGACTTTTGCCTCAAGAAGGGTCAACACTGTGGTGTGGTTTATGCTTCTGAGCCTCCCCCTCTGGATTAAGCCATAGCTAACCTTTACCAGAAAACATATCCTTGCCTGACACTTTATCCTTTCTTGTTATGCTTCCTTCTCTCCTTCTGGGAATATCTTCCTGAAAAGCAGTCTCTCAAATCACATGCATTACAAACCCTGTCTCAGGCTCTGTGTCTAGTGAACTCAACCTAATGCAGCCATTTCCAGAAATGTTTCCAGGAAGTAGACTCTACGAATGAGATTCCCAATTTGGATCACTTTCTGGATGTATGACAGTGTACCTCATCACCAGTTCTGATAGCCTTTGGCGGTATGCAGTAGAGGACAACTGCTGAGTCATTCACTTGTGTGGACTGGGATTGGATATTATGAAAGAGGTTGCGTAGGTTTGTAAAGTATGGCATTTGGAACATAGATGAGAATGATTTCAAGAACTGGAAAATTGGACGGTTATTGTAGAATTTTGAAAAGAAAATTATAGGTTCAGGACAATCTACCACCAATTTATTTTTACTTTTTGAGAGGGAGCTTCGCTCTTGTTCCCCAGGCTGCAGTACAATGGTGTGATCTTGGCTCACCACAACCTGCACCTCCTGGGTTCAAGCAATTCTCCTGCCTCAGCCTCTCACGTAGCTGGGATTATAGGCATGCATCATCACGCTCAGCTAATTTTGTATTTTTAGCAGAGACAGGGTTTCACCATGTTGGTCAGGCTGGTCTCAAACTCCTGGCCTCAGGTGATCCGCCTGCCTCAGCCTCCCAAAGTGCTGGGATTACTGGCATGAGACACCATGCCTGGCCATCTGCCACCAATGCAAAACAAAATGTGAGAGCTAGCGGGCTGCTTAGGTAGCCTTCACAATGACCTCATTTCTTGGTAGTGGAAGAGAGATACAATTGAAGATCAGACGCAGGACCTAATTTTTAGGGGTGGGAGAACTTCAGAGAAAGGTGAATTCTCAGCCTAGCCAAGTTTTCTATGCTCAAGATAATTCCCTGATAGAGAAGGAGTGAGACTGCAAGATTTGATAGAAGGTTATCTGGGTAAATGTACTTGAGCAATAATATTTCTCCTGGCCTGGCACATTGGCTCACGCCTATAATCCAAGCACTCTGGAGGCTGAGGCAGGTGGATCATGAGATCAAGAGATTGAGACCATCTTGCCAGCATGGTGAAACTTGTCTATACTAAAAATACAAAAATTAGCTGGGGGTGGTGGCACATGCCTGTAGTCCCAGCTACTTAGGAGGCTGAGGCAGGAGAATCACTTGAACCCAGGAGACAGAGGTTGCAGTGAGTGGAGATTGTGCCATTGCACAGCCTGGTGACAGAGTGAGACTCCTCCTCCTAAAAAAAAAAAAATTCCTCTTGTGCTCTCTAGGTTTGCAGAAGTGGCACCAATTCTCTATTGCAAAAGTACAGAGTCTCCCTTTCTTGAAAACTATTAGGCAGTTAGCAATAAAGTGTTGATTCTCCTTAGCATTTACCCTCAATTCTCCTTCTGGCCACTAGACCAATACTAGGATTACATTGAAGCCTGAATCAGTTAGGCATGTCCTGGGGAAAACTAATAGGGGAGTGATTATATGTTTTTTACTATAAAGTTACTGTCCCATGATACAGAATGTAGCATAAGGCAAGAGCCCTTGGAGATAATACTAATGCTGGATTGCTCTTGGACCTTTATGGAAAGTCATGGCCCACATTAAATTGGAGAAGCAAAAACTGCCATGGCAGACTGTAAAGGAAGGAATAAAAAAGTCTGGAGATTCTATACCCATGTAGTTGTTAACTTAGATGGGATTGACTAATTTCTTAAAATACACTATCTAAAAAATAATCACATAAAATACACAATCTAACAAAACTTGCACAATAAGAAATAACTAATTCACATAGGTCTATATTATTAAAGAAATGGAATCAACAATACTGTACAAAATAGAAAGCACCAGGCCCAGATGCTTTCACTTATGAATTCTACCAAACATGAAGGAAGAGATAAGCCCAGTGCTTTACAATATCTTCCAGAAAATCTGAGGAGAGCAAAACTTCCTGACTCATCTGTGAGGCCAGTATTATCCTGATACCAAACCCAGATAAAGACATTGCAAGAAAAATATAGACTAATACCTCTTGGGAACACAGATGCAAAAATCTTCAATAGAGTATTAGTAAATTGAATCTCAGAAACTCAAGACTAGAGGGAACAGTGCCTGGTTTTAACTTCATATCACTGAAAAAGGCATAAAACGGTAGAAAAGACAGTCTTGAATTCCTGCCACCACCCCTTCCCCGTTCCCTCAACAGTTGCCACATGGTGTGGAGAATCTGTGTACTTGGGGAAGGAAGGCACAGTGATTATGGGATTTTGCATTAGAACTCCATGCTGCCTTGTCACACTGAAAAGCAATATTAGGCAGAATTCCACTAGCACCCACAAACGGATCATTTAGACCAACCCTAACTAGAAGAGACTTGCTCATCCCAGCAGTTGGAAACTGAGTTCTGACTAAAGGGGGCTAAAGAGCTCTGGGGTTCCAAATAAACTTGAAAGGCAGTCTAGGCCATGAGTACTGCAATTCCTGGGCAAGTCCTGGTGCTGTGCTGGGCTTGGAGCCAGTGGACTTTGGGGGCACATGTCTCAGTGAGACACCAGTTGGAGTGGCCAAGGGAGTGATTTTGTCACTCCTCACTCCACCCCAGGCAATATAGCTTGAAGCTCCAGGGGAGACTCCTTCCTTTGCTGTAGGAGAGGAGAGGGAAGAGTAAAGAGGATGGTGTCTTGCAACTTGGACACCAACTCAGCCACAGTAAGACAGAGCATGAGGCAGAGAGCTGAGACCCTGTATTAGTCTGTTCTCACACCACTATTAAGAGCTTCCCAAGACTGGGTAATTTATAAAGAAAAGAGGTTTAATTGATCCACAATTCCACATGGCTGGGGAGGCCACTGGATATTTATAGTAATAGCAGAAAGGGAAGAAGCACATCTTATGTGGCGGCAGGTGAAAGAGAGTGAATGCATAAAGGAGGAACAGTCAGACACTTATAAAACCATCAGATCTTGTGAGAACTCACTATCACAACAGCATGGGGGACACCACCCTTGTGATCCAATCACCTCCCACCAGATCTCTTCCTTGACACGTGGGGATTACAATTCAAAATAACATTTGGGTGGGGACACAAAGCCTAACCATATCAGACCCCAAATCCAGGCCCTAGCTTATAGACATTTACAGACACACCATGGGCCAGAAGGGAACCCACTGCTTTGAAGGAAAGGACCCAATCCTGTCAGGATTTCATCACTGCTGACTAAAGAGCTTTTGGGTCCTGAATAATCAGTAGTGGTCCCAGGCAGTACTCCCCGTGAGCCTTTGGTGAGATTCGGAGATGTGCTTCAGACGTCACCTAGAACTTTCCCAGCTGTGGTGGCTATGGGAAGGGATTTCTGCTTGAGAAAATGAGAGGGAGACTAATGGGAACTTCGTCTTGCAGTTTAACTACCAGCTCAGTCAGTGGAGTAGAGCAATAAGTGGGCTCTTGAAGTCCCTGATTCCAAGCTTTGGCTCTTGAACAGCATTTCTGGACCTGCCCTGAGCCAGAGGGGAACCCACTGCCCTGAAGGGAGAGTCTCAGGCAGGGCAGCATTCTTCACAAGCTGATCAAAAAGCCCTTGGGCCTTGAACGAACATCAGCAGTAGTCAGGTGGTACTCACCATGGAACTGGGGCAGTGGTGGCCACAGGGGAGAGACTCTTCATGTGAAAAGGGGAGGGAAGAGGGATTTGGGGATGGTTCAACATATGCAAATTAATGTCATACATCATGTAAACTGAATGAAGGACAATAATCATAGATCATTTCAATTGATGCTGAGAAGACATTTGATAAAATTTAACATCACTTCATAAAAGAAGCCATAAAAAGCTGGGTGTAGCAGAAACATAGCTCAACACAATAAAAGCCGTATGTCACAGGCCCACAGTTAGTGTCATACTGAATGGGGAGAAAAGCTGAAAGCCTTTCCTGGAAGATCTGGAACATGAAAAGGATGCTCACCTTCACCATGGTTATTCAACATGGTTATTCAACATAGTACAGCAAGTTCTTGGTAGCACAATCAAACAAGAGAAAGAAATAAAAGGCATCCAAATTGAAAAGGAAAAAGTTACATTATCCTTATTTGCAGATGATATGATCTTTGGAAAAATCAAAGACCACTGAAAGAAACTACCAAAACTGATAAACAGATTCAGTAAAGTTGCTGGACACAAAATTGATATACCTAAATCAGCACTGTCTGTATGCCAACAGAGGACAGTGTAAAAAAAAAAATCAAGAAAGTAGTCCCATTATAATCGCCACAAATTAAATACCCATGAATTAACTTAACCAAAGAAGTAAGAAATCTCTACAATGAAAACTATAAAACACTGATGTAAGAAATTATAGAGGACACAAGAAAATGAAAAGATATTCCATGTTTATGAATGTAAGAATCAATATTGCTAAGACATCCATACTGCCCAAAGCAATATACACATTAAATGCAATCCCTATCCAAATACCAATAACATCCTTCACAGAAATAGAAAAACAACCCTGAAATTTATATGGAGCTACAAAAGATCCAGAATAGCCCAAGACGTCCTAAGCAGAAAGAACAAAACTCGAGGAATCCCATTACCTGACTTCAAATTATACTGCAGAGCTATAGTAACCAAAAGAGCCTGGTACTGGTATAAAAACAGACACATAGACCAATGGAACAGAATATAGACCCCAGAACTAAATCTGTGTATTTACAGTGAACTCATTTTTCAACCAAGGTGCCATGAACATACATTGGGGAAAGGATAGTCTCCTTCCTAAATGGTGCTGGGAAAATTGGATATGCTCGGAAACTGGATAGCCTTATACAGAAGAATGAAACTGGATCCCTATCTCTTGCTATATAGAAAAATCAAATTAAAATGGGTTAAAGACTTAAATCTGAGACCTCAAACTATGAAACTACTAAAAGAAAACATTCATGAAATGAGACAATCCACAGAATGGGAGAAAATATTTGCAAACTTTTCATCTGACAAAGAATTAATAACCAGAATATATAAGGAGCTCAAACAACTCTATAGCTAAAAAACCTAATAATCCAATTTAAAAATAGGCAAAAGATCCGAACAGACATTTCTCAGAAGACATACAAATGGGAACAGGCATATAAAGAGGTGCTCAACAGCAGTACACATCAGAGAAATGCAAATTTAAACTAAAATCAGATATCATCTTACCCCAGTTAAAATGACTTTTATCCAAAAGACAGACAATAACCAATGCTGGCAAGAATATGGAGAAAATGGAACATTTATACACTGTTGGCGGGAATATAAATGAGTACAATCACTATGGGGAATAGTTTGGAGGTTCCTCAAAAAACTAAAAATAGAATTACCATATGATCCAGCAATCTCACTGCTAGGTATATACCTAGAATAAAGGAAATTAGTGTATTGAAAAAACATCTGCATTCCCAGTTTGCTGTAACACTATTCACAATAGTGAAAATTTGGAAGCAATGTAAGTGTGTTCATCAGCAGATGAATGGATAGAGAAAATTTGGTAGTACACAGTGAAGTACTATTCAGCCATAAAAACAATAAAATTCTGTCATTTGCAACAATATAAATGGAACTGCAGGTTATTATATTAAGTGAAATAAGCCAGGCACAGAAAGATAAACTTCACATGTTCTCACTAATTTGTGGGAATTAAAATTTATAACAAATGAACTCATGGAGATAGAGAGTAGAATGATGGTAACTAGAAGCTGAGAAGGGTAGTGGGGTAGGGGGAGAAGTGGAGATGATTAATTGGTACAAAATTTTAATAAGATAGAATAAATAAGATCAAGTATTTGATAGCACAACAGAGTGACTATGGTCAGCAATACTTTATTGTACATATTAAAATAATTAAAAGAGTGTAATCGGATTGTTTGTAACACAAAGAAAAGATAAATGCTTGAAGTGATGGGTGCCCCATTTGTCCTGACGTGATTATTATACATTGCTTGTCTGTATCAAAATATATCATGTAACTTACAAATATGTACACTTCTTTTGTACCCACAAGCAGTTTAAAAAATTTTAAAAATGTGACTGGGCACGGTGGCTCACATCTGTAATCCCAACACTTTGGGAAACCAAGGCAGGTGGATCATGAGATCAGGAGTTCAAGACCAGACTGGCCAACATGGTGAAACCTTGTCTCTACTAAAAAATACAAAAATTAGCTGGGCATGGTGACTTGTGCCTGTAGTCCCAGCTACTTGGGAGGCTGAGGTAGGAGAATTGCTTGAACCGGGACCCAGGAGGTAGGGGTTGCAGTAAGCCAAGATTGTGCCACTGCACTCCAGCCTGGGCTACAGAGCAAGATTCCATTAAAAAAATAAAGTAAAAAATGCTGTTGAAACTTTGTTTCATTAATAAAATTATTAAAGATATTGTATAAAATTACTTTCAGGCTATATGTATAAAAAACATCCATTAATTTTGTGTTTAGACTTGGGTATTACCCCCAAGATTTCTCCTTACGTATGTGCAAATATTCCAAAATCCAAAAAAAAATTCAAAACCTGAAACAGTTCTCATATTAAGCATTTTGAATAAGAGATATGCAATCTCTATTTCTTCTTATGTGAGTTTTGAGAGTTTGAACCTTTCAAGGAACTTGTCAGTTTCATCTAAGTTATCAAATTTGTGAGCATAGAGTTGTTTATAATATTCATGTATTACACTTTTGATATTCATGGGGTTAGTAATGATGATTCTTATTTTATTCTTATGTTGGCTATTTCTGCCTTCTCTCTGTTTTTCTTTGTTAGCCTGGCAATAGTTTTGTCAACTTTATTAATCTTTTCAAAGAACCAGCTTTTGGTTTCACCAATTTTCTCTTATTATTTTCTCATGTTCAGTTTCCTTGGCTTATGTTCTAATTTTTATTACTTATTTTCTTTTGTTTCATTTAGACTTTAATTGTTCTTCTTTCTCTAGTTTCTTAAGGTAGACACAGGTTTTTGATTTTAGATTTTTTTGTTTTTAATTGCATTTAATGCTATAGATTTCTTTTTTGGTATTGCTGTAACTCCCACAAAGTTTGAAAAATTGTATTTTATTTTTATTCAGTTCAATATTTTCAATTTCTCTTGAGATTTCTTAAGTCATGTGTTATTTAGAAATATGTTATTCAATTTTCCAAATATTTGAGTATTTCCCAGCTGTCATTCTGTTGCTAATTTCTCCTTTAATTCCATTGTTGTCTGAGAATATGCTTCATATGATTTATATCCTTTTAACATGTTAAGGTGTATTCAGTGGCTCATGATGTGGCCTATCCTGGCTAATGTTCATGTGAGCTTGAGAAGAATCTGTATTCTGCTGTAGTTGGGTGGAGTATTCTATAAACAGCAATTAGATCCAGTTAGTTGATAGTGCATTTCAGGCCAACTATAACTTTATTGAATTTATGCCAGCTTAACCTATAAGTTACTTACAGAATCTTACTAAAGTCTTCAACTATAATGGTGATTTTTTTTTCATTTCTCCTTGCTACTCTATCAGTTTTTGCTTCATGTATTTTGACATTATTGTTAGGTGCCAACATGCTTAGGATTTCTATGTCTTCTTGGAGAATTGAGTCCTTTTTCATTATGTAATACCCCCTTTATCTTTGATAAATTTTTCGAAATCACATTTCTCTGAAGTTAATACAACTCCTTCGGCTTACTTTGATTAGTATTAGTGTGGTATTCTTTCTCTATCCCTTTACTTTTCTCTTGAGTCTTTGTATTTATAGTGGGTTTCATAGAGACGTATCTAGTTAGGTCTTTTTAAAAAATCTACCTTGACAATTGTAGTCTTTTAATCAGTGTATTTATATTGTTACCATTTAAAGTGGCTATCTCTGGCATGGTGGTGTGCTTCTATAATCCCAGCTACTCTGGAGGCTGAGACAGGAGAATTGCTTGAACCCAGGAGGTGAAGGTTACAGTGAGCTGAGATGGTGCCCCCGCACTCCAGCCTGGGTGACAGAGCAAAAATCCATCTTAAAAAAAAAGTAGTTATTGATATAAATGAATTAATGTCTACTATGTTTGTAACTATTTTTTATTTATTGCATTTTTTGGGTGTCCCACTCTGAGTTTTAATTGATCATTTTATTTATTTTTAATTTATTTTTATTTTTTATTTATTATTTTTTTTTATTGCATTTTAGGTTTTAGGGTACATGTGCAGAACACGCAAGATAGTTGCGTAGGTACACATGTGGCAGTGTGTTTTGCTGCCTTCCTCCCCTTCACCCATATTTGGCATTCTCCCCAGGCTATCCCTCCCCAGCTCCCCCCGCCGCTGTCCCTCCCCTATTCCTCCCAATAGATCCCAGTGTGTAGAGCTCCCTTCCCTGTGTCCATGGGTTCTCATTGTTCATCACCCGCCTATGGGTGAGAATATGTGGTATTTCATTTTCTGTTCTTGTGTCAGTTTGCTGAGAATGATGTTCTCCAGGTTCATCCATGTCCCTACAAAGGATACAAACTCATCATTTTTGATTGCTGCATAATATTCCATGGTGTATATGTGCCACATTTTCCTAGTCCAGTCTATCGTTGATGGGCATTTGGGTTGGTTCCAGGTCTTTGCTATTGTAAACAGTGCTGCAAGAACATTCATGTGCATGTGTCCTTACAATAGAACGATTTATAATCCTTTGGATATATACCCAGTAAGGGGATTGCTGGGTCAAATGGAATTTCTATTTCTAGGTCCTTGAGGAATTGACACACTGTCTTCCACAATGGTTGAACTAATTTACACTCCCACCAGCAGTGTAAAACTGTTCCTATTTCTCCACATCCTCTCCAGCATCTGCTATCTCTAAATTTTTTAATGATCACCATTCTAACTGGTGTGAGATGGTATCTCAATGTAGTTTTGATTTGCATCTCTCTAATGACCAGTGATGATGAGCATTTTTTCATATGTTTGTTGGCCTCATGTATATCTTCTTTTGTAAAGTGTCTGTTCATATCCTTTGCCCATTTTTGAATGGGCTTGTTTGTTTTTTTCTTGTAAATCTGTTTGAGTTCTTTGTAAATTCTGGATATCAGCCCTTTGTCAGATGGGTAGACTGCGAAAATTTTTTCCCATTCTGTTGGTTGCCGATTCACCCTAATGACTGTTTCTTTTGCCATGCAGAAGCTGTGGAGTTTGATTAGGTCCCATTTGTCTATTTTGGCTTTTGCTGCCAATGCTTTTGGTGTTTTGGTCATGAAGTCCTTGCCTACTCCTATGTCCTGAATGGTTTTGCCTAGATTTCCTTCTAGGGTTTTTATGGTGCCAGGTCATATGTTTAAGTCTTTAATCCAACTGGAGTTAATTTTAGTGTAAGGTGTCCGGAAGGGGTCCAGTTTCTGCTTTCTGCAAATGGCTAGCCAGATTTCCCAACACCATTTATTAAACAGGGAATCCTTTTCCCATTGCTTGTTTTTGTCAGGTTTATCAAAGATTGTATGGTAGTAGGTATGTTGTGTTGCCTCTGATGCCTCTGTTCTGTTCCATTGGTCTATATCTCTGTTTTGGTACCAGTACCATGCTGTTTTGATTACTCTAGCCTTGTAGTATAGTTTGAAGTTCGGTAGTGTGATGCCTCCTGCTGTGTTCTTTTTGCTTAGAATTGACTTGGCTATGTGGGCTCTCTTTTGGTTCCATATGAAGTTCAAGGTGATTTTTTTCCAGTTCTCAATGCTATCCCCATCAAGCTACTATTGACTTTCTTCCAGTTCTGTGAAGAAAGTCAATAGTAGCTTGATGGGGATAGCATTGAGTCTGGAAATTACTTTGGGCAGTATGGCCATTTTCATGATATTGATTCTTCCTAACCACGAATATGGAATGTTTCTCCATGTGTTTGTGTCCTCTCTTATTTCATTGAGCAGTGGTTTGTAGTTCTCCTTGAAGAGGTCCCTTAGGTTTCTTGTTAGTTGTATTCCTAGGTATTTTATTCTCTTTGTAGCAATTGTGAATGGCAGTTCGTTCTTGATTTGGCTCTCTTTAAGTCTGTTATTGGAGTATAGGAATGCTTGTGATTTTTGCACATTGATTTTATAACCTGAGACTTTGCTGAAGTTGCTTAACAGTTTCTGGAGTTTTTGGGCTGAGACGATGGGGTCTTCTAGATATACTATTATGTCATCTGCAAATAGAGACAATTTGACTTCCTCCTTTCCTATTTGAATACCCTTTATTTCTTTTTCTTGCCTGATTGCTCTGGCTAGAACTTCCAGTACTAATATTGAATAGGAGTGGTGAGAGAGGACATCCTTGTCTAGTGCCAGATTTCAAAGGGAATGCTTCCAGTTTTTGCCCATTCAGTATGATATTGGCTGTTGGTTTGTCATAAATAGCTTTTATTATTTGGTTATATGTTCCATTAATACCGAGTTTTTTGAGGGTTTTTAGCATAAAGGGCTGTTGAATTTTGTCAAATGCCTTCTCTGCGTCAATTGAGATAATCATGTGGTTTTTGGTTTTGGTTCTGTTTATGTGGTGAATTACATTTATAGACTTGCGCATGTTGAACCAGCCTTGCATCCCTGGGATGACACCTACTTGATCATGATGGATAAGATTTTTGATGTGCTGTTACAATCGGCTTGCCAGTATTTTGTTGAAGATTTTTGCATCTATGTTCATCATGGATATTGGCCTGAAGGTTTTTATTTTTTTTGTAGGAAGGGAGGAAAGGAGGAAGTCAGGATGAAAGGAAAGGAGGAAGGGAGGGAGGAAGAAAGGGAGGGGGGAAGGGAGGGAGGGAGAGAAGGGAAGGAAGGAAATCAGGCAATGAGAAAGACATTGCCGACCTGGATCTAGAGGTCTACAAGTTGATTTCTTTTTTTTTTTTTTGAGAGAAGGAAAAAAAAAAGGAGTAAAGGAGAGGAAGAAAGAGGAAGAGAAAGAAGGAGAGAGACTGGAAATGTTGCTTTAATCTAAAAAAAATGGGTATTAATAAGGGCCAATCAATATTTCATTTAAACTTATGAGTAGGTGTGAATGTATATTTTGTGTATTTAAAGTGGAGAGTTCTATAAGTATTTATTGAGTTTACTTGTTCCGGATCTGAGTTCGAGTCCTTGATATTCTTATTAATTTTCTGTCTCATTGAGTCTTAGTCTCTATGTATATGGGTATTAGTATCGTTAGCTCTTATTGTTGCATTGATACTTTTACCACTATATCTTTGTTGCTTTAAAATCTATTTTATCAGATACGAGAATTGCAACTCCTGCTTTTTATTTATTTATTTATTTATTTATTTTTGCTCTACATTTGGTTGATAAATCTTTCTCTATCCCTTTGTTTTGAGTCTTTGTGTATCCTTGCATGTGAAATAGGTCTGGATGTAGCATACCATTAGGTTTTGGCTGTATCTTTTGATTGGGGGAGTTAGTCGATTTAAATTTAGGATTACTGCCATTTGATGTTAACTGGCTATTTTATCCATTCATTGATGTAAATTCTCCTTTATGTTGATGCTCTTTACTTTTTGGTATATTTTTAGAAAGGCTAATACTGGTTGTTTCTTTCTATGTGTAATGCTTCTTTCAGAAGCTCTTGTAAAGCAGGCCTGGTGGTAATAAAACCTCTGAGTACTTGTTTGTTTATAAACAATTTTATTTTTCCTTCAGTTGTGAAGCTTAGTTTGGCTGGATATGAAATTCTGAGCTGAAGGTTCTGTTCTTTAAGGATGTTGATTATTGGCCCCCACTCCCTTCTGGCTTGTAGAGTTTCTGCTGAGAGATCTGCTGTAAATCTCATAGGCTTGCCTTTGTGGGTAACCTGACCTTTCTCTCCTGCTGCCCTTAGTATTTTCTCCTTCATTTCAACCCTGGTGAATCTAACGATTATGTGCCTTGGGGTTGCGCTTCTTGAAGAATATCTTTGTGGTGTTCTCTGTATTACCTGCGGTTGAATATTGTCCTGCTTTGCTAGTTTAGGAAAATTTTCCTGAATAATATCCTGAAGAATATTTTCCAGCTTGGATTCATTCTCTCCGTAGCGTTCAGGTACACCTATTAAATGTAAATTTAGTCTTTTCACATAGTCCCACATTTCTTGGAGACTTTGCTCATTCCTTTCTATCCTTTTTTCTCTAATCTTATCGTCTCATTTTATTTCATTAAGTTGGACTTCGACCTCTGATATCCTTTCTTCTGCTTGAACAATTCGAGTGTTTAAACCTGTGCATACTTCTTGGAGTTCCTGTATTGTATTCTTCAGTTCCATTAATTCACTTATATTCCTCTCTAAGTTGTCTATTCTCATTAGGATTTCGTCACACCTTTTTTCAAAGTTCTTAGTTTCTTTACATTGGGCTACAACATGTTCTTTTAACTCACAGAAGTTTCTTATTATCCATCTTCTGAAGCCTGATTCTGTTAATGGGATGCACTCGTTCTCCATCAAGCCTTGTTCCCTTGTTGACGAGGAACTGTGATCCTCTGTAGAGGGAGAGACATTTTGATTTTGAGTATTCTCAGCCTTTTTATGCTGGTTTCTTCCCATCATTGTAAATTTATCCACCTGTCATCTTTGTAATTACCAACTTTCAAATTAGGTCTCTGAGTGGTTGTCCAAGTTGTTAATTCCCAGGGCCAAAATATGAGCAACCCACTGTGCTGGCCAAAACAGCGGCGTTAAGACTGATGGTGCTTTTCTGCCCATAAATCTCCAGTCTGCCTTCCTTCTTGAGTTCGTAATATGCGACTCGGTGTTCCTGGAGCTCCAAACCTCGGTCAGGAGGGGAACCAGTCCCGTTTACTCTGCACTAAGAGCTGCCGCGCAGAAGTGCCGGCAAAACCGCTGTGCTGGCCACAAGAGTTACGCTGGTGACCCGTGTGGCTTCTCCAAACCTCGGTCAGAAGAGGAACCAGGCCCGTTTACTCTGCACCAAGAGCTGCCGCGCCAAGGTGCTGGCAAAACTGCTGCGCCAGCCACAATATTGCAGCTCCTCCACTGGGATTCTTCTGCTCCGTGAGTGACAAAAATTTGTCTGAAAGTGTGGCGTCCTCTCGTTCTCTGCACTTTCACTGGGAGCTTCAATCCTGAGATGTTAGCGATCAGCCATCTTGGATCATTCTCCCGAAGTTTTCTTTTCTTTTTGAGTCTCTGCTGGATTTTGGTATCAGGATGATGTTGGTCTCGTAATATGATTTGGGAAGGATTCCCTCTTTTTGGATTATTTGGAATAGTTTCAGAAGGAATGGCACCAGCTCCTCTTTGTGTGTCTGGTAGAATACAGCTGTAAACCCATCTGGACCTGGGCTTTTTTTGTGTGGTAGGCTTTTAATTGCTGTTTAGACCAACCTGTTATTGGTCTGTTCATAGTTTCAGCTTCCTCCTGGTTTAGGCTTGGGAGGACTCAAGTGTCCAGGAATTTATTCATTTCTTCCAGGTTTACTAGTTTATGTGCATAGAGTTGTTTGTAATATTCTCTGATGACGGTTTGAATTTCTGTGGAATCTGTGGTGATTTCCCCTTTATCGTTTTTTTATTGCATCTATTTGGTTATTCTCTCTTTTCATTTTTATCAGTCTGGCTAATGGTCTGTCTATTTTGTTGATCTTTTCAAAAAACCAGCTCTTGGATTTATTAATTTTTTGAAGGGTTTTTCGTGTCTCTATCTCCTTCAGTTCTGCTCTGATCTTAGTTATTTCTTGTCTTCTGCTAGGTTGAGTTTTTTTGATCTCGCTCCTCTAGCTCTTTCAATTTTGATGATAGGGTGTCAATTTTGGATCTCTCCACTCTTCTCATGTGGGCACTTATTGCTATATATTTTCCTCTAGGGACTGCTTTAAATGTGTTTCAGAGATTCTGGTATGTTGTGTCTTCGTTCTTGTTGGTTTTGAAGAACTTCTTTATTTCTGCCTTCATTTTATTGTTTATCCAGTCAACATTCAAGAGCCAGTTGTTCAGTTTCCATGAAGCTGTGTGGTTCTGAGTTAGTTTCTGAACTCTGAGTTGATTGAACAGTCTGTGGTCTGAGAGACTGTTAGTTATGATTTCCATTTTTTTGCATTTGCTGAGGAGTGCTTTACATAGTCCCACCTTTCTTGGAGTCTTTGTTCATTCCTTTTTGTGCTTTTTTCTCTAATCTTGGCCTCTCATTTTATTTCATTGAGTTGATCTTCAACCTCTGATATCCTTTCTTCTCAATTTGGCTGTTGAGACTTATGCATGCTTCATGAAGTTCTTGTGTTGTGTTTTTCAGCTCCTTGAATTCACTCATATTCCTCTCTAAGTTGTCCATTCTTGTTATCATTTCCTCAAATCTTTTTTCAAGGTTCTTAGTTTCTTTGCATTGATTTAGAACATGTTCTTTTAGCTCATGTAAGTTTCTCATTACCCACCTTCTGAAGTCTGATTCCATCATTTCATCACACTCATTCTCTGTGCAGCTTTGTTCCCTTGCTGGTGAGAAGTTTTGGTAGTTTGTAGGAGGTGTGGTGTTCTGGTTTTGGGGTGTTTTCCTCCTTTTTGTGCTGGTTTATTCCCATCTTTGTGGATTTATCCACCTGTCGTCTGAGTGGTTGCTTATTTTCCAATTGGGTCTCTGAGTGGTGGACATCCAGATTGCTGATGATGAAGTATTTCTTTTTTTTAGTTTTCCTTCTAACAGTCTGACCACACTGCTGTAGGACTGCTGAGGTCCACTTCAGGCCCTGCTTGTCTGGGGAACTCCTGTAGCAGCTTCAGAACTGTGAGGGTTGCTACCAGATTCTTCTTTGCTATCTTTGTCCCTAATGATGCCTGCCAAATGTCAGTCTGATCAGTTCTTTGTGAGGTGACTCTTTGAATATACGGGCATCAGGGAGCTGCTTGCGGAGACTGTCTGTACTTTATAGGAGCTCAAGTGCTGAGCTGTGAGCTCTGTTGTTCATTCACGCCTGCTAGGCAGGTATGTTTAAGTCTGCTGCAGCAGAACTCATAAAGCCCCTTTATTTTCCCTCAGGTCCTCTGGCCCAGGGAGTTAGGGCTCCATTTATGGGTATCCATTGCACTGTCCTGCCCAGCAAGGGGGCAGTCTAATCACTGCTTGCCTGCAGTGGCTATGCTGAGCTGCTGTGGGCTCCGCCCTGTTGCTGTCCCCTGTTGCTGTGGGCTCCGCCCTGCTGCTGTGTGTAATTCCCTGTAGTCCCGTTTATATGAGTGTAGTTAGAGCTGCCATGGTGATGACGGCCCTCCTCTGTAGTGGCGGACTCTCTCTGTTATGGCGGGTTGCCCCTGCAATGGCAGGTTGCCTTGGCAACGGCAGGCTGTGTCAGCAATGGCAGTGTAGCTCCATAGGGGTCGAGTGCCTCGGTAATGGCGGATGCCCCTCCCCCTCTGAGCTGCACTGTCCTGGGTTCCGCTGTGCTTGCCATGAAGCTCTCAACCCTGAGCGTTTCCAATTGCTGTTTTGTTTGTTTTTGTGGGGGTGGGACCCGTTGAGCATGATCACGTGGCTCCCTGCCTCAGAGCTCCCCATTTTTTAAAATTTGAATGATTGACTCTCTCCCAGGTGTTCCAGTCGCCTGCTGCAAGGGTGCTGGGATCTTTGTGATTTCCTGTGCATCGACCCACTGCACCAGCTCAAACCACGTTGCTGCCTGGGAATCTCTTGGCCTGGCTTTCTGTTTAAGTCCTGTTGAATCAGATGAATGAATGTGCTAATCTGCCTTCCGAAATCCCCAAATGCTGGTTTAACAGGGGAACTGAACCAATGTGTTTTGTACAGAGTGTCGCTGTGCTGTGGCCTTGGCCCAAACAGCCACGCTGGCCCAAACAGCCACACTGTCCCAAACAGCCATGTTGGCAGCCCGTGGGTCTCCTACATCTGGGAATCTCCTGGTCTGTGGACAATAAAGATCCGTATGGAAATGTGGCATCCACTCACCCTCTGCAGATTGACTGGGAGCTGCAATCCTGAGTTGGTCCTACAGCACCACATTCCTGAGATCGTCAATTGATCATTTTATATTATTCGTTTTTATCTCTTGTTTTAGCATATCAATTATACTTTAAAAAAATTATACTTTACGTTCTGAGGTACATGTGCAGGTCGTGTAGAATTGTTACATAGGTGAACACATGCCATGGTGGTGTGTTGCATATATCCCTCCATCACCTATATTAAATATTCTAATGTTATCCCTCCCCAATCCCCACAACCCCTCTTTCCAGACCCTAGTTTCCCCTACCCCTCAACAGGCCCCATGTATGATGTTCCCCTCCCTGTGTCCATGTATTTTCATTGTTCAACACTTATTTAAGAGTGAGAACATGAGGTGTTTGGTTTTCTGTTATTGCATCAATTTGCTGAGAATGATGGTTTCCAGATTCATCCATGTCCCTGCAAAGGACATGAATTCATCATTTTTTATGGCTGCATAGTATTCCATGTGCCACATTTTCTTTATCCAGTCTATCACTGATGGGCATTTGGGTTGGTTCCAAGTCTTTTCTATTGTACACAGTGCCTCAAAGAACATACATGTGCGTGTGTCTTTATAATAGGATGATTTATAATACTTTGGGTATATACTCAGTAATGGGATTGCTGGGTCAAATGGCATTTCTATTTCTAGGTCCTTGAAGAATCGCCACACTGTCTTCCACAATGGTTGAACTAATTTACACTCCCACCAGCAGTGTAAAAGTGTTCCTATTTCTCCACATCCTCTCCAGCATCAGTTGTCTCCAGATTTTTTAATGATTGCCATTCTAACTGGCATGAGATGGTATCTCAATGTGGTTTTGACTTGCATTTCTCTAATGACCAGTGATGATGAACATTTTTTCATGTTTGTTGGATGCATAAATGTCTTCTTTTGAAAAGTGTCTGTTCATAGCCTTTGCCCACTTTTTTTATGGGTCTGTTTGTTTTTTTCTTGTAAATATGTTTTAGTTATTTGTTGATTCTGGATATTAGCCCTTTGTCAGATTGGTAGATTGCAAAATTTTTTTCCCATTCTGTTGGTTGCTGGTTCACTCTAATGATTGTTTCTTTTGCTGTGCAGAACACTTTAGTTTAATTAGACCCCATTTGTCTATTTTGGCTTTTGTTGCCGTATTTAACTCCAGATGAATAAAAAATTTAAGCATAAGACCTAACACCATATAAACCCTGGAAGTAAACCTAGGCAATACCATTCAGGGAATAGGCATAGGCACCGACTTCATGACTAAAACATCAAAAGCAATGGCAACAATTATACTTTTTTGAAATTAAGAAAAGTTTTTAGAGGCTGCAATATATATTTTTAACAAATATTAGTTCACTTTCAAAGAACATGTGTAATGCTGGTGACTTATAACTGCTGTTCAGTTCCTCTTTTCAGTCTTTGTAACATTGCAGTCATTAATTTCACTTATCTATGTGCTATATACATTGTTACTATTATCACTTTAACAAATTGTTACTATTATTACTTTATACAGTTATCTTGTAAGAAAAAGAAAAGTAACAGATTCTATGTTAACCTCACTTATTTCTTCACTGCTGCTCTTCTTTTCTTTGTGTAGTTCCAAGTTTCTGAACTACAAAATTTCCTCTGCCTGAAAATCTACTTTTAACATTTCTTTTAGGGAGGTCTGATGGCAATGAGTTCTCTCAGCTTGTGTTTGTCTGAGAAAGTCTTTATTCCTCCTCAACTTTTAAGGGATAATTTTGCTTGACGTAGAATTCTACACTGGTATTTTTTTAAAGACTTTAAATATTTTACTTCACTCTTTTTTTTTTTTTTTGTCTGTATAGTTTATGATGAGAAGCCCATTATAATTCTTATCCTTCTTTCTGTACAGGAAAAACGTTTTTATCCTCTGGATTCTTCTCAGATGTCTTTAGTTTTTGCAGTTTGAATATGACAGTGTAGGTATGTGTGTGTTGATATTTATACTGCTTGGTGTTCTCTGAGCTTCCTAGATTTAAGGTTTGGTGTCTGTCATAAATTTTGGAAAATGCTCAGCCTTCATTAGTTTTTTATTACTTCAGGTCCTTCCTTTTCCCCTACCTCTTTCTCTCTCTTGATCTCAATACTGCTCTCTATCTCTCTCTCTCTCTCTCTCTACACACACACACACACACACACACACACACACAATATTTGTTCTCTGGTATTTCAACTATGCTTGTGTGACACCTTTTGCAATTTTCTCATAGTTTTTGGATTTTTCTGTTCTGTTCTTTTTTTTTAATTCTCTTTTCTGGCTTTGTTTTAGTCTGAGAAATTTTGTCAATATATCTTCAAGCTCACTAATTATTTCCTTGGCCACGTCTAGTCTACTGATGACCCCATCAAAGGCATTCTTTATTTTTGCTACAATGTTTTTGATTTCTAACATTTCCTTTTGATCCTTTTCTTAGAGTTTCCATCTTTCTGCTTATATACCCATTTCTGCTTGCATGCTGTCTCCTTTTTCTCTTAGAGTAATTAACATATTAAGCATAGTTATTTTAAATTCCTTGTCTGAAAATTCCAAAATCTGAGTCATATCTGAATCTGGTTTTAATGCTTGATTTGCCTTTTCATGCTAAATTTTTTTAATTAATGTTTTTAGAATGGTGTGTGTGTGTGTGTGTGTGTGTGTGCGTTTGAAAGCCAGATATGATGCATCGAGTTATAGAAACTGAGGTAATAGGTTTTTAGCATGAGGTTTCATATTAATTTAGCTGTAGGATTTCAGCTGTTAATGTTTGTTGTAACTTCAAATTCCCCTAATGTCCTTGGTTTTGTTTCCTCCATTGTCTTTAGGCTTCCTTAAGAACTCCCCTTTACTCTTTACATACAGTCTACATCTTGTGTCTCCATCACAGTTGTTTTACTAGGGCCTGTTGGTGTGGTAGTAGGTGTGAGGAGAAGTAGCATTTTATAATCTTGTAATTCAATTTCAATCTTTTAGTGCACCTGTGTCTCTGGGATGTTACCATTACAAGTGTTTTCCAGTAATATGGCTCATTCCCTAATTCCTTTCTACGGCTGCAGCTCTATTACTTTGAAGCCATAACCTTTACTGACTGTTTTCTTTCCACCTTAATGGAGATGGGTTAGAAGAAATGCTATTTCCCCAAATAAGATAACGCTCTGGCAAAGTCTTTTCCCCTGTAAGCAGAACTTTGTTAAGGAGAGGGCTCTGAACATATTTCTTGATGATTAACCTTTCCCACCCCCAAATGCCAGAGCCATGAGGGGATTTCTTTGGCATCTTCATTGTAATCACTTGGTAGTGCTCCTGGAGGTAAAGCTCATGGAAATCTAGGAAAACACCTAAGAAAAAGGTCCTCAGGAAATTTTTACTGTCATAATAGTCTATACCCAGTCTCTATAAATTCATCAAAATCTCCAGTTAAGTGTTCCTATTCCTTAACAGCACTTGTGGCTTATCCTTCAGGTAATAATATTTCAGCTGTGACTTAGGATTCACTTGTTTGTCCAGATTTTAAGGTGATGGTTTTCCTTGCAACTTTAGTTTTCTGATGAGTCCAAGAAAAGCCATTGATTTTTAAATTAGCCAGATTATCTTGTTATAATGGCAGAAGAGATTATTATTATTTTTTTTAGATGGAGTTTCACTCTCGTTACCCAGGCTGGCGTGCAATGGCATGATCTTGGCTCACCACAACCTCTGCCTCCTGGGTTCAGGCAATTCTTCTGCCTCAGCCTCCTGAGTAGCTGGGATTATAGGCACGCACCACCATGCCCAGCTAACTTTTTGTATTTTTAGTAGAGACGGGGTTTCACCATGTTGACCAGGATGGTCTCGATCTGTTGACCTCGTGATCCACCCGCCTCAGCCTCCCAAAGTGCTGGGATTACAGGCTTGAGCCACCACGCCCAGCCAGAAGAGATGATTTTTATGCTCTTTACATGTTGGAATTGAAACTTTAAATTGCCCAGTGACATTTAATGTAACCATGGACATGATTAAATTTAGGCCTGTTACTTAATTATTGTTTTATGTTTTCCCTCTGTTTTTTTTTTAAACAGATTTTATTTTCTTTAGAGAAGGTTTAGTCTCACAGCAAAATTGAGTGGAATGTATCAAGAAATTTTTCATATACCTCAATCCCCTACACATGCATAGTCTCCTCCATTATCAACATTTCCCACCAAAGTATTACAATTTGTTACAGCCGAATCACATGGACACATCATAATCATAATCTGCCATTACAGTACCATACAGAATAATTTCATTGCCTCAAAAATCCTCTATGCTTCACTTCTTATATTTTTTCATTTTCCCCTTTTTACCTTCAAGTGGATTACTTGAATATTTTTAGAATTTCATTTTAAATTTATCTGTTGGCCTCTTAGCTACACCTTACATTATTTTTAGTGGTGGTTGTAAGGGATTACAATATACATTCTTAAAGAAACCATCTTCTTAGATATAACATTGTGAAATTTCACACAAAGTGTAAGAATCCTGCAATTATATAATTCTATTTACTGTTTCTTAAGATTTATGGGCAATTGATCCCCTTAGTTTTCTCTCTTCTGAAAATGACTTTATTTCATCTTCATTCTTAAAGGCTTGTTTTGTTAGCTATAGAATTCTTGGCTGAGAGGGGTTTTTTTTCTTCATTATTTCAAAGATTTTGTTCCACTGTTTTTGTCTTCCATAGTTTTAAATGAGAAGTCAGAACTGTTGTTTCTTTGCAGATAATGTATGGGCTTTATTTGGCTGCTTCAGTATTTGCTCTTTATATTTGATTTTTAGCCCTTTGACTCTGATATGCCTAACCTTGGTTTCTTATCATTTATCCTGTTATAAAATTTACAGGTTTCTTTAGGCAATAAACTTATGCCTTCAAATTTGAGGCATTTTGTCTATTATTTCTTCAAATATTTTTCTCCCCCATTCTTTCTCTTGTGTCTATTGATATGATCACATGATTTTTCTTTTTTACCTTGATGTGATGCATTACATTACTTGATTTTTGAATGTTGAACTAGGCTTTCATGCCTGATATGAGCTCCACTTGATTATATATAATTATTTTTATACATCATTGGATTTGGTTGACTAACATTTTTCTGAAGATTTTTGCATCTACATTCATAAAACATATTGGTCTCTAGTTTTTTTCCTTGTATTTGTCTGGTGTTAGTATTAGGGTAATGCTGGCTTCAGAATAAGTTAGAAAGTATTCTTTCTCCTTATATCTTTTGAAAGAAATAGTACAGAATTGGTGTCATTTCCTCCTTAAATGTTTGATAGAATTCACCAGTGAACCTATCTGGGCCTGATGTGTTCTGTTTTGTAAGGTTATCAGTTATGATTAAGTTTCTGTAATAGCTATAGGCCTATTCAGATTGTCTATTTCTCCTTATATGAGTTTTGGCAGATTGCACCTTTCAAGGTATTGGTCAATTTCGTTATAGAATTTGTGAGCTTGTTGCTCAAAGATTTGTTCATGATTTTCTTTACTTATCATGGTAGTCTTTATTTGTTCGTTCATAGGCTTTCTTTTTTATCTTTTTGATGTTCCTGTGATCTATAGCAATGACGTGTCTTTCAGTTCTGATATTGGTAATTTGTTTCTTTTTTCTGTTTCTTCTTAGTCTGGTGAGAGGTTTATTAATTTTTAGACTCTTCAATTTGCTAGCTTTTGATTTTAATTTTCTCTATTGATTTTTTGTTTTCAATTGTATTGATTTCTGCTTTGTTATTATTTTTTTTTAAAGCTTACTTTGGATTTAATTTGCTTCTTAGACAATCAATTTTAGATGTTTTCTTTTCTAATATACTCATTCAATGCTACAAGTTTCCCTCTATGCATTGCTTTTATTGCATCCCATAAATTTTGATAACTTGTATTTTCATTTAGTTCAAAATATTTTCAAGTTTTTTTCAAGATTTATCCTTTGACCCATGTCTTATTTAGAAGTGTGTTGTTTAATCTCTAAGTATTTTGGGATTTTCTGACTGTCTGTTATTAATTTCCGGTTTAATTCCACTGTGGTTTGAGAGTAGATGCTGTGTGATTTCTATTTTCAAAAATTTGTTAAGGTGCATTTTATGACACCAAATGTGGTCTATTTAGGTGAAAGTTCCACCTGATTTTTAGAAGAATATGTATTTTGGATGGATAAACAGACATCAATTTTATTCATTTGATTCATTGAGTTTGATTATGGTTTTTCTGATGAGCTGCCTGCTGGATGTGTTCATTTCTGATAGAGGAGTGTCAAAAATCTTCAACTATGATAGTGAATCTCTCCATTTTTTTCTTGCAATTCTATCAGTTTTGTCTCCTACATTTTGACACTCTGTTTTTAGGCACATACACATTAAAGATTGGTATGTAGAGGATTGGGCCCTTTATTGTTATGTAATTCCTGTCTTTATCCCTGGTAACTTTCTTTGCTCTGGTGTCTGCTCTGTCTGAAATTAATATAGCTACTTTTAATTTATTTTGATTAGGGTTAGCATGTTATATAATTCTCCACTCATTTACTCAATTTTTAATAATTTTTAAAAAATTCTAATAGCTTTTGGGGTACAAGTGGTTTTGGTTACATGGATAAATTGCACAATAGTAAAGTCTGAGACTTTAGTGCATCCATCACCTGAGTGGTGTACGTTGTACCCAAAAGGCAGTTTTTAATCCCTTACTCCCCTCCCACCTTTCCCCTTCTGAGTTTCTGTATCACTCCCGTATGCCTTTGCAAACCCATAGCTTAGTTCCCACCAAGCTATGAGTATACAGACCATGAAGACTTAAGCTTTGATTCTTATCAAAGATTTTACAAGTGAGATCTCGTAGCATTTGGTTTTCCATTCTTGAGTTACTTCAGTACGGATAATGGCCTCCAGCTCCATCCGTGTAGCTGCGAAAGACATTATTTCATTCTTTTTTATGGTTGTCCACTCATTTACTTTTAATCTGTATGTGCCTTTTCATTTTAAGTAGGTTTCTTTTAGACATTATATCGTTGGGTTTTATTTTTGATTTTACGCTGACAATCTGTGTCATTTAATCAGTATATTTAAATCATTGACATTTAAAGTAATTATTGATATAGTTGGATTAATATCTACCATGTTTGTTACTATTTTCTATTCTATCGTCCTTGTTTTTGTTCTTAATTTTGTCTTTCACTCTTTTTTGGCTTTCTGTAGTTTTAAGTAAGCATTTTATGTGGTTCTTTTTTCTCCTTTCTCCTTTAAGTATAAAATTATACTTAAATTTTTTTAGTGGCTGCCCTATTATTTGCAAGATGCATTTACAACTAACCCCACTCCACTTTCAAATAACACTGTACTACTTCACAGATACTGCAAGTACCTTGAAATAAAAAAATTCTGCTTCCTTCCTTCTGTTCTTTGTTTCATTTTGTAATTCATTTCCCTTATGCATAAGCATAAATAAGCATATAGATAAGCACATAAAATTGGATATGTATTATTTTGAACTAACTCTCATCTATTAGCTCAAGGATAAGAAAAATAAAGTTTAAAAATTTTCCTTCTTTTATTCATTCTCTGTTGTTTTTTTCCCTCCATCTGGTTTCTTTCAAGATATTTTATTTATCTTTGATTTTTCTGGCCTCTGGACATTGGTATGGTTTGGCTGTGTCCCTGCTCAAATATCATCTTGAATTGTGGCTCCCATAATGCCCACATGTCATAGGAGGAACCAGGTGGAAGGTAACTGAATCATGGTGGTGGGTTTTATCCATGCTGTTCTCATTATAATGAATAACTCTCATGAGATCTGATAGTTTTATAAAGGGGAGTTTCCATGCAGACTTCTCTCTTGCCTGCCATAATGTGAAATGTGACTTTGCTCCTCATTTGCCTTCTGCCATGATTGTGAGGCCT
Organism: Callithrix jacchus; assembly: GCF_049354715.1. Lineage (NCBI taxonomy): Eukaryota > Metazoa > Chordata > Mammalia > Primates > Cebidae > Callithrix > Callithrix jacchus. The sequence continues at coordinate 156,485,162 of NC_133503.1, forward strand.
CCTAGCCATGTGGAACTGTGAGTCAATTAAATCTCTTTCTTTATAAATTACTCAGTCTCAGGTCTGTTAGCAATGTGAGAACAGACTAACATAGACATGATATAACTATATACCTAGGTGTAGATTTTTTTCCTTTTGTCCTTCTTTGTGTTACCTGAGCTCTCTAGATTGGTAGTTGAGTGTCTGATTTAATAAATTGGAGAAAATTACCAGTCATTATAACTTTGAATATTCCTTCAGTTTCTTTCTCTTTTTCTTCTGATAGTCATAGTACCTGAAAGTTACACATTTTTGTCATTGTCCACAGTTCTTGAATATTCTGTTCTTTTCTAATCTTTCATTATTTTTCTTTTTCAGAATGTCCACTTATTCTTTCTAAGAATGTACATTACCCATTTGTTATTGCATGCTGCCTAGTTTTTTTCATTATAGACCTTAGCACATTAAATCATAGTTGTTTTAAATTAATGGTCTGATCATTATAACATCTTTCCTATATTTGGGTCTGATTCTGACACTTGCTGTATTTCTTCAAACTGTGTTTCTTGGCCCTTAGTGTGCCTTGCAATTTCCTGTCTAATGCTGGACATAATGTGCTAGGTAAAAGGAACTGGGGTGAATAGGCCTTTAGCAATGTGGTAGTAAAATGTGGGGAAGGCGAAGTATTCCATAGTCTGATGAGTAGGTGTATGTCTTATGGTGAGCCTGTGCACTGGGCTGTGAACCTCATCATTGCTCCTCAGTTCACCCCTTCTTCCCCTTAGGTGGAACAGGATGGTTCGAAGGGTCTTGGGGTTGGATATTTCCCCTTCCCCAGGTAAGTTAGTCTGACAAAACCTTGGCATGTTAGGCTCTGGTAAAATTGCTTTTCTTGAGAGGAGGCCTTATTAAGAGGGACAAAATGCTCCGGCATATTTCAAAATGATTCATTTCCCCCATTCCCTGGTAGAAGCATGAGGGGATTTTTCTCTGATCTTCACTGTGATAACCTGATGGAGCTCCTGGAGGAAAACTAAAGGGTGGAGACTGCCTAATGACTGGGTCCCCCTGGAGTGGTCAACTCTTAGACTTGTCCATTCTGAGTCTCCAGCAATTCGTTTATTACAGTTCAGGTTTTCCTAGCCCACTGCTGGTTCCTACAGAGTCTCTGCTCATGAGTTTTTCCTTTGGCAAGTTGTGATTCTCTGTATGTGTCTGTCTCTTTAATTTCGGGAGCAGTGGTTTGCCTTGTGATCTCACTTCTCTGATGGTATAAGCTGTTGATTTTTCTGTTTCTTTAGTTTTTCACTTCTTGTTATGATAGAGTGGTGAATTCCAAGCTTCTTACATGCTGGACTGGAAGCTAGGAGTTCTTTTCTTTCTTTCTTGAATTCCATTTACACATGTATTTGGCTTTTGATAGTGTTCTACTTGTTCCTGTAGTTTTCTCATTAAATATTTTTTCTTCAGCCAAGTTGTGGTGGCATGAGTAATCCCAGCACTTTGGGAGGCTGAGGCAGGAGGATAGCATGTGCCTAGGAGTTTGAGACCAGCTTAGGCAACATAGGGTGACTCCCGTCTCTACAAAAAAATAAAAACCTTAGCTGAGCATGATGGCTCACACTTGTGGTCCCAGCTACTTGGGAAACAGGTGGGAAGATTTGCTTGAGCCCAGGAGGTCAAGGCTGCAGTGAGCTATGATCCTGCCACTGCATCCACCTGGGTGACAGAGTGAGACCCTGTCTCACATGCAAACAGAAATTCTCTTCTTCACATTAAACAATTTCTCCTGATCTATCTTCATGTTCACTAACACATCTGTCTACCATCTTTATTTTATTGTTAAACGAATCCTGTGTATCTTCATTTTAGATATTTTATATTTCAGTTTTAGAATTTTTTTATAGTTTCTATTTTTCTCCTGGATTTTTATCCTTTCATTCATTAGGAGTGTAATTTACTTTTACCTTATTGAACTTTGTTGAAATAGTGGCTTTATAATACTTGCTTGATAATTTCAGTGCCAAGTTCATCTTATGGTTGGCTTTTTTTTTTTTTAAATCTTCTCTCTTGAGAATGAGTTACATTTCCCCAGTTCTTCATATATCGAGAAGTTTTGAATTATATCCAGGTTACTGTGAGTTTTATGTTGCGTGTATCTGAATTCTGTTATGTTTTTCCAAAAAGTATTTATGTTTCTGTGTTAACAGGCAATTTACCCAATGAGATGCAAATTGCAAACTTATTTTGTCTATGGTAGGTAGTAGCTTAGATATCAGTTTTGTTCTTTTAGTTTCAACTGCAAGTTGTTTTGGCTCAGTCATCTGGTTCTTCATACAAGAAAGAGAAAGTTTTGTTGTTGTTTTTTGTTTGTTTATTTGTTTGACAGTCTCACTCTGTTGTCCAGGCTGGTGGAGTGCAATGGCACAATTATAGCTCATTTCAGCCTTGACCGCCCAAGCTCAAGTGATGCTTCTACCTCAGGGTCCCAAGTTACCACAATGCCTGGCACATCTTTTTGATTTTTTTGTAGAGATGAGATCTCACTATGATATCCAGGCTGATCTCAAAATCCCAGACACAAATGATCCTCTTTGGCCTCCCAAAGTGCTAGGATTACAAGTGTGAGCCACTGTGCCCGATTTAGAAAGTTTGTTTGTTTGCTTGTTTGTTTTAAAAAACAAAGTATAAGCCACCCTATAACATACCATGACTGCAGACTGCTTTCAGGATAAAACCACAAAAATAGAAAACTCATCTTGCACTGTTTCCTTCTTCCAAATGTCAATATCCCCTTAACATCTTCCTGATCTTACTCATTCTCTAGAGCCCTGAGGTGGTTGCTTACTGTATTCTGTCCAGAATTTATATTTATTTGCAGTTGTTTTGTCTGTTAAGAATGTATTCCACCAAACTGGAAATAGAACATTATGAGACTCTGGTTTCACTGCAAGAATCTCTAGTCTGTACCACAGCTGAATGACCATCTAAGAGAATGTTTAGTTTTCTGAAATTCCATTGCCTTACCAGTAAAATGGAGTTTGAAATGAATCAAAACATGTAAACAAGGTATTAGGGTTTTCCAGAGGAACAGAACCAATAAGATCTATAGAGATATATGAGATTTATTATAGTAATTGGCTCACTCGATTATGGAGGCTGCAAGGTTCCACAGCATTCCATCTGCAAGCTGGAGAACCATGAAAGGCAGTGGTGTGATTCAGTATGAGGCTAAAAGCTTGAAAACCAGGGAATCTGATGATGTAAATCCCAGTCCTATAGGCTGGAGACTTGAGAATCAGGGTGAGAGGTGAGGGCAGGTAGGTGGTGGAATTTGCCAGTGTCAAACTCTTAAGTTCTAGAGTCTGAAATCTTCAGAACCAAGAGCTCTAATGTCCAAAGGCAAGACAAGCTCAAGAGAACAGAAACAGAAATCATCCTGTCTCTACGTTTTTGTTTCATTCAGGTCCTCAATTGATTGGTTGATGCCTGCCCATGTTGGTGAGGGTGGATCTTTTTTACTCATCTACTAATTCAAATGTTAATCTCTCCTAGAAATACCCTCAGAGACACACCCAGAAATAATGGTTTTTCAACTATCTGGGCATCCCTAAGCCCAGTCAAATTGACACATAAAATTAACTATCAGAGGCAATGATGAAATGTTAATTTTTTTTCTCCCTGTCTTCTCTTCTTTCACAGACAGATTCAGTCTGTAATCTTGGATTTTCCATGTTCAAAAGCCAGCCTGAAACCATCCTTTCTGGAAGCAATTCTATAAAGCAGAGGCTCTAATTTTCTGGACTTGCTCCATTTAAGTGAGACCTTCCCCTACCTGTCAGGTAGTGGGAATAGGACAGGAGGAAGTTATCTCATCTTAGTAAAACCGGTAGCTTAAAGTTGAACCATAAATACCTTTGTTCTTACAAGTCCTTTGGCTAGTCCCCAAACTCCCCCAATGCCAGGCAATTTTTATGGGTCATCTCTCCCACTAGGCATTCTCCATGTTGCTGGTTCCTTCAGTTTTGCCTCCCAGTTTTTCTTAGGGAGATCACTGACCTTCTAAAAGTATGATTCATTTTCTATGCAGGAAGGTTTAGTTATAATCTTATCTGATTCCCAGTTAATGCTCTAAAAGTTCTTTTTTTTTTTTTTGCAAATAAAATGGTTATGAAGTATTAGACTAACTGAACTCAGTTATATCCCCAGAGAAGAGTATTATGACCAATGACCGACTCTTAAGCAAGGATTTGTGTTTTTGTTTGTTTGTTTTGAGATGGAGTTTCACTCTGTCACCCAAGCTGGAGTGCAATGGCTTGTATTTTTAGTAAGAGATTGGATTTCACCATGTCGGCCAGGCTGGTCTCGAATTTCTGACCTCAAGTGATCCATTTGCCTTGGCCTCCCATAGTGCTGGGATTATAGGTAGGAGCCACCACCTGTGTTGCTTGTTTTATAAAAGTTGCCATTGCATTCACTTTACAAAGGAAAGAAAAATATGTATATAGGCTCTCAAGATCTTTGCAATTCTGAAATCCAAAAAGCTCTGAAAATTTAAGTTTTTCTGCAAGTTTGGTACAGATTCATTTGGCTGAAAAACCTGACTGCAGCTCACATGAGGCTTTTCATAGCCTTTATCAATTTAGGGTAAGCATTCATTTACGTCACTGTAAAAATATTGGTGTGGTTGATTTTGGGGTCTGTTCAACGGTTCAGATTTGGTGTTTTATAATACATAGCGTTATCTATTACCTGTCTAGAATTTGAAAAGTTCTTAATTTTCTTTTAATTAATTAATTATTTTTTTGAGACAGGGTCTCACTCTGCCACCCAGGCTGGAGTGCAGTGGTGCAATCATAGAGTTCAATCCAGTCTCAACATCCTGGACTCAACCAATACTCCCTCTGGGACTGCAGACATGCACCATCATGCCTGGCTAATTTATATATATTTTGTAGAGACAGGGTTTCACCATGTTGCCCAGGCTGGTCTTGAACTCCTGGGCTCAAATGATCCTCCTGCTTCAGCCTCCCAAAGGGCTGAAATTACAGGCCCGAGCCATGGCAACTGGCACAAAAATTTCTTAATTTTAAAACAGCACATCTTGTTCTTAGGGTTTTGCATAAGGGATTTCAGATCTACATTATAAAAACAATATTTTACAAACTTAAAAATGCTTCATAAAATTTTTATCACACTCCCCTTAATAGATAGTTAGAAATTGTTAAAACAGTACAAATTCATAGGCAGAATATCTTCTCTGAGTAATTTCTAATAAACAGAGTGGAATACTACTATATGTATATATGAAGTATAGAAATATGGACATATTCATGTCTTATATTTTATATTGAAAATTATATTCCATAAAAATTATTTAGGATAATATACTATCATATTAAACAACCACCAGCAAATTAAATTTGACATGATAAAATTGACTAACATTAATTTGCATTTATATGTCAAGAAAAGCAGCAATTGAAAAACCACAACCTACTCTAGTAAACAACATATGCTGATTGCCCAAACTACAAAAACTCTAACTTTCTGCTCATTTGCGTGCACAGTCCAGTTCAAACATTGCAAAATTTCAAAAAGTTGTATGATAGCCAGACTTGAAAGAAAAAAAAATCCTCAGAAAGCCTTAAGAGTGAGCTAATGTTAACTATGAATATAAAATTTCAGTAGCCTTTAATTAGTCATTTTACAGCTATAAGGTAGTAAGGTTTGTAAAAATGAAAGTCAAAAGAATTTATCTCTTCAGTTTGGACACAGTGGCTCACATCTCTAATCCCAGAACTTTAAGAGGTGAAGGGAGGAGGATCACTTGAGTCCAGGAATTTGAGACCAGCCTGAGCAATATAGTCAGACCCCGGTATCTACAAATATATATATAAATTAGTCACGTATAGTGGGGTGCACCTGTAGTGACAGCTACTTAGGATGCTGAAGTGGAAGGATCACTTGAGCCCAGGTGGTTGAGGCTGCCGTGAGCCATGATGGTGCCGGTACACTACAGCCTTGGCGACAGAGTGAGATCCTGTGTAAAAAATCAAACAAGAGCCCCCAAATAAATAAAAAAGAATGGAGAATTGGTCTCTTCACTCTTAATGTAGAGTTTTCATTTTTATGTTTAATTCTTGACTCATTAAATTTACCTAGTAGGCCAGAAACTATACTAAAGGTCATTGATCTAAAATTACGGTTTTTGTGTTGAATCAGTGATGGTATTTGGTGGTAGGGCTGAAGAGAGATGCTAAGATTCAATTTTTCTAACATAATATACTCATCAAAGACATCAGAGCAGGGGTGAATAATGAGATATCCACTTTGTTATTACTCATAAAATTAACATTAACAAATGTAAGGGAAATACTCTGTACAATTGTTCTTTGATGCTGTTCAAGAGATCCACAAAACCATTTCATTTTCCTGCATTTTGTCACAGGTGTTGGTGTTTTAAAATAATGCAAGAAAGTTATATTGTAGCAACAAAAACAGGTCAAAGCCCTTAAGTTGTTTTAAGTAAATGGACCTATGGTTAGAATGTTATAAGTTTGTCCTGTCCAACAGACTTAATGAGTTTTTTGTTTTGATGATTAGAGAGGAGAGAATTTTAGTCCAAATAAAATTGTTAGTGAAATTGTACAGTTACCATGTAAACCTCTGACACCAGAATTACATTGACCATGTGAGTGCATCTTTGAGGTCTTGATCTAAATCACTGTCCTATCTCTTGATTAGATGTGTGGTTTCATTTTTCTTGGTTTCATTCTTGTTTTCTTGATTTAATGAGCTGTGTAAGGTCTTTCATTATTTATCTTGTAAACTGGTAGATTTTATTTCCTTAGATATTTATTATGGCTGGCTCTTTTTAAATTCTGACCTTATTGTAAATATCACCATCACTTCCCTTACCCTGATTCTGTCCTTGCTTTATTTTCATCATAACACTTTTCTTCATAACACTTAAAACTATGTTAACTGTTCCTTTCTTTTTTCTTTCTCCCTTTATTTATTTATTTATTTATTTATTTTTTTGAGACAGTCTTGCTCTGTCTCCCAGGCTGGAGTGTAGTGGTGCAATCTTGGCTCACTGCAACCTCCGCTTCCCGGGTTCAAGCAGTTCTCCTGCCTCAGCCACTTGAGTAGCTGGGATTACAGGTATGTGTCACTATGCCCAGCTAATTTTTTGTATTTTCAGTGGAGACAGGGTTTTGCTGTGTTGGCCAAGCTGGTCTTGAACTCCTGGCCTCAAGTGATCTGCCTGCCTCTGCCTCCCAAAGTGAGTGTTTATTTCTAGTCTCTCTTTGTTCTATGCCCATGTGGGTTTCAGGAGGGCAGCAACCTCTTACTGTTTCCTACTAAACTGCTAGTCTAAGAACAATAGGTAACACAGAACAGGTGCTAAATAAGTATTTGTTGAATAAATGAATTAACATGTGAATGAACAAATGAAGACTTAAAGTGAAGGGAAATTGCAAGTTTTTGCAATGGGTGAAAATGTGAGATCCACTGTCACTTAACAGTGTATCTTGGTTATCTCAAATGCTCAATATATATTAATACTATGGAGTGTTGAGGTTTTGGCTTAAAGACTTTGAAACTGGGAGTGAATAACAAAAATGCTGTCCTCCAACAACATCTCAAAAATCACTGTGATTCTTTAAAATGTTTATCTCTAATGGGACACACCAAAAAATGGCGGCCTTCAGAGACATGAAGCTTAATGATATTTAAGGCTGGCGAGGTCGTTTGTTCCTTCCCTTCACTGATTCCTCGGTACAGAAGGCTGGAAAAAGTTGAACTGTGTCCCTGGTGAGTCAAGCCATGGCTCGGCTGATGTCCTGTAGGGTAGGACAAGGCATACCAAAATTAAAAAGTGGAATATTTTTGAGTTTAAAGGATAAATTTGAGATTGAAAAAATAAAAATGATATTATATTGAGTGAACAATGAAGTAAAATCGAGGCCAGAAACAGAGAAATGTTGTCCAAGAAAATGACTACACGTTCATGACTCATTGCTTTTGCTCACTGAACTGTATGATGCATGGGGAGATTGAATTGTTATGAAGGAATGAATGTGAATAAGTCTTGTAGATACACTGAGAAAGACACTTAATGTGGCTTCTAGCCCTTAAGATATACAATCTAAGGAGATAATCTAACCTCTTTGAATATGCTTTCATATCCATGATGTGCAAATAGAATATATGCCTCAAAGTCGGGTGTGTGTGTGAAAATTAATCAAGATTAAGTATAATCTTGCCCACAGGATTTACTAAATTTGTTGAAATGTCAGGTTAGGAATGCTAGATCAATATTTGGAATCTACTCACCTTTTGAAAAGCCGTAGATCTGAAATACAGCCTAGGGTATTGAGAGAGCAATTTTCTCAGGGTTCATCATTAACAAACATGTATTGAGCACACCAGTTTGCATAAGCACTGTAGTAAGTGTCTATGACTCAAAGACAAAAGAAATATAATCTAATGGATAAATTAAGATGTATATAATGCTGTTGTTATAAAAATGTCTTTCAGCTATAATTCTGTAAATATCTATGATTTAAGGTAGAAAGTGATTAGTGCAAGAAGAGAAAATAAAAGTGTTGCAGGCATTAGAAGACACAGACAGAATTTCTATCTGCACTACATGGAAATACAGGGAAGGCAAAATGGAAAATGGAATGCTAGATAACAAGTCCTTTATAAGTTAGTGTGGCACAGGTGCTATATAGTTTTGCATGCACATATTTTTGATGCCTCACTTTAACATTGCAAAGTGTCAATTTTCCTTGTCGTATAATGAATATTTTAATATTTTTCATTCTTTTATTTGAATAATATTTGCCATTTACAGAGTCTATAATGTGCCTATTAAATCTTTGATGATTTGTAAGAGTGAGCCCAGAATAGAGCTAACAACAGATTAAACTGGAGTGGCTTCAATTCTTCTGATAGAAATTGTGAGACTGTCACACTTGAGAGCGAATTTCTCAGCAACATAAACAATTGACTTCAGGAACATTTTATTCTGTAGCAAATGCTCAGGGTACCTTGCTTTAAGTGAATTTATTTAGAAAGTGAGTGGCGTTGAATCTTATGCAACTGTTTGATTAAGTTTGACATTCTTGGGAGCGGGATACTTACTGAAAGATAAGGCTGAAAATGACAAAAATGTTCCAGAGGAGGCTCTGACAAAATAGAGAGCATGGACACCATTTGAAAGCTTGAAAGTAACAGTTAGTGAAGTCATGGAAACTGTTAACCTTTGGAAGACAATTTCAAACTGTGTTCAGAAAAATGTCATGTACAACTCAACTACCTCTCTGGGATTTGAATCTTAACCTCCAATACATAGTGTCTTTCAGCTTCCCACAAATATTGTTTGCTATCCAAAAATCTTGGACTGAGAAAATCTCAGACAAAGCCCTAGATCAACTTCCTGTAATTATAATGCCATCATTTACATGAAAAGATTATATTGTATAAAACTGGAATAACTCTGGGGTGGGGGCACGCAAGACAGAACTATTGAAAAGTTCATGCTATATTGAAAGAAAGGCATTATTATTTCATACGGCACAGAATTATACTGAAGTCAGTTATAATTCAAAGTATTACCTACAAACAAATCATTGCCAAGGCGAGAGAAAGCCTGCTGTGTTTTGGCGAATAGATAAGATGGCATTTGAAATAACACATTAATTGTTTATATACAAATGATGCTATTACATAGTGCTAGAAAACAGTTTGTTCTCTAAGTAGGTCAAGCATTCCCCCCTGAAACCTTGTTTACATCAGAGAGATTTAACAAACCTGTTACTCTCTAGAAATACTGCAAAGGAAGCCCGAGTCAAATATCACAAATTCCAAATTAATGGAGCTCGCATTGAAGAGAGAGTGCTGCCTTTTACTTATGTATTAAAGTTCATAATGTTTTATGGTTTTAAGCAGTTGATAATCTGCATGTATTCATTGGGTGAAAACAATTTTATTGAATGTTTGGAATGCTTTCCTGAGAAAAACTTCAGATGATGTAATATGGACGTGAAATTCTAGATCTTCCAGAGTCAATATTTAGCTTAATTTTTCTATATTTTTAAGGACGTGAACATTCCCACTGTGAGATCTAATGGGGAGAGGTGTAAATAGACTCACCACCAATGGCCTCTTTTTGACATCTCTGCCCTACCCATGTGCCTGATGTTACACAAATGGCCAAAAATGGAAGAAACAAACCAACACTGTAGTTTCTCTGTAAATGTCTTTTTATTCTCACTTCACTTCAAATGGCCTTAAAAATTACACTAATCAATGACAATTATGCTCATTATAGTATCTTTTCTTGAAGATATTTGTCACAAAATGGATCTGTACATGCTGTCTTCCTTGGCAATTTTCCCCTCCCTGGCCTTCCCTTCCCCTTCTCTTTTCTCTCCTCCCCTCCCTTCCTTTTTTCTTTTCTCATCCCTGTCCTAATCCTGGTGGAACAAATCCTCACTGCCAGAGTTAGAGAATCCAAACTATAATTGTTCTTTTAGTATAATATATACAGAACTTGAACCTTTGAAATTTATTTTTTTTAAAAAAAGGAAAGAAATCTGTTGACTTAAATATGAACTAAGATCTTATTTTCAGACTATAAAATAAAATAAAATAAATCTCCTGGGTTTTTCTTTTCTTTCTTTCTTTCTTCTTCCTTTCTGTATAGCTTCATTATGAAATAAAATGGCTTTATAACTAAGTAAAACAAACCTATATACAAATGACTAAAATAAAGGGATAAAGATTTATCCCATTTCCTCTCTTTTTCACCCAGGGCACTATTCTTTTCACCTAAAGAGAGATCTGAAGACTTAAACATGATTCCCTGAAATAACCAGCCAGCAATTCTGCAAAAAGGAAACCAAAATAAATATATCTTCTTAGAAGTCAGTTATAATTTCCCTTCTGACTTTTTTTTTTCTCTTTTGCTTACATGTTCCTTAACCCCTATTCCCCTCTGTCCCCATTCTACCTCCTTAGGGGAAGAGCCAAGGATCCTGGTAGGGCGTCTGGTCTCCCCCTTCCTTGACCTTGCTGTTGCTACTTGAAATGTTTCTCATGCAGATTACTTCAGGAGACTGGTGAATTAATGCCTTGTAATGACAATGATCTAGAAGCTATCCCTAAATAATTGCTGTGAATAGGCCAGTTTTACGATGGATATATTCTTAGAAATAAATTGTACCCCAATTTTAAGTGAACAGTTCAGGGTTGATCTGATTTCCTTTGGTTTCTTTTCAAAGGGATGAACAGTTTACTTCCAAGAAAGTTTATATTTTTCTTATGTTAATGTTCTTTTAGGTTATACTTAATGCCTCATTATGAGGCTTTCTTGTGCCATGACCTTCATGTCTAATATGGACAAATTAAACTCTTTGATTATCCTCTATTTGTAAATGTAGAGCGACTAATGTCTTGATGATGGAATGATCTTACTTCCTTATTTCAAGACACAATGGATTTAGGGCTAGTGATATCTTTGTCTGAGGCATTTAATCTTGATGAGTTTTACTAATTTCCTGTTTATCTATATCTTTCTTCTTTTTGAACCAGTGATTTCTGATCATTGGTTCTTAAGACTAAGTTCTAATTTGCATATCTAACTCCAACTTTTATCTGCATAAACAGGATCACATATTATACCTTACTGAAAATGGGAAAAAGAAAGAAGAAGTTTGTTTCTGGTTGCGCCCATGATACTTTTCTTTCTGAGGATCTTTACAAGTAGGTTTATTTGTGACTTCAGATTAGATAATCAGTTTTATTCAGAGGTCCAGAAGTTCAAATTTTTTGGAGGGAGGGGATGGATGGAGAAGACAAGTAAGACTTCAGAAATAGGTACTTCATTTCAAGATCAGGATGTTGAGTGGTGGAGGACTCATTTGACATTTATTTTAGAAGCTGACCTAGGAGGACTCTGGTGAGGTGGTGTTGAGATATCCTAGTTAATGTAAGATTTATTCTTGAATAATTTGATTTCAGTATCTATTTGGAATCTTTTAGGAAAAAAAACAAACCAAAAAATCCTTAGCATTTATGGAGGAAAGCAGGTATACGGCACATGTCTTTTCTGACTGACAGCAATGTGTGCTGTTTTGATTGATGCAACATATTTACCTTGATAAGTTACCTCTCAGTAGTTTACACCTATACTAAATTCAACTGAAATCACCAAGGAACTGGTATCTTTTCTGTGATGAGGAGGTGGTGTGATTGTTTGCATATATGCAAATAAGTGCTTTAAAATATTTTAATAAAACATTTTAATTTGAAAAAGTTAGCACAGAAAGTAATGAAATAAACAAAGGTCTAGGTATCCCTAGCTTAAGAAATATGACTTTTCAGTTACTATTTTCCTCTTCCCTTGACAAAAATAAACATAGCCTTGAGTTTTTGTACATGTTTTTATTTATATATTTATTTATTTTATAGATTTAGTGGGGTACAAGTGCAGTTTAGTTACGTAGTTATATTGTGTAGTGGTGAAGTCTGAACTTTTCGTGTAACCATCACCTGAATAGTGTGCATGGTAGCTATTAAGTAATAATTTGTCATCCCTCACACTCCTCCCATCCTCCAGCCTTTCTGAGTCTCCATTGTCTATTATTCTACTTTCTATGTCATGTGTACATATTATTTAGCTTCCACTTATAAGTGAGAACGTAAGGTATTTGAGTTTCTGTTTCTGAGTTACTTCACTTAAGATAATGGCCTCCAGTTTCATTTGTGTTGCTGCAAAAGACATGATTTTATGCTTTTTTATGACTAAGAAATATCTATGGTATTTCTATACCACATTTCCTTTGTTCAGTCGCCCACCAATGGGCATCATGACTTTGCTATTGTGAATAGTGCTGTGATAAATATCTGAGTGCAGATGTCTTTTTCGTATAGTGATTTGATTTCCCTTGGGTAGATACACAGTAGTGGGATTGCTGGATGGAATGATAGTTGTATTTTTATATGTCGAGAAATGTCCATACTGTTTTCCATAGAAGTTGTACTAATTTACATTTACAGCATCAATGTATAAGTGTTCCCCTTTCTCTACATTCTTGCTAACATCTGTTATTTTTAGACTTTCTAATAATGGCCATTCTGTGGTCTCAATTTGCATTTAGTGATGCTGAAAGTTTTGTGCTCATTGGCTATTTGTGTGTCTTCTTTGAAAATATATCTTCATATAAATATACCCACTTTTTAATGAGATTATTTGCTTTTTTTCTTGTTGAGTTGTTTGAGTTCCTTGTAGTTTCTGGATATTAGGTCTTTGTCAGATGCACAGTTTGCAAATAGTTTTTCAATCCTGTACGTTGTCTGTTCACTCTGTTGATTATGTCTTTTGCCAAGTAGAAACTTCTTAGTTTAATTAAGTCTCATTTGTCTACTTTTTATTTTTGTTGAATTTGCTTTTGAGGTTTTAGTCATAAATTCTTTGTCTAGGCCAATGTTTAGAATTGTTTTTCCTAGGTTTTCTTCTAGAATCTTTATTTATTTTATTTAGAATTTGTATTTTATTTGTAAGTTTCAGATTATACATTTAAGTCTTTAATCCATCTGGAGTTAATTTTTGTATATGATGAGAGATCTAGATCCAGTTTCTTTTTTCTCTTTTTTATTTCTAAAGAAACTTCACTAGTAGGAAAGGTCCAGTTTTATTCTTCTGTGCATGACTATCCAATTTTCCAGCCCCATTTATTGAACAGGATGACCTTTCTCCAGTGTATGTTTTTGTTGACTTTGTTGAAATCAGCTGGTTATAGGTACATGGCTTTATTTCTGAGTTTTTCATTCTGATCTATTGATTGATGTGTCTATTTTTATACTAGTACCATGCTATTTTGATTACTCTAGTCTTGTAGTATAATTTGAAGTTGGGTAATGTGATGCCTCCAGCTTTGCTCTTTTTGTTTAGGACTGCTTGGGCTATTTGGTCTCTTTTTTGGTTCGATATGAATTTTAGGATTGTTTTTTCTAATTCCATGAAAAATGACATTGGTATATTGATAGGAATTGCATTGAATCTGTACATTTCCTTGTGCAGTATGTTCATTTTAATGATAATGTTTCTTCTAATCCATGTGCATGAGGTGTTTTTCCATTTGTTTGTGTTATCTACAATTTCTTTCATCAGTGTTTTTAGTTTCCCTTATAGGGAACTTCTACTTCTTTGGTTAAACGTGTGCATATTCCTATATTTTGCTAATTTTGCATGCAAGCTTAAATAATATGTAGTATTGTTTTGTATGTTTTAACTCTGTGTAAGTCCTCACATAACATGTACACTGCAGTCTTTTTTCTAGTGAACTATATATTTTTGATACTTTTTCTATGCTGCATTAGTTTACTGATTTTCATTGCTATACTTCAATTCTATAAAAATAGTACAATTTCTTCATTAATTCTCTGGTTGATGGTCGCAACTGTTTCTAATCTTTAATTAATAGGAACACTGCTATAAGTTCTTCTGATGAGTTTCTAATTCGTAGACATATAGTAGCTCTGCCTTTCCCCATCCCTTCTTCTCTCACTGCCACGCCTTATGTTTAATTACACATTGTGTAAATTCTTATTTATAATTAGCATTTCAAAATATTTCCTCATTGGTGGCATTGCAAACATGGGCACAATGTGTTGCTGATTTCATAATTTCTGCATTATTCTGATGTAGTTTCACTTAATGAGATCCTCAGTATTAATACTTGTATTTATCCAAATATGAAGATAAATTGGTGGTCAAGTCAAAATTCTGACATTCAAATTGCTTACCTTATTGTAGGATTTTTCAAGCTGCCAATCTAAACCCATTTGTCTGTGGTAAAATCATATTTAGTAGGGTATGTGTGTATGTGTGTTACATACACACATATATATATTTACATGCATATATTTATAGTTGGTGCTCACTTGTGGATTCAAAACTTGCAAATTTGCTTACTTAGAAAAATGTATTTTTAACTCCAAAATCAGCACGAATGCTGGTTTTACAGCCATTTGCAGGTGTATGCAGAGCACAGAAAGATTTGAGTTCTCTAACTAACATGTTTCCAACTGAGGACAAACAAGGTGACGCTCTGCCTTCTTGTTTCAGCTCTCATACTGTACATAAGTATCCTTTTTATAGTCCATTTAGTGTCATTTTTTCCTGCATTTTTGCACACTTTGTTGGTAATTTCACTGTTTAGCCCCCAAGCATAGTGTTGAAGCGTTCTAACAGTGCAAGAAGGCTGTGATGTAACTTATGGAGAAAATGTATTTGATAAACTTCGTTCAGGCATGAGTCATGGTGCTGTTAGCTGAGTTTGATGTTTTTGGATCAACAGCATGTATTAAATTAGATGTCTTGAAACATAAACACACACAAAACAAGAATATGTATTGATCCCTTGAGGAAAATATTGTACCTGAAACTCAAAGAAATCTAACCCTGTATTTCCTGTTTGAGCAATAGTTTAGCTAATTCAGGATTCATGGTGACTTTAGAGAACATAACTACCGTGAATATGAGTTGACTATATATATATTTTTTTTTTCTCACATACATCTCTCATATATGCATTTCTCAATATATATATATATATATACATGAGAAAATATGCATTTCTCTTTGCAAAGAAAAGTCCAATTTTGTGAAATTTTATTTTAGATATATAAGTATATGAGCATATATGTGTGTGTGTGTGTGTGTGTGTGTGTGTGTGTGTGTATACATATATATCTCTATGTTTCTGGGTTATTGTATAGATTATGTTTCTTACTCTTAGTCATGGTAGAATTTTTTTTAATTTAAATTTAATTTAATTTAAAGTCCTGGGATACATGTACAGGATGTGCAGGTTTGTTTCCACCCATCACCTAGGTATTAAGCCCCACATGCATTAGCTATTTATCCTGATGCTCTCCCTCTCCCTGCCTCCCTGACAGGTCTCAGTGTGCATTGTTCCCCTCCATGTGTCCATGTATTTTCCTTGTTCAGCTCCCACTTAGAAGTGAGAACAAGTGGTGTTTGGTTTTCGGTTCCCATGTTAGTTTACTGAGGATAATGGCTTTCATCTCTAGCCACGTTTTTGCAAAGGACATTATCTCATTCCTTTTTATGACTGCACAATATTCCATGGTGTATACGTACCATATTTTCTTTATCCAGCCTATCATTCATGGACATTTGATTCCATGTCTTTGCTGTTGTGAATAGTGCTGGAATGAATATATTCCTGCATGTATTTT
Organism: Callithrix jacchus; assembly: GCF_049354715.1. Lineage (NCBI taxonomy): Eukaryota > Metazoa > Chordata > Mammalia > Primates > Cebidae > Callithrix > Callithrix jacchus. The sequence continues at coordinate 156,501,422 of NC_133503.1, forward strand.
TACGATAGAATGATTTATATTCCTTTGGGTATATGCCCAGAAATGGGATTGTTGAGTCAAATGGTATTTCTGATTCTAGATCTTTGAGGAATCACCACACTGTCTTCCACAATGGTTGAACTAATTTACATTCCCACCAACAGTGTAAAAGCATTCCTATTTCTCTACAGCCTTGCCAGCATCTATTGTTTGTTGACTTTTTAATAGTCGCCATTCTGACTGGCATGAGATGATTTGTCATTCTGGTTTTGATATGTACTTTTCTAATGATCAGTGATGCTGAGCTTTTTTTCATATGTTTGTTGGCTGCATAATGTCTTCTTTTGAGAAGTGTCTGTTCATATATTTTGCCTGCTTTTTAATGAGGTTGTTTTTTCTTGTAAATTTGTTTAAATTCCTTATATAGATTGTGGATATTAGACCTATGTCAGATGAATAGATTGCAAAAATCTAACCTGTAGGTTGTCCATTCACGCTGATGATCATTTCTTTTGCTGTGCAGAAGCTCTTTAGTTTAATTAGATTCATTTGTCAGTTTTGACTTTTGTTGCAATTGCTTTTGGTATTTTTGTCATAAAATCTTTGTCTGTGCCTATGTCCTGTATGGTATTGCCTAGATTTTCTCCTAGGGTTTTTATAATTTTGGATTTTACATTTAAGTCTTTAATTTATCTTGAGTTAATTTTTGTATAAGGTGCAAGGAAGGGGTCCAGTTTCAATCTTCTACATATGGCTAGCCAGTTTTCCCAGAATCCTTTAGTAAATAGAGAATCTTTTCCCTATTGCTTGTTTTTCTCATGTTTGTTGAAGATCAGATGGTTGTAGATGTGAGGTCTTATTTCTGACATCTCTATCTGTTCTATTGGTCTATGTGTCTGTTTTTATATCAGTAACATGGTAAAAATTTCTTAAGCCACTTATCTGTAATAGTATTGATATTTATGTTCTCCTGGACTAAAGATTGTGTATATCAATGAAACCAGTCTAGAGGTTAATTAAGTCAACCTCTATAAATCATTTAACAAAACAATTGCACAGTTCTAAATAATTTTCTAGAATTAATGGCTCAATTTTTAGAAGAGCCAACAATTGTTACATCTATCAATAGTGCTCAGTTGAGCTAAATTTCTTTAGGATCCTTAAAACTTGTAAATTTCAAAGGTGTTAGGACCATGTCAGGGTTTTACTTCAGGTCTGTTCTGCGCCAAGTCAAGTGGACATAATTCTTGTGGGAGGGAAAGCAAGGAAGATTCTTTCCACATGATTCTTGTGCATGAGAACAACCCTGGGGAAAACATAATTAGAGAAAAGAGAGTAGGAAAATGATATCAGCTCCTTAGAGAACTTGGAGAACTCCTTAAAGAACAAGAGGACGTGATGTTGATGATCTGCAATGCACTGGTTATGCCGTTAGTGCTTGGATCATATCGAGTGTTATTCAGTTCAACACTTGGAGTCAATAAAACTAATTATGCCAACATCTTTTGGATCTCATAATTAAATCTCATGTTTCCTTATTATCTTTACTGTCTAATACAATATCCATTAGAAGAGGTTTTGTTATAGAGCACTGCAATAGAAAGTCTAATGTCTTCAGGTTGCCCTAATAAAGACTGAAGAGTAACCTCTAAAACTGGCACAGTGGATGTAATGGAAACAAACGAGACTTGAAATTTGTGTTTGATCAGTTGTATTCTCTTGCATCATCCAGACTTGTTTTATTCATAATGTGTTTCAGCCCATCAGAAAAACAATGCCAAAATACTAACAATGCAAGCTTTTGAAAGCTTGTTTCCTTGCATTATATTGTGTCATCTTTGGCTACATCTGTAAAGTTCAGTTTTTATGTTTCTTCTTAGGTAGAAAATTCTTTCCCTGAAGGGATGTCATTAACACTGTCAGTGAGTAGGTGCTAAGGGATGCAACAGACTCTCTTTAAATTATATTAGCCAGTTTTATTGTGCTTTCTGTTGGAATTCCTATACCTCCCCTGCTGTTGATTGGTCCTCCATAGGCTTTGGCTCTTGATTGGTCTCTGCTAAGACAGAACAGTCCTTTTTGGTGCTGTGTTTAACATCAAATTGTGGCCCACAGAGTTCTTGCAAATCAGTAAAAACGAACTGAGTTTCCCTTAAAGCCAATTTCCTCACCGGAAGGTTCTAAGTGATTTCTACAGACATATGCTTGGGTCCCCCAAGTTCTTTTGGGAGGTAGAATTTTCTGAGTCAGTGGCTCTTATTAAAGTTTGTGTATTTCAAGCAGGTGCCTCTCATTCTAAAGAACTGTGGATAGAGTGAAGAATGATTTTGAAATTTCCATTCTTAACTCTTCTTGCCTGGCTTCTCTGCTTACCAGATGTCTTAAATGTGTTGCTGTGTCACCGTTGTACATTGACTCAGCTAGTCGTTGACCTTAGATTTACCTCAAGGCACTCAAGCCAAAGGAAATAGCTAAGCAGGAGTAGAGCAAACAAATAGGCCCACATACCTTATATGTTTACTATAATCACCTGCTCAAATGAAGGCAATGTTAATGCAACTAGGAAATATTTTTGCATTAATAAAAATGCTTCTGATGATATCTAATAGCAAAAGCAATTCTGACAAGGAACAGTGGTTGCCTCAGGGGAAATAAACTGGGTGGCTGGGGTAAAGGGAAGAAGAAAGAAAGGTGATTTACATTCGTTTTGTTGAACATCACTTTGGAGTTTGTACAATGTACATGTATTATCTATTAAAAAATAGAAATTTTATGAAAAAGCAAATACAAATAAAGAAAATGAAAAGAGAAAAATATTTCTGCTGAACTACTTTAACTAAAAAGGAAACAATGGCATATGGATTTTTAGGAGAACTTTCTTTTTGTTATTGTGGTTTGCCTTCTGATGAGTCTGCAGCCTTTCTGAACCTTAGATAAATGTTGGGGGTGGTGAGTAGGATACTTGGATGAACTTTGAACTCTCTTTTGCTCACATGCAATGGTATGTGCCATATTGAATCTCAGGTTTCATCTGGACATTTACCAAAAGCATCAAAGAGTCAGAAGGGATGCTAAAGACCATCATTTAGAATTAATGTCTATCTTCCTTTTCCTTTTTACAAATGAGAAAGCTGAGGCTGAGAGACTCTCTTAGGAAGGATTCAAGCTTACACAGCCTGGTATGGCTGCGTATGATGCCAGAAGAGGGGTTCTTTTCTCAATGTAGTCACAGCCGGTGATTTACTCAAATAGAGAACAGTGGGTTGATGAATGTGGACATAATTAATTACAAGAAGAATTTGGTGCTGGTATCAGGAAAGCCCAAAGATTCTTTGTTTTAAATTTGTAAAAATGTCAGAATGGAGACAATCTTACCATGGGAAGGACAATGTAAAATACAGTTCAATCTCATTTCTTTATTGGAGTGGAAACTTGGATGGGAAAGGCCATATTTCATGCAGTGATGACTACCCTAAAATTTCACATACTCCAGTTAACATTACTAGTTTTCCTTTCCTTGTCCATGTGTGTTTGCTTTTGTGCCCCAACGAAAGTGGAATAGAAAGAGCAGGGCCTTTCCAGGAGTGGAGGCTAAATGGCCTGGTTTTCCAAGACATCCATGGAATAGGCTCTTAGGAAAATCCTATATTGGCAGGAAATTTTAATTAATTAAAATCTAAATGTTGGCTGGGCACAGTGGCTCATGCTTGCAATCATGGCGCTTTGGGAGGCCAAGGTTGGGAATTTGAGACCAGTCTGACCAACATGGAGAAACTCCGTCTCTACTAAAAATACAAAATTATCTGGGTGTGGTGGCTCATGCCTGTAATCGCAACTACTCAGGAGATTGAGGCAGGGGAATTGCTTGAACCTGGAAGGTGGAGGTTGCAGTGAGCCAAGGTCATGCCATTGCACTCCAGCCTGGGCAACAAGAGCAACACTGTTTAAAAAAAAAAAAAGGAAAAAGAAAAATCTAAATATTTTTGTGAGGTCAGATCAAGAGGCTTGTGGGAAAATGAAATGATGTTTTTCTGATACAGATGCTGGTTCTTAAGAAATAGGAGTTCTACCAGCAAGGGGCCTATCTCACTCTGAAGGGGTTTTCACCATTGGAGCTGTACTAAGTTGTGTCCAAGGATGGGGCTGTGGTCTGGGACAGAAGTGACTTGATTAGTCCATTTTTACTTGTATTCCACAAGAGTCCATGAAGTCTATCCCTGAGATGGAGCTGTGTCACTGCAATCCACTAGCACATGGCTATTAGAATGTACTTTAGAAGACGTACTTCTGATCTGACGAGTATTGCTTAGAATTTTTAATGCCTCCCCATTGCCTTTGGTCAAAACTTGTTTATGAAGATTGCAAACCTGGTCAATATCCCAGACCCATTTTCCTCCATTTCCCATGAGCCTGGAAATCCAAGCCTCTCTGAATTGCTTGCAATTCCTTGAATATACCACAGCCTGTCATATCTCTGAAACCTGGTTATCTGCAGTTGCAAGATGCCACCTCCTTCTTTTTAACCCATTTCCTGCTTCTATCTGACATCTCAGTTCAAGCATCATTTCATATACTATTTAGTCATCAGAGATCATTGTTACCAAGGACAAAGATGAGTAAAACATGCACCTTACTCTGGAGGAGCTTTTAGTCAATGAGTAATAGACATGTAAGCAGATGAATGAGCAATTTCCAGTATGTACAGGCAACAGTAGGGCATAATAGAAAAATGGAAAATGTTCTTTGATATCTCCAGGCTTCAAAGCTCCCAATTCAGTGCTCCCACACTCACTAAAACTGCCACACACTCATATCATTTGGATCTTAATCATTGGCTCATTTTCTCCTCCAGGAGAACCATCTTGACAATTTCTAAACCTCCAGTTTAGAAATTAGTGCATATTGGCCTATGATAGTTTTCCCCAAAATGTTTACTCCCTTGTAAATAAATGTAGGAGTGATGGCACCTAACAAGTCCTGGAACCTTGTGTAATCCAGTCAATGGTAGGGAGCTGGAACCAAAAGTCAAAGAGAATTGGACCCTGAGCATGTGACATAGCAGGCCAAAACCACCCACAAGCTCAGATTATGGAGGAGAAGCATTCAAGAGTCTTCTAGATCAAGCCATTTAGCTGAGAAGAGAATGGAAGAGGTGCTGAAAAGAGGTAGAAACAAGAAACCTGAAGACCGATAAGAAGGGAAGGGAGAGAGGTGCTGGTTCAGTCCCTGAAGTCAGGAGAGCCAGTCCCATCTAACCCAGCTGAATATTTCTGGGATGTTTCCTAACAAAATGTCCAGATTTCCTCCCTTGCACCATCCTTATTATTTATTTATTTTGAGTGAGCTTAATTAGGTTTTGGTTTTATGCAACCCTAAGAAATTTAACTTACATATTATTAATGTACTAAAGTTTTTAGAACAACACAAAGAAAAATAATCAGCACATAATTAATGAACTCACGAGGATACATCCCCTACTGATTATATTTTGAAAATATTTCTGAATAGATTAAAAAATCATGTTGGGTTTATTAGTCTTGTTACCTGAAAATGAAAATAATCTGGACTACTATAGCCAAGAGGAGGAATGAATGAATTAATTATTTGCTTCAGTTGGCTGGTCATTATTTTTGATTTGTTTTGGTTTAAATGGCCCAAAAGAATGTTCTAAAGCATCTCCCAAGGATACTAAGTAGTCTTAAATCCACATCCAAAGTAATTCTTGTAAATGGCAACATGAATGACTTCAGAACAGTCAGAAACACTCTGCACGCAAGCCATAAGAATATATATCCTATTGTAATAACAAAGGTCAGATGGATAGGGATATTAGTAAAACCAAGAAATTCCTGGTGTTCTTGAAGAAAAGGAATAAGCTTTGACAGATTAACTTGGAATTCAGGTTTAGAACAGATAAACATAAATTCATCAAATATGCCAAGCTTTTCTAATTATTCAAAACTAAAAAGTAATTGGAGATATTCCAAAGGCTTCTAAATTTTTATATGTGTTGATAAGAAAAATAAATCTCCTTTGCCTGATTTTGGGGAAACAGACCTACATGCTATGCTTAGTTGCAGACACTTTCCATATCTTACGTTCTATAATAGTACATCTATCTCCTTTACAATTACATTATTTTGTTCTTTTCTTAATGGCTTTCTTATTGATGTGCCAATTTTTTGAGTTATTTCCAACTCCTGTTGAAAATGAATAAGTAGAGGATATTTTCTTCTCCTGCAGCTATATTGACAAACCTTCACAGTTTGCATTCCTTTCAGTCAGAATGAAACTCCCCATCACACAAAGCAGAGAGGAAAGTCCCCACATGTTGGAATGGGATGCTAGACTGCTCCCAGGGGCAGTAGACCTTCGTCATTCCTTCTGTACAGAAATTTTAAAACAGTACACAGTCTAAAATTCCGGGTAATAAAAAGACAGGCTATTAATGACTATAAACATTTATTAATAATATATATTTTCATGCTTAATAACTAATAGCTCAAGAAAGTAGTTTATCTAACCCTGCCTACAGAGGGAGGCAAGCCAAGGTCCAAGACACATCTCTGATTTGGGATTTAAAATCTGCTTCCAAATGGATGTGCTTAAAATGAATTATAAATTCTAATACTTTGAAATTCACTTTGGAAACTTTGATTTGCTGTTGGAGGGAGATAGGACACTTGCAGAAGAAAGCTGGCTGGTGTGTGAGCTGTGGGAAAAGGATGAGCCCTTAACTAGCAGCCCTTCCTTCTTAACTGCAAGGTTCCTTTGTGTTCTTTGCACTTTTTTGGGGAAGGACAGCTTCAGTGAGGCCCTGCATTCTCAAACATCTATTACTCTTTGGCTCAAAGATTCTCTTTTCTACAAAACTTGTTGGATTTTTTTCTGACTTCTTTTAGAAACAAATGTGCACTCCTTGATTTCTTTTTTCCATAAGCAACTAACAGTTGTGAGCCTTGACCAAGAATTACATCATTTCAAATGGAGAGAGGCCACATAGTTACACTGAGCTTTCTTCTGTGATCCAAGTAATAGTCTGTCCATGCTGATTTTCATATGAGTACACAAACTATGGAAAGAAAGATGACTAAATATTCCCTAAATATTTTTCAAAAAGAATTGACACTAACTGTTAAAAAAAAAGAGAGACAATTAAACATTTTGAACATGGGTAGGCTATTTTTTATTATAGAATTATTGTTAATTGGTTAGTTGATATAATGAGTTTTCAGGTATTTTTTAAAAGAATAATTATTTTATGGAGATATAGTGAAACATTTGTAGATATAATAACATAAAATCTGAGATATGCTTTGAAGGAATATAGAATGTAGTAGATGAGAATATGGATCAACTAAGATTAACTCTCAGTTGATAATTATTGAAGCTAGGTTCTAGGAATAGTTCATTATTAGTTCTGTCTACCTTTTTATGCACTTAAAATTTTCTGTAGCAAAAAGCTGAAAAAAAGGTCTTAAAATGCTCTATTGACAATTTATGATTTCTTTCTGTCTGATGTCCAGTCAGGTCTTGGATCTAGTAACTACAGGAGTGAGTAGAGAGACCAACAAGACTAGGCATAGAGTTGGTGACTGGAGTGTGTGATTGTGTCTATTTTGGTTTTTATTTTGTGTGTGTAACTGTACATTTGCTCATATGTGTAGAGGGGTCATTGATTAAGTAAAAAATTGGAAATATATATAAAAGCTTAATAATGTATACTCCGTTTTTATATTTACCCATTGAATTATTCATGGTTTTCATTCCTTTTATTAGTTATGTGCAATTGTATAATAGACTTGGAAATATTTTTAGTTCTCAAATTTTTAGGTGTTACATAAGCAAAATTTTAGGTAAACATTACTTTTGCTTAACCACAGAAAAAATTTTAAGAAAGATTGAATAACTTTCCTAAAATTCATTGCATTAGTAACATTGACAGAAAATAAGACCACAATATTTTTAGCTCTTGGTCTACCAATTTTGTAGTTATCCTAACATTCCCATGAGTTTTAGTCACAATTTTTATTTTTTACTATAATAAAATCAAATATTTTACAACTTAGGCATCATGGAACAAGTTTAGATAATGAAGTGCCAACTGGATTTTGGCACGATTCTTTGCATATTTGTCATCAAGAGTCAAAAGTAATAGGAAAGAAATTAGATAATAGCATTTTGGTTTCGCAGAAATGGAATTGACATTGTACAGTCAGTGCTGTGGAATTCCGGATTCTGCAACTAGAACTACCATCCTCTCTAATCAGTTTCAGCAGATACATTGGGTTGAACTAACATCCGGAAATCTTTTACTACAATGAAACTAAACATTTCTGCCTAAGTCTACAATGTTTAGTCATAGCTCATGTTTGTTCTTTTTGCATTCTGAAACTATTATACATGACCTGTCATTGAATTACTTTCAATTAGTGTTCCTTTGTTGAGTTTGGCCAGGAAGCCTGCCCAATCTTGTGACCAACTAATACAGTATTAGGCATTTTGGAGAGAGTGTTGTATTTCTTTTTGTAACAATGTTTTCAAAGTCAAAACTGAACCAAATTCTCTTTGTTTCTCTGATATCACTGAGTTTTAGTAAAAGTAAACTCCATTGTAAGGTAATCTCTCTGTCATGTTGTATTTCTCTTCCCTAATAGAAATTGTGAACTTCCTCTTGGATCATGCACTGCAAAGTGCACTTGAACCACCAAGCACAACATTCTTTGTTTTTTAATTTTAATTTTTTATTTTCTGAGATGGAGTCTTGATCTGTCACCCAAGCTGGAGTGCAGTGATGTGATCTCAGCTCACTGCAACTTCTACCTCCTGGGTTCAAGTGATTCTCCTGCCTCAGTCAGCCTCCTGAATAGCTGGGATTACAGGTGCCCACCACCATGCCTGGCTAATTTTTTGTATTTTTAGTAGAGATGGGGTTTCACTATATTTGTCAAGCTGGTCTTGAACTCCTGACCTCAGGTGATCCTCCTGCCTCTGCCTTCCAAAGCTGGGATTACAGGCATGAACGACCACGCCAAACAATATTTTTTCAATTTCAGTGGGGTAACTGGCTTACTTCCCCAGTTCCTTAAACATGATTAAGCAGAACATATTGTGTAGCTATGTGTGTGGACTTGGAGGGCATTCACAGTTTTCATTAGAGAAGAGTTAGTACTTTGCCTAAAACAGATGGGACGTGTGTGTACTACAGTTGAGACCTCCACAGATTAGAATGAGGAGCCTAAAATGTGTGAGAGAATCAAAGCCATCCTCTTTCCAAGTCTGTATTTGTTTATTTCTTTCTGTTTCTGCTTAATTCACCCTTTCTGGATCAAGTTGATGAAATATTATATGAAGATATTCTTTTTTTGACAGCGGCATACCAGCAGGTAGAATTGTGGGCATGGACTAGACAGTATCCAAAGATTGTATTTGCTTGTTAGTAACTTTTGGGTAATCTTAAAATAGATTCCATACAGTGGTTAATCCATACAATGGCTCTCTCTGAGAGACAGTTTACTAGTGGCAGCATTACCAAAGTCACAGACAAATAGCTCTTCTGTGCTTTTTCCTGAGTCCAGATGATTGGTTTTGAAATTAAGGAGTTTCTGCCATTTTCAGTGAAAGAGACTAAGGAAAAAGAAAAAATGGTACAATAATAATGACACCATGACCAGCTAGTTCCTCTTTAGCCACTGCAGGTTCTGTTATACTAATGGAAGCATTAATTCTTACTTGTCCCACTAATGGACAAGAAACAATGATACGATGGTGATCACAGTTTTAAATGGCAAATTCTACTACGGTAAGTAAATTAGTTTGCAAGTTTTAACTGTTAAGGAAACACAGAAGAGATAAAGGCAAGAACAGATAAAATTTAAAATGTGCCTAAGGTCATGTAGATGACTGTGTTAGAGTTTAATCATCCTCCCTTTACCCTTTGACAGATAGAGAGACCCTCCCTCAGTCATCAGTTGAAACAGCCAAGCAACTCTTCTGCAGTGTGGATCCAGGGGACAGAGTGACTCATAATCCTTCAGTGGTGATGTTACTATTAGAAGTCAGATCCAGCCACAAATATGTAACCTAGTAAAATATGCATAGGAAAACAAATTCAAGAGAGATTATCCTCTATTCCAAAGTTATTCTTCTAGAATTATTCAGGTCTTTTTGATTCAAACTACATTTTAGAAAAGGTTTAACTTCCTATGGAATAATTCATTTGCTGATTGGTAAAGTCAGCTCAGAAGTATCTGGGGTTGCCATCTACATGTCTTGCACCCAAATGATGAGAAATAAGCCAGAGTAACCTTTGACCCAGGTGCCTAAATATGTAAGTTAATACACCCCAAGTTCTCAGCAGTGCATGTGAAAAATAAAAAATAAAACCCCAAGACTACCATTTATACAATTCTTGATGAAGCATTTAAAAGTATATGAAATGCTTATTAAACACCTTGCAGACACATATTAAAATTCCTATTAAAGTTAACCTGATCTTGGTTCAATAAACTCATGCCACGAAGAAACATGACATCTGTGGAACATTTTATCTCAATAATTGGGTCACAGAAATACTAAACAGAGACCTAAACTCACTTGGAAATGTTTACTTTTATTTAAAAACAGAATTCTCAAGTGTCTCTCTGCTTTCTGATTTCATTCAGGTCAAGAATAAAATTCTGCAATGTGGCAGGATTTCTAACAGAATGAAAGCCAAGAAACACTGAAAACACAGTTTTGAGATTTCCGGTTTAATTTCCAGGACAAAGAGATTCATTGTCAGTTTTTATCTCTGCTACATAGATACCTGGATAAACAAAAGCTGTCGACCTCTGCTGGGTCACCTGTTGCCCTATTTTGGCTCTGATTTTGTACTGCTCTTCACAATACAGTGCTGGGATGAATCCAACCTTTCTTTACCTCAATGGCTCCTACTCATTCCCAAAGGAAGAACTGGAAAATATTTGGAATTTTTCTTCTATAGCTTCACATTAGTTTAGTCTCAGAGCACTTATCATTTGTGTTTTGAGCCACATATTGGGTAAAGAAATATGGAAGAGGCATTTAACCACTTTTTCTCCCTGAAGGGCAATATTGTATTTTTGTTAGCATAGTGTTTGTTTTGTTTTGCTTTGACACATGGCTTCTGTAAAAATTCAATCAGTCTTTCTCTTTGGATTTAAGTACTCAATTCCAGGCAATGAAGACAAATGCCAAATAATGACTTTTTAATAGTATAAATTTAGTTGCTTTTCATAATTGTTCTTTTCATGACATCATTCAACTCACTATCTTATACATATTTTCTGTAACAAAAAGGAAGGTATCAATTTTGTGAATTTATGACAAAATTTATGAGTACTTAGGTTCCACTTATCGCTATCACAAATGCCATTTCCTTTTCTTGTAAGCTTATTTCATTCTTATGCCCAAATGAAGGAATAAAACATTTTCTAGCAGTCAGTATTCTAACAAAAGCTTGGCATACATAATTTTGTTAAATAAGACAAAAAGGAAACAGAAGTTATTAAATTTGGTTTAAGGGATGGCACCTGGTTTTCTGCTGTACCGATTTGTTTTGGACCAGAATGCATTGAACAGTTGTTATTATTTCTTTCTTGTTTGCTGGAATTTGTGTCTGGTTATGTTTTGACAAATTACTTATTTATTTATTTATTGCATTCCTGTAGCCACCACCCTATGTCAACTTTCAGCTACATTTCAGAAAACAGCCATAGCCGCCTAGCCAGCAATATGGCGAAACAGTGGTGAACTCAGGTGACTATTCATGGTAACAGTAAGATTAAGCTGGTAAAACTGAGAGAGGCTGGGCTTAGCAGCTAAAACCCCTTTTGTGGTCAACTTACTGCCATTTGACTTTCATCTTGGGTCATTCTTGCCGAGTTGCCACATACCCATTCGTTTTCACAACCTGAACCAGTGCCTCACATCATATTCTTTCAGTGATTCTGCCACTAAACTGAAAGCTCCTGGTTTTACTCCTGTTTGGCATGTAGGAATAACTGTTCTTTCATCTTCAACCCTGACTTCTAACCTGGGTGTATGCTTTCTGCTTATACTTCCTGGCTTCATTCTGCTCTGCATCCAATTGAAACAACTAGTACTTTGCAGCAGGGGACTTCAGTTTTCATAACAATTAACAGTGAAAATTATGGAAGAATATAGCTCATCTGATGCCAAGGTATTCTGTGGCTTTGACTTCTATGTACAATATTGGTTCTCTTTCCAGAGATTCTCACCAATAATGCTTTTATAACTGCAAACGGGTCTCTATTGGAAGGGAATGTGAATAGCATTTAAGAATGCTCTTGTATTCCATGAATTCTCAGAATGGTTTCTTGATAGATTAGAAGACTCTTCCAGGTTGCATGATATTGTTTTAGTGTGCTGGTTTTTAAAGTTCTGGTACCATCCACTGTAAAGAGATAAAGTCAGCTCTTACTACATCAATGCTATATTGGCATCCCTTCCAGAACCTTGCCTTCTTTATTTTTGTGTCATCTGACACAGCTGAATGAAGCATGTTATATGATTGGTGGCATCTTAATCTTTGAGTCTTCATATATTAATAGCTCGTTCCTTCTCTCTGCTGGGTATGTATGCTGCTGCTTTTTTTCCACTGGTGTCTTTTGATATCACATATGCCATAGACATGTCAGCCCTTTAGGCAGAAATTGCCAGAGTCACTTTGCTTCTGACTTTATCCTGTTTCAGTCTGGCCTTTGAGTCTTGACTTATTTCCCAGTTTTGACTCATCTGCTATGCTTGGACTTACTTGCTAATCTGGCTTTTCCAAGCTCTGGCATCCTTTATGGCTGAAATTAATTTGTCCGGCTTTTTATTTTATTATTATTATTTTTTCTGAGACGGAGTTTCGCTCTTGTTACCCAGGCTAGAGTGCAATGGTGCGATCTCGGCTCACTGCAACCCCCGCCTCTGGGTTCAGACAATTCTCCTGTCTCAGCCTCCTGAGTAGCTAAGATTACAGGTGTGTGCCACCGTGCCCAGCTAATTTTTCATATTTTTAGTAGAGACGGGGTTTCACCACATTGACCAGGGTGGTCTCGATCGCTTGACCTCATGATCCAACCGCCTCTTGGCTAAGATCAAGTGTAGTATCTGTTCTTATCATTTGTCCGGCTTTTTAAAATCTCAATCACATGGTTGGGACTTCCTCTTTCCCTGTTCTTAGCTCCAAAGACTCTACAACTTGATGTGGTGAAGTTTTGTGTCACAGAGCATCTTGATCCTCCAGTAAGAGCCTTCTGAAATATAATGTGGATTATTCTTCAGTTCCCTTTCCAAATTCATTCATTACCCTTCTCTTCCCAGCTCTGTTCTCCAAAAGCCCGGTCTCTTTAGGGACAGTACTACTCAAGCTTCCTTGGATTCTGGTTTCTATTTGGGTTCAGCAAAGCTAGAGATTAACAGACAAAAAGTGAGAGTAGGTGGGGTATTTATTCTCCCTGTTTCGTCTCAGTTTGGGCAGTTGCCATCTTACTTTACCTATATTCATAGCTATTTTAGTTAGGTGGTCCTTCTCTTACGATTCTGGCTCTCATTGGGTAACACAATCCTCATTTTGTCTCGAGTCTAGCGGAGATAAAGGCTTTCTACTATACCTAGTCCTTGCATGTTTTACCATTCCTCATTGGTAGTCTTAATCAAGTCCATACTTTTATAAAAAGTCTTATAATTGAACTTTCTTCCACTAGCCCTTTGATTGTACCATGTTTTTTTGCTGGGTTTCTGATTAAGACATGAGCATTGAGAAGAAGACAAAAAGCATATGTAATTGAAAGTAATAGGTCTTTATGAACGGAACTGCCGTTTAGGGGACAGTGATGTGAAGGTCACAGTATATGTCTCAGAGTTATGTGTATATACATCCCAGACAGATGGAAAAACAGACACCGCAAGGAGAAGACTGCTCAAGGAATATGGAGACCTAGGATTTCTCTGTGAGGGGATATTATGATATGATCATTATGATGGATACATTTAGATAGTCTTTTACTCTTCTGCTTAGCTGGTACTTATAGAACAAGCACAGTAACAAGAAATAGAGTAGGCATAGGAAAAGTTACAGCAGAAGTTGGAGCATGTATGAATGCATCTATATCAGCCAGTCCACCCAGAGAGGACTTGAACTGTTCTCCTTCTTTGGGGGTAATGAGTATCTACCATACTGGAGTCAATTTGATAATTAAATGTAAAGCTGTATAACTTTGGGGATTGGCTTTCCTCTCTGCTGAGGCACAAAAAAGGGCAATGGAAAAGCTCTAACAATATCTAGTATAGTGAATAGGTACGAATGTTTTAGTTGGATAGCATGGTGAGAGAACAACAGAGCCATTTCTGGCAGTGCTATAGTCTTTAGTTGTTCTGTGCTTTCTAAGCTGAGCAGGAAGAAATGGTCATGGGCATGCACATGGTGAAGAGTAATGACAGAGGATTCTGGAATTTCCTGCAGAGCTGTGAGTCCTTAAGAGCGGGACCAGTAAGAAGCTAGATAATCCTGATGTACACTCATTTTCTAAGGAAGTTTCCTTAGTGATGTGGCAATGGTGCCATATTCGAAGTTTAATTCAACCAAATACACAGGTGACCAAAATATTGCCTTCATTCACTGAGTTACAGCTCTCAGTAAATTATGTCTTGTATTTTTAAAGCCCAGCAGATTGTAGGAAATTTGGGATAGTCGATCATTATATGTAGTCTCTGGTATGTTTTTGGTAAAAAATACTGAACTACACAGCCAGAATTAAGTGGAAAGTTTAGAGATCATCCAGTAAATTCTTTTGTTGCAACAGCCAAAAGGGATTATTTTGGATTCTGACTGATTTTTTTTTTTTTTTTTGCCTTATTTGCCCAATTTGAATTGGCTGTCTGTGGCAGACTAAAGTTAACAAAAGACTGTGGGCTTCTAGACAAGGGACTGTCATTAGCAAAATAAAATGGAGTCATGTCCTGGGAAATCACAAAATCCCTTGTGTTTTAGCTGGGATTAAAAAGGAAAAATGAAGAACAATATATCTGTAACTTATTTTTGGCACTAAGCACTTAAATACTTAGAGAAAATCAGATGATGTTAAAAATAGGAGTTAGATGTTCTAAAATTTTTGGTCATAGAGAAAAATTAATAACAATAAATATTTAACTTTTGACCTACGCCTATTGAAATAGTTGATGATATAACCCCAATTCAGCAGATTTCTGCCCTATTTGTTGGGCAGACGTGATTTCAGACAAGTCTCCAATCTTTGCCCTGTTTTCCAGTTTTATCCCACTCAGTGAAGAACCACACAACCCACACTCATAGTGAACAAAGCTATTATTTAATGGAATCTTTCCACTGTGGAACCAAATTATTTTAATTGGCTTAAAATAATACTAAATACTGAAAGCCAAGTACACGACCCTTGGCCCTGCTGGTGTTTAAGATATCATACTCATCATACTTTCTGGTAAGAGTCTCAGGCCCGTCTCTGAAGAAGGGCCAAATGTAAATAAATCCATCATGTTTAGATCAGGGTTTTGCCAATGTATATTATGTCTCATATAAGCCCTTATTATATAACTTCCTTCTTTGGGTTTTACAGAGTTCTTGTTTGTTGACATTCAGGGTGTGTCCAGAAAGTGTGTTTTTGATTCATTCTACTCACCTAGGCAGAGTGCCCTGGTCATTAGGGGATCTGGTTTATACTTCATAGTTTATTTTTTGTGGCTATATATTTCTTACATTTGGTTCATGTGCCCTTGGACTTCTTAGGAAAAGCTTAACAGCTCATTTTTATAAATCAATAAATAAGTAACTAATACATCGTGGATCAAAGGCCACAGCAGCAGCACTGTAGAGAGACTTATATTGTCCTAGGCACCTATGTACTTATAATGATGATATCCTTGGACCCAAGGCCTAACACATTTTTCATGAGAACTATTAGATTCCATACAAGATCAACAATTACCAACACCCTAGTGAAAATGATTAAAATGTAACAGGCTTCTTTTACAGGCCGCAGAGTTTAGTGTTCTCATGTCTTCCTCTGTGGCCTGACTTTTTTCTATATTTCAGAATTCTCTTATTTGATTTCCAAAAGCTACTCTGTTAATACCTCTTCAACTTAGAGGCATAATTGAAGAAGGAAGAAACTTGGAGTTCCTGAATCTTTAATGAGCCTCCCAGGAGCCAGGTCTAGCTTAGAAACTCCACTCAGGAGTAAGTGTGCCTATCACTCTACATGCTCAGGACAAACTTTAGAACCTGTAGTTCAACAGGGGATTTTACCTCTTGTAAAATCCACCAAGTGTTCTTTGGGAAGAGAAGAGGGAGGCTTAGAGGGGCACTGCTTAGGAGTTGTAATCTGGAACATACCCTTTGCATCGGTGGATGTTCATCTGCCCTGCTTAGTGCGCGCTCTCTCAGCTCCTGACAAAGTGCCTGGCACACAGGAGAACTCACACGTTATTTGTCAAATCCATGAATGAATAAATGCAAATGTTTAAAGCAGGTAGAAAAACTAATAATTTAGTAGGTAGTCTTTAATTTCTAACTTACACACATATCATCTATATTTCAAAGCAAAACAAAGGAACATTTGTAGAATAAAGAAAAATAAAGGCCGGCCACCCAGGCCAAGGCGGGTGGACCACCTGAGGTCAGGAGTTCAAGACTAGCCTGGTCAACATGGCAAAACCCCGTCTCTACTAAAAAATATAAAAATTGGCTGGGCACGGTGGCTCACGCCTGTTATCCCAGCACTTTGGGAGGCCAAAGCTGGTGGATCATGAGGTCAAGAGATTGAGACCACGGTGAAAACCCATCTCTACTAAAGAATACAAAAATTAGCTGGGTGTGGTGGCGCACACCTGTAGTCCCAGCTACTCGGGAGGCTGAGGCAGGAGAATTTCTTGAACTTGGGAGGGGGAAGTTGCAGTGAGCCGAGATTGCACCACTGCACTCCAGCCTGGCGCCTGGCAACAGAGCAAGACTCTGTCTCAAGAAAAAACAATAATTAGCTGGGTGTGGTGGTGTGTGCTTATAATCCCAGCTATTTGGGAGGCCGAGGCAGGAGAATCACTTGAACCCAGGAGGCGGAGGTTGTGGTGAGCCAAGATTGCACCATTGCACTCCAGCCTGGGCAACAAGAGTGAAGCTCCATCCTCCCCTCCAACAAAAAAAAAGAAAGAAAGAAAGAAAAGAAAATATACTGAAACCAGAAAAATGCAGGAGAGGCAAAGGGTGAAGAGAGAGAAGAAACAAGATGACAGCACTGTATCCTGATATTGCTATTAAATGTTATGGTGTATCAGTGTGCTTAATGTCTATTTAAATCGGTTTGTTTTGACATTTTCTTCCTATTTTATGACCAGTAGAACTGGGCAGACATAAGCAAAATTACGGTCATTGAAATTTGTTCTAAAATTATCTTTAGAAACTTCCCTTTCATCGCTTCATTTCCTGATAATAATAATATCAATGCAATAAATATAACTCACACATTTTGAAGCCTTACTCTGAAGCCATACTGTAAGCCTAAAAATGCTGTATACGTAATTTCACTGAACTTTCATGACAATTCTTTAAAGTGGATGTCATGATTCCTCCCACTCAACACACGAGATGAGGAGGCTTAAAGGAGTTAAGTCCTTTTGGCCAAGATCACGCAGCATGCATGTGGCAGATTTGAACACTCATACCCTCTTGCTGGGTGCCCAGTGTCCTTAAAGCATCCTCTTGGTGCCTACAATTCAACCCCCACGATAGTGTTTCCTCTGGCTCTGAAGCTTCAGGAATCCTCTAGCATACCTGGATGGTTTCTACCTACTGAATATTTGTGTCCCCTTTCCCCAAGTTCATATGTTGAAATTCTGACTCCCAATGTGATGATATTCGAAGTTGAAGCCTTTGGGAGGTGATTAAGTCATGAGGGTGAAGCCCTCATGCATAGGATTAGTGACTTTATAAAAGAAACTCTAGAGAGCTCTACTCATTCCTTCGATGTCAATACACAGAGAGAAGACTGCCATTTCTGAACCAGGAAGTAGGCCCTCAACAGATGCTAAATCTGATGGCACCTTGATCTTGGAGCCCCAGCCCCCAGAACTGTACGAGATAAACTTCTGTTGTTTATAACATTTAATCTATGGGATTCTGTGATAGCAGCCCCAAAGGTCAAAGATTAAGGGTTTTCTTAATATCCTACCCTTTGAAACTCTTGTTTTATGTAATTCAGAGCCTGCTGTAAGGAATAAATTATTGCTAATAGGTTAAAAGCTGAGAATGAGTTAACCTGTAACTATTCAAAGAAATTCATTTATGTATTTAACAGAGGCTCTCTGAAGAGTGTGTTTTGCCCAAAGGAAGGACTATACTATTAAGAAGTTCTGACAGTTGTCATATCTCTGAAGAAGGGCACTAATTTGGTCAGGCTGACTTTTCAGTGCCCCTGACCTCATGGTAAAAAAGCAGATGCCTTTTTGACTTGTGCTCTGGGAAAATGTGACAAGGGAGAGAATGTTGAATGTTCCTTCCTTATTTACAAGTAATTCTAGTCAGACTCATTAATCTGTATGTACTCATTTTGCCTTTTGGTTATGAGGGAGAACACCTAGGAAAGTTTTGGCCTGTATCCCTTGGGGTTTCTCTGGAAAGTGGGTAGTTTGAAGGAAAGAAGACTGCTTGCTCCTTTTGATTGACATTTGTGCTAATGCAGCAAGCAAACAGGCTTCTCTGTGGGTGTGTATGTTCTGAATCAATGTCAAAATTCTTCCTTATAGTGTTGTCTGTTGTAGTATGTGTGTGTGGATGGAGGAAAAGAGAGAGAGAAAGCGAGAGAGAGAGAGAGAGGGAAAGGATTTTTTTAAACCCTGAATTTATTTAATTTGCAACTGAGTTTACATCTGTGCCTTTCTATAAGGCATGCCATAAATAAAAATTTCAATCTTGAACTAATTGACTTCAACTCTAACTGTATATATAGTCCAATAGTTTTGTTGGAAAACTCAGAATAATGCACAAATGGTAGAAAGAACAGTGATCTTTCTGGGTCTGGGTTTTTGGATTCACCCTGCTGTATCCTAGCTTTGAGCATGTAGACAATGATACGGTGTGGCACTGCATCTCCACCCAAATCTTATCTTGAATTGTAATCCCCAGGTGTTGAGGGAGTGACCAGGTGGAAAGTGATTGGATCATGGGGGCAGTTCCCTGCATGCTGTTCTCATGATAGTGAGTGAGTTCTCATGAGGCCTGATGGTTTTGTAAGTGTTTGGTCATTCCTTTCTTGCTCGATCTTCTCTTGCCTACCACCATGTAAGACATTCCTGCTTCCCCTTCTCCATGATTCTAAGTTTCCTGAAGCCTCCCCAGCCATGCAGAACTGAGTCAATAAAACTTCTTTGATTTATAGATTCCCCAGTCTCTGGTAGTATCATTATAGCAGTGTGTAAATGGACTAACACAGGTAAGCTAACTCATCTCTCTGATACTCAACTAGGAAACCTACTAAGTTTAGACATCCTATAATTCTGCAATGAATGGTGTAAATATTTGCCATTCGTAATCCTTCACTTCAAGAATCTTACCAGCTGTCTTAGGTTGGGTTCCACAGTTGCAGAGTCCAAAACAAAGATTTTAAAAGCAACTAATTTTTTAAAGGCAAATGATTTTAAAGGAAGGGTCACAGGAAAGTCCAGGGAATGAGTGGGAAGCAGGACAGGAAGTAGGAAGCCAAAGATCCATCTCAAGGTCCTGCTGAACATTTCCTCAGCCTTATCCACAGGGGGGCTCTGGAGTACGAGTTGTGCCACAAAGTTGTCATGACACAGTCAAGGGAGCTGGGTTTCCCGCCCCTGCACTCCTTAAAGGCCATTTTGGCTCCTTTGCTCTCCCTCTCAATCACTTCAACTTTGGGTTTCTCCCAAGCATGCATGCAAAGAGATGCTAGTAGCCTGAGCAGCTCTTCTAAAAAGAGTAGGTGCTCATTATTGGAAGTGAAGTATACCCAAGGGAGAATGGCACACAAAGATGGAGAAGGCTTTGAGGAGATCTGGGTGGAGCACTATTTTACTCGATGCTGCTATACACCGTGAGAAGACTCATGACATGACTAACTTACTGTCAACAGTAAATATATGTGGAGAGAAAGATGGTAAACAAGGCTTAGAAAGAAACCACTCGAGGCTAAATACCATTGTCAAACAAAACCATTTCTTATCCTCAGGTCTGTTTGCTTGCAAAGTTTCGGGAGATAAGAAAAAGGCACCAACAATATCTGCTACTATGTGGAACTCAAACTCGCTCTTAAGTCTGTATGTTTAATATTTTCACATTACTTATAAAGCAGAGATAGCATTAGGGTGAAAGTTATCTGCTCTTTCTGTATGGTGTCCAGAATTTTATAAATGAGAATATAATAAAAGGTAAATCACACGAAGGGTGAAAACAAACTAACAAAAAGGTCGTGAAGGGAATCTACAGATATACAAATATTCTTAAAAGCAAAGACATTTATATTCAGTTTTCAGGCAATAGTCTTATCCCTCCTCAGACATACTTATTTTTTTAATGAGCTGCTTAATTTTCTTGCAAAACACCTACATGCTTAAAATGTTTTCCTTATGAATCAATTTTTTATTTGACAGAAGTGAAGATATTTGTGCCCATAAAAAATGCCATGTGTTTTTGAAGTGTTAGAAAAAGCAGCTCTTTGGCACTAAACAAAGCTGAGGCAGGAACGCAGGAGAGCAGCTGCAGAATGACAGAAAAAATGTGAGATAATGAGCCATGTGAGAGAATGTATAATTTAATGTGGGGCCTTGAAGCAAAGGGAGGGAGGAGGCCCATAAATGAGAAAACAGTTAAAAATAGTGACTAAAATGACTTTAAATCCAATAAAACAGAAAATGAATCAATTAGTGCTTGAGAGTTGGAGGAGGCATGATGTGAGAGAATCTGGAAAAGGCTGACAGATTTTTAGTCTATGAATTTAAATTCATAGGACCAACAATTTCTCTGCCTAGAGAGATTTACATGCTGTTTTTTCTTCTCATGCTAGTTTACAAAATGACTTCCTTTCTATTCCACTTTCTGAGATGTGAAGCAATCTGTTAGAAAAGCCTCAGTTTTCAGTTTTCTGAAAACATTTCCCAAGATGTATGGCAAAATGTGTTTAAGTTTTAGAAAATTCCCGTAACTCCTGCTAAACTGTGGCTCTCTCTGCATATGGATATTAGAGGTCCTTTTTAGGAGTTGACTGAGTTGGCTCACTCTAGCAGGTTGATGGAATTCTGGAAAATAGCATGTGGCCCTCTCTGATGCCTTTTTACTTCTTCCTGGCATTTAGTTACATTATCCACGTCCCTGTGTATTTGATTCTCTAACAATAACATCCAGAGTCTTCCTGGTGAATGCTTATGCCGTGGGAAGTTATGGAAAGCTTTTAAAAACCCGAAAGCTTTGAAGAACAGCTTGGCTAGCTGTCTTCCTGGAATGGTTTAACTGAGGCTTGCTTTCATGGAAGAGGCCTGGACAACTTCTAGTAACCCTTCCCATTTCTAGGAAAAGCGTATGCTATCCAACAAATACTCACTCACTGCTGTTGGAATACATGAAGGGATAAAACAGTATGAAAATGAATTTCAGGGGTTATGCCCTCCAAGTGAAATTTTCACCATAGAATTTTGGGACCATAAGAAATCTATTATTTTGAACTAAAAGTTCTTTCTAACAAATATTTTTCTTACTTGTATGTTTCTACATTTTCATAATTCTAGCCCTGAGTCAATCTTATAATAGATGTGTACTTCTAGTGGGTTAACTTTCCAGTTTTGTCCCCCAATTTTCCTCCAAATTGATGATATGTATAAAAATCAACTTAGTCTTGAGGAAGCATGGGGGATAACATGTTTCTTTCTTATATATATATATATTTTTTTTGAGACAGAGTTTGCTCTTATTGCCGGCTGGAGTGCAATGGCACGATCTTGCTTCACCACAACTTCCGCCCCCCTGGTTCAAGCGATTCTCCTGCCTCAGCTTCCCGAGTAGCTGGGATTACAGGTATCAGCCACCATATTTGACTAATTTTGTATTTTTTAGTAGAGACAGGGTTTCTCCATGTTGGTCAGACTGGTTTCGAACTCCCAACCTCAGGAGATCTGCCCATCTTGGCCTCCCAAAGTGCTAGGATTACAGGCATTAGCCACTGTGCCTGGCAACATGTTTCTTTCTAAGAGTTTAGAAATTATTTCACCTTATCTCATTTATTGCAAGAATATATTTTGTAGAGAAATATATATCAGAATTTTGTGACCAGCTTTGGTTTTCAACTCTTAGCTATTTATATTGAAGTAGTTTTCTAAAATAAGGTTTATGGCAGGAGAATTGCCTGAACCCAGGAGGCAGAGGTTGCGTTGAGCCGAGATCGCGCCATTGCACTCCAGCCTGGGTAACAAGAGTGAAACTCTGTCTCAAAAAAAAAAAAAAAAAAAAGAAACCACTCCCTTGGAATCACCTTGACTGCTTCTTAAAATTCTGTTTTTTGGACTTCTTAAAATTCAGATCCCTGGACTCCAAAGCAGACCAATGAAACAGAATTAAAGGGCTTGAGCTTTAAAATCTGCAATTTTCCCAGCTCCCATGGTAACTCATATTAATGCGGGAAGTTGGGAGCTACTGGCCTGAGTGCAGTAGACTTTGTCTTCAGTGATGTTCGGCTGCTTTTCTGTTTCTCCATTGCCTTCTGCACCTCTGCTTGTTATTTCCATCCTTCAACATGCCATCCTATAATGAAGTTACACCAATGTATCAATGACTTGATTTGCTGCCCATCCAGATTTGTGTATTTTAAACAACAGGACTGCTAAGGATAGTAAAGTTAGCTTAAACGACTGCCGCTCTAATGGTGAACTTTTAGCTACTGTGATAACGGAGTTTTTTGGGGCCAGTGAAACTTCCCAGCAGCCATCACGTCACAAGTGGAACTCGCAACTGAATTTACCTACTCTCCTAGCGGCTCTTCTTAAGGCAGTTTGTGTAAAGTCCCTGGAAGCCGGAACCTTGATAGGGGTGAGGAAACACTACAACTGCAAGCAAGCTTTTAAGTCCCACTGTCTCTTTAAAAGTTTTGAATTAGTGAAAATTCTTTTCCTGCCCCAGATGAAAACTTGCACAGGTCCATGACTTATGTGGTCCTTTAAGTGAAAAAAAATGCAGTCTCAATGGAGTAATTTATTGTGTCTAATTTCATGTAATAATCAAAACTTAGAAGTTGATTTAAGTTTTCCTTTCCAAGTATTCCAAGTATTCCTTTCTGCCCAGCTAGGCCTTGCTTCGAGCTCTCTGTAGTGACCTTTCTCTTCTTTTTTTCCCATCTGGCATTCCTCTTTCTTTCCTAGCATGATAACTATTATTTCTTGTACTACCAGGCTTGGGCTAAGGGGATATTGGAGCAGTAAGAGGGATAGGAAGGTTCTTACTTGACTGCTATGGTTCCAAGATGGCTGGGCATTCTGAACTATGGAATGCTTCATCTAGTTCTTCAGAAGCTGCCACTGGGCACCACTGACTGCATGCGTTGTGATATGGGTAATGCATTTTTCTCAAGTTGTCTGTTCTCTCCTCAGCCCATGATTTTCTCCCCTCCCTCCTTTTTTTTTCTAACTCCTCTGCCCCCCTTTCTTCCTCTCTTTCTTTTCAAAATATTTTTTCTTGTTGTATCACTCCACCCAGACTGGCTTACCTTGAGACAATCCTCTTGAGTAGTATTTTACATGGATTAAAAGTCAGTTTTCTCTCCTATTTGTGTTAACACACATGCCTCTTCTACCTCAACAAATTCTGGAGATGTAGGCAGGTTCCAGGACCACTGCAGCCTCTCCTTTGCTTTGGAGTAGCCAGCCAGCTATTTCAGTTACCTGTTCCTGTGTAACCAACAATTCACACAGTGACTGCAAGTACTAGTGCCTTACCATGCCTTAGAGTGCTTTGGGTTGGTTGGGTGGGTTTTCTGACAGTGTTGCCTGGGCTTACTCATGAGCTTCATTCGGTTGGAGGGTTGGCTGGGCTGAACACTCTTAGTTTATGCATCTGAAGTTAGTGTTGGCCATTGATTGGGGTGCCCCTCCTTGCCCCCTATCCCCACCCCATCCTGTGTTTTTCATCCTCTGGCAGGTGAGACTGATTTCCTAAATGGAGGTCTTGATGCACTGCCCAAGAGCCAACAGTGGAAATTGCAAGGCTTCTTAAGGCCCATGCTTGTAAGTTGCATTACATCACTGTTAGCAAATTTCAAGTCAAGAGCAAGTCTGAAGAGCAGCCCAGATTCAAGAGCTGAGAAAATAGACGTCATGTCTTGATGGAGAAAGTAAAAAAGTCACAATGCAAAAGAGCCTGAATACTATGATGAAAGAAATTTGTGGTCATATTTTGTAATCCACCACACCAGCCTTTTGGTTTTCCAGAGGCATGTCAAACACAGCTCAATGAGTCCCTGTAACTGCAGAAGACTTATATGGAGCTCTCTGAGTGATTTTATGGAATAACCTCCCTCATACTGGGCTTGAGGGGAGGCAAGATGAAGGGTAGAAGGGCACACAGAACTGCTCATTCCAAAGAAATCCTCTCCAAACACCCTCCTCATTTCTAATGTCCCCATCCTTTCACACCATCATCATGGGTAAGGTGTTTAAGAGTTAGGTAATACAATTGCAGATGACTCTTTTGTAAGTTCTTTACCTCCTTTAAAATGCAGTATGTATTATCTTTGGTGTTTTAGCCATAAATTTATTTTAGCATTTTCTTATACTTGAAAAAGATTTTCAGAGGGAACCTCTCTAACTTCTGAGAAAACAATAACTACTAGTGCAGCTTTGGAGGCATATGGGCCAGAGTTTGACCCTGATATTTGCTGCTTACTTCTTCCCATTGAGCCTCACACGGTCATGTCTGCAATGGGACTAGTGAAATATACATCATATAAGGCTGTTTTGACAATCCCATTTCTCTTTTCCAGTGAATTATCTGCAATGTCTATGTGACCCACTTCTTGCTAATTACATGTAAGATGAAGTTTGTTTGAGGTTTCTACAAAAGCTTTCTTTGTTTTCCTAGTTTAGATGCTACTGTATAATGACACGATATCTTGAGCTCAGGCAGTCATCTCTTGACTAAGAGGTGACAAGCCTAGAGGCCAAAGGCCAGTTCAGGGAGAAGAATGGAAATGTGGGATTGGAAGAAGATCCTAGCTGAGCCACTGAACTAATCTTGAAATGCCACTCCTAGGATTCTTATTATGTGGGAGAGTAAAATGTTTTTATTATTTTGTTACTGATGGTGGAGTATTTTAGTTGTGGCCCAAAGCATCTTAATTGATATAGTGGCTATTGTTGTAGGTAGGGAATGAGTTAGTACTCAATTTTTTCAGATGAATTAAAAAAAAAACAAGTAAAACAAGACGGTGAGAGTTAAATAAATTAACTGAGGCATGCTATTAATCAGTAGAAGATAGGTGCCTGATCTCTAACTTCCAAAAAAATTTCGAATCAGCTTTGATTGAGCACCTACTAAATGAAGCCCCTTGAAAGTGCCTTCCCACATGCCCTGTATTCTCGAAGTCTGTCCCTTTCTATGTTTCCTTTTTCTGGCAATTTGTCTGCATAACATTTTGTAGGATGGAAATAAATATTTGTGTTACATAAATATAAGTATAGTTTTTGTTCCCCTCAGGCTGAATGCAGTGTATGATCATAGGTCACTGTAACCTTGAACTCCTGGGCTCAAGCAATCCTCCCACCTCAGCTTCCCTAGTAGTGTGACTACAGGGGCTTGCCACAACACATACTTAATTATTATTATTATTTTGTAGAGATGGGGTCTTGCTGTCTTGCTATGTTGCTAGTGCTGATCTTAAATTCTGGTTTCATTTCATCCTCCTACCTCAGCCTCACAAAGCATTGGGATTACATGCATGAGTCACTGTGCCTGGCCAGGTATTTTTTACTTGACTAAAAATTGAGATGTTCTGAGAAAGTGATCTTGGAAAAGTTGCTTATACTATCTGTGCCTCGGTTTTCTCAGATTATTATAAAATAGAGATAGTAAAAGCACCTACTTTATTTCTTATTATGAGGGTCAAAGAAGGTGTGGGCATTTAGAACAGTGGATGATATATGGCAAGTTCTCAATGGACTTATGCAAACATTGTTATGGGAGAAATGAAATAGGCCATTCACATTCAGATCAACCAAGGAAAACTTAATTGTTTTAATTTCAATATGATGTTTTTTAGCTGCTGTTTTTATGTTGGAATTAATATTTAAAAACTATTTGTCCTCTTTCCTTATTTAGAAGGATTTTACAGCAACATATTATTTTTATTATCTATCCTGGAAAGAGAAACTTATGGTGTCAAGAGATAGAAAGAATATCATTCGGAAAATAATGATTCAAATGTTACCTACTTGTCCTAGTACATAATGAGTACAGGATAGAGCCATATAGAAACTGAATTTGTCTGCTCATTTCCAGGGCATATTTAAATATGGGAGCCAAATTTCTGGTAGATGAACTAGAGGAGTTCATCTGCCAGAAATTGAGATCCAAGACTCTTCACTTTAACATGGGTTGGCCTCTCCCAAAGAGCAGTGAAAAATTCTACCTAGTTATCGGTATGGCAAGGTTGAATATCCACCCTAAGTCTGACTGACATCTATGGACGTGTGCTCTCAAGTGAGAGTCATAGATATGGAGACAAACCTTGGTGTAGCACAGTTAGTGTATTAGTCAGGATTCTCTAGAGGGACAGAATTAATAGGTCAGATGTATATATAAAGAGGAGTTTATTAAGGAGTGTTGACTCACATTATCACAAGGTGAGGTCCCACAATAGGCTGTCTGCAAGGTGAGGAGCAAAGAAGCCAGTCTGGGTCCCAAAGCTAAAGAACTTGGAGTCTGATATTCAAGGGCAGGAAGCAGCCAGCACTGGAGAAAGATGTAGGCTGGAAGGCTAAGCCAGTCTACTCGTTTCATGTTTTTCTGCTTGCTTTTATTCTGGCCACACTGGCAGCTGATTAGATGATGCCCACCCAGATTGAGGGTGGATCTACCCTTCCCATCCAGTGACTCAAATGTAAGTCTCCTTTGGCAACACCCTCACAGACACACCCAGAACAATGCTTTGTGTCCTTCAATTCAATCAAGTTGACACTCAATATTAACCATCACACTTAGTAAATATTATTTTCACTTTTTTCTGTGACTGAAAGCTCACTGGGGGATGAGTAGGGTACCTTAAGACCGGGACTGGGCAGAATCCCTTCCTGAAGCAGTGAGACACTAGAGCAATCTGCCCAAGTAATAACCTGTCAGAAAGGCCAATGGCCAAACGCCAGGAAAGAATTGCTGATCTGTATTTCTGTTCACCTAATTGTGGAAGGCCTGGATTGAGAACTCTGGGCAGGACAGACACAGTGTGATGGTTTACAGTGATTTCTAACAATCCATCCTGAAGTGGTCTCATTTGGCATTCTCAATAGTAAGCTATAGATTTGAAGCTTGTTCCAGAGGCCTGCAGCACTGGGCAAACTGGGGCTTGGTCTATCTGAAAGTACCTGGAGGCTTCATTCAAACTGCATTGTCTTCTGAGATGGACAGTGGAAACCCTAGGAAGTCCTAGACAGATGGCCGCAGGAAGACAGGTCTCAGAACGGATCCTCAGAGACATGTAGAATCAAGAACACTGATAGCATACTTGAGTGACTTGATGAGGGTGGGGACAGGAGCCAGGAAGAAAGCTGTCTGACACACCTGAAAATCCTAAGGAGCTACAATGAGATGAATTTAGTGAATACAGGGAGGGAGAGTTTTGTGGTCCAGGAGATGAGGCTGTGAAAGTATTGCATCTCCGGAAATTTGAAAATATTCCTGTCAGGACCTGATGTTTGGTTGAGGTGGCCAAACTACAGATAGTAGTTAAATGGCCACTGGATGCTTCTCCTCAGTTTTAGCTCATAAACCTGCTCCCTTCTGGGTCCCTCAGCTTAATGTCCCAGTGAGTCCGATGCCTCAGGTCCAGACCTGTACTCTATTAGCTGGTTGCTGGCTTGTCTCTGCTCTCCCAGCATGATTCTCAGTTCAGGTGCAGACCTTATGTTATGGCTTCCAATGCCAGAAGCCCCTTGATGAGTTACTCCTTCAGGCAGTTTCTTGGACAATAGGCAGTGCCTGGGCTTCCATACTTTCCTCATCTCTGGACTACAGTATCAGGAGACAGCCTGACATGTGGGAAAACAAGGTGGCCTAGTGAAAATAACATAGGCATTGCGTCCACAGACGGGTCCTTCTGTCAATTACTGTATGATTTGGGACAAGTCTCTTTCCTCCACTGGGCTGACTTCCCACAGCTGTCAAGTGAAGTTATGCTGACCTAGTGTATTAGTCCATTTTCCCACTGTTGATAAACACTGGGAAGAAAAAGAGGTTTAATTGGACTTATGCTTTCACATGGCTGGGGAGGCCTCAGAATTATGGTGGGAGGCAAAAGGCACTTCTTACATGGAGGCGACAGGAGAAAATGAGGAAGGTGCAAAAGCAGAAACCCCTGATAAAATCACCAGATCTCATGAGACTTATTCACTATCATGAGAGCAGTATGGGGGAACTGCCCCCATGATTCAAATTATCTCCCACTGGGTCGCTCCCATAACACATGGGAATTAGGAGAGTACAATTCAAGATGAGATTTGGGTGGAAACACAGAGCCAAACCATATCACCTAGCAAGGTTGTGACAAGGATTGTTGATAATGTCTGTGAATTAATTAAGATAATGTCTATGAATCCTGCCTTAAGATGTATCCATACTGGCCTTTCTAACATGTCAGTCAAGTGGTTTGCTTGGGATTGGCTCCACAAAGGCTGGTGGAGGACAGAATTCCCCTGAAAGAAAATTCAGAATTTTTGGAGCAAGAAGACAAGCCAAACAAAGCCCATTAGGGAAAATCTTTATTTCTATGCAAACCCAGGGGCCAGAGGCTGGCTTTAGTTGGTAGAAAGAATACTAGGTGAGATGGGGGCCAGAGAGGGGTATTTGGGAACTAGTGTGGATGAGGGTCCAGGAGGGTGGCTGCAAACAACCTCAGGGCATCTGCAGCCTGCCTATGTCTGCCACTGGGTCCTGGATGTGTGGGCGTTTGCCGGCCTGGTGTAGAAGGCTAGAGGTAAGGCAGATGTAGATTTGCCAAGTGTACAGGGTGCTCTAAACAGAAAATCAACAAGCTTTCTTTTGGAGCTGATATGAAATGCTAGAAAATCCTTCTTCTCTTTGTTGTTGGGGTAGTTGAGAGGTGACAAGAGAAAATGAGGAAGATGCAAAAGCAGAAACCCCTGATGAAACCATCAGATCTCATGAGACTTATTTACTATCATGAGAACAGTATGGGGGAACTACCCCCATGATTCAAATTATCTCCTACTGGGTCCCTCCCATAATACGTGGGAATTATGGGAGTATAATTCAAGATGAGATTTGGGAGCACACAAATTATGGGGGTACTAATCAAACCTGTCTGAGTGGTAGAAAGAAAAAAAAAGAAAAGCCTCAAAAATTTCAAGATGGTGCTTGTTGATAAAACTGTGATTTTCCATTTGTTGCCCTAGAAGACCCAGGTGTAGCTGAAAGTCAACATGTTCTTTTCAAACTATATATCTTGTAGAATGACACCTTACTGGAAGGTAGGAGTATGTTCTGGCAGTCAAGGAGGTTGAAATAGGCTTTATCTTCAGGTAGAACAGAGGTGGTCCTTGGACAGTAGGGAAGTATGCCAACCTGAAAAGAACTTGACCCAGGAGATTTGGGTGGAGGCTTGGGTAACAAAGATTAATAGGAATCTGTGTAAGATTGAAATACCTGCAAATGGATTCTGAGATAGAGATAATATGTGCACAGGAGATTTATTAGGAGTGTTCTCAGGAACATTATCTGTAAAGAAATAGAGGAAGCAGGATTGGGAAGAGGGAGGAGATGCAGTACAGTAGCAACAAAGGTCTCAGCCAATCCAAGCAGTGCTGTGCAGCTGGGAGTGCCCGGCAAGAAAGGAGACTGCTTTGAGCAAGCATGGGATACGGGCTGTCTGAGAAGGGAGTGGAAACTTGAGTGAGGCAGCTTTCTTTGGCTGAGGTCAATTCTGAAAGAAGGGCACAGCTCTGAGCCATCCACAGCCTGTATTCCCTATAGTTAGAAGAATGAGCTGTTCTTGAGGTGGAGATTTGGGTGGTCCATCATAGCATCCACTACAAAACCTAACCCTTGCTTCCTGCTAACCAATATGACCCAACATGAGGGCTTCATAACTACTCTTAGACCAGTCTGTTTTAAGCCATGCAAATTCTTGTGCAATTGTTGACCAAAAAATGTTCCCAATATTTTTTATTTTTATTTTTTATTGCATTTTAGGTTTTGGGGTACATGTAAAGAACATGCAGGATTGCTGCATAGGTACACACATGGCATTGTGATTTGCCGCCTTCCTCCCCATCACCTATATCTGGCATTTCTCCCCATGCTATCTCTCCCCAACTCCCCACCCCCAGCTGTCCCTCCCCTATTTCCCCCCAACAGACCCCAGTGTGTGATGCTCCCCTCCCAGTGTCCATGTGTTCTTACTGTTCAACACCTGCCTATGAGTGAGAACATGCAGTGTTTGATTTTCTGTTCTTGTGTCAGTTTGCTGAGAATTATGGTCTCCAGGTTCATCCATGTCCCTACAAAGGACACGAACTCATTGTTTTTTATGGCTGCATAGTATTCCATGGTGTATATGTGCCACATTTTCCCTGTCCAGTCTATCATCGATGGGCATTCGGGTTGGTTCCAAGTCTTTGCTATTGTAAACAGTGCTGCAATGAACATTTGTATACATGTGTCCTTATAGTGTAATAATTGCTGGGTCAAATGGAATTTCTATTTCTAAGGCCTTGAGAAATTGCCACACTGTCTTCCACAATGGTTGAACTAATTTACACTCCTACCAACAGTGTAAAAGTGTTCCTATTTCTCCACATCCTCTACAGCATCTGTTATCTCCAGATGTTTTAATGATCGCCATTCTAACTGGTGTGAGATGGTATCTCAATGTAGTTTTGATTTGCATTTCTCTAAGGACCAGTGATGATGAGCATTTTTTCATATGTTTGTTGGCCTCATATATGTCTTCTTTTGTACAGTGTCTGTTCATATCCTTTGCCAAAACAGATTTATAAGAAAAAACAAGCAAGCCCATTCAAAAGTGGGCTCCCAATATTTTTGTGTGCAAGTTCCTGAGTACTTGGCCTGTCTGTCAATAACTAGAGTCTTTTCCTGTCTCAGGAAGAGATTCTGCTCCAGCCCTAGTTCCCAGGCACTCTACCCATCTCCAGTCAAAGGGAAAAGCAAGAACTCTACAATAAGTATGCTGCACCAAGAGTTGTTTCCATACCCATAACTTCCACTTAGTGGCACATGTCCCTAGATCTTAGTCAAATATAGTGGAGATATTCAACATTGCCCTATATATAATTAGAGAAAATGTACCACTACTTCTTGGTGGATCCCATGTCTTATTAAATTGAAGAGTCTTGACTATTTATGTAATATTAAACCACATTTGCCAGATGACCAACATTTTATTGCATCATCTTAAAAAGGTAAAAAGTCTCAGCTCAAATTATTTCCCTCTCTTCCAACTGTCACAATAATAATAAATAAATAAAACATGTAACACAATAGGCTTCTAAGGTTGGTGTTAATGGTTATTTTGATTTTGGGACCTGAGATATAAACACATAATGAATGAGTACTATATTAACTACTTTCCATGTATTCTTTTTCTTTTAATCCAGGCATTAGCTCTATCAGTTGACACAATAATACCCCAATTTCACACATGATGATATTGAGATGTAGAGATGAGGTTGTTTGCCCAGATGCATACAGCTCGTAAGTGGCAGAGTTGTGGCTGGAAACCAGGTAGAGCTTACCTTCTCCAGTACACTGATGACCACTCACCCAACCCTATTCTGCACGGTGCTAAAAAGCAGTACATGAGTAAGTATCCTGAGATCTAGAAAAGAGAATGTTATTAAACTTAAGGAATTTAAAAATAAGGAAATAAACTACAGGTTTTTGATAAAGTGTATAGCATTAATATTCAAAAATCATTTAGACATCAGCCACTGTGCCTTTCCAGCAGAATTTGCTATCGCTGGTAACTATTTTCAGTGCTGACCCTCCATCTGAGACAGATCAGCCAGAGCCTAAAAGTAATAACCTTTAAATCAAGAAAGTTTACTCTAAAAGTTCCCAACATACCCCAAAGCCAGAAAGGTTCACAGCTCTACATTAAAATGTTAGAAAAAGATCACATTGCAGCAGCTGCTTATGTGGATTACCTAGTCTAGCCATTCTGCTAAGGCTTAAAAAAACCTGTCTGAGTTGTAGGAAGAAAAACAAAGAAAACAAGCCTCAAAAATATCAAGTTGGTGCTTGTTGATAGAGCTGTGATTTCCCATTTGTTGCCCCAGAAGACCCAGGTGTATCTGAAAGTCAAGACGTTTTTTTTTTCAAACTCTGAGGCTGAGGAAGGATTTCTTGGTGTACTTTGCACCCATGCCCTGTGATGCTTCCAGAACCATAGCTTCCCTTAAAATTCATGGAATGTTTTGCAGCTGATCCAAAGCACATTAAGAAATCTGTCTCTTCTCACAGCCATTTTATACAACTTTTCTCAATACAAAGAAATAAAACCAAATGTTTTTATTTGTAATCTGCATTTAACCTATGCCTTCTATGGAAAGACCGGACACCATTGTGTCCATGTGTGCATGTATCCTTGCTCTTGATTCTTTTGAAATTTAATGTACTTTAATGTTGATTAAGTTTTGAATCCTTAAAACTTCAAGTATGGAACTGTAAGGCATGATATAATCTTCATTTTACCCAGTTTTGAACAAGGGAAATGCTCTCACAAAGAAATTAGAAACTGTAGTGGGTTTTTGGTTATCAAATTGGGTATCTCTTCCTCGGCTCCCAATGTTCCCGTTTTTCCCATTGTTCTGCTTTCAATAGCAACAGTTTCTTGCCTTTCCTCATTTTTTGTGGTTATTTTTTGGGTTAATCTTAGTAAGAAAAGACATGAAAGTAGATCCTACAATAGACTATTTCTTTGTGTGGATGACATTAAAGAGCTGATTTCTGATACCACAAATTAAGTTCCAATATAGTCATCTAGACTCAAAGATGAAAACAATACTCTTTTCTGAGTCAGAAATTTGTTGAGAGGGGAGGGAGTGTTAAAGAGTAAGGGTTCTGGCTCATGCTACAAGCTTTTTACCAGAAGGAACAAAACTGTCAATCTACCTTGAGGATGTTTATGAAAAGTCATGAAGTACCTGTGAAGTACATGTGAACTTGAGAGACAGAGATCATGTTTCTCATCTCCTTGCTTGTAATTTCAGAGGATTCAGGCTTCTGTTGTGAAATGTTTTCTGAACTTGAAATCTCAGGGTTCCTCATGCACAGAAAGAAGTGGCATAAAAATATACACAACTGATGCCACTTTAGGAATGGCTAGCGAAATTTATGGTCTTGTTCTTGGAAGATAAACAAACTAAAAAGGATCAGCTTGGTAGATCTCTTGGTTTACTCTTTGCATAGTTTATTGGTCAAGATTTTGTTTGGCTGTATGTCATCTATACTTGAACTACAGTGGCTAACCAAGCAGGTTGAATTTTCAGCCTTAGCTGGGGAATATAGAGGTGAACATCCAGTGTCACGATTCAGTAACATCAGAGAACCAGGACCTGTCTTTTATCTTGTTCTGCCATCTTTAATATATGTATTTCATCTTCATGGGTTTAAGCTCTACTTCTCGACATCATGTCCAAATTTCAGGCTAAGGACAAAAAGACACAAACAAAAGGCACATATTAGATTACTGTCTTTTAAAAATAAAAATAATAATAATAATATTTTAAAAGCTTTCCAGAATCTTCTCTGATAGAGTTGCTTTTATCCCTCATTGGCCATAACTGGGTCACATGACCATACATACCTCCCTGCAAGGAAGTTGGGATAGGTATTTTAAGGGAGTAGTATAGTCACTCTAAATTTTGATTTTTGTTAGTAAGAAAAAAGCTGAGAAGAGTGATTGCATGGGAAGCTAAAAACAGGGATATGATTAATGCTAAAAAGAAGGAAGGAACATACCCCTTTTTTCCCTTAAAGATGTTATACTTGATGTATTATGTAAGTTAAAATGTTTTATCTTCCATGAAGTTTTTCTTTATCCTCACTGTTTGGTTTGTGTTCCTGTGGCACTTTGTCTTTATATAGTTGCTCTCAAGTTAGTTGTTTACATGCTTGTTTTCCTAAGAGACTCAGCTCCTCAGGGATGAAGACCTAGTCTAATTTGCTTTCGTAATCTCATCACTTATCCCCATGTCTGGCAACCTTGCGAGAGCTAAAAAAGCCACATGAATAGATCAGGACAAAGTAAGGTATGGTAGGTCATGATCCCTAGGAAATGAATGGGCTCTGAGAATCTGGGGTCCATCTACCTGCCTCTTCCTCAGACTTCCTGGAATCCAGTCTTTCATTCTTTTTCCTCCTAAGCTCTTGACCATTCTGAACCCCCTTCTCCCACCTGCACATCTCACCCCAACATTCTGCACATACACTTATTTTGGGTTAGTTTTTTCCTGCGCAAAGTGATCAGCACTGCCTGAAATTCTGTCCTTTGGAAGGATTACCACTCACCTTGAGTTCTGTTATAACATAGTTACAAGCCAGTTTTGGCTTGTACCACATACCAAGCTGATTCATCGGTAAATAAAACTCTTTCTTTTTGCTCCTCCAACATCTGGTAAAAAGAAGTCCCCACCTGCAATGGGGCCAATGTGTGAGCTGAGGCAGAGGCATGGGGGCAGCAGTTGTGGACACCTGGAGTCTGGCTGTTTGCTCAAGCAGCTTGCTTGTACTTTCTGGCCCTGCTTATGCCTAATCTCTAGTGTTCCACTTCTGTCTTATGCTTTTCATTTGGTTTGTCTGAAAGAACAATGGCTTTCAGGCCAAATCTGGATTATTTTTCTAAATAAAGTTTTATTGTAAGATGGCTACATTCTTTGTAGTAATAATTAAGGTAATTGTTCTCTATGGCAGCTTTGATATTCCAACAGCAGAGCTGAGCACTTGTAATAGCAATCCTAGGGCTCCCAAAGCCTGAAATACTTACCATCTGGCCTTTTATAAAGTAAGTTGGCTGGCCCTGGCTTAAGGAAACCTGGGATTTCAAGATTGTTGACTGAATTAACTCATATATTCCCTTCTCAGTTTTCAGAGTTTCACTCTTTTCCTGATCAGAGTCTTGACCTTGGCCCAGTAGACCTCTGAGGCTAAGGATTCAGCTTTCTCTGCAAAAATTTCTTAGTCATTAGGTACTTGGTTTAGTGGCTCACGCCTGTAATCCCAGCACTTTGGGAGGCCGAGATGGGTGGATCATGAGGTCAGGAGTTCAAGACCAGCCTGGCCAACATGGTGAAAACTGGTCTCTACCAAAAAAAAAAAAAAAAAAAAAAAAAAGAGAACGTAGGTACTTGGTTTACTCCTCAGCTTTTTCTCTGCCCTATGGTTGTGGGAGATGAGAATCTCTTTATATGCCCAAAATTCTGTCTTTCACATTTTTACATTGTAACTAATCACCTTCAGTCTTTCACTGTCTTTCTCCAACACATGGATGCATTGATATATTGATGCACTGGTAGCCCTCCGGAACAGCCATCCAATTTCATAGTATTTATCATTATTCCTCTTCATGAACATCTCGAATATTTGAGATATTTTATCTGCCATTGCATTTCCTTCTCTCAAGAGCCCAATCCAATTCACCACTCAAGTCTTGTTTCCAGAATTTACCTGGAGCTGTAGATGGCCCATGCTTAGTTTAATGTTGTGCCATTACCATCTTAAAATTTTTAACACTTTTATCTTTGAACTGTGTTTTGTAAGTAAGGTCTGATGGGACAATGGAGATATGCATGAGTAGAGCGATGAGATATTTGAATATGCATGTCTATCATTCCTTGCCATTCTGTGACCATAAAGCATTTGTGATGTCCATAAATGAGAATTCCTCCAGCATATGTGGGAGTTCAAGGAGTAGCAAAGTAAAAGATAAGCATTCGAAGTATGCAACTGACAGGCCAAAGTTTCCATTTGAACCCAAATTGCTTCAAATGCAGAAAGAAGGCAATAACACAAACCTGAAAGACCAATGAATGCTACTATATATAATGTTTTACTTGTGTTACTTCCTTGTATTAGCCAACCACTCTCTGAAAATGATAACAGAAGGAAAGAGAAAGATAGGACATAGATTCTTTTCTTTCTAGTCCTTCCTTATTCATCACTAAGCCAAAGAAAGATAGTGTTGTAGAAGTGTGTATATTAAAAAGTCAAATGAAAACAGTTGAGTTAGCTTTGTACAGTGTTTCCACTGTTCTGCTACGAACAAAATGCATGTGCATGCATAAGCTAGGAAATACGGTGCAGCCACAAAAAACAACAAGCTCATGTCCTTTGCAGCAATATAGATGCAGCTGGGGGCCCTTATCCTAAGTAAGTTAACTCAGAACACCAAATATTGCATATTCTCTCTTACAGGTGGGAACTAAATCTTGAATTTCTATGGACATAAAGGCGGGGATATTAGACAGTGGATTCAAAAAGGAGGGAGGGGGCAGGGGCTGAAAAATTTCCTATTGGTACTATGTTCACTATCTGAGTCACTACACAGGATCAACAGAAGCTCAAAGCTCAGCACCATGCAATAAGCCCTTGTAACCACCTGCACATGTGCCCCCAAATCTAAAATAAAAACGGAAATTGAAAGAAAAAAAGGAAATATGAGTTGTATAAATTTCGGTGTGTCCTTGTCCATTTGGGCTGCTGTAGCAAAACGCCATAGACTGTGTGGTTTATAAACAACAGAAATTTATTTCTCACACTTCTGGAGTATGGGAAGTCTAAGGCCAAGGTGCTATCAGATTCAGTGTTTGGTGAGGGCCCACTTGCTGGTCCATAGATGGTGCCTACTCCCTGAGTCTTTATATAGTGCAAGGTACAAGGGGTTTTCCTTGGACCTCTTTCACTGTGAAGTTTTTCATAGCTGCATTGTATGCTAATGGCAATCAAATTACCACCTACCACTGGTCTTTGTTGCTGGCCAGTGGGTGAGAGATCCAGCTTCACAATCTCATTTTAGACTCTAGATCCTAGGAAAACAAATGGAAGCTATCTTAGATTTGGTTGCCCAAGGGAAAAGCTCTAAGAAGGAAATTTGCTCATAGGTGCCATGGGTATGATTTTACAGTCGTCTATGAAAGCCAAGGGAAGCATGAGGTCAGAAGAAGTTGCCTTGTAATGTGGGACAGGGCCTTTGAATAATCATATGTTGAGCTCTAGAGCTAGGATGGTCTTCAGAGCAGTTCCAATTGAGTCACGAGACCTGTGCCTTTCTACCCTCACATTGATCAGTCATGGCTCACAGGCTGCTCCCAGAAAGCAGGTCATAACCTTTGGTGAGGTATTCTCCTTCCACTGAGAATAATTCCTGGAGAAAGACTTAGTTGGAGGCAGTGACAGCTAATACTTGCAGGAGCTGGGAAGTGAGGGCCTCTGTCCTGCAGGGGTCAGGGTGGTAGAGCATCCACTGAACAAAGTCCACACAACACCCAGAAACAGTAAGGCATCAACAGACTTCACAAGAACCGAAGGATTTCCTTTCAATCTACAGTTTTTAAAACATTCAGTCAATCTAGAGCAGAAAAGAAAAATGCTGCTGCTACATACGCCACATGGTAACTTCAGTGATTTAATTATGGTTGTTACATTAAAGTCAGGCAAGATGAGTTTCATTTAGTACAACAAAACTAGCGCTCTTTTCCTTTAAAAAAATTCACCCTCTTTTTTCGCTCCAGGAGTTCAGTCTCAAAGCCTGTTCCATCCATAGTCTTCACATCTGAAGAAATGTGGAAGCTGGCATACTTCTTTCTAAAACGTGTTAACCTCCTGACTCTGTGACAATAGGAAATGAGTCAAACATATCAACTGCACGATACTATGGTTAAGTGGCATAATCCAAAAGTGACAAAACAGCCTGCAGGATGTAATGCAGTTTTAGAATAAAGAATGTAAAAATGCTTCCCTTATGATTGATGAGTTATACATGGGATGGGCTGAGGTAGCATGTGAATATGTGCACGTGTGTGGGTATGTTAGTTGGGGGTAGAGTCTAGTTGAGGTGGCGGGGGGGCGGGGGGGAGGCAGGGCGCACCTTACAAGTTTAAACTGGGCAAGCCCAAAGGAATCATGCTTGGCTTAGGTCCCATGGTGCAGGTTTGTACTAGGCCATGAAAGATGATGCTTGGTCCTGTGTATGACACCTGGCATATAGGCTGAAAGAAAGGCATGACTTGTCAGGGATTTTCCCAGATGCTTTCTGGATTTCTTCACTATTATCAGCAGCTCCTTTTAAACACACAAGCCATGTGTACCATGCATTGCCAGGGCACTGTTCTGGGAGTAGCCTGCTAATTATTCTTTTTCGTTGGTATAATCCTGGGTGAAGGGAGAAATCAGCAAGTAGTCAGGTTTTTCTCTCCACCCAATCAAGGACTCTATATTTTTGGTTTGAAAGAAAGGATCAGATGGTTTGGTCATAGGACAGAGTACCCAAAGTTATGGTTAGAATCAGGCGCTGTTTCTGTCCATATTGCCTAGGATAATAGAGTCAGACGAAGAGTTCAAACTTACAAGCACATTGAAGAAAACTCAAATCCCCAGCTTCAAATTCAAGAGACAGGCTGGACTACTCAGGTCCCTCTTTATCTTATTGCTCCTACTGCAGCTTGGGTTAGGGTTGAGGAGGGAGCTGCTGGAGAACCTTAACCACTAATTACAATCTTGAAACAGGAACAGAGTATCACTCATTTTGGACCTGAGGCTGGCTGGTTTCATATAGTTAAGCACAGCATGAATCGGCATTAAATAAACTCAAAGTAGAGGAAACATGTTTCACAAGGCAGGGAGAAAGATGGGCACATTACTGTTGAATTTTAAAAGACTAAACCTGGATTAAAGTCTTCTCATCATGAGCGGAGCAGATTGTTACCAGGATATCCCCAGCAAGACAGCACCACAGAGATTCACCCTCAGCTTCCCAATGCCTTCATCTTCATTGCCACAGAAACAAAATCCTGACTCAAGACATTAAAAATTTTTGTAAAAGCCTCCTTGGCACGGCACTCAGCCACTGTGCTTTTACCTCATCAGATACCACCCCTCTCACTTTCTAGTTTTTCCAGCACCTAGGAAACATAAAATTGTCATGGTATTCAAGGTACTTTCTCTGCTCGTAAAACAATAATCACATTGTAAACCCAAGAGTGCTGCAATAGAAGTCTTTCTGGTCCTTTATTAATGCTGCTGGTATTTGTCTAGCCTTT
This sequence comes from Callithrix jacchus, assembly GCF_049354715.1. Classification (NCBI taxonomy): domain Eukaryota; kingdom Metazoa; phylum Chordata; class Mammalia; order Primates; family Cebidae; genus Callithrix; species Callithrix jacchus. Next base: position 156,540,962 of record NC_133503.1, read on the forward strand.
AAAAAGCTTTTGGCTCAATATCCTACTCATATTTTTGGGCTATGTCTTGCTAGAATTGTCAGGACAAGTAAAACATTTCCCTTTCAGCATTCATTACAAGAAAAAAAATTCTATTGTATTTCTTAAAAGTGACTTGTGACTCATCTCCTTTTTTGGGACAGAGTTATAGCTTAAGATTTGGCCAGTGGTGTACTTGCTGGTGGTGAAAAGTAATGCAGGAGAGAGATTCAAGATGGCTGATCACTAACAGCTCAGGATTGTAGCTCCCAGTGAAAGCTCAGAGAACGAGAGGACGCCACACTTTCAGACGAATTTTCGTCGCTCATGGACCAGCAGATTTCTAGTGGAGGAGCCCCACGGGTCACCATCATGACTCTTGTGGCCGGCGCAGTGGTTTTGCCAGCGCCTTGGCGCGGCAGCTCTTCATGCAGAGTAAACGGGACTGGTTCCCTTACTGACCAGTGTTTGGAGCTCCGGGAAGGCAGAGCCGCTTGTTGCGGACTCAAGAAGGAAGCCAGACCAGTGATTCCCGGGCAGAAGAGCACCATCAGTCTTATTGCTGCTATTTTGCCCGGCGCAGTGGGTTGCTTGAATCCCAGCACTCGGAATCAATAAATTGGACGTCGACTCAGAAACCTAATTAGAAGGGCGGTAATTGTAAAGATGACAGATGGATAAATTTATAATAAAGGGAAAAAAAAACAGCCTAAGAAGGCTGAGCATACCCAAAATCAGAACCCCTCTCCCTCTACAGGGGATCGCAGTTCCTCATCAGCAAGGGAACAAGCCCTGATGGAAAAGGACTGTGTTCCATTATCTGAAGTAGGCTTCAGAAGGCGGATGATAAGAAACTTCTGGGAATTAAAAGAACTTGTTCTAACCCAATGTAAAGAAACTAAGAACTTTAAAAAAAGGTTTGACGAAATGCTGAAAAGATAGACAATATAGAGAGGAATATAAATGAACTAACAGAGTTGAAAAATACAACATGAGAACTTAGTGAAATATGCACAAGTTTAAATAGCAGAATGGATCAAGCAGAAGAAAGGATATCAGAGGTCGAAGACCAACTTAATGAAATAAAACAACAAGACAAGAATAGAGAAAAAAGGATGAAAAGGAATGAGCAAAGTCTCCAAGAAATATGGGACTATGTGAAAAGACCCAATCTACATTTGATTGGTGTACCTGAATGTGATGGAGAGAATGAATCCAAGCTGGAAAATACTTTTCAGGATATTATCCAGGAAAATTTTCCCAATCTAGCAAAGCAGGACACTATTCAACCCCAGGTAATACAGAGAACACCACAAAGATATTCCTCAAGAAGAGCAACCCAAAGGCACATAATCGTTAGATTCACCAGGGTTGAAACAAAGGAGAAAATACTAAGGGCAGCCAGAGAGAAAGGCCAGGTTACCCATAAAGGGAAGCCTATTAGACTTACAGCATATCTCTCAGTGGAAACCCTATAAGCCAGAAGAGAGTGGGGGCCAATATTCAACATACTTAAAGAACAGAACTTTCAGCCTAGAATCTCATATCCTGCCAAACTAAGCTTCACAATTGAAGGAAAAATAAAATCTTTTATGAACAAGCAAGTACTCAGAGATTTTATTACCACCAGGCCTGCTTTGCAAGAACTTCTGAAAGAAGCATTATACATAGAAAGGAACAACCAGTATGAGCCTTTCTAAAAATATACCAAAAAGTAAAGAGCATCAACATAAAGAAGAATTTACATCAATGAATGGATAAAATAGCCAGTTAACATCAAATGGCAGTAACCCTAAATTTAAATCGACTAAATCCCCCAATCAAGAGATACAGCCAAAACCTAATGGTATATCCAAAGATACACAAAGACTCAAAACAAAGGGTTGGAGAAAAATTTACCAAGCAAATGGAGAGCAAAAATAAATAAATAAACAAAAAGCAGGAGTTGCAATTCTCACATCTGATAAAATAGATTTCAAAGCAACAAAGATACAGTGGTAAAAGGATCAATGCAACAATAAGAGATCTTAATACCCAGATACATAAGACCCATAACGAGATTTAGACTCAACGAGACAGAAAATTAATAAGGATATCCAGGACTTGAACTCAGATCCGGAACAAGTAAACTCAATAAATATTTATAGAGTTCTCCATTTTAAATACACAAAATATTGATTGGCCATTATTAATACCCATTTTTAGAATGAAGCAATTTCCTGTTCTCTCTCCCTCTTTTTCTTCCTCTTTCTTCCTCTCCTTCTCTCCTTTTTTTACTTTTCAACATTCTAGTTCCTCACCCTACTCAATACATTCCTCTGAACACCTGATTCCTTGTGAGTCTCCCGTCCCACTGAAACCTTCAATCCATTAAAAGAAAAAAAAAAAGAAAAAAGAAAACACAAATCAATGGCACTAAAATAACTTAAAGCTATATAAAGTCTTTAAAAAAAAAAAGAAAAGTAATGCAAATGTTCAGAGGTGAGAGATACTGAATTTGGGCATGGGTTTTATTCATTCATCTGCCACACCTACAGGATGCTACAGAACTCTATAGGAAAAGTTTAGTGAATAAATCTTTTGGGTTTTTAGCATAACTCTGCAATTGAAGACTGAACTCTGACTTCCAACTGAAATTTATATTGACAGAAAGGAGCAAAGTGCCCCATTAGTGCAGAGTTATTTTGATGAATATATTTTTATTTACTGTTTGAAAAATGAAAATAGCTGTATTGCTTCTTTACAGTTTATGTAAAAAAATGTTTACTTTAAAGTAAATGTTTAACTTTAAAAAAATTATTATAAGCAGGAAAATAACCCAGTTATTCATGCTATTACAAACATTTCAGAAAAGACAGTGACATATAAGGAAAGAAACAATAAATTCTTTATAATTTTACCAACCAGTGATAATCAGCATTAAGTGATAATCAGCACTAAGTGATATAATCAGCATTGGTTTATAGCCTAACAGTCTAGTTTTCTGTGTATGCACACAGGTATATTATATTTTGCCAGAATGAAATTGTACCATATGTGTTGGTTGGTGGCTTTTAAAAAAAGTATTCACCAATAAATGAACTATATCATTCCTCACCTTTCTTAGTAAACACCAAGTCTTGTAAAATGTATGCCTCTTTAGACTGTTTGCTATAGCAGAAGCAGAAACATTTTCAAAGCAAATGAATTGTGCATCATTTGTTAGCAATTTGTTGGAAAGACTACATAGGTTAGAGAAAGTGCAAATACTTCACTTGAACTGCTTGCACGATTACATTGAAGGAAAGCTTATGGGTCAAAAATTTTTTTACTGTCATAGAGTTAAACAAAATGGCTAAAAGTTGTCGAAAGCCCTCTCAGAATAGCATGGTGCTGTGCAATTCCTGGGCCATCTTAGAAAAGAGAGTATATTCTTCCATCAATGTTAGTCTGGATCTTCTGTCAGAGGAGACTATGCAGTACATCTGTGAACCATTAGTTTGAACTACTAAAAGTATAACTCGGCAGGGCGCGGTGGCTCAAGCCTGTAATCCCAGCACTTTGGGAGGCTGAGGCAGGTGGATCACGAGGTCAAGAGAATGAGACCATCCTGGTCAAGATCGTGAAACCCCGTCTCTACTAAAGATACAAAAAATTTAGCTGGGCATGGTGGCGCGTGCCTGTAATCCCAGTTACTGAGGAGGCTGAGGCAGGAGAATTGCCTGAACCCAGGTGGTGGAGGTTGCGGTGAGCCGAGATTGCGCCATTGCACTCCAGCCTGGGTAACAAGAGCGAAACTCCGTCTCAAAAAAAAAAAAAAGTATAACTCTAACTCCATAATATTATTTTCTCCCAGAATTTTTTCTTTCATGTGTTTTGCTAGTTGTCTATAGAACCGGAAGAGAATTAAAGCCAAAAATCGGGATGGGAAGGTTACAAGTATATTATGTTTGAAAGTACTTGGCTTACATAGATGAGGTCAAAAGCTCTTTTTAGCTCAAATGTAGTTTGTCTTTTTTATTTGTTTGCATCCCATGTTGTTTGTTTACACGAAAGGAGATTACTTGATAAAACTAGAATCCAGTAAAAGGTTACTTGTAAAAACAAAAACACAGTAGGCTACATTTGTCAGGTTCTGTCAAAGGTGGAAAATCTACATTGGTTGAAATTTGGCTGTTTCCTGAACCTGAACTTGGTCATTAAATGAGTAGCTGGACTGAGTCATGAGGTGAATGCTCAATGGAACCTATCGGATGTAACTTCTGCCGTCTGCCTGCACATGCCCACACAGCCTTCCAAGTGGATCCAGAGGGGAGGGATGCCTCTTTGCTTTGTCATAGTTACCTCCCATAGTTCTGAAATGAAGCTTACAACCCAGAGAAGATAAAACTCCTGGGAAAGTAGTTGAAAGGCTTTGAAATTACCAGCAGTCATGGCTTATGCTATCACATGACTCTGAAAGCCTTTTGCTGATAGAATCATAGGGCTGAAAATGATAGAAAGAGGTCATTTAGTTCATTTATCTGCCCAAGGCAGAAACATAAATGTACCGCTGATGGCTTTGCTTCTAGTTAAAATGCTGTTTCTTCAAGCAAGAAAACACCTTCTTTTTTTCCAGTAATTACTAAGTTATATTTACTTTTGATTAAGTCGCACTGACTTTGTCTCAGTTTGTTGCAGAGCAAAAAGATACTGGATACTGAGTGATTAGGTTTCGCATAAAATTAATTTGTGACACTGATGAAATTAAATAGTAAAAATGATCTAATAGGATAATTATAAGGTAGCATACTTATAAGTATACACAGACATTTGTCTATCAGCAATAGCATATAATTACAGACATATTTTCAAAAATAAGTTTCCTAATAATTAAGGTTGCAGCTTTTGGAAAATGTGCATACAAATCGCCTTGAGCATTTTGCTCTACATTCAACTGTAAAAACAATCACCTTTTACATTTTTCCCGTTCATAAAAACAGCTAATTCTAGAAGAAATAAATGGAATTCAAAGGGTGTTTTTTTTTTTTAGGTTTTCCTAAGTTGAATTCATATCATTAGAAAATTTTTCATGTTTAATTTTGATTTCTCTCTTCAAAATATATCTTAAATAAAAGTTCCATGCAAACCAGTACCAGATTTTCCAGTCACTTTAGATCAAACTAAACTCACATGCAGACACTACCCACAAGAATATTACAGCTGGATTTGGGAATTAAGGCATAGAAACATAAAGAACTAAATGGCAAACTGAAAGTTTACACAAGAGTGTTGCAGATTTCTAGTTGGATAGGAAAGACAGTTGCCTAAAGTCAAAGGTGGCAGAAGATCAATCGTATCATCTCCATTACATAAGAGCCAGAATAGATGACTTTCAGGAGCCCCTTTAGGTTATGACTCCATGATACTCATTCACAACCAGTGTGATTTGACAACACTGGACTCATGGAAGTTGCGTTTCTTTCCTTGATAATACTGAGAAAAACAAAAAGATAGGATTCCTTCATATTGTGTATTATTTACTGGACCTCATGGGGGGAAAAGACAGGTAAATATATAAATAGTACAGAGTTATAGTTCAGGCTGTGCCTGAACACATGGTCAAAAATGAAGTTCATACCCAGCAAAAATAGCCACGAGGCTTTCAATCTCTTTGGTAGCAGCCATCTTGGCCCTCCTTGTTCTTTTCCCTTTGCTTTCATTCTGTCACTGCTCACTACATTCTTCTTGCTCTAATGTTCTTGCTCATGGCCAGAAATAGGAGAAGCTGGTAGTAACCTTGGCTTTCTAAGCGTTAACCCTGGACAGCCTCAAGGGCACATCTGGTACTGGCTTTTGACTTTCTGGACACTGAACTCTCTGTGTTACCATCTAATCTTCCCCACTGTCAGAACATGGTGGTGGTACTTGGACTTTATCTTGAAGGAGTAACTCAACCCACATGAGACAAAATAGAAGAGCATTCCAAACCAAGGCAATAGCATATTGGAAACATGTAAAACCATAGAAAGTAATTGGCATATTCATTATACTATGATGATATATTCAGATATTAAACTATCTTCAGAGGGACTTCTGTCATTCCATATACAGTTTATTGGGCTGGATCTTGGTGGAAGCTGCAAATGGGGATGCTACATTTGCTCTACTGCTCTATGCCTAGGTATTCAAGGCTGATCTTTAGACCTACTATTTTAGGACCACAAGCTCATCTTTGTCACCGTTGGCACTTTGAACAAGATTGCTCTCTTCAAAATCCTCAAAATTTGCTCTAGATCACCTATAATCATTTGAGGTGTTTTATGGTTCACCTGCCACCTGTACTACATCTTCTAGAAGCAATGCCTTCAATGTTCACCATAATTCTAGAGGTTCATTTTGAAAGAACTTCTGGTTTACATGTGTTGCTTCATTTTAACCTTTGATTGTAAATCATTGTCAAATTTTCTGGTCACATGGAACAAACTTAGACAGAACTAAATTCACACACAGATATTGCCCTCAAGAACATTGCAGTTATATTTGGTAGATACTCCTTTAGCAAAAAATGTCTCCCAATACTTGAAGCCTACTTCTCAAACCACTGGAGTGTCTCAGGGCAAATTTCCAGCAATTTATTCCATGCCTGGCCTTCAAACAATATTTTTTCTTTCAATAACAGTGAACCCAACTCTCAATTGCCAAGCCCAGTTGCTGGGTGATCCCCGAATGCCTTTACAAAAACATTAACAGACCCTTGAAACCATGTTGTGTTCTTTAAAGGAGAGCCAAAAGACCACAACCAAAAGGAAGTACATGCCAGGGAAGTTAAGTGTCCATATCAGAAAAGAAATTTCGAATCCTAGAGCAAGAAATGATGGAACACACTAGGAATATCATGACTACAGATGAAGAGAGAATGAATATAGTTGTCTTCAAGTATTTGAAAATTGTCATCTGAATGAGAGATTAGACTCATCCCATACGTTCTCAATGGATAGAATTAGAACCAACTTTGAAGACATAAGGAAAAAGATTTTGGTTCAGTATGAGCAAGAAATGTCTAATAAATAGAATTGTCCAAAGATTACGCAAAAGAAGTTGAGAGCTCTGAATCACTGAAATTATAGTAAAGGTTGGATTCAAGCATAGGAATGTGAAAGGAGTTGGGGAATGTCTTTTTTTTTTTCACAAGAGCGTGTGATTACTCCATAAGAATTTGACATAGACTTAGTCTTCATTTATTCATTCATTTACTAAATCTTTGAGTGCTTACTATACTGCTGGCATAGTGTGAGCTTCTAGGAATGCAAGAGTGCATGAGTCATAGCCCTGCCTTCAAAATACTTTCAATCTACTGAGAAAAATACATGATAAGTAAGACAGAAAGTCAAATAAATGCAAAGCAGCATCATTACATTGTGACATGTTTAATAATCTAGCTTTTCAAGGGCAGATATTGAGATTTGGCTTGCCATTTTATCTCTAGCACCCAGTCAGTGCACATAGTAAACACTCAAAGTTTTGTTGACTGAATGTATTGAATAATATGAGAGTCTATTCTGATTGTGATTAGGACAGTGGAATACTAAGGAAGAAATGTTCAATGTTATCTGACCAGATGGGTAGTGTTCAGAGACAGGATGTGCTTCTATGTCTCTAACCTAAGAGCAGGAGTGTGATCTGACATAGAAGAGGAGTTTACAGTCAAGAAGAAAGGATATATAAGCCTATTTGAAGGCAAAGGCATGAAACAGTATTGTACATGCTGAGATGGCAAGCAGTTTTGCATTACTGGAACATATGATTTAGGGCAGTGAGTAGTAGGAGACGATTCTGAAAAGGCTGTAGGAGATTGAATCATGGGTTTTAATGAAGAGAGTGACATGATCAGATTTTCCTTTCAGGAAAAACACTCTGGCAGCAATGCAGTGGGGATGGGAGAACTGATTAAGACCACAGTAAAGATAAGGAATAATAGGAGGATATTGCAATCATCTGGGAAAGAGATGAGGAATGTCTAGAAGAGAATAGTGGCAGCAAAGGCAAAAGAACAGAGATAAAATTTGAAAGATATTTAAGGTATGTAGTTTATGAGACCTGGATTTGATGGGATGTAGATAGGGGTGTGGCTGGTAAGGTGGTTATAGTGAGAAGTGAGAGAATGACATCTAAATTAGAGACTCATGATCATATAACAAGGCTTGGAAATATAGGGGGTGGAGGATTTGGGAGCTTGTAGCTTATTTAGCAGAGAGAGACTGGTAGTGGGCAATTGATATTATGGAATAATGATCTGGGCAGAGAATAGAATTATAAATCATCACACATACTAAGGTGAAGTGAGTGCAGATGAGGTCACCAAAGGCAAGGGTGCAAAGTAAGAATCGACACCAGGAAAGCATATGGGAAACAAATATTTAGAGGACTCTTGGGAGTTGATGCTTAGCATTGACTGGGATGTGACACCAGTAAGAGCCTCAGTTCTAAGCAGGTATATTGCCAGAGTTTGGCATTGAAACATGAAATAAAGTATGCTCACAAAGAGATGTTTGTTTCTGATGTTTGATGTTTGGTAATATTAATAGTACCATCAGTAAGGATGAGACATAACTAAGGAGTGATGTGAAATGGACAAATGGTAACAATTTTAAAAGATCTTTCATAGAAAACCTCAAATAGCAACATTCCTACATTTACAAAATATCAAGTAGATCCATAACAGAGACAATAAAATATTCAGGGAAAAGTTCAGATGAAGAATCTACTATTATTTTCAAATTCCCACATTCTGACTTTAGTATATTTTAATGTATTTTATTTTTTAAGGCAATCTTTCTCCAAAGGGCCTTGGGCCCCTAAAATTTATATTCTCTTTCTATATTGGAGCTAATGGCAGTCAGAAACCTTATTGGCTAAGGCTGATTTATTCTGTCAGTTTGTACAGGCAAGGAGTGGGGTTAAACTTGGGTGTGCCACTAAAATGGACATTATCGGATAATAAGAAGCCTCACTGCCAAACTTCAGGAGTCTCCAAAGCTCTCTCTAGCCTACAGGTCATTCTTCATTTTCTCTAATTCTTGTACCAAAAAATCCCCACACACAAACAGATAATATGGAAATATACTGACTTATTGTTTTTACAATATGTATAAGCTTTTTGGTTCTTCATTGGCAGCTAGCTGGTCTCCTAAGACATGATTCTGGATGATATCCAAAAACAAATTTGTTTCTGAGGAGGAACATTGTGAAATCAGCAAGCAAGCAACCTTGCTGATCCAAGTGAGCAAAATGCTTTAGTTGATGGGTGCTCCAAGCAAAAATGCTTAAAGGGATCCAAGAGTTCTATTTTTTTCTCATTTGACTCAGATTCAGTTAAATTTCATTTCTGTGGAATCCCGGATGATGAGCATCACCAAGTGCAGAAGCTGAGTCGGGTGGAACATTTGCTCAAATGGGGCAGCTCACTCATTGCCTTGACACATGCTCTTGTTTTGCCATGAACATAAGTGACCTTAAGCACATTTTTTTTCTAAAATTGTAGCAACAAGGGACTTGAGAAAAATGAAACTCATGAGAGAGCTATCTCTCCTGGCTCCCGAAAAGGCTGCTCCTTAATTGCCTCAAGAAAGATTAAGTGATGGCACTGACCCTACTTCTCAGGAATAATTGATGGGTTGCTTCTGCAATAAATTCAAGAATAGATACTGACTAAGAACAGTTACAGAGTTTTATTTTTGCCTTATATGTTTATAATGAATTCACCCAATCAGGGCTCAAGATACTACTTACTTTTGAATTTTGCAATGATTTCAAATGTAAAGACACTAAAGACCTGTTACGCACTTCTAACATCTCCTCCCTTCCCCCATGTTCTATGTAAACAAAGTATGTTTCCTGAATTGTACCATTAACGATGCCAGATTATCAATTTTTCTCCTGAACAAAGTTTGGATGCTTTCCTTACAATTTTCTTGTAATATAATTATGACATTTGAAGGAAATAAGTAATCATCAGAAAATATTTTTTAAAAATTACTGGCAATGATACCTGTTTAATTCTGGAAGGAATCAAGGCTCAGATCTTAAGGGACAAAAATGAATAGAAATAACTATATTTCTTATTTGGTCATCCAGAGAGAGAAGTCCTGTTTACTACCTGCATAAGGCAAACACAGCCCCCCTTCTTTAAAAAAAACTATTGAGTAAAACTTCTCATGGGAAGTAATGATGGTAGAAAGTATCAAGAGTTTTTGTTTGTTTATTTATTGGTTGATTTATGTCCCACATTTTTTCCAAAATGATTTAAACCCAAGAAAAGAATATGCTTGAAATATTTAAAAAGTTTGTTACAGAAAAAACTCTAAGTATGTTACTTAAAAATTGTGGTTCTTAACTAGATGGGAACTATTTTTAAAGGAATAATTTGAAGGACAATTTCTCTCTCTCTCGGTGTTTATTTAACAATTATTTATTGATTCTGTTCTTTGTATAGTCTTAAGCACTGAGCACCAAGGAGAGTATATAACTAAGATGGGCCTTCAGCCATTCATTCATTCATTGTATGTGGGAGATCGGATGAGTTATCTTCACTTTGGTGATAAATTGCAGAGATTATTATTTACAATCAAAAAGAAAATTGCTCTTAAATTTGCTAGAAGTCTGTCTCACTAGACCAGTGTTTCTCTGAGCTTGGCAAATCATCAAATCATTAGAGACACCTGCTAACCATAAATATTTCCAAGCCTCATTCCTGGACCTTTAATCCAATGGACACGGGGGTAGGTAGTGATGAGAATCTCCAGTTTTATCAAGTAGTCAGGTGATTCTCATACTTCGCAAAGCGTAAATAACATAGTACAAGAGTATGAACTCTTCCAGGGCGGGAACCATGTCTTATCTTGATGTTTAGTGCTTAGCATAGTGCTGGGCACATAAGAGGTGCTCAATAAATGTTTGTTAAACAGAATAATAAATATCTCCACAAATAACCTTTCTGGAGGGACTCACTTCTTGCTGTATTTCTAACTTCACTGCTGTGTGTGCTTTTGTCTCTTGATGCTTTTTCCACATGGTATAAACATGCTTCCTTTCTGCTCACCATGTCTTAGTACCTCATGTCATCCACATCAATAGAATTCATCTGAATAGAAAAGTAATGATCTGGCAGGATATGGCTCAGCGTCTTTTGTGTTTAGCAGGAGGATCCTTATGTAGCAAATCAGTGTCTACGGGACTGGTTGTAGATCAGTATTAATCATATTATAGCTTGCATTTATGTGATATCTTTCTCTAGGACTCAAATCCTTCTTCAAACATTATTTAAAAAGAACACTCTATTCATCTCTCTGTAGGTGTGTATGTTGTTTTAAGAATGCCTTACACATGAGTCTAGTTGATTGGACCACCAAGAATTTAGCAGCAATGATTCTTCCACCTGGCTGCTGGGCCTCAGGGTGCCTGAAGAAGGTGTGTCCCAACAAGCAAAGGCAGCTTCCTTTCAGACAGGCAATAGTTTGACACTTAGTTTATAACTAGGTGTTACCTCAGCTGAAGTTGTGAGACGGGCCCAGGGAGGAGTGTCTTGGCAAAGGGGGTGGGGTGGATGCTAGAGGCTAGTGACAGACTGACCCCAGAATCTCAGCTCTGAGGACAGGACAGATCTGACCTAACAGTTTGAAATGACAATTGGTAGCAAGTGAAATTGAAGACTGGCATGTTGAAGAGATTTTCCTGAGGTCACTGGCTGGTTGACACAACCGTAGATAGAACCGAACTTTGACCTAAACTCCAGTCACCAGACCACATCCTGCAGAGAGAATACTCAACATCCTCAAAGGTCTAATCAGTGACTTTGGCTGGGATGTGATTTGACAGATCACTGTGTTGTCTGGGCAAGGCTAATTGAAAGTTTTTCCTCTGAGAAGTATTTCTCTCTGTTGAGACCTAGATTCTAGGAGAAAAATTCCTGAGGTTATTCATCCCATTGCTTCTGGGAACACATATGTGAAGGAACTCTTCTTAGTCAAAATAAATTTCCATAGACAATTATCAAACACTAAAATTTTTCCTGACAAGGCATGTATTTCTATACTGTTGGTTAGTAACCGATACCACCTAGCATCAGATAATATTACATCAAATTTTTCTTCATTTGTGGTTTGACTTTTGCATATTCTGAGAAGACAAGACTGAATCACAGGTATTCAGCTATCTAACAGGTTCCCAGTACTCGCCAGTCTTTGTAGTAACTTGAGATTTTCCCAGTTGTCTTCAAGCCAGTGGGCCCTGTGGGCAGCACAAGATGCTTATGGAAACTCAGTTTATGCAAATTACTTCCAGGATCTTTGAACCCAGGTGTGGTAAATGTTTTACATACTAAAGAGAACTAAGGAGATGTGTATTTAATTTCTTTCTCCCCCAACCCCATCCTTTCCTCTTGTGTAAACCTTATTCAGTATTTTGATTGGACTCATTAATCCCCTATTAAGGCTATGGCTAATGGAGTGAGAATTTGCTTTCTCAGAGAGTTTGTGATTTTCCTTCCAGAAACAGAAATGATGTAATCACTGAAGAGGATTTTTCTAGAATAGAGAGAATGAAGAAAAAGTCACATTCTTAGTACACAGGAAAAGTAAAAGACTGTATGTAGCAAAGAGTAATACCCAAGTCACAATCCCATCTATCATTTTTAACTCATGTGTTACTCTTATCTCTGGTCTCTGATAAACCTAGAAAAAGCTCATTAGTGAATCCAGGAAAACTACATTTGTTATATATCTTCTAAGAGCATGAAATTCATTTCTTATCACAATTCTATAGGATAGATAGATATTTTGTAGCCATTTGACCACAAAAACTAAGCCTGAGAAAGGTTAAATAATTTTCCAGGATTACACAGTTAGTAGTGCTGGAACCTAACTCCTATCTGCCTAGTTTCAGAATTCCCCACAGCACATCTAACAGGGTGATGGGAAAATAGGTGAAAGTCAAAAGACTGTATTCTGGCTTGGCTTCACAACCAAGTGCATGGACTTATGAAATTTTATTCTTTCCAGCATCTATCATCATGTGCACACTGTTTGCTCACATTTTATCCTCCAGATAAACTTGAAATGGGTCCTCTTTACAGCCCTGCTGCCAAAGTTTTAACCACAGTGAGAGTCCTAAGGATGTCAAGGAAAACTCAAAGCAGCAGTAATCAGTTATAGAAGATTTGGAGGTTTGGTGCAAAGTTCACACTCTGAAAGTGAACATTCAGGTAAATGCCCAGTTGGTTCCAGAGCTGAGTGTTGATCAGTATTAACAATATAACTTGTGTTTATGTAATAGCTTTTCTTAGGATTGAAATTTTTCTTCAGTCCTCTTTAGCAAGTACAATGTTTTCATTCCTTGGTAGGTGTATATTTTGTCTCAAGGATGACTTACACCTGTCTACTAAACTATGTTTACTGGTTGGGTGTAGATCAGAGGATTGTTCTGTCTCTCTAGAGCCTTCAGAAAAGAATTTCCAAATTTGACTCAGTAAAGTTGAAATAGCAGTCTACTGCAGTGCTTAATTTACAATTAACTTAAAATTCCCAAGAATCCCTTTTAAGGTTTTCTGAACTATTAAGGGCCCTGGAACTTAATATGAATTACTCTAAATATTTAAGATTTCATCTTTGAAGAAATGTATGACCTGAAAATAGAAATTTATAAAAACAAATCAATCAGGGAAGTCTATCTTCGCTGAATTAAAGAGTAAGTCCTGGTTTTCATTTTGTTTACAGTGTTTTTCTAGTGCATCCAAAATATGATTTAAGTTACTTGTTTTTCACATAGCTTATTTTTTTTTTTTGAGATGGAGTCTCGCCCTGTTACCCCAGCTGGAGTGCAGTGGTGCCATCTCGGCTCACTGCAACCTCCGCCTCCCTGGTTCAAGAGGAGGCCAGGATGGTCTCGATCTCCTGACCTCATTATCTGCCAGCCTCAGCCTCCCAAAATGTTGGAATTACAGGTGTGAGCCACTGCCCCCGAACAGTTTTCACATAGCTTTAATAAGCCCTACCGGTCTTCTGCAGCATCTTACAGTGGAAAGGGTCTTGAGTAGTCTGTCAAAACATTTGTTTTTGTCTTGGCTCTCCCATTAGCGAGTGTGTGTCTTGGTTAGCTCATCTAACCTTTCTTGATTTCATGGTCATTATTTGTAAATGAGGAGATTGGGCATTTGAGGTATTATTGTTTCTGCCGGGTGTGAAATTCTATGATCTAATTGTAGACCATTTGATTTCTGGGAAGAAAAGAAACAAACAAGTAAAAAATCCAAACTAATAGTTTTCCCATAGAATTACAGGAAATAAGTATAGGAACATAGAATAATATATCATGTTCATTATTACATCTAATAATTTCTTATTAACTATTTTCTAGAATGCTATAGCATAAATTCATTTGCTACTGGAAAGGGCTCAGGAAATATAACATTACATACCCATATAATTTTTTATTTAAGGGGAAAGGTGTGGGATTCCAAGTATTTTATGAAGAATTAAGTATTGTACTTGTCTATTAAGCTGTTAAACACACACAAAGCAATGAGGAATACATGAACAGTGGGAAATTGGGAGTAACTGTAATTTTATTCAAGAACACACACTTTATTTCTCAATATTTGGGTGTTGAAATTGTAATCATGACTTTGTTCCCTTTGTCTCTCCTTTCTGGCCAGATAAGCAGACATGTTGTTTCACATAGCAAGGGTGTTGATGGCATCTGAAAGGAAAACAATCTGATTTTTGAACAGATTGTTTTTTATGGGTCAGCACTTTTGTGACTATAGCAAACCATCACTGATTAAGACAAATGGTTATTGGATAACTTGAAGGAAAGAGAAGTTCATTCAGTGAGTGACTATACAGGGTAATAATTTGGGGTTTGGAGAGCTGTGGGGAGTCTTCAGCCACTGAGCACACTACTTACAGAGACTCAGGCTTGGCAAAATCAGATCTCAGTTGGAAGACTTTTAAAAAAATTATATACTGGAATATATCAGCTTCTCAGTTGAAAGGAGGAAAATTGGTGATACCTTAATTAAACACAATTCTGAGAAGACTAAAGAGATGTGATGAAAAGCAAATACGGTGCATGATCTTGCATCAAAGTTTGGACTGAAAACAAAACTTGTATAATGAATGTCACTGGGACAAACAGGACAATTGGATTACGAACTTTGAATTAGAAAAGAAAATTATATCAAAGTTAAATTTCCTGATTTTAATAATTATGGTTATGTAAGAGAAGGATTTTCTTAAGAAATACATGGAAGTATTTAGCAGGAAAGGAATGTATGCAATTAACTCTTTAGACAGTTTATTTAAAAATTATGCACATAGAGATAGGAACAGATAAATCATCTTGGCTTGCAACTTCTCTGTGAGTTTGATTAAAATACAAAGTTAATAAAAAATAGAAGAGAGAGATAAACAGCTGTCTGATTTTGCAGAATTGGGGAGGAAATGTTAACCAGTAACAAGTTTTATCACCTTCCCTTTGGCCGGGCCCAGCAAGCTGGTAAACTTCTAACCTAGAAACTGGAGGATTTAGCTGAAAGTAGCAGTCCTAAGCTTATTAGTACCATGAAACCTTAAGCCTGTCCTTCTCTTCATGCTCAACATCATAACTTGTTATTTTGTATCTTTATCCTTTGTTCTGGATCAGTCTGAGTTAAGAGCTTGAGTTAATCAGTTACACTCCTTCAGAAAGCACTTCTAATACCTTGCCCTGAATCAGAAGAAATACATGTAAAATCTCCCCAGGAACTGGGGAGGACCAGTATTTTTCAAGCCAGTGGGCCCTTTCTTATTGTAAACCAAGATCTATAGATTATATTTCACTTTTCTCCCACCCTGGCTTAGTCTCTTCTCCCTTTTCTTACCATAAAGGGGAAGAAATACAAATCTTGGCTTTTGTGAAGCCACTATATATATTTTTTTCAGCGAGTGGGGGAACACGCAATTTCTGTCATCTGAATTACCAGAAACAATATTGGACAATCAATGATACTTTACCGCAACTTTTTGCCCTCCCACGGGTCAAATTTAAATAGACACAGCTAATCCTGTTTTCTCTAAGCCTTTTGTGAAGTTTGGGAGTGAAGTGAAGGGGGAGAATCACTGGGAGCTAATAGAGAGAACAACACTTTAGGGTCTTTTACTTTAATGAGAATGTTTGTTTTTACACATGGATTTTCATTGCTTCTAGAGTATTAACAACATAATACTGAAGATGCCAGTCTCATATTTGCAATTCTCATCCAAAGAGCTACCTTTGATCTCATCTGGAGTTCATATTCTGAGAGTCTTGGGGAATAAAAGTCTTTTTTTGCTATAATGTGACCGTAAAAGCATGTCTGATTTGGAGGGCTTCATATAAACTGCCTGTGAAGTAGATGCCACTTTGCAGGAATCTGGTCAGCTGTAACATTCCTGAAGGAGGAGGAGGATGGTTCAGAGAATGCGGTTCTTCTTAGAAACAAAGATCCACATCAGAGTCATGAGGCTGAAGGAGGTTAGAAGGATACTTTTGCCTTCAGGGTGTCCCATCTCAGCCACTGGGTACTAGTCTGGGCAGGCAGTGCTTTCGTTGACACCTTCAGGATGAGCAGACAGGGAGAAACTTGTAGTCATTTTTCTTGGCAGAAGCTACAACCCAGCCCAAGTTAATTATGTCTGAGAAGAAGAATAATGTCTGGGCACCTGCAATTTTCAATTTGAGACTTCATGTTCCGGTGCCAAGTATTCTATCAAGCCATTCACATGTATCTTCACAAAGTCCCTTTCTGGTTTCATGCTAGACAATGGGAACACAGAGTTTTAAAAACTTCTATGTAATTGTCTCTGTTTGCTGAGAACTTCATATGTGCCAGAGCTGATTAAGTTATGTACCTGCATCTTACTATTTAATCTTTGTAACAACCCTCCGAAGAATGTATCATTTTTCCCACTTAGCAGTTGAGAATATCTTGGCCCAAATCGCATGACTAAATATGTGGAATTGGTGCTTGCAATTAAGCCTATAAGACTGCAGGACTCGAAACTTGTAGTCATTTTTCTTGGCAGAAGCTACAACCTACCAGACTCTGCATAAAGTAATATTTCCAAGATTCCTACTAATTAGAAGGCAGGCATTATTGGTCCAGATTTCATAGTCAAAGCTAACTTGGGGATATTTGCCCAGAGCTGCAGAGTTGCTAGAGCTAACCCCAGAACTGCTATTCTCTACTCTATTCAATTCTCTTCCTTTCCTTAAAAATAAATGTCACCAATCTTGGGGCTCAGAAAATGATACCCCAAAGTACAGTGCTTTGTTATGCTGAGTACTTTGAACTGAAAGAGACTGAAACAAGACCTTCAGAAACAAGATCTTCTTCTGCCCTTCTCTCTCTTTCCCTCAATTTCTCTCCCAAAGCAGGTCATAAAAACTAGAATTCCTCTTTCCCAAGGCAGATCATAGAAAGTACAACTGTTCTCCCTCAAAGCCAGCCATAAAACTAGAAATACTACTCTCTGACTTCTCCCTGCTTCCCTAAAAACCCTAATGTAACAGGTGTCCTGGTCTGTACAGGTACAGGGAAGGAATGATAGAGAAGGATACTGCTCAGTGAGAGGACTAGAAGAATCTTAACAAATGGGCCCTGCTGGGTTTCTACCTCGGTTACATTTTGTTCTTTTGGTCCAATCACGTTTCTATTCAGCTGTCTATTCTTCATCAAACCTCAGCGTAAAAATACCAGTTTTCCCTGGATCTTCACTTTTGAAGGCTCTTAGGTAATGTAAAATGTAATAGAATAAATATTATGCATTTCTGTTGCTAACACTTTTTGATTATAGGAGTGTCAGCCATGACCCTTGTGAAGGGTGGGGAAAAGGTATTACCTTTTTGCCCCTACACTGGCAGTGTGTTGTCCATAGAAAAGCCTCTAATTTAAGAATTAGGGAAACCTGAGAAAATTAAATTCAAAAGTACATAACTTGCCTTTCTACTTCCTCCTTCCCCACAAACCGTAAATGTTATAATCTCTCATCTAACAAAACATAATGAAATAACGCAAATAAAACAAACAAACCAAACCCACCTCCTCTCAACTCTGCATGCCTCCCCAGTTCTAGTCCTATTTATTTCTTTCCCTTATCAGTAAAGCGTCTTGGAAAAAAAAGTCAAAGATTTTCATTTCTTGGCATTCTACTCCTTCTTAAACCTACTGCAATCTGTCTCTTATACATATCTCCCCACTGCACTAAACCTGCCCTGAAAGTTCATCAATGATCCCCAATGTCAAAGCCAATGGACCTCCCCCTTCCCAAAATTTTATTATAAAATTTTAAATTATACAGAAAAACTGAAAGAACTGCTCAGTGAATATCTTTATATGTAACACCTATATTCTGCAATTAATATTTTACATTTTCTTTATCTATCAGTCCATCTATTTGTTTTAAAATTGCAATTTTAAGTAACTTGCAGATTTCAGTACACCTGTAAGCACTTCAGCATGTTTGACATAGACTAGGGTTCAGTGCATCTTTGTTTTAAGTTGGCATGGCATTTTGTCACATCGCTGCGCTGAAATTCCCAAATCCATTATTAATCTCTCCTGACCCTTGTATTCAAATGCCGACTGAACAGTTGGCTATCAGTCTTATAATTCTCTATTCCTTGTGTTTCTTCTTTACTTTTATGGCCTTTCTCTTTCAATAGAGCATCTGTCCCCCTTTTTCTACCAATTCTTTAAATTTTGATATGTTTGATCTCTCTAGTTTTGACTATATTCTCGTGTATCTTTCCTATTTTCCTGTATCTTTGGTTTAGTTCCCCAAGAAACAGATGATACAATGGAGATTTACTTGTGGAAAATTTATTGGAGAGTGCTCTTAGGAACAACAGAGAACATAGTTTATCTCAAGCAGAGCCCTGTCTAGGCCTTTTACCCTTACATCAAGTGGTGACTGAAAGCCCAATATCATATCCACCTTTGGGAAATGCACTACTGTGAATTGCCATACAATATGATTTATGACTTTTCCTGGTGAGGAACTGCATTATCTCTGAGAATTATTGTTTGCCCAAGGAAAAGGGAAACGTGTGTGTGTGTGTGTGTGTGTGTGTGTGTGTTTGTCCAGACTTATCAATAGGAAACTAGAGGGATTCAAGAAGAATTGGGGGATGCAGACATATCTTTGTCACTCCCTCACAGAGAAGCCCTAACTGGGAAATGCGGTTGTCACATATGGTGATGTAGACTCTGTAAGGCAAACTCCAGGGGCTGCTTTCAGCTCATAACCACACCTATTACTGTTCCATTCGGGTTTTCCCCAATTATTTTATGAGACAAGCCCACACTCTTGAATATTTATATTTTATTCCCCTTCATTTTTATCCATAATGATCTTTTTGTCTACTTGTTTTATCAATTATCGAGAGGGTGTTTATTGATATTTCTGACTATAATTGTGGATTTGTCTGTTTCTCCTTTTAAGTCCTATTGGTTTTTACTTTATGTATTTTCAAACACTGGTTTACATGCCTATACACTTATGATTAGTATGTCTGTTAGGCTTCTTCTTAATTATTAAATGTTTCTTTTTATCCTGATAATATTTCCTATTTGGAAGTTTACTTTCTCTAGTATTGACATAACTACTTCAGCTTTCTTACACATAGTGTTTGCATAGTATATGTTATCCCATCCTTTTACTTTTTTTTGAGATGGGATCTTATCCTGTCACTCAGGCTGGGTATAATGGTGTGATCTCAGCTCACTGCAACCTCTGCCTCCCGGGACTCAAGCAAACTTCCCAACTCAGCCTCCTGAGTAGCTGGGACTACAGGTGTGAAATCACCACACCTGACTATTTTTTTGTATTCTTGGTAGAGAGGGGATTTTGCCATGTTGCCCAGGCTGTTCTCAAACTCCTGAGCTCAAGAAATCTGCCCACTAATTGCTGGGGTTACAGGTGTAAGCCACTGTGCCCAGCCTCCATCCTTTTACTTTTAACCTGAGCCTTTATATTTCAAGTGAGTTTCTTGAAAATATCATATAGGTGGGTTTTGATTCTTATCCATTCTGATGATCTCTGCAATTTAATTTGAATGTTTAAACCATTTACATTTAATGTGATTGTTGTTATGGTTTTGTTTAAATTTATCACCTTGCTATTTGTTTTCTGTTTATCCTATATCTCCTTTGTTCATCTTTTCCTCCTTTCTTGACTTCTTCTGAATTTTTTGTGATTGCATTACTTCTACTATTGTTTTATTGGCAATAACTCTTTGTTTTGTATTTTTGGTGGCTGCAGTGAGATGTATAATATATATCTTTCACTTACAACAGTTATCTTCAAAAAAATTTTTATTACTTCATATTTAGTGTAAGAACTTTACTATGCATTCATCAAGTTTCATCTTCTATCTTTTGTGGTATTTATACATATTATAAGACTCACAATATATTGTTATTATTTTTCTTTTAAGCAGTTATTTATCTTCTAATTTTTTTTTAACATTTTCTTATATTTACTAACACTTTTACCTAGTGTTCTTTATTCCTTTGTGTAAGTACAGATTTTCATCTGGTATCATCTTTCTTCTGTCTGAAGAACTTCCGGTAGTACAGGTTTGTTGACGTATTATCTCAACTTTCGTCTGTCTCAGCAATCTTTATTTTGCCTTCATTTTTGAAAAATATTTTCCTTGGACATAGAATTCTAGATTGACAGTTGTTTTCTTTCATCATTCTAAAAATGTTATATCATGAAAAGCAAGCCCTTGAGTTTTGCATTACACAGCCTACATTACCATATGTGATTATACCATTTCCCCATGGATATTTCAGGGCCTCTCTACTATTAGTGATAAAGATATGTCCTCTTCCTTCCATTCTTCTTGTATACATCTAGTTTCCTATTGGCAACTCCAGATAAAATACACACACACAGACACACACACACACACACAATTGTACACACACTCAAATGTTTCCTTGATCAAACTATAATTCTCAGAGGCAGTGTGGTTTAATTCTCTGTGAAAGCAGAAAACACTTTCCTCAAGTCAGTGTTATCTGCCTGAATGCAGTGCTTTATATAACTCTGCAGAGCAGATTCAACTCCCTTTTTCTGATATTTTGGATTCATTCCATCCTATTTGTAACCTGTACACAAGAAATTGGATTAATAGATAAGAGATTAATCGAGTAATAGTAGGAATAGATAACAAAATAATCTTCAACTTCTTCTTTTGCTTACATAAAGAACTGTCGGGCATGGTGGCTCACGCCTGTAATCCCCGAACTTTGGGAGGCTGAGGTAGGTGGATCACCTGAGGTCAGGAGTTCAAGACCAGCCTGACCAATATAGTGAAACCCCAGTTATAAAAAATAAAGAAAGAACTGTCAAAATTTTGAAATTACACTATTCTCTTATATTGGGCCACATCAAGTTCTTATTCTGCTTCTAATCCAAGGAGATAACTAGATATTTGCTTGTTTTTCACTTTCAGATAAATTTGTGTGATATCTTTCCTCCTTCCTTAAAGATGGGACTGATTAGTCTCTCCTTTGGGATCCCATTGCTCTCTGAGGCTCAATCCTAACAACTATAACACTTCAGTGTATTTCTTTATGTACATACCACTTTTTATTTGATATATTTCTAGAAGAGTCTATAATTGATTACTATATTTATAGAACATTACATGAGGTATGGGATATATTTACCTAAGAAACATTTGTTGAATGAATGACTGAATGAATGAGACATTAGGCAATTATTTTGGAGTTTTTTTCTGAATGCCAAAATTAATCAAGGATGTGTTCAAAGAGTTTTGATTTTTGCAATGTCAGTGTGATTTCATAATATGCGTAGCCAGTCTATTTTGGGAAGCCAATATGAAAAGTAAAGCAGTGAGCCTGTTTTGAAAAATAAACCTGTGATCTCTAGGAGAAATATTCCCATGTGATTAAAACACTTGGAGAAGTCATTTAATCTGCTTTCTGAGAATGTCTGCTGTTTAAAAATATAAAAAATCCAGTAGAAATTGAAGATGAAGAGTATTTCATTTTAAGTGTTTGAAGTATTTAATGTGTGAGGCCAAACTGTGACATAAAAATGCATGAAAATGAAGGGGAAACATGATAATGGCAACAATCCTTTGAAAATCCAGACCTATTCACATAAGCCTCCAGATTGGAGCCCTCTATAGGAATCAGGAAATTAAGGCAGAAGAATCTCTGCTCTCTCCCCTTTTCCATTGCACAGAGTCAGAGTGGAATGCCTTGGCATAACCTTAGAGACCAATAATTTGTCCAGTCAAGATATAAAGTTAATCTTAGGAATGAACAGCAGCTCACTGACTCTTCATAACAGTCAACATAAAACCTGGTTTATTTTATAAGCTGGTAAGATATGCATTAGCAATTTCCAGAGTTACTATTACAGAAGCAACTAAATAGGACTCAGGTATATGAAACATTTGGAAAAGAACATGGAAACAGAGAACATGGCTCTATGCATGTTTCCAAAGGACTCCTAAAACTCTTGGATTTATTAGAGTTAAACAGGGATGTTCAAAATTTGGTACAATTTAGCTTGGGAGCTGTTTGTACTGAGAGAAATTTGGCAAGGACTACAAACTAGGGACTCGGACTTAAATTTGTTTTTTAGAAAAGGAACAATCTTGCATGTTAAGAGGACACAGAATTAACACTATTCTGGCCATTCTTTGGTCACATCTGTGCTGCAGATTTGGCTGTTAGTTGAGTGGTTGCATTGCCTAGTCCTAGATCTGGGAAAACATAGTCATGAGTTATTATGATTATAAATGATCTAAGTAAATGCATGCATATGTGTTTAAGCACAAGCATGCACCTCCTCATAAATGGTGCCACAGTTCTAACACAAGTTATACTTTGTGGGTTGTTATTCACATTTTTGTTTTTTCCTCCAACAAAGGACTGTAATTCAGAAGTTATTCAAAAAGTAGTTGTAGCTAGATCCAGAAATTCAGAAGCTCTCAGGACACTGTATACTTTAATTTGATAACTCTATTTTTTGGGTATATATGCTTTAGTTTATTACATTTTACTACCTTATGGAAGCAAATCAGATTGTATTTAATATAGTTCTGGAGCACATACAGCTGATAAGTTTGTTCAGGTATCATTTGTAGGACAGTAATAGCCTTTTTAGCATGTGGTATTAGATCTTAGCCTTTAACTGAGAGGTCTGAGTGGTAGTCTTCAGTATGTCCTGTCTTGGAGGCATGCAGCTGCATGTATATCAGACTGTACTTCCAATCATGAATCTTCAAAATAGAGCACACCTCATGCACAAGTAGGAATTATGTCTTTGATTATATTTTAAAACATTTTAAGTCCAGAAGTCCAGCTTCCCTTATATCTGTCTCTGAGAGACTAATTATCATGTTCTGACCTTTTTGAATATTTTGCACAGTGATTTAGAGTGTTCTCTGGAGTTAAAGAACTTGACTTTGTGAGTTGGTATTCCTACTTACACGGTCTCTATTTTCTCATTTGTAATATATGGCTATCAATGATGTCTATAGCATAAGGTTATTTTGTGGAGCCTGTAAAGTGCTTCTCACTGTGCTTGGTACCTGGTAAGCACTCAGTAAACCTGTGAGCCTTATTACAATTAAAACAATTATTATTATACTACAAGAAGGTCTTAAGCAATCTCTGTCTTCTATTTACTCTCCAGTCTGCTGAAATACTGGTAAATGTTCAGTTTCATGGAAGATCAAGTAAATGTAAATTGCCATGTTATGTGCATCTCAGATACAGGGAAAAAGGCCAGATGTGGCCATAAATTTCACTGAGGCTTTATTTCTTAAAAGCATAATGATATAAGAAAGCTAAGTCAAATAAAGAACTTATGAAATCAGCACTATTTTAATATCACATTGGCAATTACATGGGATTATCCTAGCGTGATTTCCAAATGACTTTCTTTATCACCCCCAAACCAGAGCATTTTGTACACACACAGGCAAATACTTGCATGAGAACATGTAACATTTAGTTATTGATTTAGGAACAAAGCTTCCCCAAAGGAGTTTTAAAAACTGCTACGTCCCAGCATGCCATTCTATATTTTACATCCATTTTTTGAGTCAGCAGAAATGTGTGTAGAATCATATAAAGTCTGAATACTCCCCTGTTAGTACATGAAGTCAGAGCCCACACATGGGGGTTGGTGTGAATTACTTATCCTATCCTAGGTCTGGAATATATCATTACCACAAAATTCATTGCCTATGCAATCATCAGGGCTGATGGTAATATAATAGCTGGGGCATGAAACCGCCATAAATTGTCAGGATTATCTAGTGTATGGTGCATCAGACACAGAGGTATTGCCTTCTGATCTCTGGAGAAGCAATAGCATACTGTAGGCTGGGCAGCAGGCCACTAATGTGGAGCTAAAAATTTGAATTGTTCTTTTGTCACTGACCTGTGATATAATCTGTAGCTAGTCATGTGGCTTCTTTGTATGTATGTATGGCCTATCAATATGCTTGCAAACAGTCTTTAGAGTAGATATTAAGGCAAACTAGAAAATTTTGTTTCAACGTCTTCTGATTAGAAGGATCAAATTAACAAACCATTGCAGTAGAGGGAAAAGGTGATCCAGCCTCACTTAGCACACCAAAATGTTGTGGGAGAATGACAATAAACTAGCTACTCAACTTTCTTTATACCATGGAATGGCATTCCTGAAGATTCATCTGGTTGGTACAGATCCTTTGGCCTCTTTCAGTGGCTCTCAGGCTGCTCAGTGCAATGAGGAATAACAGGGATCAGTGTAATACAATAGTAAAGAACTTGGACTTTGGAGACAGATGGTCAAGGGGTGGGATCCCAACTGTGTAATTTACCATGGCATGACTTTACACAAGTCAGTTCACCTTTTCAAACTGTCTCCTCATCTTTAAAAATGGGAAAAAATAGTGGGATCTTTTTATGATATGGATATTTGGATAATATAAAATCTTTGGCATATATATGTATACTTCATAGTCAGCTGTCAATAAATGTAAGGTGATGTTATCATTACGCATTCAAAATGGATGTGGTAGTTACCATTTTAGATCATGAAACTGTAGCCCACGCCTCAAAGGTCTTAATCTCCAGGGTATTCTGAGGTTTACGTGCCAGGAAGGGTCTAGGAGCCCAGGAAGTCATAATGAGACTTTGAGAATATTAGATGGTCAGTTAATGTAAGCTTTATGAGGTATTGTGGAGAATCTCCAATCCTGAAACAGTTTAATAATAATTACTCCCAAAGGTTACCGTGAGATTTAAATGGCATAGGGTACACAATATAAGGAATACACTGCTTGACCTGTAGTAGGCTCTCAGCAACAACAATTTCCTTCTCCTTTTTTTTTTTTTTAACAACTATCAAGGCAAGATGTTTATGTCTCCTTTCGTTTCTCAGGTGCATGTGCCTTGGGCCTCTGCAGCTTAGGTTTGTCTCAGGGCAGCTGGTGCCACTGTAGGAACTGGTGGTATCCCAGGAGTTCACAGCAGATGCCTGGGCCTAAGATGGACTTCACCTGGAGGACTTCTAGGATATTGGATTGGCTATAAGATTACTTTGAAGAGCACAATCCTATAAGAGGGAAACAGTGTGATATACCAGGAAGATCCTAAGGAAGACTACTCAGAAGTGTTGTGTTCTAAGTATAGTAGTTCTACCACTTACTGGCCTTTTGACCTGAGTGCTTTACCAATAATCTCCAAGATGGCTGACCACTAGCAGCTTAGGCTTGTAGCTCCAGTGAAAGTGCAGAGAATGAGAGGACACCACACTTTCAGACGAATTTTTGTTGCTCAAGGACCAGGAGATTCCCAGTGGAGGATCCCCACGGGTCGCCAGCATGACACTTGCAGCCGGTGCTGCGGTTTTGCCGGTGCCCTGGTGCAGCAGTTCTTGGTGCAGAGTAAACGGGACTGGTTCCCTTTTTGGCTGACGTTTGGAGCTGATTGAAGAAGGGATTCAGGAGGGAAGCCAGATGGGAGACTCCCAGACAGAAAAGCACTAAGAATCTGGATGCCGCTGTTTTAGCTGGTGCAGTGGGTTGCTCAGATTTCGGCGCTGGGAATTAACAAGTGGATGTCCACTAAGAGACTTAATTTGAAAATTGGTAATTACAAAGATGACAGGTGGATAAATTTACAATGATGGGAAGAAACCAGCATAAAAAGGCTGAGAATACTCATCAACAGGGGAACAAGGCCTGATGGAGAAAGAGTGCATTCCATTAACAGAATCAGGCTTCAGAAGGTGGATAATAAGAAACTTCTGTGAGTTAAAAGAACATGTTCTAGCCCAATGTAAAGAAACTAAGAACTTTGAAAAAAGATTTGATGAAATCCTAACGAGAATAGACAATTTAGAGAGGAATGTAAGTGAATTAATGGAACTGAAGAATACTATACGAGAATGCCTAGAAGTATGCACAGGTTTTAACAGTTGAATTGATTAAGCAGAAGAAAGGATATCAGAGGACAAAGACCAACTTAATGAAATTAAACGAGAAGATAAGATTAGAGAAGAAAAAGTAAAAAGGAATGAGCAAAGTCTCCAAGAAATGTGGGACTATGTGAAAAGACCTAATTTACGTTTGATAGGTGTACCTGAATGTCATGAAGAGAATGAATCCAAGCTGGAAAATATTCTTCAGGATATTATTCAGGAAAACTTTCCTAACCTAGTAAGGTGGGGTAATACTCATCTCCAGGTAATACAGAGAACACCACAAAGATATTCCTCAAGAAGAGCAACCCCAAGACACATAATTGTTAGATTTACCAGGGTTGAAATAAAGGAGAAAATTCTAAGGGAAGCTAGAGAGAAAGGTCAGGTTACCCATAAAGGGAAGCCTATCAGACTTACAGCAGATCTCTCAGCAGAAACCCTAAAAGCTAGAAGAGAGTGGGGGTTAATATTCAATATCCCCAAAGAAAAGAATTTTCAACCCAGAATCTCATATCCAGCCAAACTAAGCTTTATAAATGAAGGAAAAATAAAAGTTTTCAAGAACAAGCAAGCACTCAGAGATTTCATCACCACCAGGCCTGCTTTGCAAGAGCTTCTGAAAGAAGCACTACACACAGAAAGGAACAACCAGTATCAGTCATCCCAAAAACGTACCAAAAGATAAAGAGTATCTCCATAATGAAGTATTTATATCAACTAATGGGCAAAATAGCCAGCCAGCATTTAATGACAATATTAAACTCACAAATATCAATATTAATCCTGAATTTAAATGGATTAAATGCCCCAATCAAAGACACAGACACGCAAACTGAATAAAAAGTCAAAACACACTGGCACTCTGTATCCAGATCCATCTCATAAGCAAGGACACACAAAGACTCAAAACAAAAGGTTGGAGGAAGACTCACCAATCAAATGGAGAGGAAAGAAAAACAAAACAAACAAATAAAGCAGGAGTTGTAACTTTCGTCTCTGAAAATGTAGACTACAATAGTAACCAAGACTAAAAGAAACAATGAAGGACATTACATAAAGATAAAAAGATCAATGCAACAATAGGAGTCAATGATCATAAATATATATGTACCCAATATAGGGGCACCCAGATATATAAGACAAGTTTTCAATGATTTATAAAAAGACTTGGACTCCCACATTATAATAGCAGGAGACTTTGACACCACATTGTTAATATTCAATGGATCAACAAGATAGAAAATTAACAGAGACATTTATGATTTGAACTCAGACCTGGAACAAGTAAACTCAGTGAATATTTATAGAATTCTTCACCCCAGGTCCACAGAACATACATTTCTTTTTTTTTAGTATCACATTACACCTATTTTGAAAGTGACCACATAAATGGAAGCAAATCACTCTTCAGCACTTGCACAGCATTTCACAAATTTAAACGAAATATTGGTTGGCTGTTTATTTGTTGTTTTCTTTCTTTATTCCTTCCTGTCTCTGCTGTTAAGCACAATCATCAGCATAAAAGAGGTTTTTAATACCTATTTCTAGATTGCATTCTAGCCTGGGCAATAGAGCAAGACTCCTGTTCTCTCTCCCCCTTCTCTTTCTCTTTCTTTCTTAAAAAAAAAAAAAAAAAAAAGAAGCCTTAGTCATCACCCTGTTTTATAACTCAGAATATGTTACGTTTTTCTTTTTAAACCTACAAGGCTACTAAACTCATTTAATATAAACACCTAAAAAAAATCTCCTTGGATTGGAAAAATGTGGCACATATACACCATGGAATATTATGCAGCAATCAGAAATGATGAGTTCGTGTCATTTGTAGGGACATGGATGAATCTGGAAAACATCATCCTCAGCAAACTGACACAAGAACAGAAAATGAAACACCGCATATTCTCACTCATAGGTGGGTGATGAAAAATGAGAACACATGGACACAGAAAGGGGAGTACTAAACACTGGGGTCTATTGGGGGGAAAAGGGGAGGGCCAGTGGGAGGGGGAGGTGGGGAGGGATAGCCTGGGGAGAAATGCCAAATGTGGGTGAAGGGGAGAAGAAAAGCAAAGCACACTGCCATGTGTGTACCTACGCAACTGTCTTGCATGCTCTGCTCATGTACCCCAAAACCTATAATCCAATAAAAAATTAAAAAAAAAAAAAAAAAGATCGGGACTGTTTAAAGCAAAAAAAAAAAAAAATCTCCTAAATTTTATTTTATTATCCTTTAAATGGGGGAAATGTTCTATGTCATAGAGTCTATGGTGATAGTACAAAAACAAAATATGAAAATGTGGCTTAAAGTGCTTTGATGATTGGAAAGCATATAAGGAAATGGAAGATGGGAAAGGAGTTTGTTGTAACCCACCTGGAGCTCCTTACATGTGTCAAAGCTAGATCTCCACCATGTTGCCTGAAGTGGTTGTGGATGCAGTCAAACTCAGGTTCGTCCCTCCTGCATCCTCTACTTGCACTCCTCATATGTCTAAACTTTAGAAAGCCCCTCAATTCAAATGCAGTCTTTTTCATTAAGCCTTTTCGATCCCCTGTTCTCACCTCCTCAATGCTGAAATGAATTGCTAAAGTCACTAAATATTTATAATAGCATATTCGTATGACCACAGTCCAATAGAAATATAATGTGAGCAACATCTAAAATTCTACGTTTTCTTGTTGCCACATGAAAATGTTAAAAAGAAATAGGTTTAAGTAATTTTAATATTTTAATCAATCATATTCAATATGTATTTTACATAATTGAATAAAATATTTGAACTTTTTATTCCAAATATTATAATTTCAACATGTAATCAATATAAAAATTACTGTTGGAAAACACTATTCAGGATATTATTCAGGAGAACCTCCTCAACCTGGCAAGACTGGCCAACATTCAAGTTCAGGATATACAGAGATACTCCTCAAGAAGAGTAACCTTGAGACACATAATCATCAGATTCACCAAGGTTGAAATGAAGGAATAAATGTTAAGGGCAGCCAGGGAGAAAGGTTGAGTTACCCACAAAGGGAAGCCCATTAGACTAACAGCAGATCTCTCTGCAGAAACTCTACAAGCCAGAAGAGAGGAGCCAATACTCAACATTCTTAAGGAAAAGAATTTTCAACCCAGAAATTTATATTCAGTCAAACAGAATTTTGCTTGCCTGTAAAGAAGAAATTAAATTCTTTACAGACAAGCAAATTTGAGAGATTCTGTCACCACCAGGCCCACCTTATAAGAGCTCCTGAAAGAAGCACTAAATATGGCAAGGAAAAACCAGTACCAGCCACTGCGAGAACATATGAAATTGTAAAGACCATCGACACTATGAAGAAACTGCATCAACTAATGGGCAAAATAACCAGCTAGTATCACAATGAGAGGATCACATTCACACATAACAATATTAATCTGAAATGTAAATGGACTAAATGCCCCAATTAAAAGACACAGACTGGCTAATTGGATGAAGAGTCAAGATTCATCAGTGTGCTGTATTCAGGAAACCTATCTCATGTGCAAACACACACATAGACTCAAAATAAGGGGATGGAGGCATATTTACCTCCATATGGAAATGGAAAGTGAAGAAAAGTAGGGGTGGCAATCCTAGTCTCTGATAAAACAGACTTTAAACCAACAAAGATGAAAAAAGACAAAGAAAGGCATTACATAATTGTAAAGGGATCAATGCAACAAGAAGAGCTAACTATCCTAAATATATATGCACCCAATACAGGAGCACCCAGCTCCATAAAGCTAGTTATTAGAGACCTACAAAGAGACTTAGACTCCTACACAATAATAGTGGGAGACTTTAACACCCCACTGTCGATATGAGACATATCAACAAGATAGAAAATTAACAAAGATATTCAGAACTTGAACTCAGCTCTGGACCAAGCAGACCTAATAGACATCTACAGAACTCTCTACTCTAAATCAACAGAATACATTCCTCTCAGCACCACATCATACTTATTCTAAAATTGACCACATAATTGGAAGTAAAATACTCCTCAGCAAATGCAAAAGAAGAGAAAACATAACAATCAGTCTCTCAGACCACAGTACAATCAAATTAGAACTTAGGATTAAGAAACTCACTCAAAACTGCACAACTACATGGAAACTGAACAACTTGCTCCTGAATGTCTATTGGGTAAGTAACAAAATGAAAGCAGAAATAAATAAGTTCTTTGAAACAAATGAGAACAAAGACAGAATGTACAAGAATCTCTGGGGTGTTTAGAGGAAAATTTATAGCACCAAATGCCTGCAGGAGAAAGAAAGAAAGATCTAAAATTGACATGCTAACATCACAATGGAAAGAACTAGAAAAGCAAGAGCAAACAAATTCAAAAGCTATCAGAGAACAAGAAATAGCTAAGATTAGAGAAGAACAGAAGATAAAGACACAAAAAAACCCTTCAAAAAAATCAGTGTTTCCAGGAGCTGGTTTTTTGAAAAGATTAACAAAATAGACCACTAGCCAGACTAATAAAGGAGAAAAGAGAGAAGAATCAAATAGACACAATAAAAAATGATAAAGATATCACCACTGATCCCACAGAAATACAAACTACCATCAGAGAATACTATAAACACCTCTATACAAATAAACTAGAAAATCTAGAATAAATAGATAAATTCCTGGACACATACACCCACCCAAGACTAAACCACGAATAAGTAGAATCCCTTAATAAATCAGTACCAAGTTCTGAAATTGGGGCGGGGCAGTAGTTAATAGCCTACAACCCAAAAATAAAGCCCAGGACCAGACGGATTCACAGCCAGATTCTACCAGAGGCAAAAAGAAGAATTGGTACCATTCCTTCTGAAACTATTTTAAACAGTAGAAAAAGAGGGACTCCTCCCTAACTTATTTTATGAGGCCAGCAACATGCTGATACCCGAACCTGGCAGAGACACTACTAAAAAAGAAAATTTCAGGCAAATATCCCTGATGAATACTGGTGCGAAAATCCTCAATAAAACATTGGCAAACCAAATCCAGCAGCACATCCGAAAGTTTATCCACCACGATCAAGTTGGCTTCATTTCTGGGATGTAAGGTTGGTTCAATATATGCAAATCAACAAACGTAATCCATTGCATAAATAGAACCAATGATAAAAACCACACGATTGTCTCAATAGATGCAGAAAAGGCATTCGATAAAATTAAACACCCCTACATGCTAAAAAATCTCAATAAATTAGGTATTGATGGAATGTATGTCAAAATAATAAGAGCTATTTATGGAAAACCCACAGCCAATATCATACTGAATGGGCAAAAACTGGAAGCATTCCCTTTGAAAACTGGCACTAGACAAAGATGCCCTCTCTCACTACTCCTATTCAACATGGTACTGGAAGTTCTGGCCAGGGCAATCAGGCAAGAAAAAGAAATAAAGCATATTCAAATAGTAAGGGAGGAATTCAAATAGTCTCTGTTTGCCAATGACATGATTGTATACTTAGAAAACCCCATTTTCTTAGTCCAAAATATCCTTAAGCTGATGAGCAACTTCAGCAAAGTCTCAGGATACAAAATCAGTGTGCAAAAATAGCAAGTGTGCAAAAACCACCTTACACTTCATATGGAACCAAAAGAGAGCCCACATAGCCAAGACAATCCTAAGGAAAAAAAAAAAACAAAGCTGGAGGTATCATGCTACCTGACTTCAAACTATAATACAAGCCTACTGTAATCAAAACAGCATGATACTGGTACCAAAACAGATATATAGACCAATGGAACAGACAGAGGCCTCAGAAATAATTCCACACATCTACATGCACGTGATCTTTGACAAATCTGACAAAAACAAGCAACGGGAAAAAGATTCCCTATTTAACAAATGGTGTTGGGAAAACTGGGTAGCCATATGCAGAAAACTGAAACCGGACCCCCTCCTCACACCTTATACAAAAATTAACTCCAAATGAAATGTAAGTCCTAAAACCATGAAAACCCCAGAAGAAAATTTAGGCAATACCATTCAGGACATAGGCAGGGGCAACAACTTCATGTCTAAAGCACCAAAAGCAATGGCAACAAAAGCCAAAATTGACAAATGGGATCTAATTAAACTAAAGTTGTTCTGCACAGCAAAAGAAACTATCAGAGTAAACAGGCAACCTACAGAATGGGAGAAATTTTTTTGCAATCTATCCATCTGACAAGTGCTAATACCCAGAATCTACAAAGAACTTAAACAAATTTACAAGATAAAAAAAAAAAACATCAAAAAGCGGGTGAAGGATATAAACAGACACTTCTCAAAGGAAGACATTCATATGGCCAAGAAACATATGAAAAAATGCTCATTATCACTGGTCATTAGAGAAATGAAAATCAAAACCACACTGAGATATCACTTCACACCAGTTAGAATGGTGATCATTAAAAAGTTAGTAAACAACAGATGCAGGAGAGGATGTGGAGAAATAGGAATGCTTTTACACTCTTGGTGGAAGTGTAAATTAGTTCAACCATTGTGGAAGACAGTGTGGCAATTCTTCAAGGATTTAGAGCCAGAAGGGCCATTTGACCCAGAAATCTCATTACTGGGTATACACCTAAAGAATTATAATTCATGCTACTATAAGGGCACATACACACATATATTTATTGCAGCACTGTTCACAAAAGCAAAGACTTGGAACCAACCCAAATGCCCATCAGTGATAGACTGGATAAAGAAATTGCAGCATACAGACACCACGAAATAGTATGCAGCCATAAGAAGGATGAGTTCATGTCCTTTGCAGGGACACAGATGAAGCTGGAAACCATCATTCTCAACAAACTAACACAAGAACAGAAAACCAAACACCTCATGTTCTCACTAATAAGTGGGAGTTGAACAATGAGAACACATGGACATAGGAAGGAGAACATCACACACTGGGGCCTGTCAGGAAGTCGGGGGGAGGGAAGGGATAGCATTAAGAGAAATACGTAATGTAGATGACAGATTAATATGTGCAGTGAACCACCATGTCATGTGTATACCTATGTAACAAACCTGCATGTTCTGGATGTGAATCCCAGAAATTAAAGTATAATAATAAAAAAATTAATGAGCTATTTTACCTATTTTTTTTCTATTGAGTCTTCAAAACCCAGTGCATACGTTACACTTACTGTACATCTCAGTTTGGACACACTACATTTCATGTGCTCAATGGCCACTTGTTGGTGGTAGCTACTATATGCCTTTCATGTGTGTGTCTTGTGTTTGAAGTATTTTTATAAGTGTTACAGATAGGTCATTATTAGACTGTCAACTTTGAGGATGGGGTCCTTGTATGATTTGTCTTTTTCCCTCACACAGCATTTTGCATAAAACGGGCACTCGCTCAGTGGGTTGAATGAATCAATATATTAACAAAGAAACGAATGAATGAATGAAAACTCATAAAGAGCCAGTTTCCTTTTTTCATCTAAAAATTTGCCAAGCTGGAATTGTTCGAAATGTTTATTATAGTCACATGATCTCTTAGTATTAAACTTCTACTACTTGATTCAACCAATATTTAGCAAGTACTTAACAAATTGTGCTAAGTACTACAGGTATATCATTGAATAAAAACACAATTATTGCTCTGAATGATCTTAAGTTTAGTGGTTCCTAAGTTAGAGATAAATTTCAATTTTCTGTGTACCAGTTTTAAAAAGAAACAACTCATCATGCTGTTCAGTAATTTAGGATCTTACACAACTAAAGAGTTAAATGCATTTGTTTAAAGATTTATCATTTTAGCTGTGCCAAACAACTTTCATAAAATATGTGAGTTTTTTCCCATATTCCATCATTTTAGAGGTGAACAAAATGAGGGAGTATTTTCAATTCACATTACTAACTTGCAATAAGTTATCCCTAAGGGACTTAAGAACTAAATATTATTTTGTGCTTCATGGAAAATAATTGACACTGAGTGCTGTAAATATATCAAGGACCAATCCAGTTCAGTGGCTTGGTCACATAAATTCCTCAGGGGAGTTTCAAAATCCATGTTCTGGCCCAGAATCCCTAATTATGTCTTTGGACTTTTAGTAGAAAATGTTTACTTGTCTGAGGTCTTTCCTGAATTGGGAATTCTTTGAGGGTCAAGGGTCTATCTATCTATCTATCTATCATCTATGTATGTATGTATATATGTATCTATCTATCTATTGTCTATGTATGTATGTGTCTATCATCTATGTATGTATGTATATATGTATGTATCTATCTATTGTCCATGTATATATGTGTCTATCATCTATCATCTATGTATGTATGTATATATGTATGTATCATCTATGTATGTATCTATCATCTATCTATGTATCTGTCTATCTTTTTCTCTCTACCTACTTATCTACCTGTCTTAGTCTATTTTGTGCTGCTATAACAGAATACCTGAGACTGTATAATTTATAAAACCAGAGACATTTCTTATAACTCTGAAGACTGGAAAGTGAAAGATGGAGAAGCCCATGTCTGATGAGAACCTTCTTCCTGTGTCATCTCATAACAGAAGGCAGAAGGGCAAGAGAGCATGTGTGCAAGAGAAAGAGAGGGGGTAGAAGAGAAGGAAAGGGGGATGAACTCATCTTCATCCTTTTATCAGGAATTCATTTGTGAGGGCAGATTCCTCATAATCTAATTACCTCTTGAATGTCCTGCCTCTCAATATGGTTGCACTGGGGATGAAGGTCACAACACATGAATTTTGCAGACACATTCAAACCCTAACACTATTAATCTACCTATCTATTTACCTACCTATCTATCATCTATTCAATTGTACACCTAGCACAATTTCTGGCACATAAATTGGGACTTGCATAAATATGTTAAGAGAATAATGCAAAGTAAAATCCATGATGACTTTCATTTGTGGTTTTTTACATAAATCCTCTGAGATAAGTAATCTGCATTTGCCAGATGAGGAGAAAATGTGAATGACTAAGATTGCACACTATTATACTCTTTTTCACTGACTAACTATATCCACAGGTTTGTGGTGTACTTTCCTATGATGTTTTTATTTCCTCACACCTTTTCCTCTTCATATGATTCACATTGTTACAACTCTTACATATTAATCATTTCGAAACCACAGTACTCTGAATCACTGATGGGTCCTGGGTTACAATGAAATACATCCGCTAGGAAATGAGAGCACTTCTAGGAAACATCTTAGTGCCACGTGCCTCTTTTGATAGGGATCCAGCCTATCAGTCTGGGTCCATCTAGAGCAAAGTGCTAGAATAGATCTTCAGTATTCCTGTAGGTTGAGTGAGAAGTGCAAGAACATTTATTAATACTGGCAACGTTTCTCCAGCCTGTTGCATGACTGTGGACGTACTGCCTTTTAACCTTATTTCAATCACTTATAATTTTTATAATGAAAGGTTATAAATCAGAGTATATGACTGAGGAATGAGTTTTTACACAGCAACTCTACAGTGGACATCAGACTTTTCCTTTTCCTGCTCAAGGTTCATTTGCATGTCATCAAAGGCTGAATTTCTGTGGTTTGTTTCTAGACATAAAAATCGGTTGTCAAAGCCTCTTAGGCTGAAAGCCTTTAATCTTTATCTAACCATCTTAACATGGGTTATGTTTGTTTTGATAAACATACTAGTAAAAGATTTTAAGCAGTTTGGGCTCTGTGAGAGACAGATATACTGTCTGAATAACTGAATGGATTACTGGAAGGCTCTAGAGTGGATGTTTTACTGGTTGTGAAATCAAAGGCTGTTATAATCTCGGTTGATATTTAAGTGTCACAATATGCTGCCTACAGACTAGGAAGGTTACACGTCAATCTAAAATTCTAAGTACTTGATATCATTATGTATTATTACTCACCATTAGTATCTCAGTACTTTCGTTTTTTCCAGTTAAAGAGAATTTGTTTTTAATTTTAATTCTTCTCTTAAAAAGTATGTAATAGCTGAGTCAATTCTTTGGAAACATTTACATTTTCTCCTGGATTATAAAGCTCTCCAGGATTTCAGCTTCCTCTTGAGCCAGTTTGGTAAAATAACGTATGATGCCAGAGTACTGAAAAGTGGGACTCATGGCTTGTAATCAAAACAACATTATCATTTTGACATGCTCCCAGCAAAACCCCATTCTGGAGGTCTAGTTCTTCCCTGGCTTTGGCCCCATATTTTCCCCCACTGACTCCTAGAAATCTTGTCCCTTTCAGTTATAAGAAGAGTTTCATTTTAGAATTGATATGTCATGCCTACTGTAACAATTAAAAAGCAAACAAAAGCTGGGTCTTTCCCTAATTTAGGGTTGCTTCAGGCCAGCCTACAGGGTGAAGGGATCTGCTGGCTTTCTAGTTCCCCCGCCTTGTTCTTCTCTTTCTCTGCTCTCATGTCCCCAAGTGGTGTTGGACTTCTGCAAGGTTTAAGAAAGATGAGGGCAGTAGAGTCATACTTACAAGATGCAACCGCCATCTGGCCCTCATTTCCTAGAAGCGAGGCCATTGTTTAAATCAAATGGTACCCGGTGAGTGCTGTGTGGACTTTCCAGAGATCTTGCAGGGCCTTCTGGGGCACCTCTCTAGACTAAAGAGGTTGGTCACACGACCTCCCTATGCATGGATATCTCAAATCTGTTTCTGTTCTGGTTTCCAGCCCTGAGAGATATGCTCCTGGGCGTTGTTACAGGTTGCGTTTTATCCCCTAAAAAGATATGTTGAGGCCCTAACTTTTGGTACTTGTGACTGTGACCCTTTTTTGAAATAGGTTTTTTGCAAATGTAATTCACTTAAGATGAGTTCATTAGGGTGGACCCTAATCCAATATGACTGGTGTTCTTACAGTAAGAGAAGACAGAAATGCACAGGGAGCATGTCACGTGACAACAGAGGCAGACACTGGACCAGTGTTATTGCAAGCCAAGGAACACAGGATTGCTGGCAACACCAGAAGCTAGGAGGTCTCAAGGAGTGAGCTTCCCCTAGAACCTTTAGAGAAAGCATGGCCCTACCGACAACTTAACTTTGGGCTTCTAGTCTCTAGAACTGTAAGATAATAAATACCTGTTGTTTTAAGCCATCAAAGTTTGTGGCAAGTTTTCTTGTTCTAGCAGCCCTAGGAAACAGAGCTGTCCATATTTATGTAGATTGTATGATACAGTTGCACAGCTTCCAGTGGCCGCCATTATGGAAGCCAGGAAGAGTCAAGAAAGAGAGTTCTATCAGAGACTCAGAGGCAGCTGAGTAGCCTGGCCAGGCTGACATCTTGATTTCAAATTTTTAGCCTCCAGAAAGAATACATTTCTTTTGTCTGAAGCATCCAGTTTGTCGTACTTGGCAATAGCAGGTCTGGGAGACTATCATGGATGGTATCCCTTCCAACCACTCCATCAAGATATTACCACTGAGAATTTCCCATTCGGTGTCCAGGAATTATGTACATGCAACCCATCCTAAGTGAGAAAGCAGTAACTTCCCAGCTTTGTTGCTGGGCTCTGTTTTCAAGGGTGCATCAGGTAGCAGCCCACTGTGTGTCCTAGACTGCAGGGTACACATTT
Organism: Callithrix jacchus; assembly: GCF_049354715.1. Taxonomy (NCBI): domain Eukaryota; kingdom Metazoa; phylum Chordata; class Mammalia; order Primates; family Cebidae; genus Callithrix; species Callithrix jacchus. The sequence continues at coordinate 156,579,018 of NC_133503.1, forward strand.
TCCCTTATTGGGGTAGGGAGAGGAGCTGACATTGAGTCAACACTCTTTCATTTCCAGCAGCTTCAACCCTTTCGCAGCGTCTCGTGTTGGCATTCAGCTGTGTGGATAAGAAGCCTCTCTTGCAGAATCTGCACAAGTCATTTAGTGCCTCACTTTGGAGATTGGAAATATTGCACCTGTTCTTTTAGTTTCTGACTTTTGGAGCCTTTGTCAAAACTGAGACAGATATTGTTCCATTTCAATATTCTGATTTAAAACTAAATTAATTTCTGCCGGATTTTCAAGTTTATTAATACTGAGTTGGACAGAGTGTTTTTTAAAGTATAAAAAAATTTTCTTTGCACATATTTGTTTTTTTCTCTATTTTTTCTTGATCAAACTTGCTCATCTTTGTTTTGTATTCTGCACTAGTCTCTAAACAAAGAATCATCTTTTCATTTTACTGATAATTCTACTGTTATATTTATTATCAATTTTACTATTTTTCCTTTTAATATTTATTAATTTCTATCATCTCTCTTTGGTTGATTTTTGTGCTTGGCTTCTAGAGTTGAATGCTTATTTGGTTTTTATGCAAAATTTTTTTCTGATAAATGCATTTTTTTTTTGGAGGTGGAGGTATCTGCTTGGCCATGTAGGGGACATGCCCAGCCAATGTTCGCCTGCCTGCCTCACCTTTTCCTCTTTTCTACTTCCTGTGAGGAACTTGCATTTGGTTAGGAGTCTGTCCCAAATTTAGATACATAGGGCTATCATGCTGGTGTTCTAAATAGTATGTTTTAAAATTCCACATGGTTTGTTCTTTAATGCAAAATTTGTTTAGAAGACCTTAGTTTTCCTGCTGATGCTTTGGAAAGCCTGCTGGCCTTTTGTTGTTAGTTTTTGGGTTGCTGACCCAAAAATCTTTAAACATCAAAGTTAAGTTTGATTGGATTTTAGTTTATTGGATTTTAATAAAATTTTATTATATTTAAACAGCTAAAAGGGTCTGCGTGACTATTGCTTTGAAAATTTTTCACTGTTTAAAACAATTTCCCCATGTATGATAAATTTGTGAAGGTTTCATGTGTTTGAAAATCTATTTCTTGGGTACAAAGTTTTACCACAATTTATAGATAAAGCAGTTGAATTATGCATCCTAAATTCTCAATATCTTTAATTTGTTAATTAATATTTAAAGATACACTTGTTAAAATTTCTCACTGTGATTGTGAAATTGTCTATTTTTTTTCTTTCTTTTTTTTTTTTTTTTTGAGACAGAGTCTTGCAAAGTCACCTGGGCTGGAGTGTAGTGGTGCTATCTTGGCTCACTGCAACCTCCGCCTCCCAGGTTCAAGTGATTCTCCTTTCCTCAGCCTCCTAAGTAGCTGGGATTGCAAGTGCCTGCCACCATATCCAGCTAATTTTTTTTTTTTTTTTTTTTTTGTATTTTTACTAGAGACAGGTTTCGCTATGTTGGCCAGGCTGGTCTTGAACTCCTGAACTCGTGATCAGCCCGTCTTGGCCTCCCAACCATTTTTCTTTTAATAAGATTTTTATTTCAAAATAAAGTTATTGGGAACATAAATATAATAACCATAGTAAAGTTTTTTTTTTTTTTTTTGAGATGGAGTTTCGCTCGTTACCCCGACTGGAGTGCAATGGCGCGATCTCGCCTCACTGCAACCTCCGCCTCCTGGGTTCAGGCAATTCTCCTGCCTCAGCCTCCCGAGTAGCTGGGACTACAGGCACGCGCCACCATGCCCAGCTAATTTTTTGTATTTTTAGTAGAGGCGGGGTTTCACCATGTTGACCAGGATGGTCTCGATCTCTTGACCTCGTGATCCACCCACCTCGGCCTCCCAAAGTGCTGGGATTACAGGCTTGAGCCACCGCGCCCAGCCCAACCATAGTAAAGTTTTCATGGGATTCACATTTTATTAAATGAAATAACCATCTTTGTCCCTTTTCAGTAATTTTTATCCTTAATTCTATTTTATCTTGTATTAATATCCCTATATTTGCTCTCCTTTCATTAGCCTTTGCTTTCAATACCTTTTTGCCTTCTTTTATTTTTAACCTCCCTATGTTATGTCATTGTGTTTGGATTTCTGAAAAAAACATCTGGCTGTATCATTTCTCCAGTATGAGAATCTTTGTCTTTTAATATGTAAATTTAACCCAGGAAAATATATCATGATTACTGATAAAATTGATTATGTTCTCAGAACCATACTTTCTGGTTTATCTTTTGTATGCTTCCTTGCTGTTTCTTTTTCTTTTTTTTTAAAGAAAGAAAGAAAGAGAAAGAGAAAAGGGGGAAACAGAACAGGAGTCTTGCTCTATTGCCCAGGCTGGAATGCAATCTAGAAATAGGTATTAGAAACCTCTTTTATGCTGATGATTGTGCTTAACAGCAGAGACAGGAAGGAATAAAGAAAGAAAACAACAAATAAACAGCCAACCAATATTTCGTTTAAATCTGTGAAATGCTGTGCAAGTGCTGAAGAGCGATTTGCTTCCATTTATGTGGTCACTTTCAAAATAGGTGTAATGTGATACTAAAAAAAAAAAGAAATGTATGTTCTGTGGACCTGGGGTGAAGAATTCTATAAATATTCACTGAGTTTACTTGTTCCAGGTCTGAGTTCAAATCATAAATGTCTCTGTTAATTTTCTATTGCATTGATCCATTGAATATTAACAATGTGGTGTCAAAGTCTCCCACTATTATAATGTTGGAGTCCAAGTCTCTTTATAAGTCATTAAGAACTTGTCTTATATATCTGGGTACCCCTATATTGGGTGCATATATATTTATGATCATTGACTCCTATTGTTGCATTGATCTTTTTATCTTTATGTAATGTCCTTCATTGTTTCTTTTAGTCTTGGTTACTATTGTAGTCTGTTTTGTCAGAGACGAAAGTTACAACTCCTGCTTTATTTGTTTGTTTTGTTTTTCTTTCCTCTCCATTTGATTGGTGAGTCTTCCTCCAACCTTTTGTTTTGAGTCTTTGTGTGTCCTTGCTTATGAGATGGATCTGGATACAGAGTGCCAATGTGTTTTGACTTTTTATTCAGTTTGCGTGTCTGTGTCTTTGATTGGGGCATTTAATCCATTTAAATTCAGGATTAATATTGATATTTGTGAGTTTAATATTGTCATTAAATGCTGGCTGGCTATTTTGCCCATTAGTTGATATAAATACTTCATTATGGAGATACTCTTTATCTTTTGGTACGTTTTTGGGATGACTGATACTGGTTGTTCCTTTCTGTGTGTAGTGCTTCTTTCAGAAGCTCTTGCAAAGCAGGCCTGGTGGTGATGAAATCTCTGAGTGCTTGCTTGTTCTTGAAAACTTTTATTTTTCCTTCATTTATAAAGCTTAGTTTGGCTGGATATGAGATTCTGGGTTGAAAATTCTTTTCTTTGGGGATATTGAATATTAACCCCCACTCTCTTCTAGCTTTTAGGGTTTCTGCTGAGAGATCTGCTGTAAGTCTGATAGGCTTCCCTTTATGGGTAACCTGACCTTTCTCTCTAGCTGCCCTTAGAATTTTCTCCTTTTTTTTTTTTTTTACTGCTTATGTGATTAAGTTATTTATTCCTTTTTTCCTCCAAATGATTTGGGAGTAAGGCATCCTAATTCTCAGTGGTTAACCTTAAGTCTTTAATAAATATCATTAAATATATATGGAAAATCAGATTAAAACCACATGAGATACCTACCATCTCATATCAATTAGAATGGCTATTATTAGAAAGTCACAAAACAGGAGATGCTGGTGAGGTTGCAGAGAAAAAGCAACACATATGGTTGGTTGGATGGTCAATTAGTTTAACTATTGTGGAAGACAGTGTGACGATTCCTCGATGACCTAAAAACTGAAATACCATTTGACTTAGCAATCCCACTACTGGATATATATACCCAAAGGAATATAAATCTTTCAGTCATAAAGACACATGCATGTGTATGTTTATTGCAGCACTATTCAAAACAGTAAAAACAAGGAATCAACCTAAATGCTCACAGTGGTAGACTGGACAAAGAAAATATGGTTCATATACACCATGGAATACTAGGCAGCCATTAAGAAAAACTGAGATCATGTCCTTTGCAGGAACATAGATGGAGCTGGAGGTGATTATTCTTAGCAAACTAACACAGCAACAGAAAATCGAAACTACATGTTCTCACCTATAAGTGGGAGCTAAACAATGAGAACACATACATAGAGCAGAAAAACAGAAACTGGGACCTATTGGAGGATGGAGGATGAGAGGTGGGAGAGCATCAGGAAAAATAACTAATGGGTACTAGGCTTAATACCTCAGTAATGAAATAATCTGTTCAACAAACCCACAGGACATGAATTTACCTATATAACAAAGCTTCACATGTATCCCTGAACTTGAAATAAAAGTTAAAGTCAAAAGCTAGAGTCCATCAGCACGTACATATCTCCTCCTAGGATGACAAGAACGTCACCTTTGTTTCTGATATTCCTCCCTGTTCTTCCTTGCCACATGGCCCCCTGCAGCCTCCCAGCTCCCAATCAGCTTCATCTCATTTTTCTCTCTCCATGCAGTGGAGTAGGTGGGTGGGCGGTGGGAGTAACTTCAGGTTCCTCAATTCTTTTGCCTTGCTGTTGGAGGTCTTAAGGCTGAAAGTCATTCAGACTGAAACTAGATAATACAGAACTTTCTCTTGCCAGTACTGACAAACTCTTACAATTACTTTTGATAAATTATTTCCTCTGACACAGTCTTCATCTCTTTTCTACACTTCATCAAAGATTCAGTTCCACGGACCCCAAGAAGACAGCTGTAGAGAGAAAAGCAAGAGGAGTGGAAAAACACCTTTTATGGTGCAACCTTTCAATATTTATTCATTAGTCGATAAACTATAAACAAAATAAAAAGGCAAAACACATAGGCAAAAATTTTTTGTAATACCAAAATATATAAAACCTGAATACCAAGGTCTTATAAAGATATAAGCAATGTAATGTAATGTAAGCAATTATATCAAAGTTTGCTTCTGAAAACTTTAAGAAACAGAACATGACATGAAATACATTATTGAAAAATGCAAATGACTGATATATTTATAAAAAGATGATGAACATCAGTAATAAGTATGAAATATAAACCTAAACCACAGTGAAATTCCATTTTAAAAATTGTGCTTATCAGAGTGGCAAAAAATTTTTAAAGTTAGGGAAAATACCAGATATTGATGAGGATGTGGGAAAACTGTAATTTGGCTTATTGCTGAAAGGACTGTAGATTGTTACAGTCTTGTAGATAGATTAGTATAAACTTTAAAAAATATTTTGGTTATTTCTATTAATATAAAATATAAACAGCCTAAAGAACCAGGATCTCACTGCTAAGAATTGATCTCATAGATACAATATATTGAATATTTAAAGACATTCCCTCTTTCTTTAAACAAATGTTTTTGATTGCTGACTAAATGTCAGGCATATTCTATGCACATGAGGAAACATCAGTGAACAAAACAAAAATCCTGACCAGGTGTGGTGGCTCGCACCTGTACTCTAGCACTTTGGGAGGCCGAGGTGGGTGGGTCACCCCAGGTCAGGAGTTTGAGACCAGCCTGGCCAACATGGTGCAACCTTGTCTCTACTAAAAATACAAACATTAGCTGGGCGTGATGGCATGTGCCTGTAATTCCAGCTAGTCGGAGGCTGAGGCAGGTGAATCTCCGGAACCCAGGAAGAAAAGGCTTCAGTGAGCCAAGATGGCCCCATTACACCTCAACCTGGGCCACAGAGGGAGATTCTGTCTCAGAAAACAAACAAACAAAAAACACAAAAAAAACAAAACAAAGATCCTTGCTGTTGTGGAACATACATTCTTTTGGGGAAAATATCAATAAATGTAAGCAATTATTCTTTAGTCTCAATTTTCATCTCTAGGATGTGATATTTGTCGGAATGGAAGGCATAATCAATGCCTAAGATGTTAATACTGGTAATTCTTTTAAATGTAAAGAAAATATTTTATAAGACTACAGAAATATTTCAGATAACTTGACTAAAACCAAGAGATAAAAAATCTTATGTGACTTATTTTAGATTCAGTGTGTCTTTTTAACATGGTAGCTAAAATTTACATGACAAATCTTATCATAAAATACTTTCCAATTAGCCAATTATCTTATTTCATTTTATAAAATGATGAATTCAATTTAACATTCAACATTAATTAACATTTATTTAATACACTAACATTGAATAATATTCATTTTATATTCTTAATCCTTTATTAATATTTTTATATTTTCAATTTTTTATTAAGAAAAATGTATATGCCATGTGCTAATCTTAACAGTTTTTAACAGTATATACCTTTTTCCTTAACTACCACATGGGAAAGTTTAATCATGATATATAATTAAATTGCTAAAATTATTTTTGATTTTTAGAAATGGTTTTCATTTAATTATTTCTTGAAGGCAAACACTGGAGTTTGATACATAAGCACAGTTATACTCCCCGATTAATGAATATTTACAATTTAGTTACATAAAACATTGAATTTGTTACAAATTAAGTAATGAGATTAATCTTGTTTATAACATATTATAAATAGCTAAATTTCTTATATTGGATTATACCATATAAGTTTGACTTGATTGCTTTTTGTATTTACCTTATAATATTTTTCCTGTATATTTATTTCTCCATGATTTTATAGTCTATAAAACTCATACTAACAGGTTTATTTTAATGTAAAGTTAGCTTTTTTTTCTGCAAGAAAATAAGTCTGACTTAGCTGAAGCACTTGACAACCATTATTGGGTTTGCCAACAAAGTTGTATGATGGAGACTTTCTATAAAGTTACGTGATAAAACTGACAAATCTGCAGCTAAAAAGATATGGCAAAAATGTATTCAAAATACACAAAATAAGAAGAGTCTATTTTAAAAATTACATTGGAGATCAGGCATGGTGCCTCACACCTGTAATACCAGCATTTTGGGAGACCAAAGTAGAATAGCTTAAGCATGGGAGTTCAAGACCAGCTTGGACAACATGGTGAAACTCTGTCTCTACAAACAACGAGACTTAGCCAAGTGTGGTGGCACGTGCCTGTGGTCCTAGGTACTGGGGATGTTGAGGTGGAAGTATCACTTGAGCCTGGGAGGTTGAAGCTGCACTCCAACCTGGCAACAGAGTGACACCCTATTTCAAACAAACAATAAATAAATAAAATAAAAATTATATTGAAAAAGTATTGTACAGTTTATGATAATTTAGGTTTTATATTCTCTGTTAGCATATCATGCTATACAAGAGGCCTCTAACTGAAAGAGTAACAGATTAATTAATAATCATTTGATAAATGTTGGTTATGAGAAAGTGAATGACTCAAATGAATTGGTAATAGATTTTGCAATCAGATGTTTTCTATTCTTTGCATTTGACAATAATTTTAGGAGTTCTTAAACTGTCAGCTCATAGATCAAAATAATTTTTGGTAATAACTATTTGGCAGTGCTAATAATAGAAAATTCTCATTTTTCTTTACTTAGAATGATATTAAGTAGCAAATAAAACCACAAGTTAAGAGTGACGTCTCAGAAAAAAGAAGAACCTTTTGCATATTATCTTTAACAGCACTTCTTCCTGGTTTTGACCAAAGGGTCCCACATATTTATTTTGCCTTGGACCTTGCAAATTGTGTCGCTGATCTTGTTCCTACCTTTCTGGGAATAGGGGAGATGGGAACTGGGGGAGACTGGGAGAGTGGCCACAGCTACCTGGTTGCGCAACTGTTTTGCCAGTGACTGGGTGGTAAGTTCAGTACTGGGTTGGGGAAGCAGACGTTTGATTCCATACCATGTTCTCCAATCTAGCTGTGCCAACACCAAAGTGACAATTTGATCACTGTCTGACTCTAGTGTTGCCTTCTGAAGAGGAAATAGACTAAAATTTCAGCAGAGAATTTTGTCTTCTCTCTCTTAAATAGACTGAAGACCTCAAAGTCTGAGGATGTGTTTGTTGTCAAAGTAAGTAAATGAATTATTAGGGACAGTGGAATACTAGTCCCAGTCTTTTCAAAGAACTTTTATACTTGACATTTCCAGACTCAGGGGGCAGGTTTTGGTAGGAAGATAAGAACTTCTTTGCTGGCTTAGGGATGCTGGAGCCACATAGCATAGTGGCAAAAAGGGAGTATGAGTTTATGGATTCAGCCAGAAGTAAACTCAATCCAAGCTTCTGCTCCTTCCCCAACATATGACTGAATGCTGTTTTTCTCATGCACGTGTAGCTCATAGGCATTTTGCCAGGATGAAAAGGAGCAAGGCTTGGAGTTGCTTAGCACAGTGTATGCTAGAGAAGTCCTCAATAAATAAGTGTTAATTTATCATCATTGGTAAGGGTTGGAAGTAATTTCCACTTAGGAGGGGATGATTCCTGGGCTATTCCCCACTCCTTTTTCATGCTCCCTCCCTAGTCTTCTCATTCCCTATGCCCTTGCTCTCCCTCATCTCCTGAGGGAATCAGTCATCATAACACGGACTTATGAATCATGATTGGATAGGAGAATGTGGAAATATATTCAGAACAACACATTCAGGTAAGATGAACAAAACCGGTGACTCGTAGACGTCCTTCCAGTTGTATTGAATGATTATCAGTACCCTGGTGTTCCACCTCAGTGACCATGTAATGGTACATGGTCCTTCTCCCATCATTCTTTTCTTCCACAAACATTTACTGAGTGTCTATTGAATATTAGGTATTCTCCTTACATTAAAGGAGGTTGTAATCTAAGGGATGAGTGAATATATCATTTTAATGGGGTGTCACAATGCTAGAAAGAGATAGTACTTGGGGAGTCTGTGAGATGTTACCTAATACGGTCAGAATGATTTCTAGAAGACTTCTTAGAATGGATAAAAGGTTACTTGAACCTTGAAGAAAGAATAGAAGTTAACCAAGTGGGTAAAGATGTAGCTGGCAAAAAAAGGGCTTTCAGTGCAAAATATAAAATCCTGGGAAGCTTTACAATTTTAGAGACTAAAAGATTAGACAATAACCACTTGTTTTCTCTTGTTTTACTAAGTGTTTTTTTCATTTATTGCTTTATACATCATGATGTCCAGAAAATAAAAATTAGAGACTAGTTTATGATCGCATAAATGGTGAAAATAAGCTTAGATAAAAAAAGTCTTAGGCTTAAAATGACTTTGTTATGTTTCTCATATACTCAGACATGGTAAAATATTCTACACTAGTATTATTGCTTCATCCCTCTTTATTAAATGGTGCATTCTGTACTTTTTTGTTTTTCTTGAAGAAACATAATTTGATCAAATATGCTTGTGAAACAATGGATTTTTATCAAATGCTACCATTACCTCATTGTAATGACTCTTCACTTGAACCCCTTGACTTTATGTCCTTTTAAATGACTTCTGTTATTTATTTGTGGAAATTCCATTGGGGTGGAATGCACTTTTTATTTTTACTTTCTATTCATGATTTTGATATTTAGTCATACTTCCTCCACAGCTGCATATTGATCACTTATTCTGTTCCAGGCACTGTGTCAGAAACTGGGAATAAAACCACGAACAAGAGTCTGCTCTTAAGCAACTGACATCTAATCTGTGTTTTAGCAGAAGGGTAAGAGGAGGGGCTGAAGCCAAAGTAGGATGGGTGGGAAGTAAGGATACAGAGAGGTAAAGGGCAGTTAAATACAGCCATGATACTGGGGTTTGGGGCCAATGCAGAGGGTGCTTCGGAATACTAAGGGTAGAAAGAAGTAAAGTATCCCAGATGAGATAGTTCATTTAAATGAAACTAAGAAAACATACAATTGTAAGAAGATGTAATATTTACAATTTATGGAGATCCAGTGAAAAATGAGGCACAAGAGGTATAAGTCCATTTTGGATTTTCCAGTCTTAGTCAATCCCCCAGACAACTGTAGACACATGAGAGACCCCAGATGAAACCAACGACACATTGAGCTGCATTCATCCTCAGATTGCAGAATCTTGAACAAACAGATGATTGTTGTTTTAGATCACCATGTTTTGGGGTAGTTTGCTACACTCTAATGGATAACATGAACACCTGGGCTAATTATCATTCAAGTGCAAGTTCCTTCCCAAACCCAGTCTATGGTACCTTTCACCTGAAAAGTCTCTTTCACAGGGTGTGTCATTTTACTATCTCTCAGGTTGCTCCTTGTGTGGAGACTTTGCCATTCTCTAATATGCTCTCTTGCCTTCCCACCTTGCCCAGTTTCAGCAAATACTCATTGGTCTGAAATACTCTGGAATCTATGAAGATCTTCAGGGAGTATGGAAGAGCCCAATTCAAGATGCAATTTTCTTCCTGGTTTTATTTAAATGGAGTTTGCTGTTTTCCAACCCAAAATGCCACAACCAAACAGAAATGTCTCTAATTGATTAAAAGAATTGTGTTTATTGCCAACAAGGAGACATCCTTTCTCAACATAATAAAAGGCGTTTTTCTTCCCTTAGAGCAATTAATTAGATAGGGAGTGTGAACAAGCCTTAGAAACATCTCTAGTTCCATCTGAGGAATGAGTGATAAGCGATGCGATGGCAGGAACCAAGCTTAACTGGGATGAAGGAGAGAGTGTGTTCTTTGAAGGGTCAACGTCTGTATCAGAAGAGGAGCAACTGGGCTGTGTCCTAGAGATTGTTTCCCACATACAATTTAACTTCCTTAAAGGAACTGAGGTATAGGTAAGGGTGGATCACGGGACTATGATCTTTGTCAGGAATATCATTTTTAAAAGTTTCCTTAATTATGTACCCCAAGGTTATGAGTTGTCTCCAATTGTATTTTGCAATAGCAAATGGTAAGTTTTGCTGAGAGAGACAGTTTTAACTCTCACAAGGTAGTTCTCCAGAGTCTTATTACACAATACAAGATTACAGAATCAGCTCTTATTCTGGAAATTTGCAACAGTTTGTGCTCAAGTGACCCTCCCTGAGCTTTGAGTGTTTGGCAAAGGAAGTGAGATATAAGAGGCAAAACAGAGTTCAGCTATTTATTTCTTTATTAACTACATGTAACCTAAACAGAATCCAAATGATGACTCCATAGCAATGAACTAACAGAGATTTTATGAAATATTTGCTCATATAATAATACGATTACATCATTGAAACTTTAGATTTGAAAAAACAGTATAGTCTTATCACTTCTAAGCATTAGTATAAGACAGCTTTGATATCAAGTTCTATTTATATAGCTTACACGGTTCGATTTCTCTGTGAAAAAAGTTTTATTGTGTATTGGACTTTATTCAGGGTGATTTCTGACTTAAAACTGCTTTCTGACAGCATCCTCTATAACTTTGCCCCCTGCCCTTCTGATATGTATCTGCTGGGCAAACCTTTAGTCAACTCGGATGTTTGCCTTTTCTCCTCTTACAACTTGACTGTCAGAAACAGTGATCCCATTTCACAAATAGTACTACTGAAAATTTGTGGATAGCTTTCAGTTCAGTGCAACAAATTTTTTCACTAACTCACCAAAGGAGCTGTTCCAAATTATCAAAATTCTCCTCAAGCACAGGGAACACTGCTACCTTCTTTTCTTTTTACCAACAACTCTTTCAGGCAGAATGTGTCAAGAAAACAAATCACAGGAGGTATTTTGACAGAGAAAACTGAATATAGGAGATTGGTTTCAGAGGGATTGGAAACCTGAAAAAACAGAAGGGAAACTCAGCAATAGCCCAGAGATAATAATTGTAAAAAGCAGCTACCTTTGAGGTGGGAGAGTTCCCTGGCCCCTGCTTCTTGCAGGACATGTGACAGGGGTGTTGCACTCTGTTCAGCTGCTGGGAGCTCAAATCTTTTACGGGAGTGGGAGCACACAAACGGGCCAGATGCAGGAGCTGGGGCAAGTGCTTTGGGCTCCACCTTCGCCACCAGTAGTGTCTAGGGGTGGGTGTCTGCAACTCCCAAAGCCCAAGTGGGTGTGTTACAATGGGCTCTTTCAGCTTTGTCATCAGCAGATGGCTTGAGTGTTAACCAGCTCAGTGGACCCTCTCTGCCTTTTTGCAAGGGCAGAGGGCCAGTTTGGCAGCTTTCTGTATCCTGAGCTCTTGTCCAGCATGTTAGAAGAATTGGGTCACACACAGACTTGCAGGAATAATGCAGGGGTTTTACTGAGTGGTGGAGGTGGCTCTCAACAAGATGGATGGGGAGCTGGGACAGGGCTGGAGTGGCAAGGTGATCTTTCCCGGGACTTTGGTTGTCCAGTGGCCGAACTCCTCTGTGACCACCCCCAGTCTAACTCCTCTCAGAACTCAGATGCTCCTTCTCTTCACCCTTTCTCTGCTGTGCCATTCTGCCATTCATCTGCTTGTTTCCTGTCTCCTTCTCTGCTTCTGGAGCCTGGAGTTCAAGTTTAACATGGGTACAAGACAGGGGGTGTGGTGGGCTAAAAGTCAGCTTTTTGGATGCCAAAACAGGAATGGCTGTCCTCATTTAGGGCCACGGGTATCCAGGCTTGAGGGTGAGGCCTTTGCCAGAGAACTGCCCTCTTTTACCTAGTATTCCCTGTCTCCTGTCCGTATCACCATCTCTTAGGGCTGGGAAAACAGAATTGGGGGTAAGAAATCAAGGGAGGCTGGTGTGGTGGCTCACGCCTACAATCCCAGCACTTTGGGAGGCCAACACAGGTGGATCACTTGAGGTCGAGTTCAAGACCAGCCTGACCAACATGGTGAAACCTCATCTCTACTAAAAATACAAAAATTAGCTGGGTGTGGTGGCAGGTGCCTGTAATCCAAGATATTTGAGGGGCGAAGGCAGGAGAATCTCTTAAACCCAGGAGGTAGAAGTTGCAGCAGTGAGCCAAGGTCATGTCACTCCAGCCTGGGCGGCAGAGTGAAACTCTGTCTCAAAAAAAAAAAAAAAAAAAAGAAAGAAAGAAATCAAGGGAGGGGTTCTGTGGAGCTCAGACCTCTGAGGAGGGAAGATGACCTGGATGTTGCCAATACCTCTTAAGGGATGCAATGAGACTGAGATAAGAGCCCAAAGAAGCTGGCAAAGAAATTTGGGAAAAATATATTTGCAGAGTCTCAGCACCAGCACTGTAGATCATAGTACAGGAAGTAGGTTTTGGAGAGACAATAGTCAAATAGCTGGTATAATTCACGCTTTTGCTCTGTGTCTTAGTTCGTTGTCTTAAAAACATCCTTAAAACACAGGCTTAGGCACTACTGCATAACTGAGCAGCAGAGAGGCAGAAATAAGGAAAAAGGGGAAACATTCTTTGCTGTTCCATCTAGATCTCCTCTTCAAGGCCCTTTCCCAGTTGCTCAGCATTTCGGCTTTTGAAGCCTCGTAGTTGATTTGTGCATGGGAATTGCCCTTTGATTTGTGCATGGGAATTGCCCTTGGCAAAAGGAAACTGCCTTAAACTCGTTTATCTCTCTCCCATAGGGTGCCCAGAAGTCAAAGTCCAGACATTTAAAAGCCCAAAACTGTTGTCTTAACACAATTCTGAAGAACTATCATGGTTCCAGAGCTTCTCAGAAGGTTGTCTGAGGTCTCAGTTAAACTGCGTGGCAGGTCAGCTCAACTTTTTGTCTTCCCCTCCCCTCCTGTCTTTTTCACTTCTTTACAGGTGTATCTCACAAGAGCACTACTCTAGCAACCTGCATACAGCCCTCCATCTCTGTCTTCAGAAAATGAATGCAAGCTAGTGGGATAGGATGGATTCTGGAAACTCTCCTCTAAAATGGATCACTCACTGATAGGTTGACATTGTGAACACCATCACTGGTGGCAAGTGGATGCAGATAATCCTTGGCACATAAGTGAAGTGCTATTGTTAAAATTCTCACCAGGGATGAACTAATGTGGCATACAACTGGAAGGAGACACATCAGGTGACAAAATATTTTTGGCACTTGAGGTATATGAGGGACATGGAACCTATAATAGCCATGGTCTTGTTTGGCCTTCCTGTACACCGTTGAGTCATTGGAGAAGTGGTGATTATCCATCAATTGATGATGAAAATGTATAAGCCAGATTGTCTCCTAGCGAGCATTCAAGGAAATCCTTAATCTCCTGCAACCAGAGGACAGAGTCGAAGACCAGGCCTAGAGTTAACAGAAGACTAGTAAGACTTGAGAGAAGGTTGAATTATTATCTCCAGAAGATATTTTACATCAAGCTCAGAAAACGAATATGAAAGGAGTGGGACTCTGAGAATTAAGATGGGAAAATCTGGTTAGATTCTCTTCAGAACCCTGAGTTCTCAGAGTTCTCTGAAATCTTAGGTTCTGTGGAAATGGTCAATGCTTTCCATTAGAAAATAGTGATTTCAGTTGGGCACAGTGGCTCACGCCTGTAATCCTAGCACTTTGGGAGGCCAAGGCGGGTGGATCATGGGAGGTCAGGAGTTCGAGATCAGCCTGGCCAACATGGTGAAACTCTGATTCTATTAAAAATACAAAAAATTAGCCAGGCTTGATGGCATGTGCTAGTAGTCCTAGCTACTCTGGAGGCTGATGCAGGAGGATCACTTTAGCTCTGGAGGTGGAGGTTGTAGTGAGCCGAGATCATACCACTGCACTCTAGCCTGGATGACAGAGTGAGACTCGGTCTCAAAACAAAAAAATAAAAAAAAGAAAATAGTGATTTCTCCTTGTTTTAACATCATGCAAAGGCTCAGATGAGCCAGAGCTTACAAGAGCTTGTTCTTTATCAGGATATAGATGAAATTCCATTTTAGGTAACCAGAGTCAAATCTCAGAGACTGGGAGCAAGAATCAAACCCAGCATAACCAGGCTTGAAGGTGACAGTCTGCTAAAAAAGAAGAGGCATACTATGCTGAAGAAGCTGAAACATGTGTGCCAGCAGGTTTGGAAGAGTATACATTGGAATGAATCCTGAAGATGCTGGATTAAGGAAGGCACAGCATACAACTGGACAAGGGAGCATTCTTTCTTGATATAGAATTTAACACCCTAGAAAGAATTCTGGTAGACAATGCTTTATGACTAGTCCCATAGGTTCACTCATTTACTTTTTCTCCAAACCATCCTGTCCCAGAACTTCCAGTGCTGTTCTCACAAGCCCATCACCTATAAAAATCAGCAAAAATAAATAAATAAATAAAATAAAATAAACAGCCATCTGTAAAAAGAAGAACAGATTTGACTTATAAATAAAAATATATCACTAAAAACAACAGACATTTTTTTACCTACTAAATGAGCAAAAATTTAAAAGACTCAGAAACTTATCTGCAAGAATTTTGAGAATTAAAAACTTTCACGTATTGCTGATGAGAATTAGAATTGGTATGATATTCCTTGAGGGGTATACTGGTATAAATTTTTAAAATGTTACATGTGCAGACTTTTACTTCTGACCATGCATTTCTTAGCCAGTTTTATAGTTTCCTTTTAGATTTGTTAGCACCTTATGTATGATAAATACCATCTTTTGGTTATCGTGTGTATTACAAAGGTTTGGATAATTTTGCTTTGCTTCATAATGTATTCACTAAGACTAGAACTAAGGTGTGGCAAGAAAGATGCTTATAGTACAAAATTGAAGGAAGCACTCACTCATGGATGATGATCTTACACTTGCACCACCTTGGGAGTGAATGTCTCCTTAAAAGTAATGTGCTAAAGACCCCACCTTAATTCCAGCCCTGTTATTTATCACTTCTATAGCTTGCTTTAAACAATTAGGAAACTGAGGAAATACATGAAACAGCACTTTTCACACAGTATAAAGCTATGATCTCTAGGAGAAGAAAAACAGATTTAAAATACTTCATGATTTCTGTGGTTTCTGTCTGGTACTTATGAATTATTGGGTAGGAAGGAGGTCCAAAAAATACATCAGTTTAACTCAGTTGAGGAAACAGAGAATTAACAACAGTTGAAGCAACAGGAATTTTCAGGACTGAGTATCAGAGGTGAAAAAAATCATGCAGAGAAAGAGCTTCAGGAACCTGCATAGAAGTTTCCTTGAGTCTGTTGCTGAATGTGAAGACATTCATGTATGCAATGAAACTACATGAAGCTGAGCAAAAAAACTACTAGGGATTTGTGAGCTGAACAATGCCTAGAACTTATAGAGGGCAGGAAAGTTTTAGGATTAGGCTAACTAGGGCAAAAAGTTCTTATTAAACACCTGAAGCATTAAGTAAATACCCTAGAAAGATCAAGCCTTAATAGGTGGGTCAAATTAGCCCTGTAGTAAATGTTACATTAGACACATTCTAGCAGATCTAAAAGCCAAACCTCAAAATAATCCAGTTGATATAAAAGTAATTTAGCTGTCTGTTAAAATGAACTCCAGCCAGCTCTCTTTAAAGGAAAAAACAAAATCTAGGTGCTTAACATGTCACACACACACACACACACACACACACACACACACACACACAATGACCAACATGCAACCAAAAATTACTAGATAGGCAAAGAAGCCAATACATGTGAATCATTGTCAGGAGAAAAATCAATTAGGGAAAATAGATCCAGAAATATCAGAGATGATAAAAATTATCCAAGATGATAGATTTAAAAGAAAGTATGAACATCATGAGGAGACACATAACAAAGATACGAAAATAACTTTGATATGGTTTGGCTCTGTGTCCCATCCAAATTTGTTTTGTAGCTCCCATAATTCCCATGTGTTGTGGAAAGGACCTGGTGGAGATGATTGAATTAGGGGGCAAGTCTTTTCTGTGTTTTTCTTGTGATAGTGAATGGGACTTATGAGATCTGATGGTTTTAAAAATGGGAGTTGCCTTGCACAAGCTTTTATTTTGCCTGCTGCCATCCATGTAAGATGTGACTTGCTCCTCCTTACCTTCTGCCATGATTGTAAGGCCTCACCAGCCACGTGGAATTGTAAGTTCAATAAACCTCTTTCTTGTGTAAATTGCCCAGTCTCAGGTATGTCTTTATTAGCAGCATGAAAACAGACTAATACGGTAAATTTGTACCAGTAGAGTGGGCGCATTGCTGAAAAAATACCTGAAAATGTGGAAGCAACTTTGGAAATGAGTAACAGGCAGAATTGGAAGAGCTTAGAGGGCTCAGAAGAAGACAGGAAAATGTGGGAAAGTTTAGAACTTTCTAGAGACTTGTTGAATGGCTTTGACATAAATGCTGATAATTATATGAACAATAAGGACCAGGCTGAAGTGGTCTCAGACGGAGATGAGGAATTTATTTGGAACTGGGGCAAAGGTGACTCTTGTTATGTTTTAGCAAAGAGACTGGGGGCATTTTGGCCCTGCTCTAGAGAGCTGTGGAACTTTAAACTTGAGAGAGATGATTTAGGGTATCTGGTGGAAGAAATTTCCAAGCAGCAAAGCATTCAAGGTGTGACTTGAGTGCTGTTAAAGACCTCCAGTTTTACATAAAAGTTCAGAAAATTTGTAGCCTGACAATGCAATAGAAAAGAAAATCCCAGGCTGGGCATGGTGGTTCATGCCTGTAATCCCAGCTGCTAGGGAGGCTGAGGGAGGAGAACTGCTTGAACTGGGAGACAGATGTTGCTGTGAGCTGAGATTGTGCCATTGCACTCCAGCCTGGGCAACAAAAGTGAAACTCCATCTCAAAAAAAAAAAAAAAAGAAGAAGAAGAAAAGAAAATTCCATTATCTGAGAAGAAATTCAAGCTGGCTGCAGAAATCTGCATAAGTAACAAGAAGCTTTATATTGACCTCCAAGATGATGGGGAAAATGTCTCCGGGGCATGTCAGAGGTCTCCAAGGCAGTCTTCCCATCTTCCCATCACACGCCCAGAGGCCTAGGAGGAAAAAGTGGTTTTGTGGGCCATACCCAGAGTCTCTGTGCTGTGTGCAGCCTAGGGACTTGGTGCTCTACATTCCAGCCACTCCAGCCATAGCTAAAAGGGTCCAACATAGAGCTTGGGCCATGGTTTCACAGGGTGCAAGCCTCAAACCTTGGCAGCTTCCATGTGGTGTTGAGCCCACTATGCACAGAAGTTGAGAACTGGGATTTGGGAATCTCCACCCACATTTCAGAAGATGTGTGGAAATGCCTAGATGCCCAGGCAGAAGTTTGCTATAGGGTCAGGGTCCTCCTGGAGAACCTTTCCTAGAGCAATGTGGAAGGGGAATGTGGGGTGGAAGCTCCTACACAGTGTCCCTACTGGGGTAGTGCCTAGTTGAGCTGTGAGAAGAGGACCACCATCCTCCAGACCCCAGAATGATAGATCCATGGACAGTTTGCACTGTGTGCTTGGAAAAGCTGCAGACACTCAACACCAGCCAGTGAAAGCAGCTGGGAGAATGGCTGTACCCTGCAAAGCCACAGGGATGGAACTGTCCAAGACCATGGGAATCTCCCTCTTTTATCAGTGTGACCCCAATGCGAGACATGGAGTCAAAGGAGATTATTTTGGAGCTTTAAGATTTGACTGCCCCACTAGATTTCAGACATGCATGGGGCTGGTAGCCCCTTTGTTTTGAACAATTTCCCCCATTCAGAATAGATGTATTTACCCAATTCCTGTACCCCCATTGTATCTAGGAAGTACAGACTTTGGGGGGCTGTTGGGAAGGCATGATTGGTTTTGAAATGTGAGGGCATGACACTTGGGAGGGGCTGGGGCAGAATGATATAGTCTGGCTCTATGTCCTGGTGATTGGGAGACCTCCCCAGCCATGTGGAGCTGTAAATTCATTAAACCTCTTTCTTTTGTAAATTGCCCAGAATTGTGTATGTCTTTATCAGCAGTGTAAAATGAACTAATAAAAACTTCAAGAAATACTAAATACAATATCTGTAATAATAATTCACTGTATGGGATTCATATTAGATCTATAGTGCATAAAGAAAGATGAGACCTCTAGGACAATTTCAAGCAATTTAACATATGTGTAATACAAATCCCAGAAAAAAGAACAACGTACAACTAATTGAAGAAAAAGGCCAAAATTTTTTCATATTTGATGAACCTTAATTATACCTAAGCTGGATAAATATTTAAAGAAGCACAATGATGTATATCATAATCAAATTGCTAAAAACTCACGAGAGAAAAAGAAAAATCTTAAAAGCAGCCAATGATCAAGATGCTTTACTGAGAAACAAGGTAAGAGTTAGCACAAAGTCCTCATCATAAATAAGAAAAAACAAATCTTTAACAACCTAGATTCTTAAATCTAGTTTTCCTTAAAAATGAAAATAAAATAGGCAATTTCTCAAACAAAAGATGAGAAAATGTATCACTATAATATCTTTACTAAAAGAAATACTAAAATTCTTCCAACAGAATGAACAAAAAGCAAATAAAAATTTGGATCTACATGAAAGAAAAAAACAAAATATATTTTCTCTAATTTCTAAATTTTAAAAAGGTAATTGAAAATATCTTAAGACGAAGACAACAAATTACAGGAAAAACATATGTAGGAGAGAAATATATGATGCAATTTACACAAAGGATTGGAGAAGGGGCTGGAAGCATTCTCTTGCAGGCTTTTACATTATATGTGAAATGGTAGAATATTATTCGATGTTAGATGTGATAGATAAATGATATATTATATACCATAGACCAGCCACAGACACATATAAACACCTACACACACAAAAATAAAGATGTATAGCTAATAAATTAATGGTGGTGATAAAACAATTAATACAAAGAAATCAGGAAGAAAGGATCAGAGAACAGAGGGGTCAAATCAGAACCATACAGCAAGGTGCAATTTAAACTCGACCAAATTGATGGTTACTTAAATGCAAGTTGTCTAAATATTCTTACTAAAATACAGAGGTTGTCAGACTAGATATAAAAGCAAGACCAGATTATATTCTGTCTGCAAGAGACACACTTTAAATATAAAGACAGATAGATTCAAATTAGCAAATGTGAAAGAGATGTAGCATGCAAATATTAATCATAATATATTGGTGTGACTATATTAATTAAAAGATCACTTTATTAAGAAGCAATTCCAAATATGTGTATACTTACTAAAAGAGATGTAGAATATATAAAGTAAAAACTGACAGATTATAAGAAAAACAGAAAGTAGTAGATAATAGACAAACAATCAAAGTGGTCTAGAAGACTTGAACAATGCCATCAACCAACTACATCTAATAAGTTTTTATAAAACACTCCATTTAAAATTAGGAGATTACAAATTGTTTTCAAGTGCACATGGAATGTTCAATACAACAGAACATATGATGGAACGTAAATAAGTCTCAATAAATATAAAATGATTTAAATAACAAAGAGTATATTCTCTGACCACAACAAAATTAAATTAGAAATTAAGAATAAAATAATACCTGGAAAATTCTTAAAAACTAATTAATAGACACTTAAAAATAGCCATGGAAAAAGAAGAAATTACTAGAAAGTTAATATACATTAATTAGATTAATTAATAATCAAAATTTCCCTCAAGAAGTTAGAATAATATGAACAAATTTAAGGCAATGTAGAAGAAAAGAACTAATAAAGACAGAGAAGAAATCAATGAAATAGAATATGAACAACAAATTTAAAAAGTCAATTTAACCAGGAGCTGAATGTTTGGAAATTAATGAAAGTGATAGACCTCTAGCTAGACTGATCAAGAAGAAAAATGAAGAGATATAAATTATAAATATTTGGAGTAAAAGAGGAGATAGTACTACAGATACTACAGAAATTAAAACATCATACCAATAATTCAACAGCATAATGAAACTGACAAATTCCTTGAAAGAAACATATCACTAAGATGGCTTTGAAAAGAAATGTTAAAATGTCAATAACCCTATGTCTGCTAAAGAAATTGCATTTGTAATTAATTCTTTCTACAAAGAAAACTCCAGTCCCAGGTAACTTTACTGGTGAACTCTACCAAACACTTAAACATGAAATAACACTAATTATACAAACTCTTTTAGAAAATAGAGTGAAAGGGAACACTTTCCAACTTGTTTTAGGTGGTCAGCATTATCTTGATCTCCAAATCAAAGATAATACTTTTAAAAAACTGAAGTCAAATATCCTTCAAGAACAAAAAACCTTTATAGAATTTTGGCAAATTGAGTGTAGTTATGTCTATAAAGGACAGTACACCATGATCATTTTTCATGGGATTTATCTTAGAAATAAAAGGTTGGTTTAACATTTGAAAATCAGTCATTATAATTGACTATACAAACAGAAGAAAATAAAAAATATGATTATTGCAACAGATGCAGAAAAAAATATTTGACATGGTCTAACATGATTCATGTTAAAATTATTCAGCTAAATGTGAATAGATGGGAACTCTCTTAAACTAAAAAGAATATCTATAGAAACTTAAAGTGAATATCATATTTAAAGGACTGATTCCACAGATTGGGAATAAGACAAGGTTCTTCAATTTCACCACTTTTACTCATCATTTTATTCAATATTTTAGCCATGAAGAAAAGTCAAGAATATGAAACAAGAGACATACATAATGGAAAAGAAGAAGTAAAATTGTTTTCATATTCAGATAACACGAATATGTATGCAGAAAATGCTAAGGAACCTACAAAAACATTCTAGAACCAAGAAAGGAATTTAGCAAGGTTGTTGGATAGAAGCTGATTATGCAAAAGTCAATTATATTTGCACATATTAGCAATTTGATTTTTAATAGACTCAAAACATGGAATACTTAGGGCAAAATCTATCAAAATACGTACAAGACCTGTAAACTTTTATGAAAATTATACCTCAATAATTGAAATATACTGATGGATTAGAAGACTCTGTATTGTTATGACATCAGTTCTTCCCAAGTTGATCCATATATTTAACCTTATGCCAATCAAAAATTGCAGATGTTTTGGAAGAAATGTTCAAATGGATTCCAAAATATGCATATTTGTGCAAAGGAAGAACTGTGACTCTTACATTGCTGGTGGGAATGCAAAATGGTAAAAGAACTTTGCAAAACAGTTTGAGATATTTATACAAGGATCCATTTATAACACAACCCAGTAGTTATACTCCAAGATATTTACCCAAGAGAAATAAAACTATATATTTATACAAATACTCGCATGTGAATACAAACATCTTTATTCATAATAGCTCAAACTGAAATTAACCTAAATGTCGGTGACAGGTGAATGGATAAACAAAGTTTGTTTATATTTATGCTATAGAATACTCCTCAGTCAAAAAAGAATGAACTTCTGAGAAAATGCAATAATATGGAAGCATCTCAAAAACATGCTGACTGAAAGAAGCCAGACACAAAAGAGCACATATTGTATTATTCAATTTCTATACCATTTTAGAAGAAGTGACACATGACTGTACATTCACATTATTGTGCAACCATTACCACCATCCATTATGAAACTTTTCCATTTTTCCAAACTGAATACATTTGTTTTTAATGTGGCATTAAGCAGGTAAAGGACATACATGTAAAATGCCAGGATCTGACTTTTAAGGTGAAGGTCACATGTGAATGACTTAGATTGAGTTTTAGAGACACTATCTGCTTATACTGAAGCTCACCTATCCTCTAACCTCTGTTTAAAGTTAGCTAGTCCCTTGATGTTATGTATAATATTCTAGAAAAAAACCTGGGAGCCAGAATTAGGTTTTATTAGGGGTTAACAGTTATTTCTTATTACTGCCATTTTCTTTCATATGAAAGAACCTATTAATATAGTATTAGCCTCTTTCTGCTATTGGACTCACTTTTTCCCAGGAAAGAAGTTACTTTCTTATCTAATTGGTGAATTTTGGAGAAGAGCTTCTCCCTGTCTTTTTTAGATCTGCCTGACTGCAGAACCTACATGTTCTCCTGCCCTTTTCTTATTTGATACAAACCTTCATCTACTGGTCCAATCTGTGTTTTTCAGTTTAATTCTGAAGTTCAGATGTGAAAACTAGTTTTGCAGCATATTTAATTTATGTTCTCCAACTTCAACTTCAGTAGTTTTAAAGCTTACATTTACATTTTGCTTTTCTGCTGTCTGACCTTTACTATCCATCTCTCAGTTGGTTCTGGATGCTTGTGGAGAACTGAGAGTGTTATATATTTGTCTCCTCAGATCCTAAAGGTTACCTAGATGGATTTCCAATGTAAGATGGGTAGTTCCACCCTCCTTTTCTCCAGCCTTGTAGGTACACTTGGCCAAATATCTGCTGAAAGTAGAGGTACTGCCAGAATGCTGTCAGCTCTGGCCAAGGAGCCCTTCTTCAGGAGCCACCAAACCTGGTAAAGCGAAGAGCATATCATCACCTTTCCTGGGTGAGCTCCTTTGTGAATACTTATAACTATTCAAGGCAAAGGCCAGGGCGTGGGCACTTCTTCTGGAACTTTAACCCTTCTCTATACCTAAGAACAGATTTTCCCAGCATCAGGATGGTTTCACTAGCCCTGTCCTCATTTTGTAGAAGGTAGAACTGAAGCATAGAGAAAGCAAAGCTATATATTTGCTCACATAAAAAAGTTTTCTTTCCATTTTGCCTATAAAACTCCACTTTTAAGTAAGAAGTATGTATATTTCAGTGCAGTCTTCTTCAAGAATTATCTTGAATACAATTGTTGGAATATGAATTCGGCAGTTTACAAATAAAGATGTCACTTAATCAAAACATTCAAAATCAAGGTCCCAATATGAGAATCCTACATTCATGTATAACCTATTTGACTACCTGCTTTTCTCAAATGGGTTAGATGGATTTTTAAAAATTTTCCATCTCCATCATTTTGTGCATTCAAAACATCTTGCCAAATCTTGTAAGTAGACATCTAGTTTTACTAGTCCACTAAACTTTTTTTTAGCAACCTACATTCCAATGAAAATGTCCCCAGGTACTAAAAATGAAAATTGGTATTATCCAGTTATCTAATACAAATCATTTACATTAAAAAATCAGTGGGTGGCTATTGGCAAGGCAGTACGTAGATTTAAAAGGGAAAACAGTAATACCAATTTTGGTATTATTAGTAATTGAGATGGATATTACATGCTTTGGGAACGATTTTTGTATTACATGTCAAATCCCATTACAAAATATGTCATTATAATTAAAAGGTTCATAGCAAAAAGGATGTCCAGACCCCTGGCCAGTGGCCCATTTATTTCAAGCAACATTCAATACAAAATGAAGACATTTCCACTGCCTTTGGAATTCATTGATACATCTGGCTTGTATTGCCATACACTTCCTGCCAAAGGATTCACATCCAGTGCACGTTTTCCATGTATTGATCCTGGAACTACATTCTTCATGATCCCTTTCCACACTCCTTTGAATTCCCTCTTCACATTCCTCCTATGCTCTTGAACTAGACTATAGCTTTTATTTCTAATAAAGTTTTCAAAATGGGTAAAAAATATTTAAGGCAAGCCAGGAATTCTCTAAGAGCTTTGGTGAGATCTAATTATTCCAGATGATAAAACATTGCCTTCAAATACATGTCAGGATTGAGTAGTATAATCTGCTAATATCTAAGGCATGCAAGTCTCCAATCACTTTGGTCTTTGGGCTTTCAAGAGGATTGATTTAGATAGGCAAGTGTTCCAGTGCTGAATCAGAATCCAATTTTAATGACAATTTTAGCATCTCTGGGGAAAAATGGAGCCAAGGTATAGTACAAATGTTCAACTGAACACATCCCCAGTATAAGAAGTAGCATGTAAACATCTCTTAGGAATGAAATTTTCTTTCTCAATCAAGCGATTTTACATACAAAAGTTGTCACCTAATTTGTAAAGTGCCACAACTAGAATAGGAGGAACTAGATCTGAAAGAGAAAGTACTCACTGGCATTCAGATGGACAGAGTAAGAAAACACTTGAATGACTTCTAAGTTCGATTAGAGAGGACATCTGAAGCACAAATGTTGCGTCACTTCCGATATAATGGGGACTTCGGGAATTTGCAATTCTACTTATTTATCAGAGGCCAGCTAAAATGCTCCCCATGAATCTCGAAGTCAAGTATGCACATCCAACATCCACAGTTCTTTATTTTACTCCCAGAGGTTTTCTAGACTGACCATTGGCGGCTCTCAAGAGACAGAAGGGAAATAACAGCTTCTGTTCTAAGAATTTGTCTACTTTTCTGTCAACAGAAATCCAGGGAGATTCTTCTTATTTACCAACCTGTTCTGTTCAAATTAAAGTTTTCTTCTCTTAATGACACTTAGTGTGACTTCTTTGCTTTTATTTTTCTTGCTTGTACTTTCCAAACTTCCAATGTAGCCACTAAAGATTCAGGGCATTAGGCCATTCTTTAGGCCTCTCATTGCACAAAAGGGCTTCTATACAATATTTCACATGCCAAAGAAGGTAAATCATGTCCTACATATTACAATTGTTTTTAGAGTTGTTTAGGGGTTGTCTCTGATTTATAAAACCTATTTGTGTATAGATCCTCATTTAAAAAAAACTTTCCTTATACATATTTATATTAATCAAATAGGTCTTTGTACAGCTTACTACACAAAGATTTCAATATATAAATATCCGGCGACTGAGGATGGATGCACAATCCAATGCAGTAGCTACCAGTTCCACTGTAGCTTGTTAAATCTAAATTAATTAAAATCAAATAAAATTAAAAATTAGTTCATCGATCACACTAGCCACTTTTCAAGTCCTCATTTGCCCCATGTGGCTAGCAACTACCATGTTGGACAGAGCAGACAGAAGACATTTTCATCATCATAGAAAAGTCTATCAGACAGTGCTGCCCTTCAAGATTACTATAATTTTTGCTTCTTTTTTAAAGGAGAAAAAACAAAACCCACATTATAGTGTTGTATTTTTATGTTCCCAAGGGCAAGAGATATGGTTCCCAACTGCCAAAATTCTAGACAATCAATAGGAAATCCTGGTACAATCATGTGAGTTTTACTCTGCGTTATTCATCTTATTTTACAGTTCAGAAAACACCAGCGGTCATAGGACTTGTCCCATCATCTGCACAAGGCTGGTGAATGGCTCAGGTAGAATGAAAACTGACAACCCAGACCACTTAATCTGTGGAGAGTCCAGGGGCCAGACACAATGAGGATAAGCACTGCAAGGAAGACGATCGCAAACCAGCCTCTGGAAAACCCATCCATACACGCTGCAAGTTCTCTTTTTATAGACTGAAATGGAAGTGTATTTATTTGGTTTTCTATATAAATTTTCCTTGGAACTGAGGGCTTATTCACTTCATTACCTCCAGCAGACTTATAGTGAGAATAGAATTTGTCAACAATTACTTAATATGGAAACTTGGCAATGTAGAAAATGATTTTACATTCTTAAACTTGAACAAGGACATTCA
Organism: Callithrix jacchus; assembly: GCF_049354715.1. Classification (NCBI taxonomy): domain Eukaryota; kingdom Metazoa; phylum Chordata; class Mammalia; order Primates; family Cebidae; genus Callithrix; species Callithrix jacchus. The sequence continues at coordinate 156,605,346 of NC_133503.1, forward strand.
GACAGCAGAAAAACTAATTAGTTTAACCCTTGGTAACAGAATAACTGACTTGATTAGGAATTGAGCATGGGTGTAGCAATGCTTAGTTGTACTGATTCACAAGAGCAGAGCCTATTGTTAAAATTTCAGAAATTCTGCAAACTTGTTGATGCCATAGAGTCTTTGTTAAAAATTTAATTATGTAGACTCATAATTAAATAAATTACATCAAAAACAAAGCTAAAATAGTTGTTATTTCTTCATGATGTCCTACATTTTATTATCTATACTTTGAGGTTATTTATATTTACTATATCTGCTCAGTGAAAATACTATGTAATGATGTGCTGCTGCACATCTTCTCCCAACTCCACATTCAGTCATGTCACGTTAGTAGATTGAAATTGGCTATAGTTGGTGTATTTACACCATGGAAATCAGCAAACACTAAAAATCATGGCTGGATGTATTGTTTCTTGATTGCTTAGACTTAAGAAAGTGATGGAGCAAATGTTGATAGTGCAGATTAAGGCTTAAAATGTGTTGTATCTGTTGCATTGTGAATAGTACAAAGAATTGACAAAATGTTAGTATTTAAAAGCTATTATTTCATTTATAAAAGAATACATCATTGCCAAACACAAGTTCCTAGATCTCTATACATTGTTTTCTCAAGAATCAGTTGTTAAACATTTACCAGCACATAACTGAACTAGGAATGCTTTGATTTTTAATAGGCTCCCAAATTAATTTTTGTAATTTTATGTATGTAGATTACCTAATTTGGTAGAATGATTTGGTGTCACTGAAACCTGAAGATTGGGCCAATGATTACATTAGAGGGTGACAATGATATAACAGAATTTTTGCAATGTAATTATAATGCCTGAGAGACTTATTTTATTCACAGTATAGCTGCATATACATAAGTTATAGTTATTTTGGAGAAAAGAAAAAAAATAATTCCTAAGACCACTATTTTCTTTTAAACGAAGTGTGTCTTGTTAAAGAAACGGATCTGTGAATCTGACGAACAGGATTAGATATGCAAATATGGATCTGAAACTGAATGAGAGAGAAAGATTGAGTGCTAAATACCCCTACAAAAAATCAAAATATAAGACCTTGTGTGGCCAGGCACGGTGGCTCACAGCTGTAATCCCAGCACTTTGGAAGGTCAAGGTGGGTGGATCACAAGGTCAGGAGTTTGAGACCAGCCTGACCAACATGGTGAAACCTCGTCTCTATTAAAAATACAAAAATTAGCTGGGCGTGGTGGCACACCCCTGTAATCCCAGCTACTCAGGAGGCTGAGGCAGGAGAATTGCCTGAACCTGGGAGGCAGAGGTTACAGTGAACCAAGATCGTGCCACTGCACTCCAGCCTGGGTGACAGAGTGAGACTTCATCTCAAAAGAAAAAAAAAAAAAAGACCTTGTGTTTGATATCAGTCCTTAATAAGGGAAGGCATAATGTAATAGGGATGCCAAAGAAGTCAATGCAATATTTAGTGTGACTTTAATGATAAGAAAAAATAAGCAGATATAGCCAAAACTTATAATAAGACAGAAGTTCAGTGTTTAAGATGATATAATCTCACTTCATGCCACTTAACCTGAGTGCTCCTTGAACTTTACTGTGCATGTAAACTGAATTCCAATTCTGTAGGCTTAACATAAAACCTGAGGTTTTGCATTTTTAACAAACTCACAGGCAATGTTGGTTCTGCTGGTCTGTGGGTCACATGCTGCATAGTAAAGACCTTCTACATCTACATATGCAAATCAACATATGTAGAGGCTTAATGTATGTGTCTGCTGCTGTTGTTTTTGGTAGAATTGACAGGAAGGGACTAAGGGACACAGTCCCTTATGTATAACATCATGTGGACTGGGGAGTAACCTGCACAGGATGGACAGAAAAATCCCTAAACTCAGCTAGTTTAAAAGAGACAGGTGCTCAGACTCAGACATCCATAATACTATTACTCTCTTGGAAATTCGAAGTGAGGTACTAGACTTCTACGTGATGTCGGCTAAGGTATTGAATTTATTTCAACTAAAGGGGTGGGAAGACCTGGGTAACATATGGTTACGGAGATCCTTTTGAACAGTATAGATGCTCTGTGTTTCTCCTTCTGTACGTTAATGATCTTGCTATTTTTCTTCAATCTGGAATATCATCCTTAGCCTTTTTTCTGACTCCTGGCATCATCCGCATGCATGGAGACCCAGTTCAAATGTTCACTTTGCTCTCTAAGTGCTTAGAGAAAGAAACAACAGATGTAGAACTTCAGAAGGCATCTCTAATTCTTCCTCATCTTTGTATGGCCTGGTTTTTGGATTTTTTTAAAAAAGCACTACATGTAGGAGAAGTTGAAATGGTGAGTAGGCAGGTCATTTAAATTACAGTTACTTTTATTGGTTCTACCTAAAAATAAATTTGCTGAGGAGATTTAAATGTATAAGCCTTAAATATTGAAGTGAAGTCAGTGAGGGCTTGACATTTATATGCTTACTTCACTCTTAAATGAGATGGTCAGCTCATTAACTTAAAACATTCTTTTGTGGAGAAAGAATTTCTCTTTAACTTATTTTTCTGACATTAATTTAGTAAATTATTTGTAGATATATTGATAAACAGTCAGGGTCAACATTTGGGTGAATGGCTTTGACCTTGTTTGTATTCCTATCAAGGTAACAAGTAAGACTAGGTTCCATACACAATTAGTCCAGCAGTGAATAAAGGATGGTCACATGTTCAGGGATGTGGGAATATGGAGTGGGTGTGAGTAGAAGGAGTACTCATCACACCGTAAGAATGCTAAAAATCTAGCACCGGCTTCAGCAGAGAGACAATTTGGAAATTTTACTTTGTCTCATCTCCTTTTTCTAAATCTCTTTTGTGATCAACCATAGGACCAAAGAATTTCTCAAATCACCAAGAGCGCTCAAGGTTACTTACTCTGGGACCTGATGGAACCCCCCAGAATGGCTATAGCTTCTCTGAGTTTACATAATCTTGAATCCAACACATTTTTGTAATTTTGAGACAGTACCTTTGGTTCTCGATTCCTCTCATCTTGCCATTTCCTTAAAGCTTTCCCCTGTGTACCTACAACACTTTACTCTTGTCTGGGTTCAGTTTTATCAGTATCACTATTTTTGTTCCATTTATTGCAATAAAGTGGATGCGTCAGTTCTCTGTGTTTGAAACAACACATAAAGACATAAAGACATCTCTCATTTTCTGAGTGGTCCTATAAGCTAGAATAACCTGTCTTTTGCCTGGTAATAATATTACAGGAAAACTAAGAATAATTTGTTAAAGATCAGAAATAAGTCTTACCCTTCAGAATAAACTGAGATTCCTCCTGAGTCCAGCCTACCAAAATCAAGCCCAAGTGAATTATAGTTTTTTTTTTTTTGATGCCTTTCTACCTTCCCACAAGGATGCATTTAATTATCAGTCTTTGTCAAAGATGTGGTTTCCTTATACTATCTTTGACATGCTAAAGTTGTCATCTGTGCCTCAAATTTCTCTCCTTCTTTTCCATTTCTCCCAAACACCTGTTCTAACACTGGTCCAATCAAAAGATTTGGTAAAACAATTCACAATAAAGCACTGGTGACTTTGGTCCTGTCAAGATAGTTTATACCTTCAGGGTTCTTTTATTTATCAAAAACAAATGAGTACATATTAGAATTATCAAGGGACTGGTTACCATTCTGAAAGTCCAAATCAAACCTTCATTCCTCCTGTAGCTAAGGGTGGCCCTTGGTCCAAATGGCAAGTTGAGGACAGCCAGTGTTCAATAGGACACAGGATCTGAAAGGTGGGCATGAGGTCCCCAACGAGGCTGCTCTTCAAGTTAACCAGCATTGTTTCTTTAGTTTCAGACATATAGTAGACTCTCCTAGTACCCATTCAGATCCCATTTACACGTTTCCATACCCATTCCTCAGCTATGATGACTGCTAGTTCCTAATGACTCATGGCAGCCTCCTTCTCTAGAGTTACTCTCAACCTAATGGGAGCTGCTTTACCTTGGACATTATGCCCCTGAGAATAGGAGGAGGGTCGGGACAAACTCCCTCCCTCAAGGTTGTAAAAAACCTGTGATTCATCTATACTCCAGAATCCCTTATAAACCAAATGAAGCTGGTCTCCAGATGAGAGTACATCTTTGTTTAGTTTTATTAAGGCCTTTACTATCCTGCTTCTTTTACTCCCTTTCTCCTGAAAGTAGTATCTCAATAAATTACTCATAGAAGAATTTCTATCTCAGGCTCTGCTTGTAGGACACTGGTACTGGGAATGGTTCTAAGAAAGAAACCGTACGGATGGGATTCTGGAGTTGAATTATTCACTGGCCAGATGACAGTACATCCTGGGTTGGTGGAATCCTGATAATTCCTGGCCAAGATGTTCACCTGTGGTGAGCTGGCAGGGGGTGATGAAGGGAGAGACACTGACTGATGACACTGACTGATGAAGGGAGAGACACTGACTGATGAAATGTCTCTGGCATTTCAAAGGAGCCTGGAAAATAGTAACTCTATAGGCCATGGAATTTTTTCGCTTTTGCTAGATGTTGTAGATCTGCAGATCATGATAATCTCGGATCTATTAATTCATAGTTTGATGTAAATATGAGTCAGAGGGCCTCCTTAGGAGCATTTAAAGAAATCCTAATTTCTGTAAATGGAGGGCAGACAAAACTGATGGCTTGAAACAGAGCTTAATTGGAAGAGGCAGAAAATGTTGGAGAAAGTTGAATTCTCAACCTAGGGAAGTTTCCTAAGCCAAAGTCAGAGTTCTGATTGGGGAGTGAAAGCCCAAGATGGGAATATCTGGGCAGCCTCACTTCAGTCTCTTGAAACCCCAGACTACCCTGAACTCTCCATGTTTTAAGAATTGACCACTTTAATTGGAAGATAAAATTCCCTTCTCCCTGTGTGAAGATCGTGTAGAGTTCTCAGAACAGACAGGAAATCTCTAGGAAAATGCTTGCCTTCCTCAAGAACTGTTCCTACTTCTTTTGCTCACCAGACCCATAACTTGGGTCAAATTTCAAATTTCAGCAAAATTAACTGGAAAGTGCTAGATTGCTAAAGGAGAAGTGGTATTAAATACGAAAACAGCAGCTGGACCTGGTTAACACGTACTGACAGGAACAAGGGCATAGGGCTTGGGAATCCTGAAGATGCCGCTACGTGAGGGAGTAACATCAAACTGGAGAAGGAATAGAGTGTTGAAATGGGGGCACCATTCTGCGACCCAGGATTTAACATTTTGATGAAGGGCCAAGAGTTTTAATGCATTACCAGGATGGTAGTTGAAAGATTGGGAGAAGTAATGCCCTTCATCAAACGACAGCAAACTTTCTCTGTAATGGGCCAGATAATAAATATTTGAGGCTTTGAAGGTCATATGGCCAATATGTAGACAAGTGGATGTGGCCAATAAATCGAGCATTTCGATAAACTTTCCTTACCAAGAAAGGAAAGCGGCTGGATCTGGCTTGAGGGCCATGGTTTGCCAAACACTGTTCTATATTAAATGAAGTAGAGATGCCAAAACTTCTGTGGCAGACTGTGAAGAAAGGTATTAAAAATTTGGGGAAGTGGCCATGCTAAGTTGGGCTACGAAATAAGGCTGGAAACACCACCATTTGAGTATATTCTTTGAAAGGTCTTGGGGAGAATTTATTTATCAAAGCAATAAGAAATGTGCTGGTGAAGAACTAGTATCTTAGAGAAGCTTAGAGGTGGCTATCCTCTGTACACTGGGCCTCAATAGGAGATGATGCTGTTACAGACATGGGAGTTAGGATCCAGAAATAGCCAGGTCGCTGCACTTAACGGAGGGAAGCAAGCCAATTATAAGTATCAAAATGAGCTGAAGCTTGGAATGGAAGCCAGGAAACGTTCCTAGGGGCAAGATAGATGGGCAGCCAACAATGGTGTTGCTCAATATATTTGCGCAATAAAAATCTAAATGTGTGAGCAGAAAGCAGAGGGCAGCTACCCCAATGGAAACTCATCCTTTCTTGTCAAATTTGCATACTGAGGCAATGCTTAGACATAGAATCTGTTGACTGAAGGCGTGGCCAGATATCCATAAAAAAACACTCAGCAGCTCCACAAGTTATTCAGGAAAGATATACTCAGTCCTTATCTCAGAGATCTATGGCCATTTTCTGGGGTGAAATTAGGCCCTTTGGAGAGGGACATACCTTAACAGTTGAAAGACTGATGGATTGGGGTGTGAACTTACCCTGACACGAAGGGAACAGAAGTCCTTCAATCATTCCCTATTTGACTAGAGGCATATGTGGGTCAGGTTAAAAGACAGAGTCTTGGACCATGTCTATTTCCATGTGTTTATTGGGTTTAAAGGCATACCTGCTGGTCATTTCCTCTGTTTGTGAATACATAATCTGAAATAACATACTTGGTAGTCAGCAAAAGTTTCACATTAGCTCTTCAACCTTTAAATAAAAGTTACTGTAGTCAGACAAGCCAGGTAGAAGCACCTGAAATTGCCTCCACTTTGACCAAACATAAGTGAAAACAACATCACTTTTAAAGAGGTTGGAAGATTACAAATTTAAGGAATGTAGGGAAAGGTCATCTTCATCATATCCTCAATTAATTTACTAGTCCTGTTCCTGAAATAAACTGATGGCTATGGCAGAACGACGTTAGGCTCAAGAAAGCTAATTGCAGTTGTTGTGTCAAATGTGGTATCTTTATGAGAGCAGAGCACCACCACCTCCTTATGTAGTATGAAACAATGAAACTGACAAATGTATTCTTTTCAATACTTATCAAAATGATGATCAGCAGCAATTCACACGCACATGAGATAGACAACTGTATACATGTACAGTCTTACCCCAGGGCTATGTTTATTCTCCTGCCTGTCACATTATAAATTGAAGATAGCTGAATCATCTGGCCTTGCACTATTGAACCATTTTATTAATATCTTGTTGATTATAGCTGATGTGCAAGAAGTGGTAAATGCATGCCCTGGTAAGACATCTGTGCTCCTGAGGGAAAGAGATGAGTTCTAAAAACATTCAAGGGCCTGTCACATTAGTGACCCTTGTTATGTGTTTCAGTGTTATAAGACATGCTGCAATGTCTTCATTCAATGTAAAGAACAGATCGTTACACCTTACACTTCCTAACACTAAGAAAAGCACATTCCTTGGTAGGCCTCTTTGGGTTGCGGAGGCAGCGTATTCTGACTTGGGGATACTTTTGTGACCCATTTATTACAAGGTGGAACACTGCTAGTTCTGAATGGATCTCAGAGCAAGTCTGGGCTGTGGAGCAAGCAGTGCTGCCACTTGGGCAGATCCTGTGGTAGTAGAGGTTTATCTAGGAGAAAACTGCAGCCTGTTCAACCTGAAAAAGCTGACTAAAAATAAAAATAAAAAAGAAAGATAAAACACTGCGTGGAGCCTCTGGAAAGCTATAATAAAAGAATTGCAGTGCCAGGCACGGTGGCACATGCCTGTAGTCCCAGCTACTCAGGAGGCCGAGGCAGGAGGATCACGTGAGCCCAGGAGTTCTGGGCTGTAGTGCGCTATGCCGATCGGGTGTCCGCACTAAGTTCGACATCAATATGGTTACCTCCCTGGAGCAGGGAACCACCCCGTTGCCTAAGGAGGGGTGGTGAACTGGCCCAGGTCGGAAACGGAGCAGGTCAAAACTCCCTTGCTGATCAGTTGTGGGGCTGCACCTGTGAATAGCCACTGCACTCCAGCCTGGGCAACATAGCAAGACTCTGTCTCTAAAAAAAAATAAAAAAAATAAAAAAAAGAACTGCAGCACAGGGTTCTGGAGCAAGTTTATGTCATCTGCCACAGAGAATTACACTTTATTTGAAAAACATCCTGGCATTCTATTAGACCCTGATAGAAGGTAAGCATCTATTCATGTGTTAACAAGTGCCCATTCAGCTATGTCTTTCCATTATGAGTTGGATACTGTCAGCCCACCAAGTAATAAGTTTGGGCCCAGATAAAATAGTAGTAGTAAATCCAGGATGGGGCTTGAGATAGTTCAGAGAATGAAAGTAGGCTGCATGACACTTATTTCCAGGTCACATGCTAGTGTTTCACCATTGTCTCTCTCTCAGCTCACAGCTACGGTCTCTGGGGCTTTCTTTCCAGCCGATGGAAGAGGCAAAAGCCTGAGCTTATTCATGAATCAGTCACGTTGGTATGTGGGTATAAGCTAATAATGTACTGCTGCTCTACTACAGTTACATGCAAAGGTAAGACTAAATGACAGTGGTGAGAGAAAACTCTTTAAACAGGCAACTCTTCAGTGAGTGATCTGTTTTAGTCCCTTTGTTGGAATCAAAAGTGGACTAAGATAAGATATCCCTAGACCCAAGGCAATGGTGAATGGCTTAGTTGGTTGAATATGCATGAACTCATGGCCAGTGGTAAATGGTTTAGGTGGTTGGTCAGGAGCTTGGAAGGAACAAGACTGGAAGGTCGACGATAAAGATGTCTGAGGAAGAGGCATGGGATTGGACCTACAGAAATGAGCACAAAGTATAAGCAACTTGGCGTAACAATATGTAAGTAACTTTGTTCGGAAGAGGTGCTTAAAAAAAAACAAGTGAGCAAGATAGATGTCAGTTTGCCTGTATCCCCAGCCATCTCAGGGATGGTGCAATGGTCTTTTGAATGAAGTGGACATAGTGGCTAAGAGGGAGGCTGTGGGTTCTCTCTTTTTCATAAAGGCTGATAAAACTACTGGTGTTACTAATATCCAGTGTATTGCCACCAAGACCAATGGCAGGTCCCTACTAAGACATCATTTTTCAAGGAGGCAAACAGCTACTTGGGGGCAACTTTTTACTTTGGCTCCCCTTCTGCCCTGAAAGAACAGTGATTCATTCTGACAAGATTGGCTTGTATTCCAGCGAGGGGTGACCTTTGTGCCTTGGCTAGCATCACTATTCAAGGGTACATGACGTAGCTAATGTACTGACATGGGATCTCACGTGATACTCCCTAGAACAAAGGAGCCAGCTTTATGGCAGAAATGGGATGGTGACCACATGATCATGGGATCCACTATTTCTAACACACACTATATCATCCCCAAACCAATGGGATCACCTCTTCTTAGCTGAGGTACCAACTTGGAGATGGCTCTCTGCAAAGATGGGTGCTAACCTACAGTATGTAGTGTGCACATTAAACCAAAGACCCTTGGCTGTTCTGTCTCTGACAGGTAGAATCTAAGAGTCGGAGACCCAAAGCGTGTAAATAGAAGTGGCTCTACTCAACATCATTCCCATGGACCACTGGGAGACTTTGTGCTTCTCATTCTCCCAACCATAAGCCTTGTTGTTGTGGAGGTCCTGGTTCCTGGGGTAAGAGGGAATCTTCCTCTCAAAGACACATTCAGAAATCTGAATAAACACGTGTGTGGTCATTCTGGGGCTTCCTATGGTAGGAGACCAGCTGGCTAGGAAAATAGTTACATATTAGAGAGTAAGTTACCCCAGTCATCAGCAGGTTTAGCTGCTGCTACATAATAGAGGCGTGGAGAATATTTTTGTCATTAAGTTGATCCATCTTGGCATCTTTTGGTTTTCCCATGCCCGCTTTTAAGTGTAAATACACCCATAGTAAGCCCAGCCTGATAAAGACATGGTCACTAGGGTCTCAAGACTCCACGGGGATGTGGGCCCACAATGCAAACCACCTAGATCAGCACCAGTGCTGGCCGAATGAAAGGAAATATGCCCTGTGTGGAGGAGGAAGAGACAATGAATATCACTTACAACCTTGGAATCAATTGTAGCATTTGGGACTGTAGTCTAATCCATCAACCTTCTCTTTCAAGTTCTCCCAGCATGTTTATGTGGTAGAAATGTTGGAGAAGTTGTGCCTGGAAGGAAGAGAGGTAATGTGAGAATCAGGTGGATCTGAGCAGCATGTAGTGCTGCCCCGACTGCAGTGGTGTTGCTGGTGTCCTTCTCAGATCCACATTAATGAAAGGCATGCTTAACTCCTAGCTGCTGTGAATGTTAGTCAGCTGTCTCCTCTGGAGATTTGCCCCCAATCAATGGGAGCCCTCTTCCCTGGGGGATGATTCCCCTCCTCAGAAGGCTAACATGGGATACAAAAATATGGCTCCCTTGCCTCAAGATGGTACAAATTCTGTGGCACAATTCTTGCTCTGGAGCTCCTCATAGGATCAGGCTGAAGCTAGTCACCAGATGCAATTAGGTCTTTGCTCAGCTTCCTCTTCCAACTTGGACTTTTGCAATTAGAGCTACAGGTATTACAGGATACAATAACTTGTCAATAGCCAAAATAAAAGAGGATCATTTGCCTTCTTTGCATTCCTTATTTTCTTTCTTCTGATGTCATTTTCTAGTAAATTCTTGTACAAGAATCCTAATCACTAGCTCTGTTTCCAGGGAAACTGACTTAGGAAAAGGTATTATACAAAGAAAATTTCCATGAATCTTGATGGTTAGTTAATTCCAAACACAATCAATTACAAAGGATTTTCTGGTAAGGGAAGAATATATGTGTATTTTCACACAGATGGGTATGTGTATATAAATTACAGATATTTTGTTTTTTAATCTTTTTAATATATATTTTATTTTAGATTCAGAGGGTACATGTGCTTATTTGTTACATGGGTATATTGCATACTGGTGAGGATTGGGCTTCTATTGTATCCATTGCCCAAATAGCAAACAACGTACCTGGTAATAGTTTTTCAACCCTCACTCCCCCCTCACTTTTCCCGCTTTTGGAGTCCCCAGTGTTTTTTATGTCCATGTGCTCCTATGTCCAAGTACCACTGTAAGAACAGTGGTACTTGGTTTTCTGTTTATTTCTGAGTTAGTTCACTTAGGATAATGACCTCCAGTTCCATCAGTGTCACTGCAAAGAACATAATTTCACTCTTTTATGGCCGAGTAGTATTCCATGTTGTATTTATCCCACATTTCTTAATCCAGTAAAGCACTGATGGACATGTAGGTTGGTTCCATGACTTTGTTCCTGTGAATAGTGCTGCAAAGAGCATACAAATACATGCGTCTTTGTGATATAATGATTTCTTTGAGTAGATACATGGTAGTGAGATTGCTGGATTGAATGATAGCTCTATTTTTGATAGGTCTTTGAGAAATTTCCATGTTGTTTTCCATAGAAGTTGAACTAATTTACATTCCCACTAACAATGTATAAGCATTCCCATTTTTCCACATCCATGCCAACATCTGTCTTTTTTTTTTTACTTTTTAACAGTAGCCATTCTGACTGGTGTAAGATGATATCTCATTGTGGTTTTAGTTTGCAGTTCTCTGATGTAAATCACAGATATTTTGTATGTTTCAATGGGCAAGTCAACTTCTACTTTTCCCAAATGGTAAGGGAATGTCTGCCTTTTAGCAACCAGGAAAAGCCAAAGTTCAAATACCAAGTGGTGGGTATGCCTGTTTCAGTGACTTGAAGGCACATGTATCTTCTCTGTGGAAAGGAATGTCGTTGCATGTATGCATGGGAGTGCCTTGTGTGAATGCATGATTCAGTCACATGTCTTGGAAAATAACCAGTAAGTACATGGCCTACTGGGCAGAACACAGGCGAAGCAGTTTTGAATTATAAATGTACTTTGGAAAGATCTCACATTAGGCTTCAAACTAGGCTTGGGTCTAATTTTTTGGACTTGAGTAGAAGTGAACTTTAACAATTAGAGATATAACATTACTAAGATAATTTATAAATAGCAAAAAAGGAGAGCAATAAGGTGATCTGTGCTGTAGAGATGCATGTATACTGTTAAAGTGATGATAAGAGACTATACTTAATGACTTGCAAAAAAGCAACACTTAAGAAGGAATAAACAAGATTGATTAGAATATCTGCATTTGAAAATAGTCCAGAATTTTAAAAAATTACTTTATTTGAATGCTAGAAGCTTTACTGATGCCACATGTTTAGTTATTGAAATATTCGATAAATGTCAAAGTGAATCTGGCCCAACATTTTAGTACATTTGGTTGAGTTTCATTAACTATTTAATTTTGAAGTTGGCTTTATCGGCAGTCTCTCATACACCAAAAATACCTAAAGAAGACTTAGAAAATTGATTTTATCTCACGATAAATAAAAGCTGTTCAGGCCCTTTTCTATGAATGTGAGGATGTTTTAAATACCTTGGGGGGATGTACCCATCAAGTTACTTAGAGTAAGGAGAACAGTTGAAAAGAATGTCCAAAAGGGGCTAATATGGAGTGGAAATAAGAAGACTGCACAGGAGAGAAGGGGCTCATGACAGTAGTGTCTGAACATTTGCTCTAGATGGGTAAAAATATACAGCATAAATAAATGAGATTCTACTCACTAAACGCCCTACAGATTTCTTTCATTCAGGTCTTTGAAATCCTGTCTCTAGCAGCATTCCCTCCAAGTTCAGCTATATTTAGTCACCCTGATACTCCTTCCTACTTACTTCTCACAGACTTCATCAAGAAAATATTGTTCCTAGGCCGGGTGCGGTGGCTCAAGCCTGTAATCCCAGCACTTTGGGAGGCTGAGGCGGGTGGATCACGAGGTCAAGAGATCGAGACCATCCTGGTCAACATGGTGAAACCCTGTCTCTACTAAATACAAAAAATTAGCTAGGCATGGTGGCGTGTGCCTGTAATCCCAGCTACTCAGGAGGCTGAGGCATGAGAATTGCCTGAATCCAGGAGGCGGAGGTTGCAGTGAGCCATTGCACTCCAGCCTGGGCAACAAGAGCGAAACTCCATCTTAAAAAAAAAAAAAAAAAGAAAATATTGTTCCTGAAGATTGCTGTGGCAGGCTTTTCCGTTGCATGGCAGGACAACTCAAGATAACACAGGTCCAGTCCTCTGAGTCATCCAGTATGGGTTGGAGGTTTGGAACCTCGAAAGGTCTGATCTAGGCATTAATAAGCTGACATCAAGAGACTTGGCGCACAGGTCTGTTGAAGCACCTAAGAGGAATGACAGTTCTCCAAACCCCAAATGCTCTTTAGAGCCAGCAAATCTGGACTGGAAATCTTTCAATAAGATGACTTCCCGTAAAATGTCTGGTACATCATGTTTCTCGTCAGGTCATAAATGCCATGAGAACAGCTTTTCTTGGTATATTTAAGTTTGTCTATGCCAGTTTGGGTCTTATCCCAAAGCCAAAAACTGGAGACATTAAGAGAGAGGAAAGTAATTAACCATATCGGAAGAGCCCAGAGAGTTCTGTGCAGATCCTGCTCTAGATGCTGGTGGGTAGTCTTACTTTTGTAAGCTGATCCTCTCATTCCCCTAACAAATAAAGAGTTGTATATAGGTAGTGACTCTGATAGGCTTCTGGCTGACAGCTGCTACCAGAGCCATCCCTCTGCTGAGAAGCAGCTTTTTCATATCAACAAGGTTGGAACGCTAATAGAAGAATCCTGATTGGTACATGGAGATTAGACTTGCAAATCCTTAGTCAGGTGTCAACAGACAGCCAAAAAACATACTGGTTGAAAATTTCATTATCTTCCGGAGTGAAAGAAACCACTGGGCTTGTAGTGTGGGACTTATAGGGATAAAAAGACAAGGCAAGATTGTGAAGGTGGAACATTATTCTGAAAGGGGCAAGGATGGTGAGTCTGGGAATGTGGCGGCCACATACCTCCTCATACTGCAAGGAAGGCTCTGAGTATGGAAAAGAAGGACATCATCGCTCTGAGACCCTGATTTCTAACAAAGTATCCGAATCCAGTTTCGTGGAGATTGGATACTTTGTTAGATTGGATACCTGTTGGGATTCCTTTTTATTACTTTTACCTTTTTAAGAGTCTTTGAAGTAAATTCAAAGGAACTCAGGTGCAAAGGCAGTAAATGTCCTCTAATTGATTCAGTTTAGCCCTCATTCATCCACCAGGAATTTTGAATAAAATGTAAATTTTTTTTCATTGTTATTTTTCATATCAAATGAATTCTCTATACTTTTCTCTGTAGTATATTGGAAAACTATTCATTGGTTCAACTTTCATTCAGGGCTTACTCTCAGTTTCTGCATGCAACACTCTCTGGGATCACAAATATGAATAAGAAATGTATCGTTGCCCTCAGAACATGGCTGGCTTCATGGGAATGCAGTGTGTGCAGTCACACAGAGCTCCTTGCTTAGGGGGTCTGATGCTTGGCTTAATGCTCAGATGTTGCCGTGCTGAAATTCTTAAAAGATTTTTGACAAGGGGCCCTATATTTTCATCTTCACCGGGTTTGCAGATTATACAGCTGGTCCTGCCTCAGAAACCTGTGTAAGAAAAACACATTTCCATGAAAAATACAATAATATCTCATGCAGTGTATTTTTTTTTTAAGTACGAAAAGAAAATGGAACAAGTATATGGCAAGTGACATGCTATGAATCCCAGAGGAAGATGGATCTATCTGTGCTTGTGGGAGGTCAAATGTTTTAATTTAGGATGTGTTATTTTAGTGAGAATTTTACTGATTAGGTTAGTCTAGCAAAGCCTGTAACACAAAAAGAGATTATTATTTGCTGACTAACTTGACTTCTAATTTGTCACAAATGCTTCTTACTTTCCATTGTCTGTCCCACAGAGTAAGCCTTTTGTATTAGGTGGGAGAGGGGGGATATGGTGCAAAGAATTGTGTGCATGTTTGTAAATGTGCACACAAGAATTTCAGCTGGGGACATGCAGACATTTGTTCATTAATTGTTTTGCTTTGAATTGTCAGTGGATTGAGTTGGTAATAAAGTAAGCATATTTTAGTCATCTCAGGTGACGGGATTATTGATGGGGAAGTGCTAGTGTTAAAAAAAGGTTGAGATTTGGTGCTAAGAGAGATCCATACCTGGAGATAGAACTTTAGGATAGGTAAGGGTGAAGATAACAAGAAACTGAAAATAAAATTCCTGTCTATGCAGTAATACCGTAATCCATGTTTTCTATTCTAGTAAGTTTCTTCCGTAAGTTAACAATAGTCCTTTGTGTTTTCATCAAGTGTGTGGATTTTTTAAAGGAAATGATTAAAATGTCAAAGTTGAGCACTGGAATACCAAAAATTTCCATCCTCTTCTAATCTTTTTTTTGAAGATACAGGCATACAGATTGTCTTTAAAGACTTTTTTAGTGTATTATATGGGAAAAAATTTTTAGCATAGGAGTTTCCTTTTCATTTTGCCCAACATCATCCAATGATCCCTTTTTAAAAGCTCAGTCCCCTTGCTCTTTATTCCTTCCCATAAAAAGAAAAAAAAAGAAAGAAAAGAAAAGGAAAGAAGAAAAAAAAGCGGCCAACTTATAAAGGAAAAGCAACATTGCCTTTTATTTTGTTTTCAACTATTTTAAGAAGGTTGAATTTTCACCTGACCTGTTATCTACACATCTAGAATTACATTTGATAAAGGAAGGATAGATTGGCTAACTGTGAAGGAAAGGCAGAGGGCTTCCTTGATAATAATTTAATATAATAAAAATGGTGAAGGGGATATTTCAAACCTAGAGACTTAGAAGAAAAGAGATGAAGTCAGACACATAGAACTATTCAGCTTGCGTAACGCACATTGGGCTATTCACTTTAGGCATCATCAAATGCTAAAACAATATTTGCAGGTCCAAGTTAAGTGAGATGTTTTGCAGAGATAAAAAGTTTTGAGGGAAGAAATATGTTGAAAAAAAGTTCCTAAAAATTTAACATGGATAAATCCTACAGAACATTGTTATCTAACACCGGAGCATGTCTGCATGGGTAAATTCTTGGAAACTAAAGCAACATGAATAACTCTTACAGTTTTTCATATCAGAAAGATGATGAAAGCATGTGTTTATTTGAATAGGCCAGGAGCATCTGTCTCAGTTTCATAGATAAGCATGTGCATGTTTGCGGTTTTTTTAGAACCATAGAGAAGTGTGTGCATGTTTGTGGTTTGTTTAGAACCAAGGTGCCCAGAGGGTGGAGCACACAGTTGTGGCTCAGCTAACTTTATCATTATCACCATCGCCGTGATGGACAACCAGGACATTCTGGGACGCTGAGCCCCACAAGTGAGATCCCAATTATTAGCTGCCTGAATGTTTACAGTTTTTTCAGATGGCTGAGGTCACCCTGTCCAGCCCCAATGCCAATTAGGAAATGAACATTCTTTACCACATTCCTTATCTCCAAAATCTCCAAGGATTGATGGGGTGGTTGTTTCTTCTCATTACTCCCTGTCTCTGCTCTGAATCTCAGCTTATGTGACTGCCGTTCTCTCCCTTCTCCACACCACTTGGCTTCCTTCTGGACACCCACTGCCTTGATTGTTTCAACTCCCCAAAGTGTTAATGACACAAGGCTGGGTATGCAGCAGACTTTTACTTTGAGGATATGGATTGAATGTTTATATCTCCCCCAAACTTATATACTGAAAACTCTAATTTCCAGTGTGATGGATTTTGGAAGTGAGGCCTTTGGGAGGTAATAGGTTATGAAGATAATAGGTCATGAGCCCTCATGCTGGGATTAGTAGTGCCCTTATAAGAACAGCAAGCCACCATGGCATGTGTACACCTATGCAACAATCCTGCAGGATCTGCACATGTACCCCAGAATTTAAAGGACAATAAAAATATTAAATACATAAAAATAAAAATATTTTTAAAATAATAAAATAAAAAAAAGAGAAAAGACAAGAGAGAGTTCACTTCTCTGCTTGTAAGCACCAAGGAAAAAGAAAAAGAGCATGTGAGGACATGACCAGGATGAAGGCCTTCATCAAAATCCCAACCATCTGGCACCCAAATTTGTACTTTCCGCCTCTAGAACCATGAGAAATAAGTTGTTGTTTGAGTAATCAAATTATTTGAGCCACTATGGTAATTTGTTACAGCAGCCCAAACTGGAATAGTAAGGAGTGATTACAGGGTGTCACTGAAGAGACAAAATGTAAAATAGAATGTGAATCATCATGCTCTAACATTCATTAACAATTTTCTAGCCGCCAACATTTTTTGCCATCTATATGCCCTCCTTAAGTTGTGCCTGGCCTTCATCTTCTTGTTTCTGGTCCCAATCTACCTGCTAGACTCCAGCCCCAATATTATCATTAGTTTTTTATGCAATGTAATTTTGCTTTCTGCATCCTACTCTTAATTAGGCATATTGTTGAGTGTGTTTTAAGATAAAATACTTTCTAACGTGGGTGATAGCCATTTTACAGCACACAGTATTTAAGAATATTTGTTCACCTAAAACAAAAATACATGCCAAAAAACTAGCAGAAGTTCCAAAATTTCATTTTTTTCTCTTAATATGATCAAAACCTTAGATAAGATTCCATATCCATTGTTAGAGGATGTAACATAGAGTATATTTTCTTCCTCTGGAAGTAGAAATTAAACACAAATGATTCTTGTAGTCTTAATGATCACACACTCAAACAAATGTAAATTGGGTAAATAAAATCTATTATATAAAAACTTGAAGCAACTATATATATCAGATTTTGTTGAGACTTTCACATATGCTATCTCCTTAATTTTTACAACAACCTATTAGTTAGCTTTTAGTCATCTAGGTTTGCATATTGCTAAGGTATCAGGTGGAATTCAGTTAGAAATATTGATTAGTGGGTCACTATCTTTCAGGTTTGTACTCAGTTTAACAAGTTAATAGCCTATAGAATTTCATATACTCTGAAATGATCAGATTGTCAGCAGTGGTCTCACACTACCTAAATTCACACATACGTTTTAGTCAATGACAGGGCACATATATGAAGGTGGACACATAAGATTATAATGAAGCTGAAAAACTCCTATCACCCAGTGATGTCCCAGCTGTTGCTGTATATAGTGCAATGCATTACCCACATGTTTCTGATGATGCTGGCATAAACAAACCTATGGTGCTGCCAGTCCTACAAAGTATAACATATACAGTTACGTACGGTATATAATACTTGATAACAATAATAAGAAACTATATTACTGGTGTATGCATTTACTAAACAATGCTTTTTCTTTTTTGAGATGGAGTCTGGCCCTGTCACCCAGACTGGAATGCAGTGGCACAATCTCGGTTCACTGCAACCTCTGCCTCCCAGGTTCACACGATTCTCCTGCCTCAGCCTCCTGAGTAGCTGAAATTACAGGTGAACACCACCACACCTGGCTAATTTTTGTATTTTTAGTAGAGATGGGGTTTCACCACTTTTGGCCAGGCTGGTTTTGAACTCCTGGACTCAGGCAATTCGCTTGCCTTGGCCTCCCAAAGAGCGGGAGTTACAGGCAGGAGCCACCACACCCAGCTTAAACTATGTTTTTGATTGTTACTTTAGAATGTACTTTGTCTACTTATTTTTTTTTTAAAAAAAAGTAAAGCAGCCTCAGGCAGGTCCTTCAGGAGGTATCCAGAAGAAGGTGTTGTTATCATAGGAGACGACAGCTCCATGCTGTCCATTGTTTAAAAATTGTTGCTTTATTAGCTAAATTCTCTTTATTAATTAGTCTTTGCATAACACAAGCAAATAATAGAATTATTTTTCATTACTCATGGTTATTTTATAGGACTGCTTCTTTGAGTTTCTTTGAGTGAGACCTCTTGGCAAGGCTGGTTCACGTGGAGTCTCAGGGTTTATTTACATCCTGGCTGGAGGAAAGACACATCATTTCTCAAGACTGATTCATTTGAAGTAGGGGCCGGGCTGGCTTAATGGGGCTTGTGGCCAGCAGGACTATGCAAGGCCCATGCTCAGAAGAACCTCATGCTTGTCTAATGCAGTCCTGAAATTCTTAATAATCTTATTTTTGCATTTGCATTTTATAAGTGAAATATGATGGGACATGGAATGGGGTGGGAGAACGCGGGAGACTTGGGCTGGACATACAGGAGAATTGGGTGGGAGGCTGGGCATACAGGAGAATTGGGTGGGGAGCTGGACATATAGGAGAATTGAGTGGGAGGCTGGTGGTGACTGGAGGCAGCTCTGGTGGCAGCCATTCCAACACGGGTGAACCTGGTACGTCCAGCCCGTTGCCTACCCTGATCCAGGGACTGAGTGATTCTGGGTGGAAAGGTTTAAAATCTCTTGGACTTACCTGTCTGCCCTGAGCTGGGCCAGTGGGAAGGGGAGATGCCTAACTCGACTTCCCCCAGGTGGCTGGTGGGATCTGAGGTAGCATACCACATGCCCCATGTCTCAGAACTGGGTCCCCAACCAGGGCTTTGAAGTGAGGTGTGGGAGTAGGGTGGAGGACGTCTACTCTCTCTGGCAAGTATACGTGTGTCTTGGACTGCTCCACGGATTAGTTCTGTGTTTTGGGGGATTCTCTCTTTTTTCTTCCAACCTTCCTGAGTTTGATATACATTTTCCCTTCTGGTCAGC
The DNA here is from genome assembly GCF_049354715.1 of Callithrix jacchus. Classification (NCBI taxonomy): domain Eukaryota; kingdom Metazoa; phylum Chordata; class Mammalia; order Primates; family Cebidae; genus Callithrix; species Callithrix jacchus. The sequence goes on from NC_133503.1 coordinate 156,624,738, forward strand.
TCAGAGGGCCTGCAGGGTTGAGTCACTAAATATGAAATGGGTAATTTTGGAGATCGCTTACTAGTTAAATATTCTGATATTTACATTTAAAATTGGCACAGCACAATATGAAGGTGAATGGTAAAGTTTATGTTAATAAATTAAAATTGCAGGGAAGTTTGTAAGACATAATTGTTGGAAGAAACCTGGCTGAAATGGATGCAGGTTTAAGATGGAAATAGTCAATGTGCCTTGCTACTGGAAATGGTGGGACCCTTTTGGGTGGATAAAATGCTGCGGAACACAGGATCCCTGACAGATTCTGTTGTATGGCAGATATTAGCTCAAATTCTGACTTTCTACAGTGTATTAGTAAAACTTCACATTTCCTGGAAGATGAACTATTCCATCAACTGTGCCATGGGATGTTGCCTGAATATAGGAGTCATTTGTATATGTTGGTACTCAATGAATTTTCCCAACACCATTACTTCTTTCCTACTGTTACACAGAATCACTGGCTCTAATTAGGATGGTGTTTGTGGGGTTGTCTGCCAAAATTTGTGCTCCATCTTCCATAATGTAGTGTTGCCGCTGAGAGATCTCAGTCCCCTTTGCGGCCAGGTGGGATATTGTAATCTGCTAGGTATTCTGGGCCAATAGAAAATAATTGAGTAAACGTAAGGTGTGCCATTTCTATGAAAGGTTTTTTACTAAGTGAATATCCTTCTTTTGCTTTGTCTTTTTTCTTTAGTGGGTCAGGTGCAGAGGAATCCAAGGTGTAGGGAATGAAAGAACCACAAGACATAAGAAACTTCAGTTCCTCAATATATATGTGGAAGAAAGCTTCCAGGAACATGCTCACTAGATTTGGTCACATAATGATCACAGAATAAACTCTTGCGGTAAGCCTCTCTATTTGGGAGATTTTATTACAACAACTAGGTAACTCTAACAGTTTTCACCAAAATCAGTAATCGACTGATGTGTTTCAAAAAATCTTTTAAAAATCCAACTGCTACTTTTAAATTTATAGATAAGGAAGTCAAAGTCTTGGAAGCTCAATTACTTTCTCAGATAAATGGAAACAGTTGGTAGCAGAGCCAAAGACAGATAGATACTTGGGCTCCTGTCTTCTCTTCCAGCTCATTTTCTTCTTTGTTAATGATACATTTTAAAGGGCAAACTTGCTGTGAATATTCATTTATGCCATGCTTTTGGAATTACTATTAGGCAGAAAACTACAATAAAATTTCATTCTTAAAAATCCTAATAGAACTAAGCTGGTCAATATATATGTTTTCATGATGTTTTATTAAGTGTTAACTATATTAATCACAAATTAATCTTTTTTTAAGTAACTTTAAAGGTTTATGAAATTCTAATCCTTTGTTATGCATATTTAATTTTAAATTAAAATTAAATCAGAAGAAATTTGTTTCACTTACCAGCAATTTTCTTTATAGCAAACTTTCTTAGAATGTATTTATTAAATACTCCCAAATGAAAAAAAAAATTTAGTTATGAGTGCTGTAGTTTAAAATTGAATGGAACTTTTGGAGAATGTCAGGAAATATCTATGAACTCCATCACCAAAGACCCTGCTTCTTTAAAGAAAGGAATTAGATCAGGAAGAAAGAAAAAGACACAAGAAAAAGAATGTGACAGTTTTCTCTTTCCATTTGAAAATCAAATGGGAAAGGTTGAAAATAGTCTTGTGATTCTGGATTTTTGCTAGAAATCACGATCAAAGAATAATTTTATAGAAAAAGAATAATGATATATGCTAGTACATGTATAGAAAATAATTTTGTTTGGGAAATGGTGATATGCAGTCAATGTTGAGAGCGGTTTTCTTTTAAGAGGAGGGAATAGGAGGTTTTCATCTAAATTAAGTATTTCTATAACAATAGAGTCTTGAAAGTTCATAATTGTTTCAATAGATACACGAAATTTAATTTAGGGATAGAGACCCGAATTATAATACATCATGCCAGTTCTGTAAGGTGTTGAAAAAATTCTCAAACTCTCTTTCATCCTGTAGCTAAGGAAGCAATAAGGCACAGTTGTAAGGCATAAAGGTGTCCATGGGAGAGAATTTAAAAAGTCACATATGAAACTTCTGGAAAAAAAATTTGTTAAGCTCACGTTTGTGATGTGGGCATATCATCATCCCCTTTACGCAAATCTTCTTTCCTTGTTATTCAGACTTTCTCATAACTATTTTTATAGTGAGCACTGATTTTACTACCATCTTGGAATGTGGGTGGAAATGGAGACAGGAAGGAGAAGCATTAATAAGAAGGAAAAATCTTCCTCAAAGCAGGGCATGGTCTGTAGAAGAATCTCAGGAGCATCTCTCCGAGGCACTCTTGTTCTTAATTTTGGTTGAAACCATGCACACCCTTTGATGTACTGGGTCTAGAATACACACCTTCTTCCTTTCCAGCCAGCCATATAAACTTATTTACACCACAAGCCTCTGCCAGAGGCCAGGAAAAAGATGTGTATAGAAATTCCAAACACAGTCAGGAAAGGAAGTGGCTCAGTGGTTTTCTTAAAAGTCAGTGACACCTATCAAATGGCATTAGAAATATTTAGTAAGGACCATTCACAATTGCTTCAAATTGACATGATAGTACCTGCCTCAAATGAGATTGCACATTACTGGATGGTTTTTTAAACATTCATCCGAAGTCATGCGGTCAGCAAGATAGTTTCAACTGCTCAGAAAAAAACACGTTAAGTGTTGATTGTGCTTGACATAAAAATGAAGTCAAGGGTCTTCTGTTGCTTTTGAGTAAGTCAAGCTGTCTAAAAAGCAAAACAATTTAAATGAAAAACATTCTGTTTATACTGTGAAGTTTTTTTCCTCATAACTCATACTGTTGTTTGTGCATGCAGTGCTATCTATCTTATGTAATTAGGAGAAAATCTTAAAGGCAAACATTGTACACAGAATTGCTAATAAGATCAGTTGTATGATGTTGGGCTCCAACCACTTTGTTATATTACATTGGAAGTAAACTATTAAGTATAAAATAGCCATAGTCAGGCACCATGGTGCACACCGATAGGCCCCGCTTCTCAGGAGGCCAAAGCAGGCCTTGAGCCCAAGAGTTCAAGCCCAACTTGGGCAACATAGCATGACTCTGTCCACCAGAAAAAAAAAAAATATATATATATATATATATATTTTTTTTTTTAGTTTTTTTTTTTTTTGAGACGGAGTTTTGCTCTTGTTACCCAGGCTGGAGTGCAATGGCGCGATCTCGGCTCACCGCAACCTCCGCCTCCTGGGTTCAGGCAATTCTCCTGCCTCAGCCTCCTGAGTAGCTGGGATTACAGGCATGCGCCACCGTGCCCAGCTAATTTTTTGTAATTTTTAGTAGAGACGGGGTTTCACCATGTTGACCAGGATGGTCTCGATCTGTTGACCTCGTGATCCATCCGCCTCGGCCTCCCAAAGTGCTGGGATTACAGGCTTGAGCCACCGCGCCCGGCCCTATATTTTTAGTTTTAACGCCACTTCTGATCAATGATGATTATAAAAAGAAAACTGTATACTGTTAGGCATGCATAAAGTTATTACATGTTCAATTTATACATTAAACAATTGTAAATATGCATTATACATGAAACATTTGTGGCTCCATATTTTAAAAACTAAGTCTTTTTAAAATTTATAAAAGGGCAATGAGAACACATGGACACAGGAAGGGGAACAACACACACTGGGGCCTGTCAGGAAGTTGGGGGCAAGTGAAGGAAGAGCATCAGGACAAATAGCTAATGCATGTGGGACTTAAAACCTAGATGATGGGTTGATAGGTGTAGCCAACATGTAAACCTATGAAACAAACTTGCGCATTATACACATCTATCCTGGAACTCAAAGTTAAAAAAAAAATTATAAAAAGAAAATTTTGGATTCTCAAACTAGTATTGTCTTTTAAAATTTCATCATTAATGCCTATGTGCTAAATTGAGACATGCTCAGTTGCACTAGGAAGCATTTTGCTGTGAAAGCATTTACTTTTGCCCAGAGCGTTGCATTCTTTTAATAATTCTCAGAATACAAGACTCCAAAAAGCAGGTTGGTCTCATAATCTGTCCCCTTCAGTATTTCATTCCAGTAGCTTCAAGTGTCTTACATTTATTCTATGTGTAGAAATCACCACCAGGCCTTCCTAAGTGAGAGGAGAAGTTTCCCTCAGCATTCTATTCCCAATTTGGGGTTAAGATGACCTTTCTTTATTGTTTAGGGGCAGCCCAAGCTCATGATTAATTTGAAAACTAACTACGAAGAATTTAGTACTAATGTCTTGTTCTAGCACTGACTATCCAAGAGAGTTTGGCCAACTCCTGTATGTATGTGTATGTGTGTATGTATATATCTTGTATGTGTGTATTTGTATCCTTAGAAGAGAAAGATAGATTTACAGAACATACTGAGTTTAAAGGACTAATTCCTTTTTAAGTATTAATTAATATATTTTTCACAAGTATACAGTCTCTGAAATGCAATTTAGTCCAATACTGTTTGGACTACATTAAGTAGCACTGACAGCCAAAATCCTGTTTACCAAGTCTGAGGCTGTTGCTCAGATGTTTCAAACAATATTCCATATTTTTAAAAATGAATTAGGGCACTTCCTTAGAGAATGTATTAATAAGACTTTCTAAAATTTGAAAACCAAAAATTTAAAATAATCAGCTGAGTTTTTCCAAATCCCAGAATGTATTTTGGCATTATGCAGCTAAAATGCTTAGATGTTTTTGCAGAGAATCCATCATCCTATTGTTTGAAGTCAGTTAGGTATGGTCTACGTCAACTATGAAAATAAGCATTGGAGGAGTTAGAACGTTGCCCAAAGCTCGTAAGTGATCATTGCATGCTCAAAGGAATCAGGCAATGTGTTTAATGGAAATCAGATGCCGTGTCTTAGAGACATGGATTAGACTTTCTTCATCTCCAAAACATGGGAGTTTATGTTTGGAGAAAGCACAAACTACTGTTACCCTTAGGTAGTAGTGTTTTCTTGAATTGAGCTCCATTAAAAGGCAAATACATGATGACATGTATTACGTTTTTCCACCACTGCCTTCCCCTCTTTCTGTCTCTCCATCATCAGACTTCACTGAATATTTCTGCTTCATTCAGTCTTCCAAATTTAGATAACCAAATATGGTCTGTTTCCTCAAGGCCCAACTCTAGGCTCTTTAAAGGAACGTTAAGTGGATTATTTTATCCACATTATTGTATTACCTCTGAAGTTAAGGGGCTGTAAAGTTTTATTGATGATCCTCTCTATTTCAGCTCCAGGGAGGTAAAGTAATAGAACTGAAAAAATACAAAATTTGTAGTCAAAATATTTGGCTAGATTTCTGATTTTTCTACCTAACCCTAGGATTCAACCTTTTATTCAGTGTTCTCATCTTTAAAGCAGAAACACCTATACTTCCCGCAAAAATAGTGGACAAATTTCCCAGTTATCTGCTTAACTTATTACATTCCAGTTGTTCTGGACTTGCCCCCTTGCCCACAGGTGAGCCATGGCAGCCATTTTTATAGTAGAGGGCTCCACCCACCCTGCTGGCCAAAGACAATAGAACTAGGAAAAGATACCTTTCAAGTTGGGGTGATCAGAGCTACATTCCCCTGGGAATTTGGATTGAAATTGAGTAACTATAATTTAGCTGGGCTGGCCACTTAATGAGAGGAGAAGTAAATTAGGAAGATTTGATGGCAAAGTTGGGTACAGTGAATCAGACACATACAGAAAAGTAGAGCAAAAAACAAAAATACTGACCTTGGATCTCCCTGGCCTTCGAGGTCCTGGTTCCAGCCTTTCTGCAGGCCAGTTGCCCTTTGGGTTTCATGAGATGATAATGTTGATAATAATGAAATGTCCTCTTTTTCTTAAGGTTTGGCATAGGTTTCTGTTATTTGTAACTAAAATGCTTGACTAAAGCATCATAGATGTGCTACGAGGATCAATTCATGTAATATTAGGGGGGCTTTGAAAATAATGTAAAACTATATAAATATTACCTATGATTATTATTAGAAAATGTCCTAATCTAAGTTAGTAAACATTAAGTAGGACAGCACAGTAGGTACTCAAGGGCTGATAAGATCCCTAGAAGCTCTTCAATGTGTCATGGAGACAGCATTGTGTCATTGTGACATTGTCGTTGTGACAGACACAAGTGTCGATGTGACACTGTTGTTGTTAATCTAGTAATAAAGTAAGGAATGAAATTAAATTTAGCCTAGAGGTAGAGGAAAGTGGCCCTGGAAAATTGGGGAATGGCCTAATTTAATATTGCTAAGACAAATAATTTGTGTCATCTAAATATTTTTGAAAGTGATTTACAAAAACCCAAACTATAATAACCGAAGAAAATTAGTAGAGATCCTAAATATTCATAAACAAAAATGAATCAATTAACAGAACTGAAATTAATGGTTCAGAAGTGGAAGTATAACAGTAATTGTTAACATACTCTTTTTATTATTTTGTTTATATATAAACATTATATGATGTTTATATAAATATGTTTTGAGTCAATGATTTCCAACCTCATGGGCACGGATGCCTGGCCTTGAGTCATGGGAGGGCAGGATAGATTTTTTTTTAAAGGATGCTTAAATCTGTATATACAGCAGGCATTTTCTACAGATGCACTAATAATTTTATATAAAAATAATTAAAATTTATAAATTATTGATATATATTACATAATTTAATTCTTGCAACCAGCCTATATATTATCCTCTTGTTATAAATAAGGTATCTGGGACCTAGAGTGAATTAGTAACTTGTTCAATGTCAGACAGGAGTTAGTGACAGAACAGATTTGCACTCAGTCAACATGACTCCCAAGCTCTTAACCACCATATTGCATTGCTTCCAGCATAAACATTATTAGGTTAAACCACATTATATGGTCATTTTGTAGGTCAAAACACACAAATATTAGCCATTTCATGATTCTATCTCATTGAGTTTTGACTATTACCTTATTCTAAAACATAATTGAATTTAATGTATTTTAGCAACATGCAATTTCTCATAATGCAGAAATTTAAAATACAGCTACTGTCTTATTGATGGTGTTTTAGTCTGAGTTTCCTAAAAATTAGAGCTAGCAACAAAGACGAAGTGCTTCAGCTTTATGGAAGGCAGAATCCCTCAACAACAATAATAGGGGATAAGAATGAATGAAACAGGGAAGAAAGAGGAGCAAATACTAGATGGTAAATTTCTGAGTTGGCCACAGCCTAAAACACACACACACATGTGCATATGTACACACACACACACACACACACACTCACTCACATGTAGCAGGTTTTTCAGGCATACAGACATCATCTTGTACATATCATGCCAAAGCAGACCATCAGGCAAGTGAAAGCAAAGGAGTTCATCTGCTGGTTCCTTCCCATTTCCTGGCTCTCACTGATCAAAATCTACCCTTTCCATGTTGAGTTATCTGCATTCTATGGGCAAATTCACTCTTGTTGTCTGAGTCTGGAAGTCGTAAGAGAAGCCAGAGCCACCCATAAGTTCAGTCTGACTGGATCACACCTGTTGTTATCTGACACAGTGGGTTTGCTGAAGGTAATGCTAAAGTCCAGTTCTCACCCCAGAGGATCCTGAGACAACCTGCAGCGTTTATATATGAGGCCAAGACAGTAACTGCTGGGATACTCCACTGCGAAAGCAGTTAAAGCCCCAGGGCAGGGAGAACCCAGCAAATCTGGGCAAGGTCATAAACTAGATCTGGTACAGGAGAACCTCAGTTTCATCTGGAGGTGTGAAGAGTTCTTGGCAATTAAAAAAGCCGAAAACCAGGAAAGCATGGGCTTTGTCTCTTGCTGATAGGTTGATATTTATTATCTGCTTCTTTTCTTAGATTGACCTGATTATCGGTCATTCCTAATGAAACCGGAAGGTTCTGTCATACTTAGAAAAATCTAAGGGGGAGAAACCAAAACACTAGCAAACAATAATTACCTTAGCCTGCAATTCAGGAAAGATTGATTAAGAATCTCATTTAGTCCAAAAAAAAAAGTAGTATCATTTATTTGAGAAAACAAATATGCTCCACCTTTTTTTTGTACTAGATAAGATTCTTAATGTCCAGGGCTCATCTTCATTTGAGAAAAGGTATTTGCTATTTTGAAATCCCTCCAGTGACTTTGCCTTTCTCTCTCTTTGGAAAGGCAGCATCTTCCACAACACAGTGTCCCAAACAATGCTGGATGGAATAGGTCTGGAGAAGCACTCAATTCCCTGGACAGTATTTGACCACATTTATATTGCTGTTGGATGAGTCTCATTGCAGTACTGGCCAGAACTGACCTTTCAGTTAATCCTTTTTGAACAGCCCATGGCTCAAGGTGTTGGGATGTCAGCCAACATGAAAGAAATATAATCCTAGAACACAGTGTATTGTTAATTTTTTTCTCATTTTAGAGAGGTTTTTAAGAGAAGCCTAGGATGAGGAAGTTGAATAGGAGAGGAGGAGACAAAGAGAAGGTGAATAAAAGGCATTTTCCATAATTGCTCATTCTGAGGTTGCTATCGTGAGCAGCCAACATGACAGCTGCCTGGCCTGGTCCAGACTGCCAAACCCAACAATATTAGAACAGTCTCTGTAGGTGGAGAACAAATGACAAGATGATGTGTTTTGTTTGTTGTAAGGAGCTTGCATGTAAATTCAACAGAGCCACTCACTTTCAGAAACTCTTGCTTGTTCTTTTATTTTGTAAACAAAACTTTTCCTAGCTGAGGCCTGCCACAGAACAGAGTCATGATAAAAAATGTTTCCATACCTGGAGGCAAGGGGCACTTGGAAACCTCACTTATTTGGCACGTATTTTTCCAAACATGACCAGGGTTTCCTAATTCTAAGACTGTCTGTTTACTTTAATTGTAATTCACTGTGGAGCTGGCTATAATTCAGTATCTAAAAGGGGCTAAAATTTAATAACTAGAAGTTCAAAATGCAATTACGTAAGGAAAGGGTGAGTTTGATCAGTTTGGAATTGGATGAAAATTTTTATCCTATTCTTTCACATCCTTAGATTAGGGTATTTCTTGACGTTTAAAGCAGAATATTTTTTTGAGAAGCCATAGGGAGAAAAATGAACTTAATTTCCAATATTTTCTGCAGTGATATGACAAGCTACACATGATTTTTAAAGTCTATAATAGCAACTTGGAGAATATATTGTCTGTTCTGTAATCCCTCCCCCCCGGAATTACACTGCCTTTTTTTTTATATTGTATTAGGTTCTGGGGTATATGTGCAGATCATGCAGGATTGTTGCATAGGTACATACATGGTAAAGTGGTTTGCTGCCTCCATCCCCCTATCACCTATATCTGGCATTTCTCCCTGTGTAATCTCTCCCCAACCTCCCCGTACCCTGCTGTCCCTCCCCTAGGCCCCCTCGACAGACCCCAGCGTGTGATGCTCCCTTCCCTGTGTCCATGTGTTCTCATTGTTTAACACCCACATATGAGTGAGAACATGCAGTGTTTGATTTTCTGTTCTTGTGTCAGTTTGCTGGGAAAGATGGTGTCCAGATTCATTTATGTCCCTACAAAGGACAGTAATTCATTGTTTTTTTTATGGCTGCATAGTATTCCATGGTGTGTATGTGCCACATTTTCCTTGTTCAGTCTATCATCAATGGGCATTTGGGTTGGTTCCAGGCCTTTGCTATTGTAAACATACATGTGCATGTGTCTTTATAATAGAATGATTTATAATCCTTTGGGCATATACCCAGTAATGGGATTGCTAGGTAAATGAACAGACACTTTTCAAAAGAAGACATATATGAGGCCAACAAACATAAGAAAAAATGCTCATCATCACTGGTCATTAGAGAAATGCAAATCAAAACCACACTGAGATACCACCTCATGCCAATTAGAATGGCGATCACTAAAAATCTGGAGATAACAGATACTGGAGAGGATGTGGAGAAATAGGAACACTTTTACACTGTTGGTGGGAGTGTAAATTAGTTCAGCCACTGTGGAAGACAGTGTGGCGATTCCTCAAGGATCTAGAAATACAATGCTTTTTTAGTTCCTCGTGTCTATTCATTTTGAAATATTAAGAACACAGAAGCAGTAAAAATGTACACAGTTTGAAGAAAAAGGCTGAAACACCTCACCACAGTTTATCCACTCACCCCTGACAAAAACTGAAATCCTAGAAACATCCTGGGTCAAAGACCTAGAGTTTTTATATAAACTGCTAAACCCTCAGAATCGTTTCACTCTATTCATTTTTTTTTTTAATCCTTGATGCCTGACCAGTGATGCGTAATCTGAAAGAGAAGAGAACGCATCTAAGTCCGTCATGGACCTTGAGTCAAGCAATACCCAGGAGACATTTAGTGACCCTTCCACAGCGCATTGTGCTCCTCTTCCACCTCTTCAGAGCAATTCCCACTTTCCCAGGATTCACTTAGTTGAATCTGACATAGTTGGCTTAAGTGTTATTTTCCCCATTTTACAGACAAAAAAACTGAAATCCCAAAGAAATACTTGGCTTGCCTTACGTATACAAGAACTAAGTGGTATGCTGGGACTTATGCATGCATAAGGTAACATATTTCAGCACGGGACTCCAATGATGATAGACATAGATGCCGTTATGAGTCATATAGGAGGACACAACCACCTATAGCTGCACACATCAAAACTGGGGAGGTTAATGGCAGTGGTTTATGAATCCTCCCAAGTGAGTTGTCCCCCTTCCTGAAGCTGGAGCTGCTCAGCTGGTGCGCTAAAGTTCTGGCATATCCTCCACTACTAAAATGAGTCATGAAAATAAGAACAGAAAATTCAAGTACAGTGTGTGTATGTGCAAGTGTGTGTGTATGTGTAAGCAAATGTACATATGCATATATATATATACACATTTATTCAATATCTATACATTTTTTTCCTTTCAGCTATCTACTTTGTGCCAGACATTATGCTAGGTGCTGGGAGTACAGTGCTGAGCAGTAAAAAAATAAAAAATAAAAGAAATACATATTAAATTCACAATAACATACAATTTTTTTCTTGCTGACAAAAAAGTTTCAAATTGTAATTTTGAAAAACCAAAATGAACAGTCATATACCACTGATGAGCTTATAAAATTGTATAAACTTCTTGAAGAGCATTTTGGTAATCAAAATGCATTGAATACAAAATGTACCTACCTTTAGAGCCAGCAGTTCAACTTCTAGGAATCTATCCTAAAGACGTAAGATGTGCTCAAGGCTTAACTGCTAGGAAGTTTATTATAGCATTGCTTATGAGAAGATGACTGTGAACCTGAATGCCCAACAATAAGGAGAATATGACTATATATTTTATATAGATGAATAATGAAAATAAGAGTCACTACATCATATGTGCATGTTCTAAGTACTTTACCTGTATTAATGCATTTAATACTTGCAGCAATTCTATGCAGTAAGAACTGTTACTAACCTTATTTTATGGTTGAGGAAACTGCAGCACAGAGAAGTGAAATGATTTGCCCAGGGATATACAGTAAAGGGCAAGACCAAGAACTGATCCAAACAGTCCGCCTCCAAAAGACCACTCCTCAGTCAATATGCTTACTTCTGATGTGTTCCTAACATGGAATTCTATTCAGCCATGAAATATGATTTCAGAAAAGGATCCAGAAGAGCATATGTTAAAGTATTTATAATCATTCTCTTGGTGTGTGAAATTGTGAGTATTCTTCATTTCTCATTTACATTTTCTATTAATTGTTTGAAATGTATATAATATTTTTGAAACTATAAATAACACTGCATAAAGGAGAATGGGAGCCAAGAAAAGATTTTGTATTAAAAGAACAATAACAACACCAGCTGGGCTGCCGTCTCTGGCTTTCACAGTGACACACCACCTTTGGGTACGCACAAGCCAAGAGTAAGAGGAACTTCCTCTTACAAAGTTTCAAGCCTCATCTAAAATACCCCAAATGCTTATACACTTTTGCCAATGCAGGCCACACATCTTGTTACAACATGTACAATAGCATATGTGTCCCAAGTAAAACTAAGAGGACAATGAAAACACTTAATAGCACCCTGAAGAGAGAGAGAGAAAGGAGCGTAATTAAAACTTTGGAGATTCACCAGAAGTCCTTATTTTATTATAATGGACACTAAAGCAGTTCGCTATAGGCCATTGTAACTGAGGTTCCAGCCACAGCACACCGAGAACACTACAGTGAAGCTCTGCTTGTTCCGGTATTTACTGCTTTATTCAACATTGGGAGTGGTAGCAAACATTAATCTCTTTCAGGGCATCCATGTCATATGGGAATAATAAACAGTCTCAAGGAGACGCAGGTGAGATCTCCCGGCCACAAATACACTCAGTCCCTTCAACAGTAGAACCTCTTAACATGGCTTATTCACCCAATTACCACTAAACCGAAATGTCAGAATGCAACCTCATGGATTCCAGCTGGTAGAGGCTCCCAAGACTCCAGAGTTCCTTTTTGCCTTCAAAACAGCATACCCAGAATGAGCAAAGCACTGCTGGCTGCTCCCTTGTGACAGAAATGTGAAAGTCTGAAAAAAGCTGTGTGTAGATGGAGCACAAACGTGAACAACTGGGATTGCATAAAGAACTCAGAATGTTGGAACCAATGTTGTCCATTTTGAATTTTATTTCACGGTCCATGTTATTTTACAATTTAGATGTTGTGAAAAATAATGCTTAGAGATGATAAGTTGGTTTATTAGCAAAATAATGGGTACATGCTAACATATCTAACATATTCGTAAGGTGTGAAAAAGTAAGCAAAGGTTCATTTTTACTACTATCTCCCCCAATCACTCTCCAGTAAAAAAAAAATTAAAAGGGGAAAATTGGGTGCATCCTGAAGGAATTGGAGCGTAGCTGGTTTGGGCTAAGTGCTACCCTCTGAACCTAACCCTGGTGATTCCAGGTCTCGTTGCACGGAGATGTGCCAGACAGTTCAAAGTGTGAGCCTGACACTTGCTATATTGCCAATGAAGAGTGCCGGCGCTCTATTGATCTCAAAACTAAAAATAGCCAAGCATGACGCTTCCCTAAACTTCTGTATTTGTTCTATGCCCAAACTTCTGCTTGGAGGATCACAACAATGGTCACTGGGTCAATGCAGAGTTTGACAATTGGCAGGGCAATCAGTGCTCATTGAAGAATCACTCACTGAGTCCGACAGCTTTTGTTTTGTTGGCACTGGGGCCACCTCCACGAGCAGGTTCTTCTATTCATAAGTAGAAATACGCTGCAGTTTCATTTGGTTCAGTAGAACACCAAACATAGGAATTTGGACAATGTTGTGAAACATTCTGATGTTATTTTTTGAAGACTCAAAATGTTCAACCGAACACCATTACTGTCCTGAAGTGTATTAAACAGAGGGCGAGATCCCTGAATTCACCAACTTAGAGGTTCATGAAATCTTTGGGTGTTAGGCATACTTAGGCCTTCATGAAATCTTTGGGTATTAGACATACTTAGAACTTTCTGAAACCTTTGGGTATTAGACATACTTAGGCCTAGTTTCCTGGAATATATATCTAGACTGTGTCCAATAAGTCTATCAATGTCAGCAGCAAATGGGTGTCCAAAATCCACTTCAAAAAGGAAGGTGAACTTAAGGGACTACCAGAAAGCAATTGGGGCCCCACTTAGTGAAAAAGAGGCAATTAAAGTGACCTTTAAATAAGATGACCTAAAGCTGGTGTGCTACCTTAATACTTCATGGGAGTTACACTCTAGCAAAGCTCAAACCAGCCTAGGTAATCACACCGAAATGAACCTCTGTCATTCACATACATATATCTATATATGAATTTGGCACCTGTGTGTTTGTAACTAACATGATCTGATCCACACACTCAAGAACAATTAAGTGGACAAACAGTCATTTGCCCTTTGAGCAGGAAGTCAGTTTCTCCTAATTTCTAAATGCCAGTTTTAATAACTGCTATTGGTCCTCACCTTTATGCACTGTCATTATTAAGGACTGTTCCTTCATTGATCACCAGAAGCCTGTCCTTTTGCAGTGATGTCACAAGCATGAAGTGCTGTGGGGACCAGTGCCTCCAGAAGTGTCCCAGACCAGCAGGGACATCACTGCAAGAGGACAAGGTTTTCCTATGGTCTGGTGAATTGTTAATGCTACTCCTTCCCTATTTATAGGTGTCATAGTTTGGTGAGAGAAATTACACAGTTACGTTAGGTTAAAGGTCAATGTACTACCAATTCACATTGAAGCTGTTCCCCTCACTGCCCATTATACTCACTTAACTAGATTAGCTTTTACTCGTGAATCCTCAGACATATGGTTTAACGCGAATCGCAAGCTAGACTCCTCCCTTCCTCAGGACAATACTGTTTTGGAAACCTCATTGTTGTTCTAATTCTTACTAATCCTTATGTTCTTAATCCACTCCAATGGGTCTCCCTAACTTAAAGAATCACATTTGGAGACTACATCCTGGAAGCGTCTGGACTCATTGGGGAAATGAATCTACCATATTCCCCATGATTAAACTTCTCCTATTAGCTCTCTCACAAGATGTAACAGTTTTGATAAGATCCCAAAATTCTATAATAGCTAATTCTAGGACAATGGGCATCTTCTTGCTCTATATAGCAATAACCAAGAGAGTAATCCACTCATGTGATCCTCACAAGACAACAAAATAGCATTTTTTCTCATTTAAGACAGTATATTTCTCAATAATAAAAAGACAAATAACCCAATTAAAAATTGGCAAAATATTTCAATAAACATTTCTCCAAAGAAGATGTACAAAGGGCCAATGAACACATGAAAAGATGCTCTACATCATTTGTTGTTAGAGAAATTCAAATCAACATCACCCCTCACACCCTAACGTTAAGATAGCTAGAATCAGACTGGGCATGGTGGCTCATGCCTGTAATCCTAGCACTTTGAGAGGCTGAGATAGGAGGTATTCTTGAGCCCAAGAGTACAAGACCAGTCTGGGCAACATAGACCTCATCTCTACAAAAAAATAAAAAGATTAGCCAGGCATGGTGGTGTGGTCCCTGCTACTCAGGAGGCTGAGGTGGGAGGATGGTGTAAGCCCAGGAGGTCAAGGCTGTATCACACCACTGTACCAGCCTGGGTGATGGAATGAGACCCTATCTAAGAAAAAAGATAATTGTAATAAAAAAGACAGACAATACAGGTATTGATGAAGATGTTGAGAAATTGAAATCTCCATACATTGCTAGTGTTGTAAAATGGTGCAACCAGTTTGAAAAACAGTCTGGCAGTTTCTCAAAAAGTGGAACATAGAGTTAACATATGACCCAGCAATTCCATACCTAAGTATATAGCCAAGGGAAATGAGTTCATATATCTTCCTGAAAATGTACACAAATGTTCTTACATTATTCATAATAGCCAAAAAGCAGAAACAATCCAAATGTCCATCAATGAGTAAGTGGATAAATACAATGTGATATGTCTATACAGCAGAATATTATTCAGTCATAAAAAGAATGAGGTACACTTTGCCCTAAACAGCACATGTTTTAACTGTGGGGGTCCACTTCTACACAAATTTTCTTCTATCACTGCCATCCTGAGATAACAAGACTAACCCCTTCTCTCAGCCCTTCTCTTCAGACAATGTGAAGACAGTAAAGATGAAGAGCTTTATGATGACCCATTTCTACTTAATGAATAGTAAATACATTTTCTCTTCCTTGTGATTTTCTTAATAACATTTTCTTTCTTCTGGCTTACTTCATTGTAAGACAAATATATTTTACTGATCGTATTGTGTAATACATTTAACATATAACATATGTTTTCTATTGTTTATGTTATCAGTAAGGCATCTGGTCAACAGTAGCTATTAGTAGTGAAGTTTGTGGGAGCCAAAAATTATACTTGAATTTTTGACAGCGCCAAAGTTCAGTGTCCCTAACTCCTATATTGTTCAAGGGTCAACTGCACTGATTAATGCCACAATCACATAAGCCTTGAAAACATTTTGCTAAGTGAAAAAAGACAGACACAAAAGGACAAATATATAATTTCATTTATATGAAATGTTCAGAATATGCAAATCTGTAGAGACAGAAAGTAGATGAGTTGCTTCCAGGAGCTGGGAGTAAAGGAAAAGTGGAGTGATTGCTAATAAGCATGTTTTTTCTTTTTCAGGGTAGTGGGTGCAGGTGACGAAATGTTCTGAAATTAGTTAGCGGTGATGGCTATGTAACTTTGCAAATATACTACATGTTAAAATGTGCACTCTGAATGAAGAGACCTCCCCCCCAAACAGGCTTTGTATGAGCAACATGGCTGTTTATTCACATGGGTGTGGGTGGGCTGAGTCGAAAAGAGAGTCAGCAGAGGATAGAGGGATAGGAGTTGGTTTTACAGGTTTGGGGCAAGTAGTGGAGAGTTACAGAAGTTACAGTTGAGGGCTGTTTTTTTGAAGCTGGGAGGGGGTCGTAGGGTCTGGAGTCATGAGTTTGACCAAGGTTGGTTACAAAGTCCAATGGCTTTGTCAATTGAGGCCAGAATAAGAATAATAGAAGAACATCTCAAGTTAAGTAGGTGCCACGGTGGTTGATCATTCTTCTGCTTTCCAGTTACTTCAGGTTTTCTAATTCCAGAAGGCCCTCCAGAGGTGTACATGTGGGCCATGGTGCCGTCAGTCAGCCTAAAAGACCTTACACTAAAAGCCACTGAATTGTACACTGTAATAGAATGAATCTTAAGGTTAGGCAAATTATATCTCAATTAAAAAATAGATTATGCTGTTTGGTTGTAGCTAGACTAATGAGTTATTGTTGTTCATGTTTTGGAAGTGATGTTACATCTAGAAATAAAAAAGGAGAGAAACTTTGCACATAAGGTAAACTCTTTGTTTTATTGAATGACCCTTCTATCTGTCCCTCTTCATGCCACATGGATTTTGCATTATATGTCATCACATTAGTAATGTAACTACTACTTTTCTGATTGGTCTCTCCAAGGGATCCACAAGTAATCCCACTACAGCATGAAGACATTTTACTTAAAAAAAAAAAAAAAACGAAAAAACTTACCAAACAGGTAAATTTTTAAGGAGTTTACATTGAATAGTGAAATTTTTGTGATTTAAAATATGATAGCATTCACAAAGATTGATTTGCATTGACCTTAAGAAACATGTGATCGAAAGGTCCCCAGTATATTATAATCAGTATTCTGAAAGGATTTGCAAACTACAGCTCCAGGGCAACATCTGGTCTGCAAAGGCACCTGGTGTGGATTTCAGAATATTTTGTAAGCCAGAAAACCTTATAAAAATTGTGAATTGATGCCTTCTTTAACAAAATTGAAAAACCTGGGAATACTACCTCTATTTTATTCCAAGGAAGCAGTGGGCTGGAGGTAAAAAGTGGCTGCTCCTTTTGGATGAGGTAGTCAATTTCTACTTTGCCATAGTCCCTGACGTTCCCTGTTGGTCACACACTCAGCCCATGTCATACATTTACACCAGCTCCCTGATTGTTTAGGCATCTGGGGTTATGACTTCTTTTGAAATTTTGAGGTTATCAGAACTTTTGGTGTTTTCTTTATTCCCTCTGCCATTTTTCTTTTCTTTTTTCCCTCCCTTCTTCCTTTCCTCTATTTTTTTTCCTTCTTTCCTTTCTTTCTTCCCCTCTCTCTGTTTCTCTCTCTTTCTCTTGGTGCATACAAACTTGTGTTTCTCACCTAATTAGCTCAGATTCACAGAACAGTTGGATTTGGGCTCATTAACACCTTTATTATTGTTGTTTTTTAATCAGTATAGCCTGACTTGGAGAATGTGGCCATATAAAAACTCTCCAGCACAGCTTTTCATGCAGATCAGAGAGATTACTTTCTTTCTCTATTATGTGAAAATACTTAAAAGACTTTTATTGGTAGTTATAAAGGCATCTCCATTTCCTCTCCCACTTTAACTAAATTAATCACAGTAATGACTTTCTCTGTCCCATTATTGTAGCAGAAGTACAAAATAGAGACACTGAGAGACTGGAGGGGCCAACGAGTTTGAGAATGTTGGATAATTTTCATAGGGAAGCATGAGCTGCCCTTTACTAAGACATACATTTTTTCATGTTGTCTGCTTCAGTAAGACAAAGGAAAGTACACCTAAATGTGAATCTGATATGAATACATGTTCAGTTCTCCTGGAAGGAGACTCTGGGACTGAGTTTAGTGTGTAGGATATTTACTAAGGACTATGTTGGAATCAACACTTATCCAAGGGACAAGTCAAGCTGTGATGTAGGCCCGAGGAACTTTAAAGCCAGAAATGTCCTCAAGAGATGTTCCTCATCAGGCCAAGATGGCCAAGCCTTTGTGTTCCTTCATCAAGAAGTTATTAGCGCTCAACTGCTCCAGGAATGGCATGGATTTGGCTTAGAAGACTTTTGCAAATGAAACAGTCTCCGAAGGGAATGATAGCTCTAGTTGTCTTCTGATCAACCCCAGTAGCTGAGGCAATAGTTACTTCACTGAAGAGGCATCCAGGTGGCACATTTTAGTCACCACCACAAATGACACAGCACACAGCTGTTAGTTTCAAGCAATCAATCGATAAATCCATTTGTTAGTGGTATATAAATATATTAGTTCATTCTCATGCTGCTATAAAGAACTGCCCAAGACTGGGTAGTTTAAGGAAAAAGGCTTAACTGAGTCAGTCCCACGTTGCTGAAGAGGCCTCAGGAAATTTACGACCATGAAGGCAGCTCTTCTCAGGGCAGCAGGAGACAGAATACAAGCAGGGGAAATGCCAGATGCTTATAAAACCACCAGATCTCGTGAGACTCGCTCATTATCACAAAAACAGCATGAGGGAAACTGCCCCCATGATCCAATTACCTCCACCTGGTCCTGCCCTTGACAGGTGGGGATTATCATGGTGAGGTTTGGCTGGGAACACAGAGCCAAACCATATCAGCAAATATAGTAGATATTTAGGTGGAATGGACTTCATTTTATTTTCAGTCACTTGATGAATGAATTTTAAGTCTCTCTCTTTCTTTTCCTCTTGCTTCTAAGCCGAGAGTAGAATGTGCAAACCAGTACAAACTGGATGCCAACAGCATACATGTCAACTCTTTTGTAAAATCATAATTAGCCAGTCTAGGAATTCTATCATCTAACTATCAATACCCATATTAAGGCTGGTAAGAAAAGCAAAATGAAGCCTATAAAAGCTACTCTGGAAGCCAGATGTGGTGTCTCATGCTTGTAATCCCAGCACTTTGGGAGGCTGAGGTGAGTGGACTTGAGGTCAGGAGTTTGAGACTAGCCTGGCCAACATGTTAAAACCCTGTCTCTACTAACAATAGAAGAATTAGTTGGACTGGGAATGGTGGCTCACACCTGTAATCCCAACATTTTGTGAGGCTGAGTCAGCAGATCACTAGAGCCCAGGAGTTCGAAGCCAGCCTGAGCAACATGGTGAAATCCTGTCTCTATCAAAAATACAAAAATTAGCCTGGCCTGTGGCATGCACCTGTAATCCTACCTACTCGGGAGGCTGAGGCAGGAGGATTGCTTGAACCCGGAAGGCAGAGGTTGCAGTGAGCTGAGATCATGCCATTGCATTCTAGCCTGGATGACAGGGAGAGACCCTGTCTCAAACAACAAAAACAAAAACCCTAGTAGGGTGTGGCGGCAGGTGCCCGCAATCCCAGCTACTCGGGAGGCTGAAGGAGAATTGTTTAAACCTGGGAGGCAGAGGTTGCAGTGAACAAGATCACCACTGCACTTCAGCCTGAGTGACAGAGCCAGACTCCATCTCAAAAAAAAAAAAAAAAAAAAAAAGCTACTCCGGGAGCATTCCTGATCCTAGTCTCAGGAAGCACAAGCTGTTCAAGATCTGTCACAAGGGTGATACATCTGCTTTAGGTCTTGAGGGGCTGAGCCTTTGTGAATTTGATAGGACAAGCAACAGCATTTTTTGGATTTGGACTCAGTGAAGCACACAGACTCCATGAACTGGCTGGGTGACAACTACTTATTTCTTTGCTCTTTTTGTTTTTAAAATCTCTTTCTCCCTCTTCTCATTCTCTGAGATTCTCTCATCCACAGTCCCAGTATTGCTGTTACATTTGAATAACTCAAAAAAAATTCACAAATTCTGATTTCTATAATCTCCAGTTATATATTTTAATTTCCTTAGAGAATCCCAAACTAATGTTTCTCTTTTCTGTGCTTCATTTGAAATGATCGACACAGAAACTTCTTTAATAGTAATCTTTATGGTTCAAAAACCAAGACATTTATTTTGACTTCAAAATAATCTCTATCTTTGCTTCATAATTACACTTAGTGTCTTTGCAAATGTCAAATCTTTTATTAAGGCTTTTCCTTATTTTATTAACTCTAAATACATATTCATGAATAAAAATTACGTCACACTTTGAAGTACTATTAAGCTTTCTAAAATTTTATTTCAAGCATATTCTGAACATTAGTACACTCACAATATATTTAGTCATTTAAAATGGCCCTCAACAGAGATTTATAATCAAATTCAAGACTACCCTAAGCAAAATAAGAACTTACAATACAAAATTAAATCAGATTATTTGCTTTCATGTTTTCTCTGCAGCACGTTTTGCTCTGAATTATTTTCTTCACTTTACTTTTAGGACTAAGCTCTAATTTTTTTTTTATCTTGCCCAAATTCCTATCTAAGGGATCTGGGGAGACATGCCCTAGAAACCATAAATTCTCATCAGATGAGTTTTATTTAACCCTGTATATCGTGACTTACTTTCTAATCTGACTCTGGAATAATGAGAAAGAAAGTCAAAATGTTTTGCCCCAAAATATATTTCCTTGCCATACCTTGAATTCGCCCTGTAAAGTCTCTTGTGAGAAAAATCCACATTCTGTAGAGAATCTCCTTTCCTCTTTGTTGTCCTTCCTTCCTTTCCAGATCCAGGGGGTAATCAGCCAAGAGCCAGCCACCCTGTTAAGTCAGATAAGAAATATTTTACAACCTGCTCTCTCTGAAGTCTGCTGTCTGAGAGCTTCCTCGACAGAATAAAACTTATTCTCCACAATCCTTTATCTTAACCTCAACATTTCCTTTCTATTGATTTCAGGTATTCAGACAAACTCAACTAATTGTCAACCAGAACATGTTTAAATTTACTTATACCCTGGAAGCCCTGCTTTGAGTTTTCCCAGAGCTTCCTCTGCACAATAAAACATATTCTCCACAATCCTTTATATTTACCTCAACATTTCCTTTCTATTGATTTTGGGTCTTCAAACTCAACCAATTGTCAACCAGAAAATGTTTAACTTTACCTATAGCCTGGATGCTACAACTTTGAGTTGTCCTGCCTTTCTGAACCAAATGAATCTATTTCTTAAATGTATTTGATTGATGTCTCATGCCTCCCTAGAATATATAAAACCAAGGTGTACCCCAACCACCTTGGGTACTTGTTCTCAAGACCTCCTGAGGGTGTCACGGGCCGTGGTCACTCATATTTGACTCAGAATGAATCTCTTAAAATATTTTACAGAGTCTGACTCTTTTCATCGGCAACTTCAAGTGTGGACTTCAAGTGTCTGTTTTTAGTCCCAGTGCCTTTGATATTCAAGAAGAAATTGTCCTTAAAAGGATAAAGTGTATTTCCTTAAAATACACAGTTTGCATCCACTCATTTATTTGTATTTTTATTGCCTTTGCAGTTCAGACTACTTATAAACATTCATTAATCAGCAGTCTGTCCTTAGTTCAAATATTTCAGAATTTAAAAATCATAAATTGCTTTGAAGTGTACATTCATCTTTCTTCTTAGAACATTTGGAAATATTGACAAAATATATTTAAAGACAGTTTAAAGATCATTATAAACTTAGTTCCATTTGTCTAGTTACAATACATATAGTTGTGATAGCCACACATATATCCATACAAAGAAAACAAAAAGGGAATATTTATTAAATACAGATAAAAATGCCAATGAAAACTTGCATGCCAGAAAAATATTTGAGGGTGATTTTTACATAAATCTTTGTCTTATGCTTGTTAGTGGGCTGGGTTGTAACAGAGGCATGTTGCCCAAGTGGCATGGAAAGCTGGTGAGAGAATAGAGTAGGAATGGAGAAATTAAATGACAAATAGAAATCATTCACCTACTGAGTTTTACCATGTACAAAAGGCAACATTTAAAAATATATGACTTTTATTACATCTGCTAAGTAGGAATAACTTTCTTTCTTTCTCTCTCTTTCTTTCTTTCTTTCTTTCTTTCTTTCTTTCTTTCTTTCTTTCTTTCTTTCTTTCAGACAGAGTTTCATTCTTGTTGCTCAGGCTGTAATGAAATGGCGCTATCTCGGCCCACCACAACCTCTACCTCCCTAATTCAAGCGATTCCCCTGCCTCAGCCTCCTGAGTAGCTGGGATTACAGGCATGCGCCACCATGCCCAGCTAATTTTGTGTATATGTGTGTGTGTATATATATATATATATATATTTTTTTTTTTAGTAGAGACAGGGTTTCTCCATGTTGGCCAAACTAGTCTCAAACTCCTGACCTCAGGTAATCCACCTGCCTCAGCCTCCCAAAGTGTTGGGATTATAGGCGTGAGCTTCTGCAACCTGCCAGAATAACTTATTTCTCCATTCAATGTTGTGTTACTATATCTGCATCATCAATCCCCTTTCTTTTGCATGTGGGGAAATGCCAGACAAATAGCAGGAAAGAGGTCCTTGCCTCCATCACTGTTCATGGAAGAGAGAAAAGGAGAAAAAGAGAGAAGAGAATATTCACAGAAAACAATAATTTCTCTACCATATCAATGAGAAAACAGTTTATTTCCAGAAACATTAACATAAAAAGAGAATAAACTCATGTTGATGATGACTTGGAGTTGGCAAGAAAGCTTGCACAGGCTTTTTCTTTACTTTTCTTTTCTTTTTTTTTTTTTTTTTTGAGATGGAGTCTTGTTCTGTCACCCAGGCTGGAGTGCAGTGGTGCGATCTTGGTTCACTGCAACCTCCACCTCCTGGGTTCTTGCAATTCTCCTGCCTCAGCCTCCCAAGTAGCTGGGACTACAGGAGCATGCTGCCATGCCTGGCTAATTTTTTTGTATTTTTAGTAGAGACGGGGTTTCACCATGTTGCCCAGGCTAGTCTCAAACTCCTGAGCTCAGGCAATCTTCCTGCCTCGGCCTCCCAAAGTGCTGGGATTGCAGGCATGAGCCACTGCGCCTGGCCTCCACAGGCTTTTTCTAATCATATGGTAATATCATGTTAGGTGGCAAATTCTTTAATTGCCTTAATAATTTGTGATTCCAGTGGTCAGATATACTTTGCAGATGTGAGATGCATAGAAACATATTTCATATTATCACACAACATTTTGAGTTTGCTTTTTCCATAGAAACTGAATGCTTTTATCTGTCCCTGTGTCTTAGAGATGAGTAAAAAGAAAAAAATCCACTACTTTTGTAGTGCTTTGTCATCTGCTTTGTGTTTTACATCCACTTTTTTATAGTTTTTTTTTTTTAACTCTTCAGAAGAAATTTCAAACTTTTCTTCACAAGAGATTTCTAATTAAGACGGCCATTATTTTTTTGAGGCACTTTCTGAAGACCCCTCTCTCCGCACCAGTTTGTGTTTGGTACTCTGTAGATGCTGTGAGGATTTCACTGAAGTAAAATATGTGTTTTCTACGGGGGCCAACCATAGCCTTTGAATATTCTTTGTGCAAATTTGACAAAGGCACCCCTTCTCTGGCAGTTGTAGCTCTGCACAAGGGTATGAAGCCTGGAGAGCAGAGTACAGACTAGATTTCAGACCCTGCTTAGACCTCAGCTGGGTGCTTAACTGAAAAAATAAAAAAGATTTGTAACACTATATGTCTGACATGAGATAGTGGAAAGATCTGATCCAGGTACTCAGGATTCCAGGCGCTAGAGGCTCTCTCACTGTGGCACACGACCATCTAGAATAGCCTTCTTGAGTGTCAAGGAAGTGGAGAGGAGACAGAGAGGTAAAGAGCCAGCTGCACTTTGGCCTTCCACCCACAGACCATTGGCAGAACTAGCCACATGGCCTTGCTCACATCCAAAGGGGCTGAGAAATTCAGGAGAGCCAAAGGACGTTTTGTGGGCACTATTATCTCTATCAAAGCTACAGTCTTTGAGGGATATATTTTTAGATGTTTTTATCCCTAGAGTACCTAGCATAGTGCTCTATACACAGAAACCACTAAATATTCATCATACTGAATTTATTAAATTGTTTGACTCAACTCATTTTGCTTTCCTTTTGCATGTTGTTTGCCTACTTTAAAAGGAAACCTGCCTTTTTGAAAGCCTCTTATTTACCTTTTGGATCTTTTGGGAAAGGTGACACATAAATCTATGCACATTGATAAATTTCCCTTGGGGACTATCTAGGAGCTGTGACAGAAAAAAACTAAAGTAGAAAAGAGAAATAAGACCTCTTATTTACGTCTCTGTATCAGAAACAAACGCTTTGAAATAAAACTGAAAACACAGATGAGGAAAGAGTAGGAACTGGTTCTCACCAGGAAGACTCTTCTCTTTGCCAAAACATCTGTTTGCTGTTGTGTAGACATGGTCTCTCCGACTTGAACTACATTTAAAAGTATGTTGTTACGTATTGATCTATGACTAAAGGTTACATATGGAATCTTGTGAAATTTACTGATGGCTTTATCACTGAGAGGTAGAGCTTAAAATATTCCAGTAACCCTCAAGCTAAATCTTTGAGGCTGTGGGAAAGGAGCTGAAGTTGGAAACACAAATTTGCTCTATCCACATCAGCAGAGGTATTTAGTGTAACGTGCAGGAGTACTTGTGCATCTAACAGTGAAAGAACTCATCTGTGCCTACTCTGGATGGTACTGGCATGGGAAGTGGAAGGGAAATGGGGAAGAAACAATCTTTGATACTGTCGACAGCCCTTTACCCCTTGGTCCTTGAGTTTCTTCTTTTGTTTCTTTTTCTTCTGTGACTAGTTCCTTCCTGCTTCTACTCTTCCCTCTCTAACCATTTTGTCCCTCTTTTCCTACCCTGGCTCCTAGACAGTCCCCCAGGAAATTTATCAATACGCATAGCTCTGTGCACCACCTTTCTGCAATAGGAGCAATCCATATTTGCGAGCAATCTATATTTGCAAGCAATAAATGTAGGACTTCAGTTTCCCAGTGCATAGCATCTAGGAAATTATCAGCATAAATTTCAAAAGTTATAGATCTGGTCTGGCTTTGATATTATCTCTCATTGGGGTTTTGGGACAAATTGTTTAACCTCCCTGAACTTCAGTTTTCTTTTATATGAAATAAAAATAGTAAAATGCATCTTGCTTATACTTGCAGAGCTGTTGTGTGAGTGAAGTGTGAAAACAGTGAGAAAAGACTGTTTAATATACAGCCAGTCCAATAAAAAAACTCTAATATTTATTAGTGAGAAAAAAATCTTAAGCTATGGCTTCTTTCCAGCCTCAGTTCTGAATTTCCCCCATTTGCTAGGTATCTGCCTCCACACTTCAAAGCTATCTTTAAACACCTTAACTCCAACATCTTCAGAAGCAAATTCTATCTCCTGTTTCCCATGATATTTACCTTCCCCTGGTTCATTTCTCGAGCTTCTTCTATTAATCCATGTCATCACCACCCACCCATTTTTTTCCACCTGAGAGCCTGTCATCTGTAACTCATCTCTCCACTGAACCCTCATACTTGCTTTATCCAGTCAGTTTACAAATCTTGTCGGCACTTCCTCTAAAATGCTCCTGAGTCTATATACCATTCCATTCAGATTGCTACCACTCTCCCGTCCTGTTCCGATCCTAACCATTCATCTTCTTCGTCCAGCCTGTCATTAGCATCTTACCTCTACATCAGTTATGGTTCATTATGGGAAGAGATCAGTGGCTGTTTCTGATCCTTTCCCTTTGGCAATGACTGTGGAAATAACCTGTATACTAGAAAGACCCAATGATTTAGTCCTTTCTGATCTGACCATGTGCCTCAGACTCTATAGTCAAATTTCAGTCAACCAAAAAAAAAAAAAAACAAACAGAAACCTCTTAAATAAAAATACAGAGGAATTTTAAAGCTCCTGGTACAGGAGTTTGGTGCATAATAAGCCTATTCGAGGATGAAATGGGCTAGTATTTTCCCTTTAGTGCAACTAATGTTTTATCTGAAACCAAGGGCAACCCTTAGGGGATAGCTGCAAAACTACGACTATACCAGTGTCACTTGCTTCCAAGTTAGTAATGTTAATGAATTACAGTGGAGATTTTGTTTACTTGAGTTCAGGCAATGGTCTCTGCATCCTAGGTCTTAAGCCATACCTCCTTGTGCCCTGACATATGTGTTCATTGTGAAAAAATCTTGTGTTTACTTTGTGAGACCGGAAATGAAGATAATACAAAAAAGCCTCAAAAGTCTCTAGTGTATTATTTCATCTGTGTATCTCCTGAAAAGCCTCGTTTTTCACTCATGATATAAAAACTTTCTAACCAATTAAAGACAACTTCAGGTCTCACAAATGCAAACTGGAGAGTTGAGCTTTCTTCTCCACGTGTTTCAAATTAGACCAATTAGTTCATCAGTGAGAAGCAAAGCAGTAGATTCAGTTCCTAGCAGGGGCTAATCTAGAAATATCAAAGTATTGAAACATTAATGCGGCATCAAGATTCAGAGTCAACAAGGTTCCTTTCACTTCAGAAACACTAATATACCACTATGGAAAATCCCCAGTGACATTCCAAGGGAGTGGTGTATCTTTGTATTTCCAAAATGCTAGTCTTTCTATTTTCAGTTTGAGTGATGTCTGCAGAGGCACGGACCTTTCCAGTTTTATCTTACTACTGATGCTAAGCTAAATAGCCATTTCAGGGTTAAGTTTGTCTTCTTCTTGAGATTGGTTCTGTTTTTTACCAAATAATATTATAAAAATCGGTTGCAGCTTCAAAACTTCTTAGACCATTTATTCATTTACTTTCAAAAAAGCCTCTCTTCTTTATAAGCAATAGAGAGGTGATAAAAATTAAAAGTAGAGGAAATTTGCATAGTTCTTATCCTGTGCTAGTCATTGTTCTAAGCCCATTACATATGTTAACTTATTTAATTATCATACTAACTCTACAAAGTAGATATCATTATTATACCCATTTACCTATGAAGAAAGTAAGGCAGCATAGAGAAACGAAACGGGATGGCTCCCCATCTTGCATGTCATCTTGTTCAAACACAAGACTCCAAAGTCCCTCACTCTGAAGAATGTTAACTTATTTATATTCCTGTCTTTATTTAGGAATTAACACAGCATAAGCCATTCATTCATCAAACATTCTTTTAGCACAGACTGTGTACCAAACACCAAGTAGACTTAGAGAGCAAAGATAAAGGCATGGTCCCTGAAGCAGAAGCTCTCCTAGTCTAGTGAGGGAGACACCAGTCAAAGGACAACCAGCCAAAGGACAATGGTATGTATGAGACCAGAGGAACGGAGCATGTAAATGAGACTCCCAAGCCAGGGATGGGAAGCCAGGAAAGAAATATAAAGGTCAAGTATAAGAAGGCTTGTGGCTCGGAGCAGAACATGGGGAGCAGGGAGATGGGAAAAGACTTTCGAGTAGGTTGGTGTGGCTGGAGTACAGGCTATGAGAAAAGAGGTTGGGCTTTGGAATTTCCCTGAACTTCACTTTTCTACTAATTTTCCAGGTGACTTAGGACACTTATTCTGATCCTTCGTTTCCTCATCTTCAAATAAGAAATGAGAGTTACCCCCAAACACCTGTCATAAGAATTAAATGAAATAAGGTATGCGTATTAGCTTCCTGTGACTGCTAAAAAAATTAACACAAACTCAGTGGCTTCATGCAACAGAATTTTATTATCTTATAGTCTTGGAGACCAGAAGCCTGAAATCAGTATCAGTGGGTTGAAATCAAGGTGTCGGGAGGGCTGCATCCCTCTAGATGGTCTGGAGGAGAATCGGTTTCTTGTCTCCTCTAGCTCGTGGTAGCTGCTGGCAGTTTTTGGCTTGTGGCTGCCTCATTGCAATCTCTGCTTACATGGCCACATAATCTTCTCATCTTCTTCAATGTAACCCACCTCTGCCTCTCTCTTATGAGGACACTTGTGATTACATCTAGGGCCCACGTGGATAATCTAGAATAATCTCACCCTCTCAAGCTCCATCTGCAAGGATCTTTTCCCATATAAGGAAACATTTAAAGCTTCCAGGGATTAGAACCTTGCGGAGTGGTGGGTGATTATTCTGCCTACTACGCTATGTAGGAATCTAAGCATATCAGAGGTCCTCAATAAATGCTAATTTGCACTGTATTATACTTGTGCTGGGCATCGATGAGCCTTAATCTGAATGGTTAGACTTTATATCTGTTGGCCTCTCTTTCTATTCCTAAGAAAGGGTTAGATAGCTTTGGTCTTCCAGACAAGTTTGACATTATAAAAATAAAAAGAACACAAAGATGAATAGCTTTGTGGTAATGCAGGAAATAATTTTTGTTTATTTTGCTAACGCAGTCAAAATCATTAAGATTACTGTGTTGAGGAACAAATGGTGGCCTTCAGAGAGGGCTTCTTTTCCATGATATATATTCCAAGCATAGCAATGGGCGTTGTGTGTGATTTATAGTAGTTATCTATTGATCTTGTTTTCTCTAAGTGTTACTCATTCTCCTTTGCCCAACAGCAGCTGGGAAGAATAGTCATTGCAAAGGTCAAGTAGCACTTAGGAGCAATTTAAGAATCAAAGCATAAGGCTACAAGCTTGGGACTATTGCTCAACCTTATACAGACTCATCAACCCTTACATTTATTTTGACCAGGAGACAAATATTTTCATAACTTACTGACCCTAAGTCACGAAGGAAAATCTCAAGGATTTGAAATTAAAATACTTATTGCCCTGAAAATGTAAAAATTTTAATTTACTTAGAAAATTACTGTTAATGGGCTTCGAAGGTCTGCAGCTCCCAGCGAGATCAATGCAGAAGGCGAGTGATTTCTGCATTTCCAACTGAGATACCCGGTTCATCTCACTGGGATTGGTTAGACAGTGGGTGCAGCCCACAGAGGGCAAGCTGAAGCAGGGTGGGGTAACGCCATACCTGGGAAAGGCAAGGGGTTGGGGAACTCCCTCCCCTAGCCAAGGGAAGCCGTGAGGGACTGTGCCATGAGGAAGCATGTACTCTGGCCCAGAAAATACACTTTTCTCATGGGCTTCACAACCCACAGACCAGGAGATTCCCTTGCATGCCTATGCCACCAGAACCCTAGGTTTCAGGTACAAAACTGGGTGGCCATTTGGGCAGACACCAAGCTAGCTGCAGGAGTTTTTTTCATACCCCTGTGGTGCCTGGAACATCAGCGAGACAGACCATTCATTCCCCTGGAAAGGGAGCTGAAGCCAGGGAATCAAGTGGTCTTGCTTAGCAGATTCCACCCCTACAGAGCCCAGCAAGCTAAGAACCACTGGCTTGAAATTCTTGCTGCCAGCACAGCAGTCTGAAGTCGACCTGGGACACTGGAACTCGGTTGGGGGAGAGGTGCCTGCCATTACTGAGGCTTGAGTAGTTGGTTTTCCCCTCACAGTATCAACAAAGCCACCAGGAAGCTTGAACTGGGTGGGGCCCCCTGCAGCTTGCAAAGCCGCTGTAACAAGACTGCCTCTCTAGATTTCTCCTCTCTGGGCAGGGCATCTCTGAAAGTAAGGCAGCAGTGCCAGTCAGGGGCTTATAGATTGAACTCCCATCTCCCTGGGACAGATCACCTGGGGAAAGGGGTGGCTGTAGGAGCATCTTCAGCAGACGTAAACGTTCCTGCCTGCTGGCTCTGAAGAGAGCAGCAGATCATCCAGCACAGCGCTTGAGCTCTGCTAAGGGATAGACAGCCTCCTCAAGTGGGTTCCTGACCCCCGTGCCTCCTGAGGGGAAGACACCTCCCAGAGCAGTCAATAGACACCTTATACAGGAGCATTCTGGCTGGCATCTGGTGGTGCCTCTCTGGGACAAAGCTTCCAGAGGAAGAAGAAGGCAGCAATCTTTGCTGTTCTGCAGCCTCACCTCAGCTGGTGATACCCAGGCAAGTAGGGTCTGGAGTGGACCTCTAGCAAACCCCAGCAGTCCTACAGCAGAGGGGCCTAGAAGGAAAACCTTCAAACAGAAAAGAATAGCATTAACATCAACAAAAAGGACATTCACACAACAACCACATCCAAAGGTCACCAACATCAAAGACCAAAGGTAGATAAATCCACTAAGATGAGAAGAAAAAGCACAAATAGGCTGAAAATTCGCAAAACCAGAATGCCTGTTTTCCTCCAAAGGATCACAACTCCTCACCAGCAAGTAAAAAACTAGACAAGAGAATAAGTTTGACAAATTGACAGAAGTAGGTTTCAGAAGGTGGGTTATAACAAACTCATCCAAGCTAAAGGAGCATGTTCTAACCCAATGCAAGGAAGCTAAGAACCTTGAAAAAAAGATTGGAGGAATTGCTAACTAGAATAACCAGTTTAGAGAAGAACATAAATGACGTGATGGAGCTGAAAAACACAGTACGAGAACTTCGTGAAGCATACACAAGTATCAATAACTGAATCAATCAAGCAGAAGTAAGGATATCAGAGATTGAAGATCAACTTGATGAAATAAAGTACAAAGAAAAGAGAAAAAAAATAAAAAGGAACAAACAAAGCCTCCAAGAAACATTGGATTATGTAGAGACCAAATCTACATTTGATTGGTGCACCTGAAAGTGACAGGGAGAATGGAACCAAGTTGGAAAACACTCTTCAGGATAATATCCAGGAGAACTTCCCCATCCTAGAAAGACTGGCCAACATTCAAATTTAAAAAATACAGAGAAAACCATAACAATACTCCTTGAGAAGAGCAACCCCAAGACACATAATCATCAGATTCACCAAGGTTGAAATGAAGGAATAAATGTTAAGGGCAGCCAGAGAGAAAGGTCAGGTTACTCACAAAGGGAAGCCCATCAGACTAACAGCGGATCTTTTGGAAGAAACTCTACATGCCAGAAGAGAGTGTGGGCCAATATTCAACATCCTTAAAAAAAAGAATTTTCAACCCAGAATTTCATATCCAGCCAAACTAAGTTTTATGAGTGAAGGAGAAATAAAATCCTTTACAGACAAGCAAATGCTGAGAGATTTTGTCACCACCAGGCTTGCCTTACAAGACCTCCTGAAGGAGGCACTAAATATGAAAAGGAACAACTGGTACCAGCCACTACAAAAACATACCAAATTGTAAAGCCATCAACACTATGAAGAAACTGCATCAACTAATGGGCAAAACAATGAGCTAGTATCAAAATGGCAGAATCAAACTCATGCAGAACTATATTAAACTTAAATGTAAATGGCCTAAATGCCCCAATCAAAAGACAGACTGGCAAATTGGATGAAGAATCAAGATCCATTGGTGCGCTGTATTCAGGAGACCCATCTCACTTGCAAAGACACACATAAACTCAAAATAAAGGGATGGAGGAAGATTTACCAAGCAAATGGAGAGAAAAAAAAAAAAAAAAGCAGGGGTTGCAATCCTAGTCTCTGATAAAACAAACTTTGAACCAACAAAGATGAAAAAGACCAAGAAAGTCATTATATAATAGTAAAGGGATCGATGCAACAAGAAGAGCTAACTATCCTAAATATATATGCAACCAATGCAGGAGCACCCAGATCCATAAAGCAAGTTCTCAGAGACCTACACAGAGACTTAGACTCCTACACAATAATAGTGGGAGACTTTAACACCCACTGTCAATATTACACAGATCAATGAGACAATAAATTAAGAAAGATATTTAGGATTTGAACTCAGCTCTGGACCAAGCAGACCTAATAGATATCTACAAAACTTTCCACCTGAAATCAACAGAATATACATTTTTCTCAGCACCACGTCACACCTATTCTAAAATTGACCACATAATTGGAAGTAAAACACTCCTCGACAAATGCAAAAGAATAGAAATCATAACAAACAGTCTCTCAGACCACTGTGCAATCAAATTAGACCTCAGGAAGAAACTCACTCAAAACTACACAACTACATGGAAACTGAACAACATGCTCCTGAATGACTACTGGGTAAATAATGAAATGAAGGCAGAAATCAAGAAGTTCTTTGAAACCAATGAGAGCAAAAACACAATGTACCATAATTCTGGGACACAGCTAAAGCTGTGTTTAGAGATAAATTTATAGCACTAAATCCCCACAGGAGAAAGCAGAAAAGATCTAAAATCAACACCCTAACATCCCAATTAAAAGAACTAGAGAAGAAAGAGAAAACTAATTCAAAAGCTAACAGAAGACAAGAAATAACTAAGATCAGAGCAGAAATGAAGGAGATAGAGACATGAAAAACTCTTCAAAAAAATCAATGAATCCAGGAGCTGGCTTTTTAAAAAGATCAACCTAAATAGTTAGACTGCTAGCCAGACTAAGAAAGAAGAAAAGAGAGAAGAATCAAATAGACACAATAAAAAAATGACAAAGGGGATATCACCATTGATCACACAGAAATACAAACTACCATCAGAGAATACTATAAATACCTCTATGCAAATAAACTGGAAAATCTAGAAGACACTGATAAATTCCTGGACACATACACCTTCCCATGACTAAACCAGGAAGAAGCCAAATCCCTAAATAGACCAATAACAAGTCTTGAAATTGAGGCAGCAATTAATAGCCTATCAACCAAAAGAATCCAGGACCAGATGGATTCACAGACACATTCCACCAGATATACAAAGAGAATCTGGTACCATTCTTTTTTTTTTTTTCACAATTATGCTAATATTTTATTAATTCAAAAGCACTTTACAAGAAAATATAAGTATGGCTTCCAATAGGAATGTTATACCCGGACTTGGTACCAAGCTCACAGATTTGAGTTTGCAAGGAAAAACAGGCTTTCAAGTTAAACAACAATTTGTAACCAAAACTTTAATCCCAAGGATTCTCACAAAACATATTACAAATGACAGCACGAAAAAAAATCTTGCACAGTAACTCAAAGTTTGGCTCTACAATGTACCCTTAAACTGGCAGGTCATTTTTGAAATCTCAAATTTGCACATAATGTCATAAACAGCCATGTATTCATATACAGAAATCAAATAAGGAACTTATGACCTAAAGCAAAGATAAACTTTCTTGAAACTTAACAGATTCTATACCAACTAGGCAACCTCTGCCCAGGATAAACATGAGTTGGCTTTTTCAAAAACCTCTAAAGCATTTTTTACCCGATGGCTTGTGTTTCACAGCAACTTTTAAAGACTGCTTGTTCAACTACAGCTGCATCCTATATCCCAAAAAAGTAAATCTTAGTTCAATTTTTGCCAGTTGTTTCTGTGTTCAAAAAAAAAAATTCACACTTCTGCTGGGCGGGTTTAGAGGTTTATTATCAGTCTATGCATAACTAAAATTCAAAGCAAATTCAATTTTGCTTAAGGGAACATTGTAAAGTAACAATTCTTGGTATTACATGCCTCATATGATCCATTTCAAACCATAGAGAATCACACCTTTGTGTCACTGTTTCAAAAGACAAACAAATTTGAACAGCTAAAACATCTTAAAAATGCACCAAGCTTATGAAGTCTCAAACAAAACTTGAATTTTCTGTACATACTCCTGTCAAATGAAGTAATTTCCTGTACACCACTTCTCTTGCAAACTGGTCTTCTATTTCCTTTCATTTGACCTAGAACGGCTACGAGACCTAGAGAAGGATCGGGACGGCTTGTGATTTCTCTCCCGTGACAGCGATCTCTCTCTTCTCCTATCTCTAGAGAGGGACCTGCTCCGGCTGCGAGAAAAGCTTCTCCTTCTTGGAGATCTGCGACGAGGTGGAGGACTCCTCCTACGATAATCATCTCAAGGACGACGGCCCCAAGACAGAGGTGGGCCACGATTTCTACTTCTTTTTTCACCATTCGACAGTTCCACTCTTACACGGCAGCCACATAGTGTTCTTCCATCTAGCTCTCGGACAGCATCAGCTGCATCTCGGGGATCTTCAAACTCAACAAAAGCAAAGCCGGGAGGGTTTCTAGCAACCCACACACTTCGGAGTAGTCCATAGTAGCCAAAAGCCCGTTCCAATTCGGTCTTGTTGCCATTGTTTCCAAGATTGCCTACATAAACCTTACAGTCCAAGGGACAGGAATCACGATGCATTTCGAGCTCTAGGGTAAAAAAATGCAGAGGCTCAAATCCACACGCTCCGATGCGTCTTCCCGCTTTCCTCCGGCCCAACACACACTAATGCTCAAGCACACCCGGCGTCCACGAAATGGCCTCTGGTACCATTCTTTCTGAAACTATTCCAAACAATAGAAAAAGAGGATTCCAGGCCGGGCACGGTGGCTCACGCCTGTAATCCCAGCACTTTGGGAAGCCGAGGTGGGTGGATCATGAGGTCAAGAGATCGAGACCATCCTGGTCAACATGGTGAAATCCCGTCTCTACTAAAAATACAAAAAATTAGTTGGGCATGGTGGCACATTCCTGTAATCCCAGCTACTCAGGAGGCTGAGGCAGGAGAATTGCCTGAACGCAGGAGGTGGAGGTTGTGGTGAGCCGAGATCGTGCCATTGCACTCCAGCCTGGGTAACAAGAGCAAAACTCTGTCTCAAAAAAAAAAAAAAAGAAGAAAAAGAGGATTCCTCCCTGACTCATTTTATAAGGCCAGCATCATCCTGATACCAAAACCTGGCAGAGACACAACAGAAAAAGAAAATTTCAGGCCAATATCCATAATGAACATCAATGCAAAAATCCTCAATAAAATATTAGCAAACCAAATCCAGCAGCACCAGGAAAAGCTTATTGACCATGATCAAGTTGGCTTCATCCCTGGGATACAAGGCTGATTCAACATATGCAAATCAATTAATGTAATCCATGATATAAACAGAACCAATGACAAAAACCACATGATCATCTCAATGGATGCAGAAAAAGCCTTGGATAAAACTCAACACCCTTTCATGCTAAAAAGTCTCAATAAACTGTGTATTGATGGAATGTATCTCAAAATAATAGAAGCTATTTATGACAAACCCACAGCCAATATCATACTAAATGGGCAATAGCTGGAAGCATTCCCTTTGAAAACCAGTACAAGACAAGGATGCCCTTTCTCACCACTCCTATTCAACATAATATTGGAAGTTCTGGCCAGGGCAAGCAGACAAGAGAAAAAAATAAAGGGTATTCAAATGGAAACAGAAAAAATCAAATTGTCTCTGCTTGCCAATGACATGATTGTATATTTAGAAAGCCCCATGGCGTGGTGGCTCACGCCTGTAATCCCAGCACTTTGGGAGGCCGAGACGGGTGGATCATGAGATCAAGAGATCAAGACCATCCTGGTCAACATGGTGAAACCCCGTCTCTACTGAAAATACAAAAATTAGCCGGGCATGGTGGCGCACGCCTATAGTTCCAGCTACTCGGGAGGCTGAGGCAGGAGAATTGCTTAAACCCAGGAGACGGAGGTTGCGGTGAGGCGGGATTGCGCCATTGCACTCCAGTCTGGGTAACGAGCAAAACTCTGTCTCAAAAAAAAAAAAAAAAAAAAAAAGATAGCCCATCATCTCAGCCCCAAATCTCCTTAAGCTGAT
Source organism: Callithrix jacchus (assembly GCF_049354715.1). Taxonomy (NCBI): domain Eukaryota; kingdom Metazoa; phylum Chordata; class Mammalia; order Primates; family Cebidae; genus Callithrix; species Callithrix jacchus. Next base: position 156,660,511 of record NC_133503.1, read on the forward strand.
AAGTAACTTGAGTAAAGTCTCAGGATACAAACTCAATGTGCAAAAATCACAAGCATTCCTATACACCAATAACAGACAGAGAGCCAAATAATGAGTGAACACCCATTAACAATTGCGACAAAGAGAATAAAATACCTAGGAATACAACTCACAAGGGATGTAAAGAACCTCTTCAAGGAGAACTGCAAACCACTGCTCAAGAAAATAAGAGAGGACACAAACAAATGGCAAAACATTTCAGAATCATGGATAGAATCAGTATCATGAAAATGGCCATAATGCCCAAAGTAATTTATAGGTGCATTACTATCCCCATCAAGCTAACATTGACTTTCTTGACAGAATTAGAAAAAACTGCTTTAAATTTAATATGGAACCAAAAAATAGCTTGTATAGCCAAGACAATCCTAAGCAAAAAGAACAAAGCTGGAGGCATCACGCTACCTGACTTTAAACTATACTACAATGCTACAGTAACCAAAACAGCATGGTACTGGTACCAAAGCAGATATATAGACCAATGAAACAGAACAGAGGCCTCAGAAATAACCCCACACGTCTACCACCATCTGTTCCTTGACAAACCTGACAAAAACAAGCAATGGGGAAAGGATTCTCTATTTAATAAATGTTGTTGGGAAAACTGGCTAGCCATATGCAGAAAACTAAAACTGGACCCCTTCCTTACATCTTATACAAAAAAAGATGGATTAAAGACTTAAGCATAAGTCCTAAAACTATACAAACCCTAAAAGAAAACCTAGACAATACCATTCAGGACAGAGACATGGGCAAAAACTTCATAACTAAAGCACCAAAAGCAATGGCAATAAAAGCCATTGACAAATGGGATTTAATTAAACTAAAGATCTTCTACACAGAAAAAGAAACTATCATCAGAGTAAACAGGCAACCTACAGAATGGAGGAAAATTTTTGCAATCTATTCAATTTGACAAAGTGCTAATATCCAGAATCTACAAAGAACTTAAACAAATTTACAAAAAAAAAAAGAAGCTCATCAAAAAGTGGGCAAAGGATATGAACAAACACTTCTCAAAAGAAGACATTTCACAACAAACAGGAAAAAATGCTCATCATCACTAGGTCATTAGAGAAATGCAAATCAAAACCACAATGAGATACCATCTCATGCCAGTTAGAATGGCGGTCATTAAAAGGTCAGGAAAAAATAGATAACAGTAGAGAATGTGGACAAATAGGAGCACTTTTACACTCTTGATGGAAGTGTAAATTAGTTCAACCATTGTGGAAGACAGTGTGGCAATTCTTCAAGGATCTAGAACCAGAAATACCATTTGACCCAGCAGTCCCATTACTGGGTATATACCCAAAGGATTATAAATCACTCTACTATAAAGACACATGCACATGTATGTTTACTGCAGCACTATTTAGAATAGCAAAGACTTGGAACCAACCCAAATGCCCATCAATGATTGACTGGATAAAGGAAATGTGGCACATAAATACCATGAAATAGTATGCAGCCATAAAAAGAAAAAGTTCATGTTTATTTCAGGGACATGGATGAAGCAGGAAATCATCATTTCAACAAACTAACACAATAACAGAAAACCAAACACCTCATGTTCTCACTCATAAGTAGGAGTTGAACAATGAGAACATATGTACACAGGGAGGGCAACATCACACACTGGGGCCTGTCAGGAGGTGGGGGGCAAGAGGAAGGATAGCATTAGGAGAAATACCTAATGTAGATGATGGGTTGATGGGTACAGCAAACCACAATGGCACGTGTATTCCTATGTAACAAACCTTCATGATCTGCACATGTATCTCAGAACTTAAAGTATAATAATAAAATTAAAAAGAAGAAAATGTGGCACATATACACCATGGAATACTATGCAGCCATAAAAATGGATGAGTTCATGTCTTTTGCAGGAACATGGATGGAGCTGGAAACCATCAAACTCAGCAAACTAACACAGGAACAGCAAACCAAACATCGCATGTTCTCGCTCATAAGTGGGAGCTGAACAATGAGAACACATGGACACAGAGAGGGGAACATCACACACCGGGATCTGTCAGAGGGATAGCATTAGGAGAAACACCTAATGGGAATGATGGATTGATAGGTGCAAAAAACCACCATGGCACATATATACCTATGTAACAAACCTGCACGTTCTGCACATGTATCCCAAAACTTAAAGTATAATAATAATAATAAAAAGAATTGGACAACCAGGGGAGTAATTGCTCACTGCGGAAGTATTCATCCCATGACTTTACTTAGTCATTTCTCCCCTCAGTGTATGCAATGTTGACTTCGGACTTTATGTTAGGCAGGTAAGAAGGAGCTATTTAGCACTTTTTTTTTTGAGATGGAATCTTGCTCTGTTGCCAGGTTGGAATTCAGTGGTGTGATCTTGGCTCACTGCAATGTCTGCATTAAATCACTGGGTTCAAGTGATTCCCCTGCCTCAGCTTCCCATGCCTGGCTAATTTTTTGTATTTTAGTAGTGACGGGGTTTCACCATGTTGGCCATGATGGAGATTGCTCCTGACATGATGTTCTGCCTGCCTCAGCCTCCCAAAGTGCTGGGATTACAGGCCTGAGCCAAAGGGAAGAGTGACACAATCTGTTTATATCATAGATGGATCTCTTTGGTGGCAGCATGATGGTGGAATTCAAGAAAGTGAGCTTTTAGGCACACAGGGAACTCAATTCTAGATCAGCTATTACTGAAAATGGCATTGTAGCATGGTGGTTAAAGATGTGGGCTCTTTACTTGGATATAAATTCATTCAAATTCTACTTCTGCCATTTATGCAGAATATAAACTTGAGCCAGTCACTTGCCTTCTCTAAGTTTCAGTTTCTTATTTACTAAAACAAAGTAATTACAAGAGTATTCTTTTTTTTTTTTTTTAAAGATGGGGTTTCACCATGGTGGCCAGGCTGGTCTTGAACTCCTGACCTCAGGTGATCCACCCACCTCAGCCTCCCAAAGTGCTAGAATTACAGGCATGAACCACCGCACCTGGCCTATTACAAGAGTATTCTTATGAAGTTTAATTGCAAAGAGATATATGAAGCACTTCGCACAGTGCCTGGCTCATTAACTATAGCCATTATTATTATTATTATTATCATATGGAATGGGTTATTTGTTTACCTTCCCAGCTCCATGTTTATGCCCTTTCTGAAACCACTGTGCTTCCAAAACAGTAAAAGAAGGACATGTGCTTGACTCCCCACATCGATTGGCATCTCCCTCTGCAACCCACAACTCTTTAAGAGCAGAAGGAATGGCTACTTATTCCTTCCCCTACTTTATAAATTTATTCTTCTACCTAAGGGCAGCAGCCTTGTGATCTAGCTGTCTGACATGGAGTGACAGTTTACCCACTTTACAGAAGAAACTTCTGAGTCCCGAATATGTGAAAACAATTCAGAAAAATCCACTTTCTGTCTGCTTTCTTACATTAATTTTAAATGTATTATCTTGCTAAAGAAACGATCATTTATTCATTCCTTCATCCTCTATTGCCCTGGGTCAAAATCCTACGTGAAGGAAGAACTGAAGGATGATTATTTAAAGGAGAAATAAAAATATATTCTTTTTTTTAAAAAAAGAAAATTACTGTTAATGGAATAATGAGCAATTGAGTATGTAGAATGAATAATGATTAAAGGCATATAGAATGTTGAGGATGTGACCTACTCCTAGTTCTACTGTTGGGCTGACTTGAAATTCTCTTACTTTAGCTACTGGGCCTAACTTCCCATGTTTGCACTTTAAAGTCATGTGTCTCCTCAAAACTGTGCCTTCTAGTATATTTGTCCACTAATATACATGTTGCACTTTGGTAACCATTTCTATTCCTTTTTAATTTTAATCAAATTATGTCAACAAATATATCCTGGGTAACTTCACTGTACTAGAGACAGTAAGGTTGCTTACAAGGAACTTTTAGTCTGTCTTGACTTAAGTATCCCTCTGAAAAAAGAAGCTGAGGGAAGGGCTTGAGAACATGTGCTTCATTTGGGAAATGGATTTCAAAAAGTGGGAGTAGGATATTGGACGTTAAAACGGGAACTGAAGAAGAGTCAATTGAATAGTCCTGATCTAGCTGGTTTCTGCTGTGGCAAGTGGAGCTCTATCCTCCTGGGTATCCACTGAGAAGATGTAGAATGTGTCTTGGGATCTTTTGGTTCAAGAAACAGTGAAGAGGAATATTTATCCAGTGGCTCCTGCCCTGCCTTGGTCAAGGATCTATTATACTTCAGGATTGGCTCAGGCATCAGAATGGATTAGTGGGATCCCTGGTGATGGCAGCAGAGAGGCCCTGGGGCAGGAAGTGAGAGTTAGTGCATGTAACTGAGACAAAGTGCTGCCTGGTTACCCCTACACAGGGCTGATTGCCGCAGCAGTATCTGGACTGGAAAGACTGGCCATGAGTATGTGAGGTTGGGTACAATACCCGGGGCCCACATGGAAAGCTAAAAGCACAAGTATAACCAGTAGTTTATGACAACTTGGGGCACAATATCACAGGCTGTGCAGAAGTTACTGCCAAAGGAGTGACAGACAATGATTATATTAGGGAGTTCAGGGTAGAGTGCTTCAACACTGGATATTCAGAAATGCTTCACTGGAAAGGGTGGGTTCCAGTACTCGACTTGAAGGGTGGGTTGTTGCAGACATCACTTGTGTTTGCTGCTCAGCATTCGTTTGCCCTTCTTCTGACAACCAAATCAAGATTATCTCTGAAGAATGACTCCTCCTCTCCTCTCAGCCCACAGGTTTTGTCTTTGTCTAGCTTAGGGGTCAAGAACCTATGCAAATTGGAGTATTGGTGCTGTATTCCATGGGCCCTTGGATCAGCATGTGACCCAGTGAGAGCCATTTTAACAAAATGAGACTTTTGCTGAAATGTCTGGGCAAGAGTCTTGCTCTTAGCTCTTGGATTTAAAACAAAGAGGATGCAAAGTATAGACTTGCTGAAGTTATCCTGCTTCTTTGAAGTGTAAGGTTGCCCAAGGAGGTGGAGTCAAGAAATGGAAAGAGAGAAGATAAGGCCCAGAGATGTTTAAGTCTCTGCATCAAACAATAGTTGAAGCCAGCAGCTCTCTGGACTTTTCAAATATATGAGCCAATAATTCCCTTTTTATGTTTAAGCCAGTTTTGGGTGGGTTTTCACTTGCTTCCAACAGCAAAAACAGCAACAAATCTTGTAACTTAGGTAACTTTTAGGCATTTTTTTTGTCTCCTCTATAATTTATTTTATTTTTCTTATTTTATTTTTAATGATCTCTGTATTTCTTTCCTTTGCTTTTTCACTTAAAAAATGAATGAAGATGGGAGGATGACAATTAACATAAAGAATTAAAATAGGGTAGGGTTTGTAAACTCTAACTCAGAAGTTTGTGTGATTGTGGCAGACAAATTTGTGTGCATGTCATATATGTAAGATATCTTCTTATAGCTTGATTATATAGATGAAAAGTATAGTAAGACTATATACCGTCTTCCCCCAAATTTCTGCCCTGGCTTTGTTAACTTTTGTTGACTTTATGTAAAAACTATGAAGGTTACAATATTGCCCTAAGGTCTAAACCAAACTGTTTCTGAAGGATCTATAGTTCCAGGCAGGACACAAAAATAGTAAATATAAATTTGTGGAAAAGAAAATTTAGCCTACATGCCAAAAAAATCTTTTAGACAGTAAAATAGTTATTTACTTATTTATCATATTTATTGGATTTGCTCAACACTTATTACCTTCTAGGCATAGTTGTGCATCACAAATCTAAAAGGTTGAAAGGCCACGTCTGGCAGTAAAGCTCACAGTCTACAATAAACACAACAAGTAAACTATGGAAGCAAATAGCATTTCAAACAAAACTAAGCAGAGAACCAAAGACCTCAGGAAGGAAACTGATAAAGGCAATGCTGATAAATGAGCATTAGGATGCTGAGTGGAGGGGAGCCCATCAACCTCACCTTCACTGTAATTTCAGATTCTGATTATGGGAGAGATGCAGCTACTTTTGTGTTCAGACATTATGTTTTCATCAGAGTTATCTAAGCACTGTATAAACCATGTTCTGTTCTACATAATCCTGGCCTTTCGACTCTGTAACAGACTTTGCTTTTTAATATGTGATGAGTGATTGGAACCACATGAACAGCCATTTATGCTGATCACATTTTTAGCCACTGTCTCATGGAAAACACATATTGGGTGGTCATTATTTCTGCCTGAGGTCATAGCAGAAGCAGGGGCGTTACATTTATGTATCTACAGGGTGAAAATCAAACTGGAAGATGGGGCTATTATTCCCTTGGATCTACAACCTTTGAACAATTTGGTTTGGAAGTTTAAACTGTTCAAACCAATCTCTAGCCATTATTTCCTTACCCATCATAGGTCTTTGCACATACTTAGAGCTCAATGCATTTTTCTCAAGTAAAGTAATATAGAAAATGTGATCCTTCTTTCAGTAGTAGAAACTGACATTGTGTCCAAACTTTGAGTAACATACTTGTATTAGTCCATTCTCGCACTGCTATGAAGAAACACCTGAGTTGGGTAATTTATAAAGAAAAGAGGTTTAATTGGCTCATGGTTTTGCAGGCTCTACAGGCTTCTGCTTCTGGGGAGGCCTCAGGAAACTTATAATCATAATGGAAGGTAAAGGGAAAGCAGGCACATCTTAAGTGCCAGATGTGGCCAGAGCAGGAGGAAGGGCAGAGCGGGGGGTACACACTTTTAAACAACCAGGTCTCGTGATAATTCACTCACTATCACAAGAATAGTGCCAAAGAGGAAATTCGTCCCCATAATCAGATCACCTCCCACCAGGCCCCCACCTCCAACATTGGGGATTACAATTTGACACGAAGTTTGGATGAGGCCACAAACTCAAAACATATCAACACTTAACCCTTTTTAAATTAGATGAATAAAAGCTATTTCAGACAATATTTTAATATTTTGTTCTTCAAACCTGATGTAAAGACCCCCAGCACATCTGTAATTATTCCAAAATGAGCCAAAAAGTTTTGAAAAATGATTTCAAAGGCAGAGTAACATCTTTCAAAATAGGAATGGCATGCAACATTTGGGATAGAAATAGACGGTCAGGAAACCAAATGGCATGCCTCCTTCTAACAGAGCAGAGTCTTGCTCTGAACTAATGAGAGGTGGCTTGGCTGAACAAAAATATTTGGGCTTATTTTAGATTGGTTTAGATTTTCAGAAATACCATGTTAACGTAGGGAATCATTTTGAAGACAGTTTGGGTATTTAAAACTGCTCACCGAATGACTTTAATCCTTTCTGATGGGAGATTTCACTACATCTGAGACAGGCTTGATTTTGTTAAAACTCCCAAGTCCCATGTTTGGCCACGTCAACCTGAGACCATGATTAGAGTTAGAAAAGAGACTCTGTAAAGGATGTCACCTTCCTAATGAACCATAGCTGCAGCTCCCCATGTGTCTCTGGATCACATCTGTTTGCTGACAGAGGTCCAACCAATGTCCTCACTCACTCACACGCAACATCAGTGAGGGTTGCGTGTATGTTCTGACAGTACATGTTGACCCAAACACAAATTGTACTACTGTCAGCCTTGAAGCTCATATTGTTATGAAAGTGACCTGGCTTCTATCTACTCAACCCTGTACATCATCAACATAACTTTCATCTAAATTCCTACGCTTGAAGCTTTACCTTCCATGGTGGTAGAAAAAAAGCACTGTACTACAATTTGATTTGTAGATGTCATGTAAGACTATTTTTTAAACTGGCTGAAATAATAAAGGTTATCTTTCCAACAACGCAAGCTAATTTTCTAGAGAGGTTAAACTCTGCTGGTTAAAATCAAAAGTATTTCTTTCTCCAACATGTCTGAAGGTGTATATATCTCCATCCTTTTTTTCCTGCCACCAATCCTTCCTACCTGCAAATAGTTAATTTTTGTATTTTTTAAAGAGGGAAGTTTCTGGGGAAAAAAGGTGCGATATTGCTTCAGGTAATCTGAGCATATTTTATAGAGAAAAGATATAGGAGTGTTTGACTGATGATAGATACAGAATCCTATTCTTATCTTCAAATAAATCGTTCTGTTTAATGTATTTTCTTTGTGATAGCCGAAAATGAAATTTTACCATTTCCTTCTATGACCAGCATGTATATTTTTCTGCTTTGGTAGCTTATCTAGTTTTAAAAGTTAGCTTTTTAAAAAGACTATCAAGGCATGACTATGCAATACATACTTCAGTTTTATTTAAAGTATATTGCTTCAGAGAAGCAGTGAACATACAATGATTAATTTTTGGTGACCAGTTTAAGCCCAATTTTTCCTTTTCATTCATGAGGAAGAGAGGGCTGCAAATTATCACAGAACTATGAATAACAAATGTAAACAGAAGTCAAATGGCAGTTTGTAACTGCAGCCAGGTACATCTGTCACACACCTTTGCAAACACATTTATACGGGGAGTAGGGTAGATGGAAGCATCTTTGTTCAGCGCAGTGTTTCTAAGATAGAAATCATATACTTTATGACTGGAAAATACACGGAAGAGTAAGCTCAGGGCTTGAATTTTGTTAAATAATTGAATAATTTTATTATTTTTGGTTATATATTGGTTTCGCTAAAATTTCTTAAGGCTAAGTATCATTTGACTCATCACTGGAGTGTGCAGATTACTTAAGGAATTACAACCCACGCATTCATTGAGTGTATATTTTTTGGGTACCTATTATGTTCCAGGCACTATGTTAGGTGATGGGAATAGAGTAGTGAATGAGAGTTAGGAGGAAGAGAGGCCCCTGTGCCAGGAGATGAGGTTGTAATCTGATTCATAAGTTTAGAAGAAGGAATCAAGTATGTACAACTCAATACCTTCTTCTATTTGGAATCAGCCTACTGGCAGAGAGCATGTTTTGTGTCTATCTTTTCCCATGAGGTAATGGGGGTTTTTACCTAGAAAGAGACACCTGAAGTTGCCTACCTAATGACTGGGTAAGTAAGATTCCTAATTCAGGAATGAAGTATTAGTATGCCCACTTGGTGTCATGCCTAAGATTTCTTTTTCTCCAAACATTCTCATTACCAGGAAAGTTATATCTACCTGACTCCTAAGTCTGTCCCCTATTTGGTTCTAAACTTGGGTGAATACAGTATAGCCTATTGTTCCTAGGCTACAGACTTGTTACTGTACTGAATACAGTATGTTACTGTACAGTATGTTACTTCACTGAATACTGTTGGCAATTGTAACACAAGTACATCTAAATATAACTAAATATGGAAAAGGTACAGTAAAAATAAGGTAGTAATATTGATTCCTCAAAACACCAAGATCTGCCACTAACTAGCAGGATGACCTATGGCAAATTACTTAACCTCTGAGTTTCTTCTTTTGTAAAATAGTCTAGGAAGTGATTCCTAAACTCTTGGGTTGCTCAAATATTCTGTGATTTTATGATTGTTTCTATTAAGACATTTCTAGATGTCTTAGAAATTTTAAATTTCTAAGAATTTTAAATGATTTAAATTCTTTTTCACTATTGAGAGTTCAGAAAATTTTCAGCTCCATAACTTGTTATTGGTTATGCAAGGCAACTATTTAGCATTGTGGTCAAATTTGGGAAAATATCTATCAAGTTTATTTCACCTACAAACTTATATATGAATACCTGCTTTTTGTTGTATTACCACAGGCTCTGTCTACAAACAGAAATTCTGATAATTTCATTTTACTTACCTTTTCATAAATCCTTTGTGATTTGCTACATAAATAATCAGGTCATTTTTGTATAAGGAAAATTATTCCCTTTCTTTCCAATCTGTATTTCTTTGCAGACATCCTATCTTGAAAGGAAGCATTCTTTTTTTTTTAATGATTGAGTATGATTTCACCTGAAGATATTTTGTAGATGTAATTTATCAGCTTGAGGAAGTTTTCTTGTATTCCTAGTTTGCAGAGAGCCTTTCATTGATGAATATTCAATTTAGTCAAATGTTTTTTCTGCATCTAGGGAGATGAACATATAGGTTTTTCCTTTTAGTATATGGACATAGTAAATTACACTGATTAATATTTTAAAAATTGAGCCAACTTGATATTCCTGGGATAAACCCCACTTTATCATGATGATATAGTAGGATTTGGCTTACAAATATTTTGTTAAAAATTTTGTTGATATACATGAGAGATATTGGTCTGTGATTTTGGTATCAGAGTAATGCTGGCTTCATAAAATGTGTTGGAAAGGGTTCCTGCATCAATGTTCTGAAATAGTTTGTGTAAAATTTGTTTTGTTTCTTCTTTAAATGTTTAATAAAATTCATCAATAAGAATGTTTTAAAATACAAATTAAATTTATTTAAAATGTATAGGGCTTTTCAGATTATCATCTTTTTTTGAGAGAGCTTTGGAATTTTGTGCCTTCTAGTTTACACATTTCATCTAAAGTGTCAAATTTATGCATATGATGTAGTAGAAATGTAGTAGTTTTGCATTATTCTTATAAAGTTTGTAGGATCTATACCAATGACTTCTCTTTTATTCCTGATACTGGTAATCTATAATTTGTGTCGTCTCTGGCTTGAGAGCTTTTTCTTTCTTTCTTTTCAATACAGTCAGGCATTGCTTAATGTTGGGGATATGTTCCAAGCAATGTGTTGTTAGGTAATTTTGTCACTGCATGAACATCAGAGAGTGTGAACATCACACAAACCTAGATGGTACAGCCTACTACACACCTAAGCTGTGTGGTATAGCCTATCATTCCTAGGCCACAAACCTGTTAGTGTACTGAATACAGTATATTACTGCCCACCATGTTACAGCACTGAGTACTGTAGGCAATTGTAACATGGTAGTATTTGTGTGTCTAAACATGGCTAAATGTAGAAAAGGTATAGTAAAAACAAGGTATAAAGGGTCAAAAAATGATATAGCAGTACAGGGCACTTGCCATCAATGGAGCTTGCAGAACTAAAGGTTGCTCTGGGGAAGTGAGTGAGAGAGTGCTGAGCAAATGTGATGGCACGGGACATTACTGTATACTACCGTATACTACAGCTTTTATAAACATTGTATACTTAGGCTACACTAAATTTATTTAAAAATTTTCTTCAATAATAAACATTTATGAAACCTTTTGATTTCATAAATTTTTTAATTTTTAAAAACTTTTTGGCTCTTTTGTAATAACATTTAGCTTAAAATACAAACACAATATACAGATGTCCAAAAGTATTTTCTTTCTTTATATGCTGTAAGCTTTTTAAAGTTTTTATTTGTTTATTTATTTTGACTTTTTTTTTTTTTTTTTTGAGACGGAGTTTCGCTTTTGTTACCCAGGCTGGAGTGCAATGGCGCGATCTCGGCTCACTGCAACCTCTGCCTCCTGGGTTCAGGCAATTCTCCTGCCTCAGCCTCCTGAGTAGCTGGGATTACAGGCAAGCACGACCACGCCCAGCTAATTTTTTGTATTTTTAGTAGAGACGGGGTTTCACCATGTTGACCAGGATGGTCTCGATCTGTTGACCTCATGATTCACCCGCCTCGGCCTCCCAAAGTGCTGGGATTACAGGCTTGAGCCACCGCGCCCGGCCTATTTTTACTTTTTAAACATTTTTGTTAATAAGGCAAAAACACATTGTCCTCAGCGTACACAGGGCCAGGATTATCAAGATGTCAGTAGGCAATGGAAATTTTTCAGCTCCATTATAATCTTATGAGATCGCTATCATATATGTTATCTGCCATTGACCAAAATGTCATTATTAAATACATGACTGTATTTTAAAGATAATGCTCCACTGTCTTTTAGTTTGCATAGTTATTGACAAGAAGTCAACTGCTATTCTCTTCTCATGTTGTCTCACTGTATGGAGTGAGTACTATTTTGGCTGCCTTCAAGGTGCTCTCTTTATTTTTGGTTTATAGCACTTTGAGGAAGAGGTGCTTAATTTTATTTTTCCTTGTGTGGTATCATCCACGGATTTCTTTGGGCTTCTTGGACTTGTGGTTTGTTTTCTTTTATTAACTTGAGAAAATTTTTCTCTAGAACTCATAAGTGAGTTTAGCAAAGTCAGGACACAATTTTGAAAAAGAAGAGTAAAGTTGAAGAAATCATACTTCCTGGTTTTAAGATTTCTATAAACCTACAGTAATAAAACAGTGTATTAGAGGAAGAACAGACATACAGATCAATTGAATATAACAGTGTCCAGATACGAAATCAGAATCTATATTTTAACAAGATTCCCAGGTAATTCCTATTTACATTTCTATTTTGAGGAGCACTAGGCTGGAACAAGAAGAATCAGTGCTGTTAATTATGATAGAAATGAACTTATGTTAGCTCACATCTTTTAAAATAATCCCACCATTTTCTACCTCCTCAAGTATAATAACACCCGAACTTAGGTGTTATAATTTATTCTCTTTCCTTCACCACTTCATCCAAGATCACATCACCAGCAAGTCCTGTTGGTTCATACCACCCAAATAGGTCTCAATTCATCCATGTTCTGCTCCCAGGGCCACCCTATTGCAAGCTGCCATATTCTCTTCCCTGAACTACCATAGCCTCTTTGTGGCCTTACTTCCTCTTTTCCCCCATAGACAATATACAAAACATTCAGAGTGATCCTAACGGAGTTTATGCTCTAGGAAGGAAGACAAAAAATAAACACCTAAGTAAATAAATTAAAACCATTCTTAATTATGATAAATGAGATGAAGGAAATCAACACAATAATGTGAAAAGCAGAGATGAGGCCATGAGTCTCCTATAGATGCTAAGTATGTTAGTCTGCTCAGGCCATCATAACAAAGCACCATAGAGTCACGGCTTAAATAGAAGAAACTTATTTTCTCATAGTTCTGGAGGCTAGAAGACCAAGATCAAGGTGCTATTAGGGTAGGTGTCTACTGAGGCCTCTCTTCCTGGCTTGTAGATGGCTACCTTCTTGCTGTCCTCACACAAGGCCTTTCCTCTGGTGCTTGTGTGTGGAGGGAGGGAGGGGAAGAGATACATCTTCCTCCTCCTCCTCCTCCTCCCTCTTATCCTCCTCCTCCTCCTTCTTTTTCGTCCTCATCCCCCTTCTCCTCTTCCTTCTTCTTCGTCTTCTTCCCCCTTCTCCTCTTACTTCTTCGTCATCTTGCTCTGTCTCCCAGCGTGCAGTGGTGTGAACACACTTCACTGCAACTTCAACTTCCCATAAGCTCAAAGCATTTCCTGCCTCATCCTCCTGAGTAGCTGGGACTATAGGCATGCTCCACTGTGCCTGCCTAATCCTGATTTTTTGGTAAAGATAAGGTCTTACCGTGTTGCCCAGGCTGGTCTCAAACTCCTTGGCTGAAGCAATCCTCACACCTTGGCCTCTCAAAGTGCTAGGTTTACATGCATGAGCCACCACAACTGGCCTCTTCATGTTTTTTTTCCCCCTTTTCTTTCTTTTTTTATTTTTTTTTCTGAGATGGAGTTTCATTCTTTTTGCCCAGGCTGGAGTGTAGTGGCGTAATCTCAACTCACCACAACCTCCACCTCCTGGGTTCAAGCAATTCTCCTGCCTCAGCCTCCCAAGTAGCTGGGATTAAAGGCATGAGCCACCACACCTGGCTAATTTTGTATTTTTACTAGAGATGGGATTTCTCCATGTTGGTCAAGCTGGTCTTGAACTCCTGACCTTAGGTGATCTACCCACCTAGGTCTCCCAAAGTGCTGGGATTACAGGTGTGAGCCACAGCACAGAAGACCACTCCTATTGAATTAGGGCCCCACACTTATGACCTCATTTAACTTTAATTATCTCCCTGAAGACCCTACCTCCATATGCAGTCACATTAAGGGTTAAGACCTCAACATAAGATCTGGGAGTCGATAGGGGGAGACAATTCAGTGCATAACAAGGAGGTTGGGAAGGCCCCTCTGCCGAGATGGCATCTGAGGTTTGAGGTGGAACCTGACATGTGAAGAACCAGAAAAAGAGAAACACAGGCAGAGGGGGCCCATGGACCTGAGGCAACTTAAAGTACTGGATTTTTGGGTTATCAGGGGGAAAAAAAAAACACCCAGTAAGTCAGTCCAGCTATTTCTAGCCTGATCAGAGGTGAGACTTTAATGTCAGACCTATTCTCTTCAGATATCTACTAAAAAAACTGCTCCTCCAGCAGTTGAAAGTGGCATTTAGACGAGGTCAGAAAGAATAAAAAAGACTAATTACCGGCAGGTCGAAATTGCAGCTTTACTTCCAATCCAAAGCTAACACTTCTCACTGAAACCGGTTTGCTTAAAAGCTGCCTGTGCGAAGGATGAATTCTTGGGAAGTCTCATCAGGTATTTAGTGGATATATGCCTGTTCCATTGATGGTGATTTGAAAGCATTATCCAATTATACTATGAAGAAAACATTTCTCAGAATGTTCTAAAGGTCTCATTGGCTGATGTACAAGGAGATACTTACTCTCAGTCTTTCTTTCTAAGTCAACTGAAAAATATTTGACATCACGGGCGGCAAAGTCCTCTTAGGGGCCGCCAGTTGCTTTCTGCGGCAGCTTTCCGCTGTTTACCCAAGCAACAAGCCGGGCAGATTATGGTTTGAGACGTGCTCCAAGGCAGGAGTGGGGAATGTGAAACATTGAAATCCTTCCACGTGTATTTAACCACACCCGGCTTTCATTACCTCCAAGCAGGGAGGTGAACAGAGAACTACTAAATAGAACAATAGGCACGATTTGTGCTTGATTCACTCTTTCCCACCTCAGACAGTGTAATTATCACAGGCATCAGAGAGCGGTGGATAAGCACCTTCCCAATTCAGGTGCCAGAAACCGTCCCTTTCATGATAGGCCTTTAGGAACTGAAGTCTATAGTCTAATCGCTTTAGTACTTTTGTGTGAATATCCTTTATAGCAATCATCTGACTGAGAATTATATTTTTAAAAATTATATTGTCTCTTTATTGTGTATAGTTTGAGAAAAAATACCAAAAAATATATTATATGTTCTATCACCAATGGATGGGTTTATTTTTGCCTGACGGATTGTGTCTGTCACATTCCTTTGGTACACAGTATCACTGGTTAGTTTCCTCAAGTGATGGCCAAGGAAAACTAAAATTTAACTTTCTTAACATTGCATTCAATGCTGAGATTATATTTCTATAAATAAAAAACAGAAAAGGACTAGGTATGCTGCTTATCTAGTGTTCCGTGATTCAATTTGTACTTGTGGTATAATTTGCCTTTAACTGGCAAAATTGAAAGAGGCTTTTAAAAAACATCTCTGAAAATCTATTTGATTATAACTTTTAGAATTATAACAAAGAATCTTATGTTTCCCTTCCTGTGATATGTAAAAATGTCTACTTACACATGCACGTAGACTTTTAAAATATGAGTATGTATGTTAAAATAACATATATTTATTTTCACTCAGCTTCTTTTTAATGAACCATAATTTCTATTAAAATCCTTAAGAATCATTTAAGTGATAGCGAGATGGGTTACCTTAAAACCACTACTGTGGAATAATCGATTTTAAATGATGATTATTTAGTTGAAATATCTACTTGCTGTAAATGTTTTCAAAAAGCCTGTATATTCTTCTTGGCTTTCTCCAAGGACTCATTTTGGGATCTTTTTCTGTTTTTGGTTTGTACTAATAATCTTTTTTTCTTACAAATAATTCCAAGTTTACTTTAATACAGATGGTATTTGTCTATAGCCAAAAACCCTTTCCAAAATGCACCCTAGCTCAATAAACTAGTTTAAAAAGTATCTCAATAAAAATAAACAATCAAAACAGAGATTAACAAGAATCAAAATGCCGAAGATCATCATAACTGGCTGTTTTCACTTCACAAGTTTTAGTTTTCTTTTTCTTTAATCCATTCTGGAATACAAATGCTATAAGAAATAGAAAATTGATTGCATGACTATATACATGATTTAATGGGACGTGGTAACTTGAAAGGCTGCCACTTATATTGTATTAAAAACAAGATTTTGCACATGTATCTAAACTATGCCAGATAAAAATGATGACTGAGTTTAATACGGTTTTGATTACCAAGTATGAAATAGCTTAGGCTGAAACCCTGGTCAGTAGGTTGAATAGAGAAGAAAATTTATTTTTCTGAATTCAGAATTTGTCTTTAGATTTTATATTGGCATAAAGTTATTTTAAAAATCCTATCATTAATGCTTACTATTTGACACAGACTAAACTGGATATTAGTGATATAATAGCGAACAAAAATATATAGACTCTGAAACCATTAATTAAAATATGTAAATATTGGAAAATATCTTAATTTATATTCATCTTTTATCAATTACATGTTAAATGAATTGCCTTGATAAAGAATATTTTTATTAGAATTTAAGAAAATAAGGAACAAATTTTATTTCAGAAATAATGTGCTTGGTTGTTCTGAACATGTACTGCCACCCAATGGAGATGTGCCCAAATGACATCAGTCTTTTGGAGGTTTGGAGACTGCACTTGCTTTTGGGGGATACTCTTGTGGCAAATCATTCAGCACAGCAGAGTTTTGTCTGGACTGAGCTGGATTGCCCTAAGTGAAGGGTAGGAGAAGAGAAGCTTTAGCTAAAAGTCTATTCTTCTCTAATCCCGGCAAAAAAGAAAGCCTCATTCACAGTCTGATCTGAGGTGATTATAGTGAAAACATAAAATTGCCTGTGAATAGCTTGTATGATTTCAAGTAATACTACCATCTAATAGACTCCCAACGTGCTAACCATAACTTTTCCATGCTACGTAGAAATTGCAGTGTGAGGATTTGAGGCTGGGAAAAACCACTGGAGTAGACCACAGGTTTTCTGGTCTGCAGGTCTCTAAATTTCAGCCTGAATTCCCATTTATGGAGGGTAGATTGTAAGGTTCTGGATTGCTCCAAAGGAGGGATAAACTAGAGTCTTCTTCAGGGTTCCTTCCTCCCTAATTATTGCACTATCAGTGTCATCGTTCAAACTTCTGACAAAAATATTTTATAGGGAAAAAATGTAATTCACCTCCAAAGTTCTTAAAATCACTTTTATGTTAGATGCAACTGAGGTTGTCTATAGCCAAAAAAGACCTTGAAACGGCCCAGGCTTTTTCACATTTTCTTGACCCAGACCCTGAGATAACCAGCATATTGTCCGGTGGCAAGTTTTGAAATAAGAAGGTGCCCCAATGTCAAAGGCTTTCTTTGTTTCTATAGCATTCAGAAACAGTTAATTTCCAGTTCAGTGAAAATGTGTTACAAAGGATCTTTATGTTCCAAAGGTCACTTCTGCTTTCCACATAGGCAAAATTTACAGAGTTTGGGACATTGTGTGGCACCCTAGCACATAGGAACCAGTGGAACTTTAGCTGTTAAGAAGGCCTGATTTTAAAGGCCAGGGGCAGTGGCTCATGCCTGTAATCCCAGCACTTTGGGAGGCTGAGGTGGGTGGATCATGAGGTCAAGAAATCGAGACCATCCTGGTCAACATGGTGAAATCCCGTCTCTACTAAAAATATAAAAAATTAGCTGGGCATGGTGGCGCATGCCTGTAATCCCAGCTACTCAGGAGACAGAGGCAGGAGAATTGCCTGAACCCAGGAGGTGGAAGTTGCAGTGAGCCGAGATCGCACCATTGCACTCCAGCCTGGGTAACAAGAGCGAAACTCCATCTCAAAAAAAAAAAAAAAAAAAAAAAAGGGCTGATTTTAGTAATATCCTCCTGAAATGCTGGAAATTTGTTTAAGGCAGCAATCAACTGACTGAATTGATCATTTGGTAATCCTAACACTCAGGCCTTTAAAGGGAATAATTACTTAATAATACATCATATAACAATTCAAGTTATATTAGGAAATGTGACAACAGAGATTAAACTGGCTTAACGAAAAACACTACAGTATATATATATATATATTTTTTTTTTCCACACAAGTGATTTAAGGACATGCTTTATGTAGGCTTTGTAGAGTATTTCCATAAATTGAGTGTCAGAAATGATAAACATCATTTAGTCATTCCACAAACACCTATTGCATACTTACCCTATTCTCTGTGTTGATGCCTTGAATATACTGTGTATATAAAGACAAATAGAAAAAGGATCTCTGCCCAGTGAGGGAGAAACAGTGCTATGGCTTGGCCAGCATGCTCTGACTTAAGGTGTAGGATGGAAGTTAGTTCAAAATATGAATTCCATCTTACTGGATGCAGGAATGATGGGACATTACATCAGTTGATCATCAAGTGAATTAATATACTGTGGCTATAATGAGAAACCAGTCTTTTCTGTGGAAAAATAACTATTAAACTTTTAACTAAAATTGTGCCAGGGACAGCATCTTTCAGCCAGAATAAAGTTTATACAATCAAATCAGATTATTTTAATTATAATACTCTACTAAAATGTTATACATGTTGCACTATGAAAGATACACAGTGATACTCTAATGACAAATTAAATACGTGGGAATGCAATTGCTCTGCTGAATCCTCATTGATAAATTTGTCTCACAGGAAGTTTCCAGAAGCCCACAGGAGAATGGAGACACTAGTCAAGATAAGGTCTCTTCTGTTCCACTTGCAATTTACTGGGATTGAGAATTGCTGAAGAAGTGCATATAAATCTCAACCCTCCTTTTGACTTGCTTGAATCACAGAAGGATCTATCCCATTTCCTATTTGTCTTATTCTTGGCCAAATTCTCCAAGTGCAGAAGTCAGTTCTGTCTCTCTTAATTCTTACAAGTACCTTAGGGCACCAGTCAGCAAATTCACTCTTACATTAATAGCTCTCAAATGACCTGGGAGTTGAAAACCTTCCAGAATTACCCAACTAACTCCCAAGCAGTAATTTATGAATAGGAAGTCACTGGTTTTGATCAGAAGATGAGTGGATTCATAAATACCTTCATAAACTGTTCATATTTTGGATCTTTATTTTCAGGGCTAAGGTTAACTTCAATTTGCCTAATTTTATTCCATTATCTCTAACTTTATCATCCATAATGAATAACATCGACCACACGTCCACTGTTTGCAGAACACTAAGTCTTCCTTCTAGTTTTATAATCCCTTTTAAGAGAGACATTTTGTTTTCTTTTGACATAATTTATATCTGTTCCTCTCCACTCCAGTAGACTGAGAAAACAAAGTGTTCTGTGGGGGAGAAATATTTAATGTGAAAAGTTTGTATTCTGTGACCTCATCTGAACTTTGTAATTAAGACTGTGTACTATAAAACTTGATTATGTTAGAGTAAAAGGAATAATGTTTAGAATTAATTCATTAATGATAAACCGGTGCTTTATGAATGAGCAAAAACCACAACTAATTAATGAAGGTATAACAGTGGTTCTAAAACCATGTCATATTTTTTACGGCTCTTAGTAACATAACAAAAACAAACTGAGTGTCTGCGATTTCTCCAGAGCCACCCTCCTTCTCCACTTCCCACAGATCCGCTCATAGAAATATCTTGTTCTTTCTTTTGATTTTGAGGTTTTTCCTGTATCTTTAAGACCATGCAACATTTCTTGTTTATCTGTTCCTTCCTACAGTCATTGCCCAATGACACCAGGTCCAGCCAGCTTCCATCCACAAGGATCTGAATTTGCCCACAGCCGTGTCTCCCAACTGTCCCTGATTTCTGTTCTCAGTTCTGTGTTCCGTGTCCTCAGCTGCAACTTATTCCTGGAACTGTTCACAGTTTTAGGAACTAGCCAGGAGAAGCCAGGAGAAGCTTTAGGAACCCACAAGACAGAGACTTCCCCACCCTTCTCCAACTCTCTCTGGACCCCTGGGGCTGTCGTGGTAGGCAGCAGGGGCATGTCAATTCCTAGCAACATTCTTTCACTCTTATATGGGCATTGGCATCTTTATTCTTCACAACCCCTGGAAGTAGGTAATCTTTTTATAGGGAAGGAAGCTGAGGTTTCCAGAGGTTAAATCACATGTCCATAGTGGCACAGGTAGTGAGAGCCAGGATTTGTACCCATATATGCCTGACTCCAGCAATCATGCTGTTAATTACTACAGGCAGGCCACTGCATCCCAGCCACCCTAACACTGAAACAGTAGCTATGACATTCAGGATATCCAACCAAGGCAAGTGAAATGCTATCCAAATGACTATTCCATTATATTTTATTTATTTGAAATTTAAAGCCTCTTGGGTTTAACATACAAATGTGCAGTTAGTAGTTACATGCCAGGCACTGGTCCAAGTACTTCACACAGATTTTCTCATTTAAGTCTCACAATCACCATATAAAAAAGATAGGCACTGTTACTCTTTGCATTGAAAAATCTTGAAAACAGAGGTACAGCATTGGGGTTAAATAATTCACCCCAATTTAGAGATCTGGGAAGAGCTGAGAGTTGAACTCGGTATCTCTTATCCACTGTACTTCACTGGTTTTGATAGAATTTTACTGCTTCCCTTATAAGTGCTTTCTATGAGTAGGCATTTCACAAAGTGTTATTTATGCATTACCTGTAAGTCTTTGTATGTTCCCTGAGAGATAGTACTATTGTTTACTTTTTACAACTGAAGAAATAAAAGATAAGAAACTTTCAGTAATACTTAGGTAGAAAGGAGTAGAATTACTATTTGAACCTAGATCTGATTGATTTCAAAGTTGATGTTTACAGGAAAATTCCAAAAAATAAATAATGGCCCCCAAATAACTTTGAAAACGACTAGAGAGGAGATTTTTAACAAAAAAAAATCCTCCATTTCTCTGGCAAGCTCATTCATCCTACATTTTGCTTGAGGCCTCTATATCACTTCTGCTCATGAGCAGCATTCTTGGAAGATACAGTATTTGAATCATAAAAAAAAGTTATTGGACTGGATTCTGCCAATTGGTTATAGTTAAATAGCTGCGGTGGCGTTAGCATTTTATTTTTACCTTCTTTTTGAGGGATTACATTATCCATTTTAATGCTTTGACTCTTAATTGCACATAGGTTGACTGTTGCAGGCAGATCATTAAAATGTCTGTCACCCACCACCTACTCCATCTTCCTGGAGTCCAGAAAGCTTTCTGTTGTGATCACCTGAAGGTATCTAATAGCTCTGGCTAATGCAATTCTCCTGGCTTTTGTGGAAGTGCCACCAGCTCCTTTTCTGGTGTTATTAGAGTGGTCTCACATGGTCATTGACCTGATATGCCCCTCCGTCATCTTGTTACAACCTTCTCAGCTTCAAACTCTGCCTTGCAGAATATTTGCAAATATGTCAAGTTTGAATCTCCACTCTTGGAAGTGGCAGATTCTGTTTGGGAATGAACAGTACTATGATTCTTGTTACTTGCTTTTTTTTTTTTTTCCCTTCAGGCCAGATTTTGGACAATTTCCCTGTTTCATATTATAATTCCCATTTGTATCGGCATTCGTGTTTCCAAGTTGAATCTCATTTCATGATTTTCTGCCATATTTCTAGCTTCTCTTTTCCACAGTGCATTACATCCTCTATCATTACAATTTTTAAACCGCTGCCAATTTAGCACATTTATCATACTAGCAGGGGATACTATTTACTCCCTACCCTCTAACAGACCACGAATAAAGATATTAAATTAACCTGGTTTTTCTCCAATATCATGGAGAACTTACGGGACACCTTTCCCTGTCTGGGGATGGCCATTTATCACTGCTTTTGGATGTGGTACTCTGGATTGTTTTCAGCTCATGTGACAGCACTTCCATAAGAATAAATCTCGTGGAAGATTCAAGGGAGATTTTTGTGTTGCAATATATTCGTTGTGCTATTCAAGGGTGGTTCTGTTAGATCTACTAAATGTTTTTTTCACGCTAATTTTGGTAATTCCTTCAAAAGAGGGATTAAGTGTGCCTGGCATTATGCACACTGTATTTTGTTTAGAGTTGCATTATCCCAGATGTTCAGAGTCAACAACTGTGGGCATATTGCAAGAGAAAAGTAAAATATTCCCAGGCACCCCATTATGTGCATAAATGCTGGAAGTTGATGACTCTGAATATATATACACACACACATACATATAAATCTGTCTATACACATTTGTAGATGTGCTTTGTTGGAATGAGCATATGGTGGTGTGTGAAGCTGAACTATTCAAGAGAGAAAGCACTAACCAGATTGTCTAGAGAGATGGCTTCTACTCCAAGCTCTGAGTCTACATAGCTGCTTGACCCACTTTAATACAATTCATCTTGTGAAGCCTTATATGTGAAATTTGTAGGTGTCAAAATTATCTCTAATGTCTAATGCAGTGTCTAAATGTATGACTGCATATCTTTTCTCTTTTAATTTTCACTTTTTTGTATCAGAATAAGCAATATATATATTTTTTGAGATTGACCAGGTAAAGTCATGTGTTATATCCAACACTGTATCTTTTTTTGTAGCACTAGATTAGGGGATTCAGGCTTCTTTTGCACACACTCAGAAAATATTTGATTTTGGAACCAAACTATAGAGTAGGAAGAAGAAAGGAGTTGCCAATACAGAACAGAGGACCTCTATCACATGCCCCGGGTTGGAAAATTCACCCTTAATTTTGCTTCTAAGAATTTTTGAATTAAAAAACAAAATAACAAAAAAAAATACAAAGAAACAAAAAACTGGCAACATTCTTGCCTCTGCAGAGCTCCTGCCTTAGGGACTCACAGAGTCATGGACATCGAAGGATATCCAAAGGTCGTCTAGCTCATTCTCTCATTTTAGGAGACCGCCGTTTCTTTAACTTCCAATGCAGGACTCCTTCCTCTGCATGCCGTGATGGGAGAGTCAAGAGTTCATAGCAAAAGTATAGCCCTGCCTTCAAATTCCACTCAGAACAGAGGCTGAGAACCTGCCTCACATAGCTGTTTAAGTAAAAGCTGCAAAGAGGTGTCTCAGAGACCCTCCACGGCTTGGGGGAGCAGGGAGAAATGACAAGGCCAACCAACTTTTCTCTCTCTACATCCTCTCCAAAACTACAGCCAGGGATTTTTTTCCTCTGCCCTTGTCCTTTGTCCTTCTGTTTTTACCAGTTCTTAGTTCACAATTTAAAGGCAGACAAAGGGCCATGACCATCCCTCCTGGTACTTCTTGGAGAGCTTAGAGTTCAGTGAAAACAAAGGTAAGGCACCATGAGAAACTGAGAGTCCATGTTCCCCCAAAGCACTGGAGAGTCGCAAAGTTGTTTATTCACAGAAGCACTAAAACCAAAGAAAAGTATGTGTTTTATTTAATCAAAGGCATGTCATTTGAAAGCCAAGTTTCCCAAGGCAAATTATGCCTATTCCTATTACCAATGAAATATATCTACCCTTTAATTAAGTCATCTGCAACACATGAGGTAATGAGACACTGAGTATTTCAAAAACTATACAAATGTTTTGTAATCACTGGATCCTGAAAGCAGTTCCATAAGCAATCAAATGCACTAACTAAAAAAAGAGAAATAATCTTCCATTTTCATAAAAATTTATAACTGCATGGAAAGGTGACTAGAAGAAGAATATTTACCAAAATATAAAGGGTTTACCTCAGGGTTGTAAAATTTTGGCTTTTACTTTCTTTTTAAAATTTCTGAGTATGGCTTACCTAGTCCAAGTAAGATTTATCATTGTAATTTAAGAGGAAAAACTAGTTTCATATTAACACAGAGCTACCTTTCAAGTATCCATAGAATCCCTGAGTTGTGGTTCATGGCAAGTGCCTTCATTTCCCAGTCTATTTCAATCTCTTCTTAAACCTCCATTATGTTGTTCCTCTTCAGTGCCACTTTGATGGGACTTTCTTATGGATATTACCAATGACTGTCCTTTTTAAATACCTGATGCTGTTTTATGTGCCTTAACTCCTGAATTCCTGTAGTTCAGAAATCAGCTGGCTATGTATTCCTAGAATATCTCTTCCCATGATTTTTAATGACACTGACATTTCTCTTGCTCCATCCTGTGTGAACATTCCTTCTCTGCGCTATCACTGAAGGGTAGCTGTATTTTTCTTTCCTTTCTCTTTACTCTCTTTTTTGGTGAGCCCATCAGCTTCTCTGAATCTAACCACTCAAAATCCCACCACATGGAAACTTAGAGTCCATTGGGTCCCAGGCCT
This sequence comes from Callithrix jacchus, assembly GCF_049354715.1. NCBI lineage: Eukaryota > Metazoa > Chordata > Mammalia > Primates > Cebidae > Callithrix > Callithrix jacchus. The sequence continues at coordinate 156,684,639 of NC_133503.1, forward strand.
TGTGTTCAGTGATGTAGATTCATCACAGACAAGATACAATATCCTCAAGGAACTCATAAAAAGAAGAGAATATTAGATTATGCAAGTCGCTAAATTTAAAGGTAGAGTCAAACAGAGAAATGCAATGAAAGAGTATCATTCAGCCTAGAAAGCAGAAAAAGACTTCCTCAAAGGAACAGTCAGAGGTTTCAGACACAGTACAGCGTGAGCGTAGGCACAAAGACATAAGACAGCACAAGGCGCATGAGGACCTATGAGCAGCCTGGTGTCAATGGACAATTCAGCAAAGAAGGAATGCTGTGATGATTAATATAGAGTATCAACTTGATTGGATGGAAGGATGCAAAGTATTGATGTTGGGTGTGTCTGTGAGGGTGTTGCCAAAGGAGATTAGCATTTGAGTCAGTGGACTGGAGAGGCAGACCCACCCTCAACCTGGGTGGGCACCATCTAATCAGCTGCCAGCATAAAAGCAGGCATGGAAAGAACAGACTGGCTGAGTGTTCTGGCCTCCATCTTTCTCCCATGTTTATACTTCCTGCCCTTGAGCATCAGACCCCAAGTTCTTCAGCTTTTGAACTTTTGGACTTACACCAGTGGTTTGCCAGGAGCTCTCAGGCCTTCAGCCACAGACTGAAGGCTGCATGGTTGACTTCCCTACTCTTGAAGTTTTGGGACTGGAACTGATTTCCTGGCTCCTCAGCTTCCACATGGCCTATTGTGAGACTTCACCTTGTGATTGTGTGAGTCAATTCTCCTAACAAACTCCCCTTCACGTATTTATCTAGCCTATTAGTTCTGCCCCTTTAGAGAACCCTGACTAATACAAATGCCCATAAACAGCAAACAATGGAGGGCCTCGTACAATGTGCCAGTGCTATGGACTGAACTGTGTCCCTCCAAGATTCATATGTTGAAGCCCTAAGCCCCTAAGTGAGATGGGACCTTAATGGAAGCAATTAAGGTGAAATAAATGAAGTTGTAAGGGTAGGGTCCTGATCTGATGGGATTTGTGTCCTTAGAAGAAGAGATAGTAGAGAGCTTGCTTTCTCTCTCCCCGCCCCCTCTGCCCCTCCCCCCCCACCCCCCAGCCATGTGAGGACACAAGGAGGAGGTGGCCATCTGCAAGTCAGGAAGACCATCCTCATCAGAACTTGAACATTTGGCTTCTGATCTTGTATTTCCAGCCTCCAGAACTGTGGGAAAATAAATTTCTGTTGCTTAAGGCACCCAGTCTGTGGTATTTTGTTCTGACAGCCCAAGCTGACTAACAAAGCCAGGCAGTCTGGACTTGGTCCTGCAGACCAGGAATTCTCCAGAGGGAAGTACTGATGACATGAGCATTTTGGAAATTTGAGAGAGGGTTTGTTGTTGCTGTTTTTGCTGTCACGGGGAATTCCAGGTGCTATTGCCATTTACTGGGTAGAGGTTAATGGTGCTAGATGTCTTCCCCTTCATGAGGCATCTTCACGCAAAGAAGAAGTGCCTCACCTTGGTCAGACATTTATCTAGGCGAAATATCTGTTTATCATTAACCAGGTCCAGAACAAAAGTTTATTTCATGTAAAAAATACCAAGTGTTTTTGTATCATTTAGTATATACTGAAGTTTTCACGAATATCACTATTCTATAAATTGAGGGAAAATAATTTTTTGGGGGGAATTAAACTTTGTTAATGTACTAGGAAAGATTTTTATTTAAAGGAAAAAAGTGTGGAATGTTTTCTGTAAGATTAGCATATAGCTCTTACATCTATTATCTATTTTTCAATTTTTTCCATTGTGGTCAAACACACATAATGTAAAAATTACTATCTTAACAATTTTATTATTTTTTCTTTATTTATTTTTTTAAAGACAGGGTTTCACCGTGTTGGTCAGGCTGGTCTTGAACTCCCAACCTCTACTGATCTGCCTGCCTCCAAAGTGCTTGGATTACAGGCGTGAGCCACCACGCCGGGCCCTTCAAGTATACATTCGGTGACATTCAATACAGTACATTCACAATGTGGAGCAGCCATCATTAACATCTGTCACCACAACTCTCTTCATCTTGCTAAAATGAAACTCCATACCCATTAAACAGTAACTCCTCACATTCTCCCTTTCTTTTGGCCTTGGGCAACCATCTTTCCACTTTATTTCTATGATTTTTGGGTAATCTAAGTATCTCACATAGGTTAAATTATACAAATGTGTCTATTTGTAATTGGCCTATTTATTTTAGTATAAGGTCTTCAACATTCACCCAAATTGTAGCATATGTCAGAAATTTCTTTCTTAAGGCTGAATAATATTCCATTGTATGTATATATCACATTTTTCTTATTCATTCAGCATCCATTAGTGGACACATGGCTTGGTTCACATTTTAGCTATTGTGAATAATGCTGCTATGAACATGGGCATACACATGTCCCTTTAAGACTGTGCTTTCAATACTTTTGGTATATACCCAGAAGTGAAATTGCTAGATCATATGGTAATTCTATTTTTAATTTTTTGAGGAATTACTATAGTTTTCCACAGAGGCTCAACTATTTCACATTTTCAACAGAAGTGCAGAAAGATTCTTATTTCTCCATATCCTTGAACCAACATGTGTTATTTTCCTTTTTTTTTCTTTCTTACTTTTTTTTTATTTGGAGACAGAGCTTGCTCTGTTGCCGAGACTGAAGTGCAGTGTCATAATCTCCACTAATTGCAACCTCTACCTCCCAAGTTCAAGAGATTCTCCTGCCTCAGCCTCCTGAGTAGCTGAGATTACAGGCATGCACCACCACACCCAGTAAATTTTTGTATTTTTCGTAGAGACAAGATTTCACCATGTTGGCCAGGTTGGTCTCCAACTCCTGACCTCAAGTGATCTGCCTGCCTGGGCCTCCCAAAGTGCTGGGGAGGCATGAGCCACCGCCTTTTTTTTTTTTTTTAATAATAGTCTTCCTAATGAGTATGAGGTGGTATCCTATTGTAATTTTGATTTGCATTTCTCCTGTGATTTGTAGGATGTTAAGCATCTTGTCATGTGTTTATTGGCCAATTGTATATCTTCCTTGGAGAAATAGCCATTAAAATCCTTTGCCCATTTTTGAATTGAGCTTTTTATTGTTCTTCTTGAGTTTTAGGAGTTCACTATATATTCTGGATATTAATATTTTATAAAAGATATCATTTGCAAATATTCTCTCCCATTTTATGGCTGCCTTTTTACTATGTTGATATTTTCTTTTGAAGCACAAAGGGTTTTACTTTTCATGAAGTTCAGTTGGTCTATTTTTTTGAATGTTGCCTGTGCCTTTGGTATTACATCCAAGACATCAATGTCAAATCTATGTCATGAAAACTTTGCCCTATGTTTCCATCAATGAGTTTTATAGTTTGAGGTATTATATATTTAGATCTTTGATTTGTTTTGAGTTAATTTTTATACACAGTGTTAAGAAAATTTCTACCTTTATTATTTTGAATGTGGATTGCCAGTTTTTCTAGCACCATATGTTGAAAAGACTGTCTTTTCCCCATTAAATGGTCTTGTTATTTTTGCTCAAAATCATTTGTCCACATATGTAAGAGTTTATTTCTGGGCTTGTTAATTCTTTTCCATTGGTCTATATATCTGTCTTTATGTTAGTATCATCCTGTTTTGATTACTGTAGCTTTGTAGTAAGTTTTTGAAATCAGAAAGTGTGAGTCCTCCAGCTTCGTTGTTCTTTTTCAAGATTGTTTTGGCTATTTGGGGTCTAGTGAGATTCCACCTGAATTTTAGAATTGGTTTTTCTATTTCTGCAAATAAAGTCCTTGGGAGTTTGATAGGCATTGCATTGAATCTGTATATTGCCTTGAGCAGTACTGGCCTCTTAACAATAAGTCTTCCAGTGAAATACGTTTCCATTTATTTATTTTGCTTTCTCTCTCTCTCTCTCTCTCTCTCTGCCCCCACTTTCTTTTCTTTTCCTTCTTTCTTTTTTTTTTTTTTCAGGGTTTTGCTTTGTCACCCAGACTGGAGTGCAGTGGTACACAAGTGGCTCACCACAGCCACAACTTTCCAGGCTCAAGCAATTCTCTTGCCTCAGCCTCCCAAGTAGGTGAGACTGTAGCTGTGGGCCACCACCACATGTCTGGCTAATTTTTAATTTTTATTGTTGTTGTTGTTAAGAGATGTGGTCTTCCAGTGTTGCCCAGGCTGGTCTCAAACTCCTAGACTCAATGATCTCCCACCTTGGCCTCTCAAAGTGCTGGGATTATAGGCATTAGCCATCACATCTGGCCTGTTTCCATTTTTTATGTCTTTAATTTATTTCAGAAATATTCTGTAGTTTGCATTTTACAAGTCCTTCTCTCCTTGATCAAATTATTTTCCTAAGTATTTAGGCTATTGTAAATGGAATTTTCATAATTTGCTTTGCATATCATTCATTATTATTGTATAGAAATACAGCTAATGTTTACATCTTGACTTTGCATCCTGCTGCTTTGCTAAATTTATTTATCAACTCCAACAAGACTATATTTCAGTATGAGATCTTTAGGGTTTTTTACTTATAAGTTCATATCATCTGTGATAGAAAATATTTTAAAAGTATTTTTTAATGTCCAAACATTATTTACAATTTCAGAAAAATCCTGTTGCCACAATAAAACCACTCTTGGGGTTTGTTTTTCCAATATGTATTCCTCCATCAGTCAGCATACATAACTGTCACATGTGTAGTGATTCAACATACGGGTGTAAGGATCTGTTTATTATGTCTTCTATTGCTTTTCTGTCTAGGCATTGACTAATGTAAAATATATTATTTTACTATGGTACTTTTATTTATCCTTCATAATACAGCTAGAAAAAAATTCTAGTTTTTTATTTTCTTTTGTTTTATTTTAAATATATGTAGGCAGGTTATACTTATAAATTTTATTTCAGGATAATAAAAAGAGCACTACCAATAAATATTTTCTATAAAGATGGGAGTATTGAGAACTACTGCTGTAGAACATAAGAAGCTAGTGAAGAATTTTAGGCAAAAGAATTGTCTAAATAAGTTCAGAGTGTCCTTAACATTTTCCTTCTTTCCAAAGAGCTCAGAGTTAGGCAAGACACAAGAATCACTCTTTTCACCTTTCTCCCACCCCTGGGTACTGTCACCATAGGAAACCTTTCCAAGATTCCTTTCCATTCATAATCCAGTGAAAGTCACTGGATTAAGGCTTTAGGCTTGATGGCTAATGGCATATTCCAAAATTAGGAAGAGATCTCCACCCATGTCAATACTACATTAGACAACCACATCAAAACCCTGCTCCCTGCTACTGCCAATCTCAGAGACAGATCTTGGTAACCTGGGGAACCTCTGTTGCTTCTCTTGAGGATATACTTATTTCAGGATAAACCAAGTTCTGGGATCATAGGAGCCAGGAGTATGTGTAGCCATCTTGGTTTTGTGTTTGGCAAGGATAACAAAGTGATCAGAATTTGTTTCAGCCACACTAAGTAACTAACATTAACTCCCCTGATTCTAAAGCTCTTGGGTCAATTCATGGGATGCCATTCAGAGATTTCTTTTTTGATTTCATCTAATTTTGTAAAGGCGATAAATGGAAGGTTTTTGCAGACGTGCCTTGTTTAATGTGAGTACACTCTAACACTGTGTGTATTGGAAGATGTGATGCATCGCTCAGATTCTCCATCAAGAATGAAGAACTTATTAAGCATGGCTGCTGGGTGTGCTATTAAAAACAGCCTTCACCTGTCAGCCTCCTTCAGGATTTGTCTCAACTGAAGAGAGAAGCCTAGTCCAGTACCATACCTCCTTTTTGGTGTTGCCATCATTCATTGCAGGGGAGCTGTAAAGACCTACCTAGCTTCTCTTCCCCAACTTAGAATGTATCTAAAGGATTATTCCATCTTAAGAATGACCAAGAGGCTGGACCCGGTGGCTCATGCCTGTAATCCCAGCACTTAGGGAGGCCAAGGCTGGGGGATCACGTAGTCAAGAGATCAAGACCATCCTGGCCAACATGGTGAAACCCCATCTCTACTAAAAAATACAAAAATTAGCTGGACCCGGTGGTGTGCACTTGTAGTCCCAGCTACTAGGGAGGCTGAGGCAGGAGAACTGCTTGAACCCAGGAGGCAGAGATTGCAGTGAGCCGAGATTGCGCCACTGTTCTCCAGCCTGGCACCTGGCAACAGAGCAAGACTCTGTCTCAAAAAAAAAAAAAAAAAAAAAAAAAAAAATAACCAAGAGGCTCATCTGAGGCTTCTGTTGAAATCTATTGCAAATCAACTTCTTCCTCTGGCAATCTTACTCCTTCCCTTTCCTTTCCACTCTTGATCTCATGAGCACTCCCTAATAACATCCTATACGCTAATATTGGATTCAGAGTCTGCTCCACAGAGAAAACAAACCTTAGTAGTGGATGCCAGGAGTACTCTGACAAAGCAGATGCTGGGATGTAATTTTGGGGCTGGGTAACCCACTATTGTTCTGTTGACAGTGGGATACATCCCAAAAGAGCTACAGGATTTAGCCAGTTTGTGGTGGTATGAGCCAGGACAGTAGGCATTGGTTTGAATTTTGAGGGTATCGATCAAGGAAGAGTAGAATACGGTTGAAAAAGGGAGAGATTTTCAATTTGGGATTACATTCATAGCAAACAGTTGAACACCATGGGAATGGTACCCACTAGTTACTAGAATGACCCCTAAAAGCATGGGAAAAGTGATGGCTCAGTCTAAGTAAGGAAATTACTCTTACTGATATTGAAAGAAGATGTTGAAAGGCTCAGAGAAATGGGCATGTTGGAGTAAACATACTATAATGCAGAAAACCCACCAGAAGACTACGCTCCATAGGAAGCAGTGGAGAATGCACTACTAATTTAAGCACAAGATTAAAATGGAACAAGCACTCAGAAGGTCAGTTGGTGGTGCCTCTTTGTGGTCAGGAGAATGGTAGTAGATACTATTAGAGAACCAGGCTCAACATAAAGTAAATGACAAGACTCTGGGACAATGTAGAGCAGGTGGCACCATTTTCCAACAGTATCCAAGTGGATGCAAGGATTGTAATGGGTGGCAAGAAGAGAAGAGGAGAGGTACTAACCAGCAGACAATTATGGATATGTTTTAGAAAGCATGGTGTTCCCAATGGCAAGAGAAATAAAGGTAATTAAGAGATTGGACAATTATTTCATCTCTTAGACCCAGAATACACAGACTGAAGAAAAGGCCAGATTTCTAGGAGGAAGGATTTGCAACAGCATAATAAATGTAGTCAATAATAATTCTATAGTCGTTCCCCCCAAACTCAGCCATTTACTGAGGTAAAGGTACTCTGGGAAAGGAGAATACAAAGATGTTTTGAGAACTTTTGGACACATGATCTGAGTTGAATTGATATCTGGTAATCTGAAGTGCCTTTACGGGCCCTGTTAAAGTAGGGCAAGTAGGTAGCAGGTAAGGGAGATCTGGCTCCCACTGGACTTATTGGATCCATGGACTATACTTTGGCCATCTCCCCAGTCTCAAATGCATAACTAAAATAACAAATTGGGCTGGTTGTGGTGGCTCATGCCTGTAATCCCAGTACTTTGGGAAGCCGAGGCAGGTGGATCACCTGAGGTCAGGAGTTCAAGATCAGCCTGGCCAACGTGGCGAAACACTGTTTCTACTAAAAATACAAAAATTAGCTGGGCATGGCAGTGCATGCCTGTAATCTCAGCTACTTGGGAGGCTGAAGTGAGAGAATCACTTGAACCTGGGAGGCGGAGGTTGCAGTGAGCTGAGATTGCACCACTGTACTCCAAGCGGGGTGACAGAGCAAGACTCCATCTCAAAATAAACAAATAAAAATTTAAAAAGAAAGAAATTGGCATTTGACACAAGCCATATTGGTTCCCTGGCCAATGGAGTAAAAGTGATCATTGTGAGAAAGGCCAGGTGGAAGCCTCTGAAAGTATCGCCCCTTAAACCAAGAGAGTAAACCAAAAGCAACATCAAATATGGGGGTTACCACAGAAATCAGTTGTCTTAGTCTGCTTTCTGTTGTGATAGCAGAATCTCATGTGGGTAATCTATAAATAAAAACTTATTCAGCTCATGGTTCTGGAGGCTATGAAGTCCAAGATTAGGGAACCGGCATCTGGTGAGGGGCTTCTAGCTGTGTCATAATATGGCAGAGGGTATCTCATATGGTAACAGGTCAAGAGTGTGCATGTCAGCCCAGATCACTCTTCTTCTTCTTATAAAGCCGCCAGTCTCATCATGAGGGCCCACCCAGATGACCTTATGTAATTCTAATTACCATCCAAAGACCAACCTCCAATCAGCACATGCCTTTGGGAATTAAGTTTCCAACACATAAAATTTGGGAAACACACTTAAACCATAGCACCAATGCTACCCCTAAAGACTTAAAAGATGCAATGGTCATGGTTCCTATCATAAGTCTATTTAATTCAAGAGTCTGATCTTCCAAGGATAAGACAGATCCTGGAGGATAAGAGTAGACTACTATGAAACCTGCAAATAAATTATTGTGCCAGTTATAGTCTCTTTTCCAGAGCAGATGAACACAAACCCAGGTAAATTTGCCATTGATTTGGTGAATGCATTATTTTTCATCCCTATCAGAAAAGAAGTTCAAAATAAGTTTGAATTCAGTTGGAAAAAGCCAAATGTCTTGTCTCAGGACTAGATCAACTCTTCTGAATGGTCCAGAGACCTGGCTTTACTGGATGCCATGAAGAAGAGTTGATCTAGTCCTGAGACAAGATAAAAGATATAAATTGTGGCTTTCTCCAAATGAATAATAAGTCTTCAGGAGCCTAGAAATAACGAAGTTTTAAGCTAGAGATAAGTGGATATATGAAAGTGGATATAAAGTATCTCATGTTAGTGTCCAGCAGGAAGCATCTCTCACTGAAGAGGCACTAAACTATCAGGCAATCAAAATGACTTGGCAATAGGTATCAGCCAGATTCTGTCCTGAGCCATCCCAATGCTGTCATAATGGACACGTGAATGGAGTAGCCATGCTGGTAATGATGAAAGCTATTTAGGAGCCCAAAGGCATGAGCTCTCAAGGCTAAACTAATTACTCTTGTTAGCAACAGAGACCATGCTGGATCCCCAGTGGATTGTTAGATGGAGCCTAGGGTAGATTTATTGTGCAGACTTGGTACTTACTGATGTAGGGTTAGCATGCTTTTGGCCTATAAGCAAGGGAAGAAAAGATGACTGTATCATTCATTTTAGCAAAAAAGAGCACATTAAAAACTTCATCTAGAGAAATTTCAAAGAGTAGTAAAGCACAGGGGAGTTGAAATATAATTGAGAATTAAGGAAGTGAATATAAACAGCACAAACTGAGTTTTAAAGCATCATACTTGTCTGGGAAAAGAATAGATAAGGTGGTGCATAAAGAAGAAAGTAATGAAGGTTTGAAATCGCTGTTATGGAAAAATGAGAAAGAGAGCCCACCATGTGCACAAAGATCATCAAGAAGTGCTGAATGCTGAGAGCAAGTCAAGGGTGAAGTCCACAAATCTGCATTGGCACTACTAGTCATTTTGATTTATGTGCATTTTCTTTGGCAGTGATTGACTTTCAGGGAGACAGGGATGATAGTACACACCATTGGACTCACCTAAAAAATGATATAAAAGTAAAGGTTTTCACAGTAGGTGTAGTGGAGAAAATGGGGCAAGAATGTTCAGGGTGCTGGCAAATCAGTTTACAGTGTGATTCTTTATGGTGGAAAGGAAAGAAGGAAAACAGTGAGGTGACTCTCTGGGAAGAAGGGTGAGGGTCTAGATGTCTAAGACCAAGGGCTTTGGGAGCTAGAGAGTAAGAGAGTTGGAGGGATGACAGGTTATAGACAGATGTTGATATGCCAGAGTTTACACTTTCATAAGTCATTCCAGCTGAGGGTAATGCCTACCTTGATGCAATAGTATATAGTGGCATAGAACCTTTGATGAATCACAGCCTGGGTACTCAGTGCTGAAGTGCAGAAAACTTGAAAACTGTTGCAACCAAGGAAAGCAAGAGATGTTGAATAAGTCTCAGCATAGATGCTGATGACACTGAGTGATGATAGTAATCGAGCTTTTTAAGCATCCTGGCAGCTACGGCATAATAGAAAATCCATCTGGTTATTTAGCCCCTACCTTATTAAAGAAATAATCATATTCATCTGAAGAGAAGCGGAATTCTAGAAGGGATGCATTTACTGTGTAACCTTAAGTCTGACTCAGATGAAGGGGTTGGCACTGCTCTAGGGCAGCACCTGAGCTCTGTAACAGACCAGAACAACACCACTACCTCCTGCTACTCCAAGCCATCAGGAATGTGGTGATCTGCTTTTCTAACTAGTCAAAGTGAAAAACTGTCATTTTTCCTTTAGTCTCCCAAAGACAGTAGTAGCAGTGTGCTAATGGTATGTCAATCAGTGAGACTCAGATGTCACTGGAAGGCCCTGTGCTGCTTGAAGCTTCCATATTCCACAGTCTGTGGAATTCAAGCCTTTTTAAAGTGTGTCTAATTCCCAAGTGGTTTTGATTTCCTCAGCCTCCCTTACCTCTAAGATTTCCTGCTGATCACCATTCTCCTACACCACTTTGACACCAAAGTGAAATTCACTCCTTTCTGCAGTTTTTGCTATTAAAATGACCACAAAAAATTCCTCAAACTATTCTTTTTAAAGACTCAGAACTTACAACTTATATCATGTCATGGATGGAAAATCAAGACGTAGTAAGTAGAACGTCTTTCCAAGAGAACCAAGCAATGGCCTTAATAAAGCTTTACTTCATCAACCTTAGAGCTTCGTGCTTCTAAAAACTCTAAAATTGTATCATGGTCATAATGATATTCAAACTTGACAATATGCTCTTAATTATTTGGTAATTGGATTAGTCTGTTTCCACGCTGCTGATGAAGACATACCTGAGACTGCGTAATTTATTAAGAAAAAGAGGTTTAATGGACTCACAGTTCCACATGGCTGGGAAGGCCCCACAATCAAGGTAGAAGGTCAAAGGCGTGTCTTAACACAGCGACAGTTGACAGAACGAGAGCCAAGTGAAAGAGAAACCCCTTATAAAACCATCAGATCTCATGAGACTTATTCACTACCATGAGAACAGTATGGTGGAAACTGACCCCATAATTCAATTATCTTCCACCAGGTCCCTCCCACATAGGAATTATGGGAGCTACAATTCAAGATGAGACTTGGGTGGGGCCATAGCCAATGCATATCAGTAATGCAAGCAAGAACTTTCTTCTCAGTGTGCAGGATTTTTGTAAAATTGAAGGAATTTTGTTGAAAAACCAATAGATACAAAATTCCTACTTACATACATATTGACTTTTGCAGGCCAGACACTTTCACTTTTCTCTTGTCTGGCCTGAGCAAATGGAAAAAGGGTGGACCGATGGTCCTAGATGTTGGCATGAAAAAAATTACTATGGAGCCAAAAGGACTTCATTACGTAAAATAATTGTAAGTATTATTCTAAGAGGATTGAGCAGGGGTGTCACAACCTGCTTCTTCCAGTTCTGCAGCAGGAATCTTAGGACTTTTTGTTGCAGCAATGCTCCATACAGTTTGCCTGGTGGCACACTGAACTTCAAGTACAGTGGGTGTCTCCTATCAATCAGAATGGATATGCATATGAAGGATGCTGTGATGAAGAGAAAATCTATATATTAGCCAAGTGCACATTATTTTCAACTCCTGTCCTAATCAGATTCCCCCCAAACTAATCTGTGGTGCTTTTATTAATTTATGTAGGTGGATACTATTTGGCATATTATGAAACAGTTTTTTATAATTTTTAAACAGTCAGTAACACGACATCTGATTCTTTTTAACAAAAAAAATTCTTCCCTTGAATATTTTCATTACTTTTGCCTTTGGGTTATAACCACTTGTTATTTCCATTGAAAAACCCAGCCTTTCTAGTTCCTGGTTCCACATAACTGGAGCCCAGTAGACTTAATTACATTTAAAGGTGACTGAAGTTAAGTAGCTGAACTTTGCCTTAGCTTAAAGCTGCAAGTTTAACTGTTCCTTGATATGCATTAGCTACCTAGTCAGTCACTCAGTTGGCTACCTATCATATGGTAGGAGAGTTTTGGTGTTCACGTAAAAAAAAAAAATTAAACAAATAATTGGACTAGGTCCAGAAGAATACCCGATGGATTCTCAAATCATTAATTTTTGGATTAGGCTTTTACTTTGGCAACATGTGTACAAATAAGCAGAATGACTGAAATTAATTTATTTCATACAAGAGACATCTGTAATTCTGCAGTTACTTGGTGAGAAAAAGAAACAATTTCACCTTTGACCATTTCCCTTTTTTATTCTAGCTAAACAAACCTCATCTTGCTAAATTACTCAGATCCTCTCTTCCAGCTGATAGGAAAACAAAAGGCCTCATAAGTGAGGCTTTATATTTATAAATTGTAATTCATATAAAAACACAAAGATCACATTAAAGTATCATGAAAGGGCAAATTAAAGACAAAAGTTTAAAGACAAATTAAAGACTAATGTTTCCCACTTCAAGTGGATCATGGGTGTCTGTGGCAAAGTATTGCAGCAGATGCCATGTGAGAGATCAGGAATTGGGCTCATCTCCCTACAGTTCTGAAATATGAAGGCTGGACTACAAACCATCTCTAAACAACTCATGAATCCGGGGCAGCCAAATTCAATAGGTATTTATTTTGGATTTTTTTCTCCTTTACTTTCTTTTTTTTTTTTTTTAAGGAAAACTGTGACTAGAGAGATGAGAAAGATGCAGCCCATGAAATTGTCCTAGTACCCTCTGTCTCGTTAGAACACTTTCAGCAAAGCTGCAGGGTTGGCTGGTGGATGCATCAACTTCCTCAGAGTAACCAAAGGCCAGAGGGACTCAGAAATAAATAATGATAAATGACAGTCCTGCTCCAACAATTGCCCAACTGAATGCTCAGGGGTATTTACCATAGACTCGGAAAGTGGAGTCTTGAGATTTCCACTAAGGCTGATAAATGTTTTATTCCCAGGTGACTAACTGAGAAAATGTTCCGGGGTCCCAGTTATTCATTGACTCTGGTTGGGGTTGGTAGTGTGAAGACAGAAAGACACTTGAAATTCACTTTGTTTCTTCTATGAAAAAAACTTTTTTCTATGTGGTATTGTCTTGAGAGTTTTGTGGAAATAAATGTAATGGAATAGGTTCTATTTATTGAATATCTTCTGTTTACTTGTCCTTGCAACCCCCACAAGGGGTCTTACTATCTGGATAAGGAAACTAAATCTCCAAGCAGTTAATATATTAAGAGATTTGCTCAAGTCAGACACGTAATAAAACTGAACTTGACCTTGGATCTAGCTTAAAGTCTGCCTACCTTACACTGCCCCTCTGATATCAAGACTTCCTCTAACCACAAAATTTAAATCCCTCAATACTTAACTCTTCAAAGAGATTATGCTTCATTAAGTAAAATTAAACATTTAATTATATGAAAATGCCATTTTCTTCCTGATGCGCTTTAAAACCAAGTGGTTTTTTTTCCTTAGAATGTTATTTTTTTTATTTTTTGACATGGAGTCTCGCCCTGTAGCCCAGGCTGGAGTGCAGTGGCATGATCTCGGCTTACTGCAACCTCCACCTCCCAGGTCCTGGGTCCTGGTTCAAGCAATTCTCTTACCTCAGCCTCCCAAGTAGCTGGGATTACAGGCACAAGCCACCATGCCCAGCTAATTTTTGTATTTTTTAGTAGAGATGGGGTTTCACCTTGTTGGCCAATCTGGTCTTGAACTCCTGACTTCATGATTCGCCTGTTTCACCCTCTCAAAGTTCTGGGATTACAGGCGTGAGCCACCGCGCCTGGCCTAGAATGTTATTTTCTAGATTCCCTTAGGACTTGGCTGACAACAAAATGATGTAAAAGACAAACATAGGGATGGAAAACAAATAATGTGATGTCTATTGGACACGGTTTCGAACAATATCATGATACTTTATTTGTACTTTTATTTTACCTTCTATTTAGCTATTTCAGGTGCAGGTGCCTTGAATCATAGTTAGCTGAGCATTTCTATACTGCTTCATTCTCCCAACTAGATTATCTAATCCCTGGGGCCAGAGACTGCCCCCACCATCTTTGTTTCTCCAGCAGCACCCAGCAGTCCTTGATGTGGTAGGCAACCAACGTTTGTTGAATTCATTTCTACTTAGATGATTTGGCAGATGGAGTGTCCAAAAAGAAGGGCTTCTACAGAAAAGAACTATATGGATCATCTCTCAAAAGAAATAGATTATTTCAGAATCAAGGCTAGATGGAATCATTCTTTAATAATCTGGTGGATTCGAGGATGACCCTTTTCAATCTTCAAATATCATTGGACATGTTGAATTTAAACATACTATATTTTAAATTCTATACTTCATCAGCATTTTCTTGGGCCAGAAATGGTCATTGTTGCATTCTTAAATTATAATAGATATTGTTATTTCTTCCCTCTTAGGAGGGAGCAAAACAGGCAGGTGCACTGAGAAGCAGGAGCATGGGCTGTTTAAATCGCTGGATTCTGATTTAACCTATAAATAGTTTAACGGGTCTTATCGGTGGTCTTTAGCTTCTGCTATTTTTACTCCTTTGTTGGCAGCTCTTGTTTATATTTTGAGAAAATAAAAGGGTTACTTCACATACTGGGCTTTTACTTTATGCTTGTATTATTTTTCACTTGCATAGCGTGAATGCAATCAGTAAAATGGCATTTAAAATGCAATACTAAATTACATATACTTAAAGCTATATTCCCTGTGACAGTGTAAGCTACATAGATAATCAATAAAAAATGTTGACTTAAGAGACCATCTTTAGAGCTACTATTTGAAGCTGTAGTTCTGCAACAAACTAACTGTGTGGTTTTGCGCATGTTGCATCACCCCTCCAGGTTTCAGTCTTAGCATCTGAGAAATGAAGAGATTAAAGTAAATAATACATAAGGACCATTGAAACTTTTGCATTCTATGAATCAACTGGGTGGTACAGATTAGTTCACTTCCTCTGTTTTTCCACTATGAGAATCAAGTTATTTGTATTTTTATGGAGATGAATTTAAAATACAGCTTTATCTTTTCTGAGAACTTGAGCCCAAGTTCAGGGTAAATTATGTTGAGATGTTTTGTGTAGTATCATAAATGCTCTTTCTTCTTCAACCATTTAGGATATAGGTAGGGAGGAAGAATAGATCCTTTTTCTGGCATATTACTTTTTTAATGGGGTAAAGTGTTTCAGAAAAATCACTGCTCCCAGCCACTATAAAATTTTTTCTTTTGCTTTCCTAAAAATGCCCAGTAAGGAGAAGAAATACCCAGTATCAATCCAACTTTCGGTGAAAGCATGTACTAATCCAAACACAAGTTAACTCAGAAGAAATTCAACCCCTTCACAGTGAGTGTCTAGGCAGGGTCTGCCAAAAAGTTTTCTGCTTTTCAGGAGGTTGTTGGGTGGAAAAGCTACCTAGCTACAAATTATACATTAAGAGGTTGTGGGCCTGCAAATTATTTATCCAAGATTATTGGTGATATTCTTTCATTATACAGAATGAATTTCCAGCAAGAGAATTATCAGGGTTGATGTCTGGCATCGAGTAAGTTAAGATCCAAGAAAAAGATAGGAAACTTGTAAGTGCCAACAGTAAAATGCTCATCATTTCCCCCTTCTTTATAAGATGAATAATTTAGACATGATGATTTCTTTCACTTTTTTCTTTCCTGGGCTTTATTTTTCTGACTCTAGTGATATGTAATCAACAATGTAAGATGGGGTTGAATTGCAAAAGCTACACAGAAATTTATCTTAATAGCTCAGACAATTCAGAGGATCAGAAAAACATATCTTGAGTTTATAGAGATTCTGGGATAAACTTGGCTTATGCTGTTGGAAATGAATGGCTAACACTTTACATATACTACTGATGTACACTGACATTTTTATCGAGTTACAAAAATTTTTCTACATAGCCACTTGAATACCTGCTTGCATGAGCATGCTTATTGTTGCTTCCCTCAATTAGCAATAAAATAGATGCTTATCATTAGCAGATGATGCTAATCAACTGTGTAAAATATGTTTTAAATTTACTTGAGTGTTTTATGTAAATCAATATTGAAAATAAATTTCAATGTGACTTGCCTGCATTTATACTCACCTTCAGTCAAAGTGTAAGTACCTAAGTTTAGAATGAGTGTTCGAGTATATGTTTTGTATTAATATTTAAATTTTTAAATAAAAATCTGCAGATAGTTGAAATAAAAGTGCATAATAAGTGCATGAAGGAATGGCTGTTTATATTTTGTTAAAAAATAGTTCTGCCATAGTCTTATCATCTGCCCCAATATTAGTACTGCTGGAGAAAGAGGACTACAAATATTCAAAAACGTTGCCTTTCCTGGACACCCTGACTTTGCAGATTTTAATTCTCACATATAACATTCTGGCAGTTTATCCTGTGAGAAGGTTAGGGCCTTTGCAGTCTCCCAAAAACATACAAAGTAAAGACCACATTTTTTTTTTTTTTTTTTTTTTTTGAGATGGAGTCTTGCTCTGTCACGCAGGCTGGAGTGCAGTGGTGTGATCTTGGCTCACTGCAACCTCTGCCTCTCAGGTTCAAGCTATTCTCCTGCCTCAGCCTCCCTAATAGCTGGGACTACAGGCATGTGCAACCACGCCCTGCTAATTTTTATATTTTCAGTAGAAATGGGGTTTCACCATGTTGGCCAGACTGGTCTCAAACTCCTGACCTCAAGTGATCCACTGCCTCAGCCTCCCAAAGTGCTGGAATAACAGGCATGAGTCACTGCGCCTGGCCAAGACCACTTTCTAAACTGTGGGTGTAGAGAGATTTATAGCCACTTGCATCTGAGGAGCAGTTTGAATTGATGTGCTGTTGATGAGCATGCTCTTCTTACTCTGAATCTAGCAAGCACTCCATTGTGACTTTGACTCAAAGAGCAGAGGGATGACCTGTGTTTATATTAGAATTTGCATGCTGCTGGATAATTACAGTGTGCAAAACACTGGAGTATGGTAGATATTTAAGTAGAGAGATTCCTAAATAGAGTTTACAGAGATTATTTTTGTGATACTGGTTACATTAACCACAATGAGAAATAACTATTTTTAAAAATACCTTCTCCAAGCAATCTAGTTTTAGATTTTTGTAAAATTAATAGGTGCCTTGGATTGTCCCAGGCTGTCATTGATATCGGATGTTAGGAGAATTTTATACCTGAGTAAATTTGGCAGGAGGTCTGCTCCAGAGATTCTGTTTGTCTCTGCAGAAAATGGCCCAGGTTTGGTTTGTGCTTGTAATACTATAATTAAATTGCATTTGACTTTTAAGTGCTGGTTTGATCTAAGGAATGCTTTTTTTTTTTTTTAATTTGTAGTGATCTTATTAGGGGTACATACAAAAAATCATGATTGAAGGTTATGTTTCATGCAGATGCTTTGTATAAATGCTTTATTCACTTGGAAAAAGTTCACAGTTTTTGACTATTATAGATTAATTATGCATTGGAACTTCAACCGATAATAAGGAAGTGTTTAGTTTTTCAGGGATAATTGAAAAACGTCCCTCTTATTTACATAAAATGTGGTTATCTTAGAGGGCACACTTTGTTTGCTTCCTCCTCATTTTGAGCCAACATACACATCATTCTGATTTCCTGGAGTTTTTAATCTCTTTCTTCTGCCAAATTATATCCCATCCTCCTTTCAAGACTATGTGCAGAACACACATCCTTCAGGGTGTCTTCTCCACTGACCCCACCAGCCTCCAGCTCCTCTCGCAATATTCCTGTTGGTTTTTACTTTTCTTTTTTAAGGGTCAATCATTACCTCATTGATTCATTTGGCATACCTGCTAACCGTATGCTAGGCATAGTTCTAGACACCTGAGTTACATTAGGAAACAAAATAGTTTTTTTCTCAAAGAGCTTATATTTTAGTAAAGAGAATGTGATGGCTGATTTTATGTGTCATAGTAGGCCATGATACACAGATATTTGGTCAAAAACCACTCTAGATGTTGCTGTGAAGGTGTTTTTTGGTGGGATGAACATTTAAATCGGTAGACTTAGAGTAAAGCAGATGACCTGTCTAATGAGAGTGGGCCCATCTAATCAGTTCAGGGTCTTCAGAGAAAAACACTGAGACCCCCCAAGGAAGAGGAAATTTTTTCTCCAGACTTCCTTCAGATTTGAGCTGCAAGATCAATTCTTCCTGTATCTTTGGACTGCCAGTCTGCCTGCAGACTTTAAACTCACCAGTCCCCATAATGATGTGAAGTAATCCCTTAAAATAAGTAAATGTGTGTGTATATTTATATATATATAAATAGATACATACACAAATATATACATACATATATAAAATAAATGTACACATATATAAACACATATATAAATAAATGTATACATATAAATAAGTAAATACACATTTATATGCACACGTGTATATTTATTTTATATAAGTGTGTATGTATCTGTGTATACATACATTTAAAATAAATAAATAAATGTGTGTGTGTGTGTGCGTGCGCACACGCACGCATGTATGTATATAGTCAGGGTTCTCTAGAGAAACAAAACCAACAGCAACAGGACGTGTGTGTGTGTGTGTGTGTGTATACATAAATATATGTGTATATATACATATATACAGATACATACATATACCTGCTTGCACGAGCATGCTTATTGTTACTTTCCTCAATTAGCAATAAAATAGATGCTAATCATTAGATGATGCTAATCAACTGTGTAAATTATGTTTTAAATTTACTTGAGTGTTTTACGTAAATCAATATTGAAAATAAATTTCA
The DNA here is from genome assembly GCF_049354715.1 of Callithrix jacchus. Taxonomy (NCBI): domain Eukaryota; kingdom Metazoa; phylum Chordata; class Mammalia; order Primates; family Cebidae; genus Callithrix; species Callithrix jacchus. The sequence continues at coordinate 156,703,532 of NC_133503.1, forward strand.
ATGTGTCTTGTCTGCGTTTATACTCACCTTCAAAGTGTAAGTACCTAAGTTTAGAATTAGTGTTTAAATATCCATTTTTATTAATATTTAGATTTTAAAATATTAATACATACACATATATGTACATATACACACATATATATACTCCCAACACTTTTCTTCCTTGACATGCTCACCAGAAATTCTGGAAAGCAGGTGATTTTTTTTTCTCTACCTTTTAACTACAAGTGGCACTGACTCATGTTTGGACAATGAGATAGAACTACTGGGGGATTCTGAGAAAGCCTTTGCTTTGCTTTGACTATTATAGACAGATAAATGATACATTGGAACTTCAACCGATAATAAGGAACTGTTATTCCTTATTGGAATAACACCAATAATAATCATTGGAACTTCAACCGATAATAAGGAAGTGCTAAGAAAAACGTACGTGGTTGTTGTTATGTTTTTTCTACTTCCTGTCTTGAATATAAATATAATGCCTGGAGCATCTGCATCTATCTTATGACCATGAGGAAACAAATACGGGTTAAAATTCTGTAAGGATAGCAGAGTATATAAGTAGAGAGATTCTGATCCATCAGAAATCTGGCGAGCTGTTGACATGCCTTGAGACTGCCATTCTGGACTTCTTGTTAGAAAAACAATAAATGTCTTTATCATTTCAATCAGATTTTGCTCTTTTTTTTTTTTTTTTTTTTTTTTTTCCTGAGACTGAGTCTTGTTCTATTGCTCAGGCTGGAGTATAGAGGCGCCATCTTGGCTGGCTGCAACTTCCACCTACCGAGTTCAAGCTATTCTCATGTCTCAGCCTCCTGAGTAGCTGGGATCACAGGCCTGCACCAGCACACCTGGCTAATTTTTGCTAATTTTTGTATTTTTAGTAGAGATGAAGTTTCACCATGTTGACCAGGCCGGTCTCTAACTCTTGACCTCAAGTGATCCACCCACCTCAGCCTCCCAAAGTATTGAGATTACAGGCGTGAGCCACCAAACCCAGCCAGATTTTGCTTCTTATAGATACCATTATTCCTAACTAATTCATTTTGGCATTCAAGTACCTACACCATCTAATTTGAAGCTCCCATTTCATAAGTATCTACCTTACTTGGCTACTGAATCCCTACAAAAATCTTCACTAGTTTCCATTATCTAGAACACTTCCTAACCTTTCCTGCTTTAGCAACTCAGCTAATGTTCTTTATTTTCCCCAAAATTCTTTTTTTTTTTTTTTGTATTCTTCTACCAACAGTGACTTCCCTTCTCTGTCTCTAGTCTTGCTGCATAGTCTTCAATACTCAGCTTACATTTCACTTCTTCCATGAAAACTTTTCTGATCTGTCTGGAGATTTACATTGGTGAATTCCTATGGAACTTGGCTCTGTACAACTAAAGATCACACCCAAGCCCAGAATATAATTACTTATGAATGTGTGATCTCATCTTTAAATTGTAGTCAACTGAAATTGGATTGATGTTATTTTTTCCCCTTAGGGAGGGGTTGGACTTTGGTATTCAATCATTTTCTTCCCCTAAATGAATGGATAAATGAACAAAAGAAACAGGTAATAAGTATCTAAAATATAAAGTAGGTTAGGAGTTACAGATCTGAGAAGTGGTGAAATAGACAGGACTCCCTAGATAGAGTCAAAGGGGACAGTATATTTTATTACTGTAAAGAGGCCATGAAAAGTTCTATCTAGGTGCAGGACAACAAAATGAGGTTTTGGTCAGTTGCAAGAAATGGAATACCTCTTTGGTCTCAAGTCACATTTTGACTGTTGTGTGTGGTGGGATTTTGTGCATTAGCTGTTTTCTTACATTTAATGGGGACTGAGCACATAATTCTATATACCCTACAAAGAGAACTGGGACCATAAAATATTCTAATTAAAAACTGTATTCTTCATGGTTTTATTATTATATACTTTTTTGTATTATAATCTAATAAGCTTGCTTAGAAAAACACATTTTATTGTTTTTGAGTCATATCCCCATCTTGAGTTTATTAAACTTGAATTAAAATAAATTACTCGAAAAACAAGGCTATGTTTTCTACACTGGAACTTGAAAAGCCTTTGAAACAAAATGATATGGTTTGGCTGCGTCCCCACCCAAATCTTATCTTGAATTGTAGTTCCCATAATCCCCAGATGTCATGGGAGGGACCTGGTGGGAGGTAATGGAATCATGGGAGCAGTTACCCCCATGCTATTCTCATGATAGTGAGTGAGTTCTCATGAGATCTGATGGTTTTATAAGGGGCTTCCCCCAACCCTTCACTCTGCACTTCTCCTTGCCTCTGCTATGTGAAGAAGGTTGTGTTTGCATCCCCTTCTGCCATGATTGTAAGTTTCCTGAGGCCACCCAAACCATGCAGAACTGTGAGTGAATTAAACTTTTTTCCTTTATAAATTACTCAGTATTGAGTATTTCTTCATAGCAGTGTGAGAAGAAACTAATATACTAAATAAAGTTAAAATTGAAAACATTAAGCAAATTTAAGTCTTAAAAATGGTAAGGCCTTGCCCATCTCAAATACAGACATTTATTACAGCAGGATAGTTTTCATTTTTGTCTTTTGGTCTTTTCCAGTTCGAGATGCTTGTTTAATGTTATGTTAAATGCCTAATATTAGGTAATAAATTAAGTTATTCATGCTGTGCTTAGCCCCTTCCCACCTACCTCTAACAGCAAAAGGAGCTGAAGATAAACAACTCCATAACAGGAAATACACTATACATATGTTCAGACAGATATATCCATGGTCTCAAAGAGGGAGAGGGAGAAAATAAGCTTTAGGAGAAAATATTTCAAATATTTGTCTTTCTCTTCCTATTATGTTTTAGACATATGTATTACAGAAGAAAAAATTGCTTAGCAAATTAAGAAAGTCCACTAGTAATCCCTAAGGACTGCTGTCACTACTAGGTCCTGATGACAGGCAACATTCTGAAGAAATATATCTAAATCATGGGCTTTTTTTTAAAGTTAAGAAATCCAGAAAAGCTATGGGTTCTGATTACAGATTCTGGCACAATTTCAATGACAGCTTTTAAACATAATGTCTTTTAATTGTAAACCCACATATGGGTCCTTTATTGGCCAAGTTCAGGGCCAATTTCTTCATGCAAGCCTGGAACCCTATCTACTCCTTCCTGATCTTTCAACACTTTTCAAGGAGTCAGCCTCCTTTCTTTCCAGAAAGCAATCACCCATTCTTTCAACTTCATGTCACTAACATTACTCATCACAGTGGAGGAACAGAAGAGGGTAATCATATTTTTTGAATGTTGGAAACAGCCCAAGTTATAAATGTCTTTCAAATTTGCCTTGTAGTTCCCTAGTCTATCACATAATTTTCTCAGATGCTATTGAAGGTTTCCTTTGTTTGTTTATTTATTCATTCGCTCTTTCATTTAACAAGTGTTTATCAAGTACCTACTATGTGCCAGGCACTGTTTTGGACTTTGGGGACACATCAGTGGACAAAAATCTTAATAAAGTGTGCATTCTAGGGAGATAAATGATTATAAACAAACAAAAAACAAAATCCAATCATCTACCAAGTGATGATAAATGATATGAGAAAAATAAGCTGAGTTGGTAGAAAAGAGAAAGCTGGGTGGGAGGGCTGCAGCTTTGTATTGGGTGATCAGTGAAGACTGCTCTACTATTAGTCATTGAGCAGGACCTGAAGGAAGTGATGGGTGTATTATACAGATATCTGGGAAAAGACTCATTTAAGCAGAGGAAACAGGAATTTAAAAAATCCTGAGTGTGCTTGATGTGTTCAGGGAATGGCTAGACCACTGTGGTTGGAACAGAATGAGCAATGTATTCAAGGATGGAGGAAATGACATTGGATAAAACAGAGCTGGGGCCAGACCAGGGTCTTGGTGTCCACTTTAAGAACTTCGGTATTTACTCCAAGTGAGATGGGAAGCTATGGAAGAACTTTTAGCAGTGAAGTGACATGATCAGATTTAAGTTTTAAAAGGATCACTTTGACTTTTATATTGAGCCACAGACTATTTAGGTTCATAAACAGAACAGTTATAAGTCCATTGTAATAGTGCAAATGTTATATGAATTCTTGTCTTATAAATGTGTACATTCAGGCCAGGCACAGTGGCTGACACCTGCAATCCCAGCACTTTGGGAGGCTCAGGCAGGTAGATCACCTGAGGTCAGGAGTTTAAGACCAGGTTGGCCAACATGGTGAAACCCTGTCTCTATTAAAAATACAAAAAATTAGCCAGGTGTAGTGGCACATGCCTGTAGTCCAACTTACTCAGGAGGCTGAGGCAAGAGAATCGCCTGAACCCAGGAGGTGGAGGTTGTAGTGAACCGAGATCACAGCATTGCACTCTGGCCTGAGCAACAGAGCAAGATTCTGTCTCAAAAAAAAAAAAAAAAAAAAAAAGAAAGAAAGAAAAGAAAAAAGAAAAAGAAAAAGAAACATATACATTTAGTCCAGTCTGGGTTAGATATTTAATCATGATGCTGCCTCGTAGCCAGCTTCTGGGTTTAGCAGTTTCTCAGAACCATTATAACCTTCCCTGATCTTATTTCCATACACAGGCCAATCTCTTCCTAATTCATCTATACCCAACATAACCCTTATGAAATCATCCTAGGGGAGAAAGACATTCCACCTTTTGGCACTCAAACTTTTCTCCTCTGGGCTTCAAATGTTTTTTCAGGAAAGTTGCCTTCGTAACTTTTTCTTTCTTCATCCTTTTAAAAATGATTTTGGTTTTACCTGTAGTGCATTCAATCATATGTTACCAAAGTCAGTTCTGGCTTTAGTTGGAACTCAGTTTCCTTACCTGCTGCCTAAAATGAGTCTTTCTGCACCTAGTATGTGTCCTGTGGTGGGTGACATCCTTCTAGGGGCACTAGTGCCTCATTCTTTAGCATTCTCAGAATTTTCTTGCTTCCTATACCCCTTATATCTCCTTAAAAGCTCATTTTTCCAGTCTGAGATGTCTCTTGTCCAGAACTCCTTTTATAAAAAATAATGATTGACAGGCCTTCAGCCTTCATTCCATTTTTCAGTTCTGACCACCTTCTCCCATGACCTATGCCAGAGGTTTCTGGCTACATAACAGCCATATTAGCTCACAGTGTGTTCTGTTTAGCCCATACGATGCTTTAAAAATTTTTTGAACAGTTGCCAACACTTAAAAATCATGAAATTTATATAAAAACTAATTATTTTCATTTCTCTTGAAAAATAGGAAGACTTGGATAAACCAGATGTGTATGATTATATGGCAACAGTCAACCAGAGCTGAGTAGTCATTTGACAAGGTGCATCTGCAGTTCTCCACTGCCTCAGCCAGCTGAGCGCATGCTCTGTTAAGTTCCCTGCTTGCTCTTCCCTTTAGACATTTGAGTGTGACACTAACAGTTTCCACTGCCATTCTCCCACATCCCACTATCCTTTCAGATTATTCTAGGGTCTTCCACTGACCCTGAAGAATTATTCAGGACTATGAAAGAAATCTTTTAGATTATATTTTAAAATAAAAACACCACCACCTCTCGACTAATGGAAAACAATGAGACATAACTTTCACATAGAAAAGAGTGACCAACTTCTCATATATTTTCAAAATAAGAATATAAATAGATGTTGGTTAGTTGTACAATTTAGCACAACCTGGGAAACCACTGGACATAAACTCTGACCTTACCCTTAGCCTAGCCCTCCCTGACCCCATTCTCCTCTAGCAAAGCCTTCTGAAGTAAGATTTATAAGATGACCAACAATGCAACGCAACTGTGGACAAAAATACTGACATTAGATTTGCCATGGGCACTCATCACAAAGTTTCTATTGGATTTTGGCCCATTTTCAGATATCTGTATAATGAGACATAAATTCTCCAATATCCCATTAGAGTTACTAATCAGTCTCAATTCAGTGGAGTATACATATACAAAGATGTGTGTATGTGTATTTCTTCCAGTCACTGCCTTTAGCCATACCTAATTCGTTCTCCATTTGTTGTCACTTAACACCATCTGGGATAGATTCCATAAATTTTCAGTCATGCTGAGCCGTTAAAACTCAGTTATTTTAAAGCATCCACCTCAAATTTGATTTAAATCTCTTCCCTCCTTTGGATCTTTCTTGTGTGGTTTTTCAGAGGGCTCTGCAGAACCTGTTGCTCCACAGTTTCTTAACTGGGAGATTCAGCTTGAACTCCTCCTCTTCCTCCTACCATCACCCACACATGCACCCAACACATAGCTTCTTGTTACTGCCCTCCCCCCATCTCCACCCTTACTCAAGCAATCACCTTGTGGGCAGGGCAACATGCCTACAACCTGGCTATCTTCTGACCCACAATCAACTCACTCATCTTTGCCAGAAACGGTGGTAGGGCAGATCTGACCCCTCTCCTTCCTAGTGTTTCTTTGTAGGTGCTTCCCCAAACCCAGATTGATGTAAAGACAAATTAGCCAGTTCACAACCTAATCAGATGTTTAACCAGGGCATCCATCCATTCCACTGAGGTTGCAAATCTTGCAAGCCCCCAGCCTCTTAGTTCTCTCTTGCCTTGGTGAGGGGAAAGGAGGTGTATCATCTCTCCTCTCTCTGGGGAAGAGAGGCGAATCATCTCTAATTCCAAATCCTACAGATTCTCTAGTTTCTCCACTGAGGCTCACCCTTTCCTCTCCCCAGTTCTTTGTTTATAAAGATGAAATTGAGGAACTGTCACAGAGCTTTGCAGACTCTGTGTAAGCATTGAGGAAAGTCTTATGGTTGGCTTCTCTCTTCAGAAAACAGGGGCTTCACAATTTCACAATGTTGTTCTGTGTTCTGAGCCTTGCTGCCAAGTCTGGGGAAACCCTGTTCAACATCTTATTATACTCTTCTCTTTGGGCTGGCTGAATCAGCTGGAGTCTACCAATGAGTGGCAGAAAACTTGGCCCAAAATGACCCTGGCATTGAGGAAGTATGTTGTCTCACTTACATAAAAAGTCCAGGCTAGGCGCGTTGGCTCACACCTGTAATCCCAGCTCTTTAGGAGGCCACAGCGGGTGGATCACCTGAGGTCAGGAGTCTGAGACCAGCCTGACCAACAGGGAGAAACCTCATCTCTACTAAAAGTACAAAATTAGCAGAGGGTGGTGGCGCATGCCTGTAATCCCTGCTACTTGGGAGGCCGAGGCAGGAGAATCACTTGAATCCAAGAGACAGAAGTTGTGGTGAGCTGAAATTGCACCATTGTACTCCAGCCTGGGCAACAAGAGCAAAACTCCATGTAAAAAAAAAAAAAAAAGTCCAAATGGGATGATCTGGCCACATTGATTCCTGTCTCAAAGGGCATCTCCTGGTCCCTAGCTCCACTACATTTCCTCTGGATGAAGAAATAGTAGATGGAAGAGTTGTGGGGTCCTTGAAGAGGACCCCAAGTCTCACATCATTACAAGCCAGCTTTCCCAACTGTGCAAACAAAAGTCTTGGAAAATGCCTTGGGTTGTGTGTCTGTCCCTGATTGTGTCACAGTGCTCAGTGATAGCTGATGTCACTCTGAGGGCCAGTTGAAGTTTGTAAATAACTTCACTCCATTCCTCTTAACCTCCTAGCATCCATCAAAGAAGACCATGGATTTTCCCGATCCAAATGTGTCCAAACTTTAACTGAAGGCACTAGGTACATGCTAGGACCTGAGTTGAAGGTCTGGGCTTAGTAACATAATGTAGCTATTTCTGGGTTTCAGACAGGCATAAAGACTAGTCGTTAAAAAATGTAGGGTCCTAGAGTAAGAGACCTGAATCCAAATCATTGCTTCACCAGAGCAGAAAACCTTAGATAAGTACTTAACTTCTTTGAGACTCAGTTTCCCAAACCAGAAAATGAAAGCACTGAGAATACCCAAGTCATTGGGTCATTAAGAGGATGAAATACAATACCTGGCACAATTATTCTATTAATATATAAATACATATTATATATGATATAACATATTAATTAATATATGTATTAGTTTGTTGTCATGCTGCTATGAAGAAATACCTGAAATTGGGTATAAGGAAAGAGGTTTAATTGACTCACAGCTCTGCATGGCTGAGGAGGCCTCAGGAAACTTACAGTCATGGTGGAAGGGGAAGCAAACACCTTCTTCACAAGGTGGCAGGAGAAAGAAGTGCTGAGTAAAGAGGGCAAAGCCTCTTATGAAACCATCAGATCTTGTGAGAATTCATTCAGTATCACAAGAACAGGATGGGGTAGGCTCTTCCATGATTCACCCATCAGGTCCCTCCCACAACATGTTGGGATTATGAGAACTACAATTCAAGACGAGATTTGGATGGGGGCACAGCCAAACCATATCAATAGATAACTTATATAATAATATAATACATATTATTATATAATGTTTAGGACAAGGAGATGCTCAATAAGTACTATTTTGTTGCTAAGTACTTTCCCTTCTGGGCATACAGAGCAATACTATGGAAAACCATACTAAATTATGAAGTTTCTAGCAGTGGCCAATTTGTTAGTCATCCCAGGCAGTAAGCAGATTTTCCTGCCATTTCTCCTATTATCCTTTGCAAGTAGCAAATGGAGGACCTAGCATTAGAGATGGAGGGTAAAGGAGACTTCAGTATCTGAATTGTCTTACGCACTGATGTGTGTGTGTATATATATATGCATATACACACACACATATATATGTGCGTGTACCCGCATATATGTATATGCATATATATGTATAGATGATGTGTGTATGTGCATATATGAACATGCATATATATGTGTAGATGTGCGTGTGTGTGAGACTAGGATATTTATGCCAGGATTATGCTAGCAGAGGTTCACTGATCATTTCCAAAAAGCAACACAGGATACTTTGGAGGCTATGCCAAATTTAAGACACGTATGATTTTAGCAACACCACAAGACGTTGCTGAGGCCTTCTACTCTTAGATATGTTTCCACAAAAAGAGGAAAATCAAGGCATTTTTGTGGTGTCATTTAATGCAAAGCAATCTTGCTTAAATTTCATATTTGAGTAAATTGTAAAAATACTGATGACATAAATTCACATTTCTACAATGTGCTTTTAACATTTATTTATTTATTTATTTTATTATTTTATTTTTTTGAGACAGCGTCTTGCTCCTGTTGCCCAGGCTGGAGTGCAATGTCACGATCTTCGCTCACTGCAACCTCCACCTCCTGGGTTCAAGCAATTCTCCTGCCTCATCCTCCTGAGTAGCTGGGATTATAGGCATGCACCACCTTGCACTGCTAATTTTTGTATATTCAGTAGAGGAGGGGTTTCACCATGTTGGCCAGGCTGGTCTGGAACACCTGACCTCAGATGATCTGCCTGCCTTGGCCTCCCACAGTGCTAGGATTACAGGTGTGAGCCACGGCGCCTAGCCAACATTTATTTTTAAAAATAAATAATACTAGAATTACACTTGAGGATTTCTTTTTTCTATCAACTAGAAATTGTGACTTTCTGTGACCTAAAATTTTGTTTATTTGGGGGACAGTAACAATCTTTCCAAGTATGCTATGTGAATTATGTTGAAATATTTGGTGTAACTACAAAAATGTAAATGTAGCAAGAGCCTATTATTTCCAAATTGTGCTTCAATTTATTTTAACGATAAGATATCAACTAGCACCCTCTTGTGGAAATGATTATTTTAGATATTGGAAAAGAAAATATTACACAATAGCATGGTGGCATACCTATCATAGATGTATTTTTTTCATACACTCTTGATGACTTCAAATTAATTGCATAGTTTTGTTTACACACAAAGTCTAGGAGAAGATGTTAATGTGCCTCACAATGGTGATTCCAGATTTATACTCAAGACATTTTCCCCTTAAGTAGATCTTAAGCTGTCATCTGATTCAATTGGTCTAAGAATTTTAATGTATATTTCACTTCAAAAGGTTGAACTAGATAAGTACACAAAAATACAAATAAAAGTACTTTTTACAAGCTTTAAAACTGTGATCTCCTATCTGTATTTTTTTTCCTCTAGCATCTGCGCTGCCAAAATTCTCTTGATGCCTTCTCCTGAGGGGATAGGTTCTGACCCAGACCTGAACCAGTTCTGACCAAATGTGAAATCCTCCAGGAATGTAAGCCACCCTGCCTACCTCCAATTTTGATTGATTGATTGTTTTGGGAGAGGGTCTTTCTCTGCTATCCAGGCTAAAGTGCTGTGGCATAACCATAGCTCACTGCAGCCTGGAACTCCTGGGCTCAAGCAATCCTCCTGCCTCAGCCTCCCAAGTAGCTAGGACTACAGGCATGCTCCATCAGGCCCAGGTAATTTTTAATTTTTTTTTGTAGAGATAGGGGTCTCATTATGTTGCCCAGGTTTGTCTTGAACTCCCGGTCTCAAGCGATCTTCCCACTTCAGCCTCCTAAAGTGCTGAGATTACAGGTATCACCCATCACACCCAGCTCACCTCCACCTTCTTAGTGGCTGGTCACCCTTGCTATATGAGAGTATATAAAAAAGAACAGTCACACTTGTCTAAGAGTGAAAGTAATTTTCTTGGGCTTAGAATTCTCTGATATTCAAGGTATTCAAAGATAGGATGGTTAACTGCTTAGTTGGCAATTGACAGAATGTGTTCAAGTTCAGTTAGTTATTTGGGCTCAATCATCTTCATGGTCCCTTCCAATATGACATTCTAAAGCTTTTGTATTTAGTCTAATGGTTAGACCCATCGAATGAACTAATCACTGCTATTGCTCCTCTTTTATTCCTGAGATAGCCATTAAGATTTGAATGCAGTCCTTGCAGCATTGGTCTGTACCTTTCCCTGAAATTGTTCTTTCAAGTAAATTATTAGAACCTTCAAAGGGCCATTCAAAGTGCACGTTAGTCCAGGCAAGGTGATGCATACCTGTAATCCCAACACTGGAGGCTGAGGCAGGAGGATCACTTGAGCCCAGGAGTGTGAGACTAGCCTGGGCAACATAAGGAAACCTTATCTCTATGAAAGTAAAATAAAAAACCTTAGCCAGGTGTGTGTCTGGAGTCCCAGCTACTTGGGAGGCTGAGGCCAGGAGGATCAGTTGAGTTCAGGAGAATGAGGCTGCAGTGATCCATGATCACACCACTACATTTCAGCCTGGGTGACAGAGCAATACCCTAATCTCAAAAAAAAAAAAAAATGGCAGTGTATATTTATCAGGGCACTGGACCATAATAGCAATACTAGGCCCTTTAACCATTAGTTTTAATCAAGTATAAATAATCAAGGAATACATAAGTTTTCTCCAGCAGAGAACTGTCAGGTATAATTAAGGGTGATGTGCTGATTCAGATAGGGAAGTGTGCAATGTAGAAGGCAAAGGGGCACATATTCAAGGGAAACATGGAAGCATCCTGAGATGAAGGACAAGGGTGGGATGTGGGGTACAAACAACCCAATTCAAATCCTAGTTCTGTTTATGTTGTTAGACAAATGGCCCTAGGTAAGTATCTGAGACTCCCATGTCTGTCAAATAAGAATGATTATATTTACTTCACAGGGTTGTTGTAAGAATTAAATGGCATAAAAACAATGAGAAGCACACAGTATAATACTTAATCCAACAAGGCTCTCAAAACCTGCTAGCTTTACTTTTTTTGTTTTGTTTTGTTTTTCCTTTTCTCCCCCCAACCTTTATTTGTATGTGTGTGACAGAGTCTCATTCTGTTGCCCAGGCTGGAGTGCCAGTGTTATGCTCACTGTAGTCTCAAACTCCCAGACTCAAGCCATCCTCCTGCCTCAGCCTCCCAAATAGCTAGGACTATAGGCGTGCACTACCAAGCCTAGCTAATTTTTAATTTTTTTTTTTTTTTTGTAGAGATGGCAGTGTCATTCTGTTGCCCAGGTTGAGCTAGCTTTTCTTACTGCAGAAAATGTCCTTGATGTTTAAGGATTTAACCGCCAGGGGCTTGGGGTGGGGGACACACTAAATGAATATTTCTTACATAAAATTAAATTGTGTTCACTGATTATCCCTGATAGCCTTACCTGATGAATCAGGGGGTGAGATCTCCATCTTCCCTAGTATTTTACAATATTTTTCTAATAATCTTTGATTACTGATTGGGACATATTTTTATCTCTCAGCATTTAGATTCACACAATGTGAGTGCTCTTAGCTCACCTGGATTCATATATCTGTGTGAGCAGATCTTTGAAATTTTGACCTCCTTTGCCTTTGTATTAAGGACATTTCTGAAAGCTGAAAACAAAAACTTTTAGGAACCAACAGCTTCTTGTCTCTACAGTGAGGAATCCCCGGGAACTTTGGTAGTTGAGGCCTGACTATTTAATAATTCAGTTAACTATAAAATCTGTTAGGTTTATAAACTTGGTGATCACAGTTTATGTTAGGAATTCATTTCTGAAGACTTAGTAGCATTCAAAGGATGCGTAATTTAAGACATACTATTGAAGAATAGTATTGGTCATTTATTAAAGCTGTGTCAACATGTGGCAAGTGCAAAAATAGCATGTTTGAAAAGTAGCCATTTTTATTAATTTTTAATTAATTGATTTTGATAATTTGATTGATTTTAACTAATTTATTTTCATTTTAGTCACCATTGTTCAAAATGTTAGACAAAATTAGACTTTTACTGTTTTTTTATTTGGATGACTTCTAGTGCACGTGATTGAAATGTACATAAAAGGCAATAACCCTATAGCTTAATTTTTGTGTTAAGAGCTTAATGTTAAAATGGATTTCCGAAGCTAAGTGAAATGTGATGAAGGCTGGACTTGGATAATGTTAAATAAGTGTTAGGTTGCTTTGCTTTGTTTAGTATGCTACTCAATAATTTGATTGAATTCCTGAGTAAAATAAATAGATAAAGGGCTAGGAGAATTGACCAGCATTAAAAATGTCAAGGTGGGGTTTCATGGACCATATGGCAGTCTGACCACATGCTAATTTAAATAAAATTGAAGAAACTTCAACAAGACATATGCATGATGACAGAGAGAGAGAAAGAGATTGATTTCAGTGGCTACCTGGAAGAGGAAGAGCAGCGGGAGGAATGGGATGAAGGGAGCTGGAACACAGTCTAGAGTGTTTAAACAAAGGACTACAACTGAGGAGGCTCTGGTTATTCCTCAGAAACCTGGAGTGAGAGATAAAGCACAAAGGTGTGTGGGGGTGAGAATGCAGAGCAAAATACAGGAGTCAACTGAAGATCTATACCTAGAAAAGTTGACCCTAAATTCCCAGCCACTAACCTCTCTGTATGCACACAACTTCAGGTAACCAGACCCTTAGATCCTAAGAAACAAACTGGAATGATCTCTCTGGCTTTTATTTCGTATAATGCTGTAGAAAAAGCCTATCTGGCCACAATGAAGTAACATGAACCAGATTTACCCTTCTGAAAAAAACTGGACAAAATATATGAATCAGCAGTTTTTCAGGACATTGAAAATCAGGCATTGAAGAAAGTGACTCTGAGAGATGGAAAACCAATGAAGTAGACAATACAATTGGCACAGCTCACTGCTTGGTGAGAATTTCCAGACTGCAGCATAGGAGAGAAACCATGCAGAAACCAGTGTTTTCCTTGAGTTGAGGACAAGGAGAGGAGAATCTGGGGAAGCCAAGTAAGCTAGATCACCAGAGAGGAGGGACATGAACATAAGGGGAGCTCTGGAGACCTGCTGAGGGCTCCTTTAAGCATTCAGCTGAGTCCTGATCAGTTGGTACATGTGTGAGGAAACTACCCAAGGCCAGAGAAAGAACCAAGGTAGAGGGTTAGGAAAAACATCTGTAGAACTCACAGGTTCAGGACTAGTGCCCGTTCCCAGCAGCTGACTGGAAAACCTCATAATTCACAGGACACTGGGTAGAGTACTCAGAAGAATTCTGCCACAGTAGTGGGTAAAATTAACCCAGATTAACACTGGCTTGATCCTGCTTAACAAAATATATAAGCAAATCCCAAAAGAGTTGATCTTTTATATTTGCTATATCTTTTGCTTGAATGGGGCCTTTTATTATTATGTATTAATCATACCATGCTTTAATATTACATCTTGCCATAAAATCTATTTTGTTCTATGTGAATATAATCATATTAGCTTTTGTTTAGTGTTTACACCATGTATTTCCATTAATTTATTTTCAATCTACCTGCTGTTTTCCCAAGCTTGATTTCCCTGTGCAAGGGTTTAGAAAATGTCCTCAAAGAAAAACACTAAAATGAATATGAGATTTACCATGTGTATTTTCCTCAGGACTTTAACCCTTGTCTGCAGATGATAGCAGCAGAGGGCAGATAATGGCTAGGTATATGGGGTGAGTCCCCAGTGAAACCTGACTTTCAAGTCAGAAAGTGTCCCGGGTAAATCCTCCAACTGGATAGAGAACCTGCCTTGCTGTTTGGCACACTTTCCTCTGATTGATCCTCATTCTACACCTATTTTACATATACCTACCCTTCCCTAATTAGTTTTCTACACTTTCTTGCCCACATTTGAGTGATGTCTTTGCTTTGAACTTTTTTTGCATACTCACAAACCAATCAGCACACACTCCCTATTCTGAGCCTATAAAAAGCCCCAAGTTCAGCCATACTGGGGAAATTTCCTGTGTTCAGGTAGGAGAACCAACCTCTGCATCCCCTCGCTGAGAGCTTTCCTTTTGCTTCATAAATTCCACTCCACTCACTCTGATGTATGCATTCCTAATTCTTCCTGGTCATGAGACAAGAGCCTGGACCTAGCTGAGCAAAGGACAAAAAATCCTGCATCACAGACAGTTGTTTAATACATCTTTTGACTTCTTACATTTTTTGTGAAAAGGTAAGCATGAATTCAGCTACTCCATCATGACCAGAACTGGCATTGTCCCAACCATTACCTAGTTTACAACATTTTTCTATTGTTTTCTCTCCTAGTCTCCTCATCCTTGTGGGTTTATGCCTTTTAATATCACTTTTCAGAGGGAGAAGAGTTAAATAGGTGCTCAACTTGCTGTGTTTAATCAGAAATCCTCATCCTCACTCTGCTGGAGTTTTGCCTGAAATTGCACTTTTGTATATTTGTTTGCTTTCTCCCCTTTCCCTGCTTACCTTTCCCACTTTCTTATCAGTATTTCTGGGGAGTATTTCTTTAAAAAATGACTTCGTTTTCTCATTTCAGTTGATACTTCTGGGGAACCAGACCTAAGGTAATTTGATATTATTCATGTATTAAGTTAAAATGCATTTATATTCTATAACCATAATTTCCATGTTTATTTAAACTTGGCTATATATTTTCAAGGTTCAGTTTGCCATTTTTTTTTTACAATGGCTTTCACTTCAATTCCTGTTTAATTAGATTTTATTATATGGAATGTTTTGTAAGATAGTTCTATGCATACTATATTTCCCAAATTATTTCATATTTGCCTGCTATCTTTATAGCTTAATGACAATATGTCTGAATGTAAGACATGAAAGGCTCAGTTTCTTTCCCTCAGCATTTTGCAGACAATGTTCTGTGCCTTTTGATACTAAATGTTACTGGAAGAAATCACAAAGTAGCTCAATTTTCTTCCATGTGTAACTTTTTACATTCTTCCCAGATACCTGAAGAAGTTTTATTCTTAAAATTCAATAAAGATGAGGACATATTTCATTATGTTTCTAAATTTTATTGGAATAAATTGTCCTTTGAATCTGCAATGTAAATTCCTCCTTTGAGAAAGTTGTCTTCTATTACAACCTAAAACGTAAGTCATATCCCATTTGTGTATTCTAACTCAGGGACACAGATTATCTTTATAGTCTGCGGGTTTTATATCTATTCTGCCCTTATCATGTTATCTGTATTTGTTTAACCTCTTTTCTTTTTTTCTGCGTTCATTGAAATTGACTCCAGTTTTTCCTCCAGACCTGCCGTTGAATTGATAGCTGCTAGCCATGTATGGCTATTTGAATTTAAATTCATTAAATAAGTAAAAAAGTTTAAAATTAAACTCCATGACTTCACTAACCCACCTCACGTGTTCAGTAGGCACTTGTGGCTACTGTATTGAACAGCACAGTTACAGAACATCACAATCACTGCAGAAAGTTCTGGACAGTGCTGTTCTCAAGCAATAATGAGTCTCTACCACTTGTGGCATTTTCCTCTTTCTCATTTATTTATTGCCTGCTTCTGTAATTGTATTATATTAGTCTTTAACACTTCCTTATAACCTTTTATTACTATGTTATGGCTTTTTCTTATACAAATTAGTGTCCTTATCAACTATTGTGGTGTAAAGTACACTAGGGAATTCTCCCTTTGGGAGGAGGATTGCTTTTTACTAGAACATATACTTTTATCTATTATTTGCACACTGCCTTTTTCATATTAGCTTTATTTATTTGGGGCTGAAATATATTTTTCCCTCCTTAAACTGCTTTAAGTTTTTCCTATTTCTCATTTTCCTGAAACTTAACAAGGAAAGATTTGTCTAAACCTGGTTACCACGCTGGTAATGTGGCTGAATTCTTCCTTACTTCTTTTCTCTTTCCATTAATTTAGGAACTACACTGCAAGGGTCAGCAAATACGGACTGTGGGACAAATTGGCTCATCTCTTTTTGCAAATGATTTCACTGAAACAGTTATACTCCTTTGCTCTTTGCCTCTGGCTGCTTTCATGCGCAATAGCAGAGCTGAGTAGTTGTGACACAGATCACATGGCTTGGGAAGTCTAAATATTTACAGTCTGGCCTTTTATAAAAAATTGTGCTGACCCTTGAAGTGGACTGAAGAAAGAATTATTTGCCTTTTACAAAAAATTGTGCTGACCCTTGAAGTGGAGTGAAGAAAGAATTATCTGTGGCCCAAGGGCATGGGGTAGGGTGAGAATAGAGTTGGAGGACATTCTCTGTTAGTTAAACTGGGCTGTTTCTCATTTGCAGTTTTGTTAAAGATGTTCAGTCTGGTTTATTTAGTCTTAGTTCAGGCTGCCATTACAAAGTGCTATAGATTGGTTGGCTTACAAAAACAGAAATTTATTTCTCACAGTTCTGGAGGCTGGAAGTCTGAGATCAGGGTGCCAATATGGTGGCTGGGTTCTGGTGAGGGTTCTTCCGAGTTGCCAACGGACAACTTCTTGCAGTATCCTCACCTGGAAGAGAGTGTGAGCAGGCTCTCTGGAGTTGCATTTATAAGGGCGTTAATCCCATTCATAAGGGCTCTACCCTCATGACCTAATTACCTCAAAAATCCCACCTTCAAATACCATCAGCTTAGGGGTTAGGATTTTAACCTATGCATTTTTGCGGGGAACACAGACCAGCAGTCCGTAACACATCACATTGCCAGGTATATTCTCTTTCAGTCCAGGGATAAACTTGAGATTCAGATCATCCTCGAGCCTTAGTTCAACTTGGACATTAGGAATTCTGCTACTTTTAAGGAGATGTAGCTCAGTTAATACTCTTGCCCTATACTCAGGCACAAGTAATTTCTATGCCAGAGCTGAAAGGCTAATGAAAGGTGGGTCTGACTTTCTTACTGAGCACTATTAAGACTAGAAGAACATCACCTGGGCCATCCATCAAGGACTTTGGGTTCAGGATCTTCCCTTACCTTCACTGCCTTAGTTCTTATTTCTATTTCGATGAAGACTTCTGCTTCACCAACTTCCCTTTGGTGAGATATTGCAGACTTTTTCCCTCAGCACTCCTTTTTAACACTTCTGAAAAGGCAATGTTAGGAGTTTTCTAGAGCCCACACTATGGTCCTCAAAAGTGGTGGCTCATGCCTATAATCCCAGCACTTTGGGAGGCTGAGGTGGGAAGATCACTTGAGGTCAGGAGTTTGAGACCAGCCTAGCCAACATGGTGAAACTCTGTCTCTACTAAAAATACAAAAACAAGCCAGGCATGGTGGCGTGCGCCCATAATCCCACCTACTCAGGAGGCTAAGGCAGGAGAATTGCTTGAACCCAGGAGGCGGCCATGTCAGTGAGCCAAGATTGCACCATTCCACTCTAGCCTAGGTGACAGAGTGAGACTCCATCTCAAAAAAAAAAAGGAACTTTGATTTTTAGTGTTTAACAACTTCTGTGTGGTATGTTTTACTCTTTTCAAAATCTATTTGTTGCGCATATCTTAGATTTTTGCAGAAACAAAATTTCAAGATCTGTCTCTCTTCTGGCATCTGAAACTGGGGGATTCTATATACACATTTTAGAAAATGATCAGTGAAGAACGTATTTGCAAAAAGCTGCTGTAGCCATGTTCTTTTGTTTTAAGGTGAATGATTTGCAGTTGGAATAACTAACCACAAGGAGGTGTGCTTCTTTTAACCTAAATTTCCTTGAATAAACTAACAAGTACAATATATACAGTTTATTCTGGCTTTTGCTTTTATGTGAAATGACCAATGAATAAAATCACACATGGATGCAGGATTTTAAAATTGCTCACTGTTCCCCAGGAAGAGCTTTATGATGTGCCAAAGGATTATTTTTCTGGCATATTTCACATCCTTTGGCTATTTGTTGAATAGCCTTGAAGAGACCCTTTTCTGTAAAAATAGATTTGGCCATTCGATGTGTATTCTCTGTACTCATATGGAAGGTTTGATGCAGGGTTTTAAGTACTTTCCACTGACTGGCAGCAGGTAGGGCACTTTTCCATCCTCTGTAGCTAGCCATCCTGAAGGAAGATTATGCCCCTGGGAGATTGTCCATTCTACCTCTTCTGATGAGTATTGAGATCTAGCTCCCTGGAGAGGGTTTTCCCATATTAAATGTCCTTCTACAAATTCTTGTCTAGCTGCCCTTTGTGCCTCTAGGTCAGCTTGGTGATTGCCCTCTGCTTCCTGCTCCTCTCCTTTCTGGTGGTCTCGGTAGTGTAAGACTGCTACCTCTTTGGGTTCTTGGACAGCTTGTAGTAATTCTAAAATTTCCTTATGATATTTAATGGGAGTTAGGAACTCTCTTTCCTTCCATATGGCAGCATGGGCATGCAGAACCAGGTAAGCATATTTGGAGTTTGTGTATATGTTTATCCCCTTTCCTTTTCCTAATTCTAGAGCTTGAGTGAGGGCTAATAGTTCTGCCAACTGGAAACTGGTTCCATGAGGAAGGGAATTATTTTCAAGCACTGTTTGATCGCTGACTACTGCATATCCTGCCTTTCGAGCTCCATTCTCCATAAACGAACTTCCATCAGTGTATAAATTAAGGTCAGGATTGGCTAGAGGAGTTTCTATGAGATCCTCTTGAGCTACATAGTTCTGGGCTATAACCTGCTGACAGTCATGTTCTGTCTGCCCCTTCCTCAGAAAGAGAAGTAGCTGGATTGAGGGCTGCTCATGTGCACAGCTGAAGTACAGCCCTTTGAGCATTGAGGCCTGATATTTGAGTAAGCGTTGTTGGACAGCCATAAGCCTCCTTTATAGGCTAGAATTACAGCTAAATCATGTGAAGTCCATACAGTTAGAACTTTCCCTTGCACTCTTTTAACAGCTTCTGAGACCAGTATAGCCACTGCGGCTATGACCTGCAAGTAGAGTGGCTAGCCTTTGGCTACTGCATCAAATTTCCTTACTTGGGTATGCCACCAGTTGTGGCATGGTCCCCTGAGTCTGGGTGAGAACCTCCAGTGCCACTCCTGACTTTTCCATAACATATAGGGAGAAGTTGTTCCCTGTAGGAAGACTTAGAGCTGGAGCCTGCAGTAGTGCCTGCTTCAGGGTCTGATAGACTGCCTCATCTATAGGGTCCCATTGTATTAGATGGGTGTTAGCCTTTTGGGTTTCCTTAATCATAGTGTATTGAGGTTTTGCTATTTCACCATATCCGGCAATTCACAACCAGCAGAAACCAGTTATTGCTAAAAATCCCTGCATCTGTTTTGAGGTCTTTGGCCAGGGAAGGCCAGTATGGGTTGGAGACATTCTTTATCAAGGGCCTGAGTGCCCTTAGACAAGACAAGCCCTAGGTATTTTACCTCTTGCCTACAAAGTTAGGCTTTCGGTTTGGAAACCTTATATCCACAGATGGCAAGAAAGTTGAGGAGGTCCTGGGTGGCCTGCTGACACTGGGTCTCTGAGTTTGCAGTTAAAAGTAAGTCATCCATATATTGAAGAACCAGGGTACCTGGAAGCTACAACCAGGTACCTTACAGAAGCTAGATTTGGACATTCCAGAAGGAAAGTGGGCATGTGCTGTAATGAGAAATATCTCACCGTCATTACTAAGGTCTTGAGCTAGAGCCTGGCTAAACAAGTGGGGGCTATCTCAAAAGCACTGGGGTAACATTGTCCAGGTGCTGAGAATTCTGGTCTAAAGGGTCTTTAAAGGCAAACAGAAACTGTGAGTCAGGATATAATGGAACACAGAAAAAAGAATCCTTAAGATCCAGGACTGTAAACCATTGTGCCTCTCCTGGCATCTGAGAGAGTAAGGTGTACGGTTTGGGTACAGCTGGGTATAAAGGGATCACAGCTTCATTAATAAGCCTGAGATTTTGCACCAGCCTCCATTGTCCATTAGGTTTTTGTACACCTAAAATTGGAGTATACAAGGGCTGTTACGGGACTTTACTAGACTCTGAGCTTTTAAGTTCTTTACAATATTCTGTAGCCCCTTTTTGGCTTCTGGTCTTTAGGGGGTACTGTCCTTGGTAAGAAAAAGAGGTGGGATCCTTTAGCCTTATTCTAATTGAGCATGCATCCTTTGCCCATCCAAATTGTCCATCCAGTGCCCAAACCTCAGGATTACTCCCTTCTTGAAATAATGGGCAGCACAGAGGGATTTCCTCCCTGATGATGTTCATATAGATAATGGCTCCTGCTCTGGCTAACAGGTCCTGCCCTAGTAAGGGAGTGGGACTTCCCGGCATTATAAAGAAGGCATGGGAGAAGAGCATATCTCCCCAGTTACAGCTTAGGGGCTGGGAAAAGTATCAGGAGACTGCTTGTCCTAGGACTTCTTGGACAGTTACAGACTTGGAGGACAACTGTCCAGGACAAGAAATTAAAATGGAGAAGGCTGTGCTGGTCAGTGTCCAGGAGGAAATTAACCTCCTGGCTCTCTATGGCTAACTTTACCTGGGGCTTGGTGAGGGTGATGCTTTGTGCTGGCACTTGCCCCAGGAACCCTCAGTCCTACTGTTGGGTCATGTGGTTAGCAACCTCAGGTCCTGGGAACCTTCATCCCCTGGGACAGTGTGCCTTTCAGTGATCCCGTTGGTATAGTAGGCAAGGACAAGGTGGTGGTCCATTTCTCTGGGGGCAATTTCTTATAAGGTATCCTGCTAGACTGCAGTGGTAGCAAGCTCAGCCAGAGTGGAGGCTAACTCAAGACTTTCTCTCCTCTGAGCCCCGTGGGTCTGCTTGCTTGAAGGCCATGACTAGAGCTGCGGCTTTTCTCTGGTCTCTCCTGTTCCTTTCAGCCTGTTCCTCCTGGTCTCTATTATAGAACACTGAGGTCGCTAAGGTTAGTAATGATTCTAGGTTCTGTTCCAGCCCAGGGCCAGCTTCTGGAGCTTCCACCTAATGTCTGACCCTCAGTGGAGTCTGGCAACAGGGGAGTATACTTTCTTAAGGCCTCCTGTAACTGCTCAAGGAAGGCTGTTGGGTTTTTTCCCTTTCCCTGAGTTATGGTGAATAACATTGCATAATTCATGGGCTTCTTCCTAGTTCGCCTTAATCCCTCAAGAACTCAGGTTAATAGGTACCTCTGACGCCAGTCCCCCTGTTCTGAGTCAGGATCCCAGCAAGGGTCTGTGCTAGGGACTGCTTATCTACCTGTAGGAAGTCCATCCTTATTCTCTGGCATCATTGATTATGTACTTGACCAAGATACCAGGTGTCCCCAAACTCCTGGGCCACTGCTAGAGCAGCCTCTCTCTCATTGCTGGTTAGGGTCTGACTAAGCAATAACATGATATCTTTCCAATCCAATTCAAAGGACTGACCCAGGCCCTGCAGAACATCTATGTACTTGTCTGGGTCATCTGAAAAATTTCCTGTCTGCCTTGATTTGCTTTAAGTCAGAAAGTGAATAGGGAGTGCGCACCTTGGTGGGACCAAATTCTCCTCCCACTGCCTGCAGGGGGTAGAGCTGGGGCACCCTGGTAGCTTGAGGTGCCTATCCACTTTGGCCTTCCCTGATTCCACTTGGGTGGCAGGAGCTGAGGAGACTTGTTTACCTTCAGTGGAAGAAGGAGCTACAGGGAGTCCTAAATGTGGGAGTAGTCCTGAGGAGGGGCCTGTAGGGTATGGGGTACAGGTCTTACATAGCTGAGGATTATTCCTTAGACAAAAGAAAACTTGCACATAGTGGACCTCAATCCATTTACCTTCACTCTTCACTCTTACAGAACAGGTCTAATTGTACAATGCTGTTGTAATTTATACTTCCCTTAGGAGGCCAGGTTTTTCCACTCTGCAGAGGGCATTGCGGCCATGCTATTTGGCAGAGAAAAATGAGCTGCTGCTTCCTCAAAGCTCATGTGTCAAATTGGTCCCAGTTGTCCAGGATACATTTTAATGGAGACTTTGCCTTGGGGAGAGTAGAACCCATCTGAAATCGAACACAGGAATGCCTGCATCCCTGGTTATTCCTTGCAACTGCTAGGCCTGGGGCGTCCCCTAGTTATATAGTGCCAGCCCTGGGACATCCCCTAGTTATAGCACCTTGTGATTTTCTTGGCCCAAAATGTGTGATTATCTTCCGGGGCTGCCCCATGTGCTGCGTTTAATCATGCTTACCAGTGCCATGGCACATGCTCACTGTCTACATGTCTCTATTGACCACCATAAGGACATGTGGACTGCTGGGATTAGTAATTTGTACCACTATGTCCCTGAACTAGGCCAGTGAGGCTTGGGTGATGGGTACCAATATTCCCTAGCAAGAGTTTAATTAACACAGGCCTGATTATAAAACTGCCCTAGGATGATACTTCTAGGGAGGGACCTCTAAGCACAATGGTCCTAAAGAAGGCTGGATGACCACATGGAAGAGGCTAAAACGGTGCCCTCAGGACCCAGGCCTCCTTCCCCATCCCATTTTCCATTATGGGAATATGCCCTAGGGTTGTGGGGCCTATAATTAACTATTTGGGCCCTGGACCAGGTCTGACTATGGTATTCTAGATGGAGAAGTTCTGCCATATGGAGAGCCCAATCCTAGGCAAGACAAATTGTACATTAGTAGATTCTGACACCATTCAGTTGGATTGGGAAATTTGTGGGGTGTCCTATAGCCTTTAGCTCTTGGATCCCCATTCAAGCCCCAGTTAATCCAGACCCTCCAGGGATTTGAAGTAGTGACATTGCAGCTGCTAGACCTAGGCCCTAGCCACTGCACTAGCAGGCTGCCTTATGGAAACCTGGATCCTGGATATGTGGGTCTGAAACAAAAGAGCAGCACGCAGCTGTGAGTCTGAAAAGCTAGGCGCATCTCACATAGGCAGCTCCTGCAGCCCTGAGAAATCACATCCCCTGTGGTGCCACTGTCCCCCATGGCGGCCGCTGGGACCACATGTGCATGTTGGGCACCTCCCTCAACGCACCTGGCTCTGCTGGCCAGGTTCCCTTAAGCATCCCCCGAGGAAAATAATGCTGTTCTTGGCAGTGGCGGGAGCCCAGACTGAGCCTGGATGCTGGGAGGGCTCTCCTGGCTCTGCGAGACCTTGCAGAAGCCGGCCACCATGCTCCTGCTGGCAGGCTCTGGTTAGCTTGCCCACTCTGAGACAGTGCCCCTGTACCTTTTAAATTCCCACAGCCACACTATTTAAAGGTGGGCCGCACAGCGTGCACAGCAGCCTGCTAGGCAGGCTTAGTTGATGGCCAGGACTACGTGGCCAGCAAGCAAGCAGGCCCGGCGTTCCTGGGTTAGCAGCGGCTTAAGGGGAACATGTGCCCACTCCACTCCACTCAGGTGGCGCCCGCTGCAACATGCAGAGCCCGGGCCTGGCCTGGCCATGCCCCCACTCCCTTTCACAGGCAATTTCTCCCAGACAGACAGCAGAGAGAAAGGGATAAGGTTTGGAGAAACCCGGGCATACTGCCTTTAAAGGTGGATGGCCCACTTTCTGCAGACACCTCTGGGACTCCTGTGGTCCCATGCAGGCCCAGTGGCCTCTGTGCATGGTGCTCTCTCCTTAACGGATTTAAGAGAAGCAATAGGACAGATTTTAGCATGTGAGAGTGGTCGGATGCACTCACCACTCTGAAGTCCTCTCCTGGCTGGCTTGTCACAGATGTAACCAAGTGGAGGATGGGACTCAACCCCCTCCTCAATGGGATGTGCCCTGAGGTTCTTGGGCTCCCCTGCCCTAGGAATGAGAAAGAGGCCCTGGTGGCATAGTAAGCTTACTGGTCAAGTAAATATCGAATCCAAAGGGTTTTGCAGAGAGCGATCTATTAGGCAGAGAGAGAAAGAGAGAGAAGTAGAGAGAGTTTCCACACCATTGTGGGAGGGGATCCCAGAGAGGGAAATCTGCACAGGTAGAGTGGGAGAGACAGCATCCACGTTGCCTTGGGAGCGGATCCTGAGTAGGAGTCCACACAGGTAAGGTACAGTGGAGTTTTAACGTTGAAGTTTTTCCTGCCCCATTCATGTTCTTGTCCAATGAGAGGAGTTCTTTGAAACTTCCTCTGGAGTGACTGATCTTCGACTTTGATGCAGGATTGGTTGTCCGGCCTAGAACAGACGCCCTTCCTCCCAGAGCTTTTTGCGGGCTTTATAAACAAAGGAGCACACCTGAAATTTTACCTAGCCCAGGTGGGAAAGTTAGACAAAGAACTCTAGGTTCCCGGATGGGGAGGTGGCTAGAGGCATGGTGCTGGGAAGTTTTTGCCTTTGAAACCACGCTCCTTGTGGACCCGGGAAGAGAAGTTAACATAGTCCCCCAGCTGGACTTCAGAAGAAGATTACCTACCCAGCTGATCCCCTTTTCTGTTCTTCCTGCTGAGAGCCACTTTCAGCAGCAATAAAATGCCCCGCATTTACCATCCTTCTATTCTTTTGTGTGACCTCATTTTTTCTGGACGTCAGACAAGAGCTCAGGAACCATGAGTGCGGATACAAAAGGCCCTTTACTCTTGCTGATGGAGGGCACCTGCCTCATGCGAAAAGGCAAAGGGCCCATTGAGCTGTTTACACTTAAGGCGACTGTGGATGGCAGAGCTAAAAGAGCACTGTAACTAACATGCTTTTTGGGGCTTTGAGAGTCACAGGCAGCCCCCTCGTCACTGCTGCGGAGCCCTGCATGGAGTTTGCTCCTGCTGGAGCCCAAAAGTGCTCACCCTGACTCCTGCACCCACTCACTTGCATGCTCCCTCCCACGAGGGGTGGAACACAGTGGTTCTGAGTGAGTTGAATTTGATCCCACCAGCACTGAACCAGCCGGGTGGTTCCAGAGCTGGTGCATGCCAGTCCTCGCCCTTGTTTGCTCGTGTGCTCCCTCCGGTGAAGAGTTGTGAGCAGCAGGTTGAGAAAATGAGGCACCCCTGTTATGGGTCCCACAAAAGGGTTAGGGAAATATCCTGCTTTGCTAGTCCTTCAAAAAGTAACTACTACATCATCTATTTTTAATAAAAAATGTAAATACTATTAAAATATGCTAATTACACTAGTCAATGTCTATGAATCTCACATCACATAGTCCAAACTTCCTCAGACAGAAGGATTTTCATTGTTCAAAAGTTCTGCCACAGTGGGAAATAAAGGAGTAGACATGGGCTGAGATTTGAAAATCTACTACCTGTACTTTTTTTGGTCATAGAATATGATTATAAACTTCAACTTTATTACTGACTTAAACAAGGTCAGTGAAGCATTCCATGAAAAGTTCCTGATAATGGGCTGCCAGATATCTAGGACTAGATACTATTTAGTAGCTGAAAATGATGGCAGAAAATATATGGGCAGCAATGAAAACAGAATGTGGCTAAAAATGTTTAGCAATTTGATAGAAAATATTTAGATTAAAAAAATCTGTGTAAATGGATGAATAGGTTGAATTTTGGGGAAAAAATAGGTTCAATTCAATTAAAGACTAAAATGTAACATGATAAAACAGAATCAATGGTGGCAAGTATCTATATACTATTTTAATAGCGTAGAAAACAAAAACAAAAAAAAATCTGTTAACTATTGGTGAAACAATTGACAGAACATCTAATAACTCTTAAAGTAAATTTAGCCTTTAAAGCTGCCTCCTTACAAATTTTAAGTTTGGCCTAAAGGTTTCTCAACACACAGTGAACTGTAACCTAACCAGATGTGTAAACAGGCTGTAATCTCCTCTTACACCAATCACTGTGTTGCAGCCAATCAAAGGTAGGCAACTGTTCAAACCTTGTTCAAGTAAGGTAAACACCAAGCTGTAACCAGTCCAGCTGTTTCTGTACCTCACGTTCTTTTCCTATAATGTATTTGCTTTTTTTTGTCCATAATTCTTTGATTACGTGGCCATCACTGGAGTCTCTGAACCTGTTCCGGCTGAAGGAGGGGAACCATTCAGGAATTGTTCTTTGCTCATTTTAATTTGTCTAAAGTTTTTCTTTTGACACAATGAACTCTGATTCTGCCAGGTGTTTCTGGGAAAAATTGTTTTTTAGAAAAGACAGTGAGCATTTTTGATAATTTGCTACTACAAGTAAAATTATGTTTCTGATCTTTTAACAGAGCCTTCTGTGAAAATAAGAGACACTCCTACATTTCTAGTCTCATGGAATCTCATCTTTTTTCAATTTGAAAACAAAATGGAAATGTTTTTTCTCAACTTACTCTTTTCTTAACCAAATAGGATTCCTTATGGTAAAAATAATTGGGAAAATGGTGGGTCCAACAATGTTTTCACAAAATATTGTAGCTTAAGTGAAATGCAAACGTTCATAGTCATTTTATTACCAAAATAATTTATATTCCATCATGATGATTTACTGATTTAATTAATGAATTCATAAGAAAAGTAAACTCAAAGCCTATGAAATAAGCCTGGAAATTTTTGGTATCAGCTTTTCTTGCATATTCATAAATTATAGCTGGGGCTGTATTTTGTAAAAAAGAACTGTGTCATATCTACAGTGTAATGAATAAATGATGTGAACAGAAACCTCACAGAGAATTATAAGTGGCCACTGAAAATATTAAAAGATTCACCTCATAAGGAATTAGAAAATAAAAAATGAAAGCAAGGCAATATTACTGACATATGTTTACTTGAATTTATCAACAAAATAACTGGTAAAACTGATAGAATTACAAATTATCAGAATATTGTTTATTCGTAAGAGACAGTTACTCCTAAAATATTTTCTAAAATAAATAATATTATGAAAAATATTAAGAAACCTGAATTAATATTTTGTAACTACATGTTCCCACTTTGGACAGTTTCCATTTTTTAAAATATTCTGATGTCATTTACATTTTATTCTATAATAGTTTAATGTTTCAATGGATTAAAATCTCAATGCCAGTTTTTTTAGTTTTTCATTTTTCCCATTAACATCTTTATTGCTGAGTTATTTACTTTGATTACTCTCGGTTGAGTGGACTTTTTATCCAAAAAGAGTTTTTAAGAAGTGTACCTAAGCATTGTATTTTTTGAGTTTTTGCTGGTATAGGAGTATCATGCTCTACCAGCTTGGCTGTATGTAATATTATGGGGTCAAGCTTTTGTTCTCAGCCTTTTTTAGATACTGCACATTGCCACCCACTGGCATTGGATGCCACTGAGGAGTCTAAGGCCACTATCATCATTCCCTTGTTTTTATGTCTGGATGTGAATATAATTCTTTATCCTTGATGTGCAGCAACTTTACCAGGATATGCATTGGTATTGATCACTCCTTGTCAATTCTTCCTACCAAGGACTCTCCAGCTTCACTTCTCATCACCTCCTTCTTTGCTGGAGGCACACCTGCCTTGCCAACTGCCTTCCATGAACTTATTATGGTTCTTCATATCCCTGCAGCTTGTTAAGAGGCAAGCGAAATTTCCTCATACCCTACTCCCGCTCTTGTCATTTACTGTCACTATTCTAGCAGATTTAGCTCCAGCATCTTCTCAGTGAGACTTACTAGATCACATTCCCCAAGTAACACAACTTTACCCCTTCCACCCTTGAAATGTAACATACATCCTTAGCATTAAGGGAATATTTAAAACTCTCCTACTCAGGACTGTGAGCTCCAAGAAAAGGGAAAGGTAACTTACATCCATGTAAGGACGCAGGCAATTTAAAGCCAAAAGTTCTTTTAGGCAAGAAATTGGGAAATTTGGATGGATAGTATGCAGACAATCGCGGAGCAGCCAGTAAACAGGAAAAGTGATACTGTTCAAATGTTCTGATCAGGCGGATATTTTAAGTCTTTAAGAAACACTAATCCTATACCTGTGAAAGAAAAATATCTTGGGCCCCTTCAAACTGGGAACTGCTCAGGGCAAATCTGCCTCCTATTCAAGTGATCCCTTTGGCTCACAGAGATAGATGCATATTCTGATTGCCTCCTTTGGAAAGACTTATCAGGAACTCAAAAGAATGCTACCATCTGTCTATCACCTACCTGTGACCTGGAAGCCCCCAGTGGTGTGGCGGGGGGAGGGCTTGCTCTGAGCTGTCTCCGCCTTTCTGGAAGGAACTGATGTACTTCTTACATATTGATTGATGTCTCATGTCTCTCTAAAACGTATAAAACCAAGCTGTGCCCCAACCACCTTGGGCACATGTCCTCAGGACTTTCTGAGGCTGTGTCACGGGCAAAATCAACTTTCTAAATTAACTGAAATCTGTCTCAAATTTTCGGGGTTCACATACCGTAGGTAAAAGTGTCAAAGAAAAGACTAAAGGTGAGCGGGTGGAAAAGCCTGAAGGCCTTTGCAAGGTTATTAGCTAAGCCTCCATAACGCAGGCTTCAAGAGTCCAGGGGAGTCTGGCGTCTGCTCACCTGTATCACGACCTCCCTCCTGGGGATAAGGACATGCATGGTCAGCCCTTTCCATACTGATTGCTCGCTCTCACCACCACCACCCATCTGCGAAGGAAAATTAATCCAGGCTTGTAACAGTCTGCCCTGAGGAAACAGCCTCAGCTGGGCGTGGGCGGAGCTAGTTGTGCGCATGCTCCGTGCAGGCGCAAGAGCTGGCCGAACTCCCTCCGGTTGCGCCTGCGCCTCTGCGGTTGCGATTAGGTCCAGAGGTCCCTAGCGGGGATGGTGCCTCGGTGCCAGGTAAGGGTCGCGGGTGTGAATGTGGGCCTGGGTGCGGAGCCTTCCTCTCCGTGTCTGTCCTGCCCCTTCCCTCCACAGATCTAGCCCTGGTCAGTCAGACCTCCCGACAAGCCCCCAACTCACACCCACGCGGCCGGCGTCTTGGTTCGGGGGCGCCCCCGCCCCCACTCTAGGGCCCTTCCCTGCTCGGGGCTTTGCTGCCACGGCCGCGGCAGAAATCAGGTCCACTCTGCCGTGTCCACTCAAGGCAGCAAGGACGGGTTCTTTCTGAAGGCTCCTCGACCTTTTGTGGCCACCTCTTTCCCAGATTCTTCGTTTTGATGAAGCTAAAATTCTAATCTAAAAAGAAATGCACCTCATGGAGAATTCTTGTGAAGAACTGTGCTTCCTCTGTGGATTTCCACACCCTTGGTTATTTGCAAACCTGTAATTACTTGGTAGAGAAGAGTTTGCACCGAGAGACAGGTGCCGCTTTTACTTCGTCGGATTCCTCCCATACCAGGTTGCTGGCACAGGTTTGTTCTGGTAAATACCAGATTGTCCTGTGTTTCAAACCCACTTGCTTCTGTAAATATCAGATTTACTGTGTTGCATAACTTCATCCTTAGTGTCTGGGGACAATGTTATGCAGACCGGAATCGAAGGTTATTTGACAACCGTGAGAAACAAGTTTTTCCGCTTATTTGTTTATTTATTTTATTTGTGTAACTCATCTATTTACTCAGACATTTGTTCTTTGCTTACATATTTATAAAAGGTGCTGTACTTTTATGTCAATTAAAAACAGGCTACACATATTTTCCTAGAAGATACTTATTATTTTAATGACTGCGCACTTAACATTTGTAAAACAAAAAGGCACCCAGAAATTAGTCTGAATTGTATTTAAAACAACAAGTTTTCAGAATTTGAACTTGTAGATATACGGAATTTTTTTTGTGGGTTATTTAATTTTCTTATAGATTAATACATTTGGAAAATGAGAAAACTGCTCAACATGGACAGTCAGAAAACGAGTATGAGTTGTTATTAAAAACATTTTCTTTACTTTCAGGTTGAAGTACTGTATTTTGCAAAAAGTGCTGAAATAACAGGAGTTCGTTCAGAGACCATTTCTGTGCCACAAGAAATAAAAGCGTTGCAGCTGTGGAAGGAGATAGAAACTCGACATCCTGGGTACTTAAAAATTTGTAGAATGCATTTGAGTAACACTTAAATATTTTTAAAATATATAAACGATAAAAATAAAGGTTAGTTTTGATTTCTGTGCTTAATGTCAAAAAGAGTTGCTAGTTGTATTTTTTTTGAACTACTGAAGACGTAAACTCTAAATATGCACCATTTCTTAAGAAAGGTTAAAGATATTTTACCGAAAAGCACAGTGAACCCCAGAGAGACACGATTATATTCTCTTTGATAATTTACAAAACACTGCGCATGCCAATTCTGCAATTTTATAACATTAAATGAAATAGTTACAAATTCTGTTTAAAATGTGTGCTTTAAACTTTTTTGTTCTGTCCCTCTCTTTAAAGAGAACTCAAAATAGAAATTTCTAAGATTAAAAGAAAAATGGGTTCCAACAAATCCTAGATGTTGCTGAATTTGAGTTTTTGTAATATTTAATGTTTTTTTCCTGGTTCTTGAAAATGTGTAATTTTACTCCTGTTATTCCCACTTCAAGCCCTTTTTGGGGTGACTTATTTGAGGGTGATTCAGGAATATATAATGGTTTCACTTAAATCTGTGTAGACATTTAACCTGGAAGTCCTAGTTCTGTGTAAAAGATACTCCACAATGTATGTTTAAAAGCAAACTACTTCATGATTTCATATATTTGAAGTTGCTCTTACAGCGGTCTGATAATCAATGAAACACAGTGGGGTCTCCCATTCTGCTTTACCTTGAGCATTTTACCTGGAGGGAGACAGCTGATCTTGTATACATTTCCAATGCGCCTGAAAAGAAAGCTTACCATTGTTGAGGTATAAAGGAGCAGCTTTATGAGAGCTGTGTTGCAGGTGGCTCTATGACCCAGGCCATCTTTTCATCTTTCTAAGCATGGAAAGATGAATCCATATTTGAGTAGGATAACGTGTACAAGCATAGTTTGTGGGCAGCTATACTTGTGCTTGTACACATGGATGGAAGTCCCTGGAAAGGCCATGTACTGATTGGAAATTTTCTTTTGACCTGGTTTGCGTATTGCCTCTAGTCTGGTGGAGTTTTTTTTTGTGTGTATGTTTTTTGTTGTTGTTGTTGTTTCTTTAATTCCCCAAGGCATACAACATCCCGTAAAGAGTAAAGAGCAGTTTAATATATCTTTGTGATGTATAAATATGTATATATAAGTGGATATGTCCTTTCTCCATACACTGTGTAAATTTAATTGATAATTTTGCAGGTGATGCTTCATATAATTGTATCTATGTAATATCTCTAATTGTAGCTGAAGAGATTTGAGGTCTATCATAGCGTTGATACTTTGATTCATACTTTTTCCTCTTTAGATTGGCTGATGTTAGAAATCAGGTAATATTTGCTGTTCGTCAAGAATATGTCGAGCTTGGAGATCAGCTCCTCCTGCTTCAACCAGGAGACGAAATTGCTGTTATCCCCCCCATTAGCGGAGGGTAGTGCTTTTGAGCCATATAGGTATGTGAGATTTATTTTTCTTAACCAGTCACGTGGGGAAGAATCATACAGATGATAAAGTATATGTGGTTTGCTTTTAATGTATATTGTTTGTAAGTCTGTCTGTACCAAATCTTTATCGATGCAGCAACTCTTCATTGGTGCCAACAGATTATGAATACCACCACACCATCTCTGCGTCAAGTAAGCAGTTTAATTAATATCAGTTTGCTATGTTTCATTTAACATGGTTTATTGAGATCTTATGTGTCAGACACAGTGATGTATTAATACCTATGTTTTGCAAGTGGAAAAACAAATTCAAAGGACTTAAAAAACTTGCCTTTGATCACATAGCTAATTACATAGCTAATAAGTGAAAGAGCCAACTTAAAAAATGTATTTAACTTTTAAGTTCAGGGGTACATATGCAGGTTTGTTATATAGGTAAACTTGTATCATGGCGATTTGTTGTTGTACAGGTTATTTTGTCACCCAGGTATTAAGTCTAGTGCCCATTAGTTATTTTTTTGATCCTCCTCCTCCTCCTACCCCCTACTTTCTGAAAGGCTCCAGTGTCTGTTGTTCCTCTCTATGTGTCCATGAATTCTCATCATTTAGCTCCGACTTACAAGTGAGAACATTTGGTATTTGGTTTTCTGTTCCTGTGTTAGTTGGGCAAGGATAATGGCCTCTAACTCTAGCCTTGTCCCTGCAAAGGATTTGATCTTGTTCTTTGTTATGGCTGCATAGCATTCCATGTTGTATATATGCCACATTTTCTTTATCCAGTCTACCATTGATGGGCATTTAGGTTGATTCCATGTCTTTGCTATTGTGAATAGTGCTGCAGTGAATGTACGCATGCATGTGTCTTTATGACAGAAAGATTATATTTCTTTGAGTATATATTCAGTAATGGGATTGCTGGGTTGAATGGTATTTCAGTCTTTAGGCCACACTGTCTTCCACAATGATTGGACTAATTTACACTTCCAGCAGCAACCATTCCTTTTTCTTTGCATCCTTGCCAGCATCTATTATTTTTTGACTTTTAGTAATAGCTCTTCTGACTGGTGTAAGATGGTATCTGATTGTGGTTTTGATTTGCATTTCTCTAATGATCAGTGATGTTGAGCTTTTTTTTTTTATATGATTGTTGGTCTTTTGAAAAGCTCCAGTTCCTGTTCATGTCCTTTGCCCACTTTTTAATGGGGTTGTTTTTCCTCATGCATTTTTAAAAATTCCTTAGAGATACTGATATTAGACCTTTGTCAGAAGCATACTTTGCAAAATTTTTCTCCCATTCTGTAGGTTGTCTGTTCATCAAGAATATGTTGAGCTTGGAGATAAGCTCTTCCTGCTTCAACTGGGAGATGAAATTGCAGTTATCCACCCCTGCTCCCCCTGCCATTAGCAGAGGGTAGAATAAAGAATTCTGGTGATCAAGAATTTCATCTCCAAAGGAAGCTATCTGTTGATAGCTTCCTTTGCTGTGCAGAAGCTCTTTAGTTTAATTAGATCCAATTTGTCAATTTTTGCTTTTGCTGCAATTGCTTTTTGTGTCTTTTTTGTCATGAAATCTTTGCTTGTTCCTAGATCCAGAATGATATTGCCTAGGTTGTCTTCCAGGGTTTTTCTAGTTTTTGGTTTTACTTTTAAGTCTTTAATCCATCTTGAGTTAATTTTTGTATGTGGTATAAGGAAAGGGTCCTGTTTTAGTCTTCTGCACATGGCTAACCTGTTACTCAGCACCATTTATTGAATAGGGAATGCTTTCCACATTCCTTGTTTTTGTAGGTTTGTTGAAGATCAGATAGTTGTAGGTTTGGGTCTTAATTTCTGGGTTCTGGGTCCTGTTTCATTTGTTTATGCATCCTGTTTGGTACCAGTCCCATGCTGTTTTGGTTACTGTAGCCCTGTAGTATAGTTTGAAGTAGGGTAGCGCAATGCCTCAAGCTTTGTTCTTTTTGCTGATGATTTAAGAGCTATTCAAGAGACAACAGTTGAACTCATATTATTGGACACTCTGTGTACTTTTTTCCAAGCACACTTACTAATACTAGATAATCGCTCTCCTGGGTGTGGAGAAATGTAGAAAAATTGCACAGCTAGTAATGCCTGAAAAGAAAGCTTACCATTGTCCAGGACTGAAGGAATAGCTTTATTGTTATGGCTGTGTTGCAGGTGGCCCTTTAACCCAGACTACCCTGTCCTCTTTATAAACAACTTAGTCCATATTCGAGTAGATAGTGTACAAGAACATTGTTCAGTATAGTCTGGAGAGATCAGGCTTCTTATAAGTACAGTTGTAATGAGGCTTAATTTATTGTCAACTGAAGAACAAATACAGTAGAAATTAACAGTCATCCCTGAATAAACACTCTTGGTAAGTTAGTAATGAAAGAAGACTTCCTTAATTTGCTAGAAATTCAAAGTCAGGAGTAAATATCATACTTGATTATAAAAACTTGGTTCTGTTAAAGAAAGTAACAAGCCAAGGATGGCTTTTTGTCTTTTTTCACCCATTTTTTCCCCACCCTCATGTAGGACAATGCCACAAGAAATGAAGAGTCGGTCTGTAAAAACAGATTGCCCCTCATGTAGACACTAGACTTCTTCTCAGGCCTGCTATCTGCAAATAATAGAAGAATTTCTTATCAGATATGTATCTCAATGCTATTTAGACACTGTGGTCACCATATCACTATCATGATTTCAGGAGGTTCTAAAATGTGGTTCTTTTGAATTTGAAATTTATTCAGAAAACTATAGGCTTCCATTAAAGGGGTATTTGTGGTCATTACAGCTGTTCTTTGAAACGTTTACAAAGATTACTCAAAAGTGTTTTGTGTTACTCGAAAGAGTTTGGCAGTGTAAGATTTATTGCCGAGATAAAATGAGGAAACTGAGGCAGGTATGAGAAAAGATGAGAAGCCAATTTATTCAGCTCCCAGGCAACCTCAGTGGTCCAAGAGGGGCCAGAGTCGCACCCGGTTGTTCAGGGCGTGGGATTTTATGGGGTGTGCAGGCAATTGATTGGTTACTGGGAAACAAAGAGAAGGCATTTCTATTGGCTGTTGAGGAATAGGAAGTACATGAAACTAGCTGCCATTGATAGGCAGGCGGGACTTTGGGGAAGTGGTGATTGACTACTGGGGAAACAAAGAGAAGGCATTTCTATTGGCTGTTGAGGAGCAGGAAGTACATGGAATTAAAGTAGGAAGTAGCTGCCATTGGTAGGTGGGCAGGACCTTGGGCACGCGGGCCTGCAGGGCGCGTATGGGGCAGGGAATGGTGGGGCTTCTTTTAAATTTCTCTGCAGGGTTTTTTTAACAGCAGGTTGGAGGTTGGATGGATAATTTAGTGCTGACTGTGGGCTTGGGCATGGTATGCAGAGGCGGGTGCAGGGAAGCTTTGTGGGGAAGCCAGATAATGAGCTCGGGTGATGACGCAGTTATCAGGCATGGAGAGTGATCAATGTGTCCGTTTGACTCCCGGCAAGGCAACTGGCCTTACAGGCAGGACTGGTATTATGCGTTTTTAGAAACTGCCGGACAGATTATAGTAGTCTTGTAAAATCAGAAGTTGTGGGAACTCAGCCTGATTTGACACTCATAGATCATATTTGCATTACCTATATCTTATTGCAAGAAAGATGTGGAAGATACTTAGGTGGCTTGTATAGCAGATGAAAAACCCTGGAATCCAGTGGTGTGTAAATAATTGTGCTGTTTCAGTGGTGGAAAGAAGGTAGGAAAAAGAAAATTGGCTTAACTAAGACTCCTTAGTTGGAATTTCAGCACCCTGAGTGAGTTCCTTAACTTCTCTGAGCCTTCTTTCTCTCATCTTTCAATTCAGATGAAACCTTACAGGATTAATAATTATATTCATCATTGCCTGCAAGATTCTACCTACCTGTCCAGACTCAGCCTGCCCTTTCTCTCCCTTCTTTCTAAGTTCTGGAGCACATCACACACCTTTCACACCTTGGCATTTGCCACTCTCTCTCTCTGCCTGGAGCCCTATGCCTTTGTTTCTTTACAATACTTTCTCCTTATCTTTCCTGTCCCAACTTTTAACACAACTTCTTGAGAGAACTCTCCGCCAAACCCCAGGCTCTGTCTCTGAAGCCTGTTTATTTCCACAAGGTATCGCCATTTGTTATCCTTAGTTATTGCTTTGTTTCTCTTATTTGAATATAAGCACCCTGAGGAAAGGAGCTTGTGCTTCTTTCCCCTTGGTTTATATCTAGTGCCTGGCCTTAGTCTCTGGAACTCAGTGAATGTGTAATAATATTTGAGGAATTAAATGAGAAATGCATGGCATAGGGCTTTGCACAATACCTAGTAAATAAGTGTGCAGTTCATTCCCTTATTTCCTCAGTTACTTACCTGGCATTGTGCCAGGTTGTGAAGGGAACCCAGTTTCTGTAGAATCACTGTCACTTCTGTTCTCCCTTTTTTGTTGGAGAAGGAAAAAGGCAGCTTTAGGTGTGGTGCTTGGTACCACAGTGGTGCAGAGGGGATGGGCATGTAGGTGAGGATGGTGATGCCTCCACTATACCTTGGTGGGAGAAATGAATAGCAGTCACAGAATTCGGAATATATTGGCATTGAGATAGATTATATTTTAGTGATCATGTTAATGATGAATTCCTTTTTATGTCATGCCTGATTCATTATGGCTATTTATACACATAATTGGGTTTTGCTAATTTTTACATTTGCTTATTTTTTTACCATTCAGATCAAATCAAATCATGCCTCCCATGCCTGGAATAAAAAAGAAAAGACACTTTTTATCTGAGGAATGTGAGCCCCTCAGGTAAAACATTAAATTAAGAGACATAGAAAGGCACTGAAATGAAACGACAGTCATGTCACTCCCCTTGAGCTGCAACATTACCTCTTTTTTTCTTTCTTTTTTTTTTTTGTTGAGATGGGGTCTCACTCTTGTCACCCAGACTGGAGTGCAGTGGCACAATTGATCTTGGCTCACTGCAACATCCACCTCCTAGGCTCAAGCAATTCTCCTGCCTCAGCCTCCCGAGTAGCCATGATTACAGGCATGTGCCACTATCACCTGGCTATGTTTTGTATTTTTAGTACAGATGGGGTTTCACCATGTTGGCCAGGCTGGTTTCGAACTCCTGATTTCAAATGATCCACCTGCCTTGGCCTCCCAAAGGGATTACAGCTATGAACCACTGTGCCCGGCCAGTAATTACGTCTTGAAGCTACTTTTTCTGAGGGCTGCAGAGTAGTTGAGGTTAAGAAACCATAAAATCCATATGCTGGACACTAACTTGTAGCCCGCCATAATTCCACTGTGTACAGCCAATCAGCAATCAACTTTATCTCTGTATGCCAGTGAGAATTCCTGGTGTAACTTTGTATCATTGTATTAGCCCTCTTCTTGTTGCCTTTGCCTTTAAAAACCTGCTTGCAGCAAAGGCTGAGGGAGTGCTCTTCAAGGGAACTCCCCAAGGTATCTTGGTAGTATCCTGGGCCACTGTCCTTGTCTTGTCTCATGTAAATTCTTTAAATTATATTTTGTGCTACAGCCTCTTCCTTTTCCATCAACAATTTGTAGAAAACATATAAATTGAAAGAGCCTGTAAGTTGTTGAGTGTTTTACCCCTAGGACTTTGTTAAGGTTTATTAACCTCTTATTTCTAGAGGAGATATGGATGAAGTTGAAGAGAAATCTAAAGACATTATAAACTTCACTGCCGAGAAGCTTTCAGTAGATGAAATCTCAAAGTTGGTGATTTCTCCACTCTGTGGTGCAATATCCCTATTTGTAGGTGAGTTGTAATTTTTATCACATCTATCACTGCACAAGACAGTAGGAATTAGCATGCACTTTCCATGTTCAGTGTTAATGGAGGAGTTTGAAATACTGAACATTAAACCAAGATTACTCATGATGGTGGATAGACACTTTTTTAGTTCTTGTTTTGTTTTAGTAACCTTCAAATTAACCTCTATTAAATTACAAGGCATTTTGAAAAGTAGGATAAAAGTCCCTGTTAGGGAGAGAGAATTCTATATTTTCCAAAATCGAAGGTAAAAATGTACTTGATAGTCCTGGGAGCATAAATATTTTCCTTTGAAGTATCTGTTGGTCCCAAGAGGAATGTTGCCTAGTTTGCCAGGTGAGTGTTTTCATTGCTTCATCAGTGTTGTTTTATTTCCTTATCATCTTTGTGATGATATATTTTATTTTCCTAATCAAATTTTGTTTTTAGAAGATTTCAAAGTAGTTTTAGAAACAATTGGCATGCTGCTTGTTTATTATTACAAATAATCCTTTTTTATTAATGTGCTATTTCTTTTGTAGGGAAAAACCTTATTTTAATTGCTTTTATTCTTTCTCTTTTTAAAGGGACTACAAGAAATAACTTCGAAGGGAAAAAAGTCATTAGCTTAGAATATGAAGCATATCTACCCATGGCAGAAAATGAAGTCAGAAAGATTTGTGGTGACATTAGGCAGAAATGGCCAGTGAAACACATAGCAGTGTTCCATAGACTTGGGTATGATTTCCTTTATCAGTTTAAAGGTTAAGCACCCTTGCTTTTCATCTTTGTTCTCACTCTGATTCTTGAATCGTTCTTAGGAATTCTACATTACCATGAGAGGAATGTTCATGTAGTATTTTTGGAGGATAATAGGGATAGCTCTTGGTACCTTTAGTGACTGTCTGGGGGTTTTTGATACTGGGAGAGCTCCTGTTACTTTCAGGACTTTCAGGCCCTTGGGCCTGCGCTAACTTCTGAGAGTTTTTCTGTGGTCTGGAGTCTGTTTATATGACAATATGTGACAGATTCTTTTGGATATAAATGGCTCTGAAAGTAAAGTAGTTTGCCTTTTTGTACCCCTAAAAAGAGAAGAGTTCTTTCTTGGCTTTGAAAAGAAGCCAGTAATTGAGACTGTATCTATCATACTGTATTAGTTACTAGTTTGTTGTTAATAACCAGTAGTTTTATTAATGGTTAATGTTATCACTCCTATTACTTGATATTTATTATTTTAAATTCTGTATTATACTTGTTAGGCCATAACTTTGTATCTCTAGGCATTTACCTGGCACTGTGCCTTGTTTGAGTGAGTCAGATACTTGCTGTATCAATGAAAGGATTTTCCTTGGTGCCCATCAGGAGGGTTTAGTGGATAGATTATAATAGCTGTAGCATTAGCCTCATCTGCTGCCTCTGCTGAATGCTACTGCAATTAATTACTGTTTTCTAACTGGATGTTTATGTAAAATAGAACTGCAGTATAGTTTGAAGACTGCATACCTGGAATTTTTTTCATCTATCTAGCAGATTCTTTAACATGTAGATTCAGAGGTGATGGTGATTTTTTTCTCTTCATCTTGTTAAAGTTTGGTTCCAGTGTCAGAAGCAAGCATAATCATTGCTATATCCTCAGCCCACAGAGCTGCATCCCTTGAAGCTGTGAGCTATGCCATTGATACTTTAAAAGCCAAGGTGCCCATATGGAAAAAGGTAAGTTAAGAAAATAACACATTTTACCAAGTGGGCCTGATTTTTCTTGGGACAGAATTTATATTCATGGAGTCTTTACTGACTGTAGTATCTTGTTTCCTGTATCTGTAAAGTATCTTCTTTTCAAGATTTGTTACACATGAAAAATATGTGCCCCAAAGAATGCATGGCACACTGTAAGCCTCAGTGAGTGGTAACAGTGAGAATTCCTAGTCTAGACTGTTGGAGAGGTTTATATATAAGTCCCTTGGATTATAATTCCCTTGAATTAGAGGCTCTTTCTGTTGGAAAGTGAAAATAATGCATTAGCTATTTTAGGTAATGGTTAAAATAGAAATTCTTTAAGGTGAAAGAGGCTTTTCCTAGAGGTCTTTTTTAGGAAAAATTAAAAAAAATGGTTGCTCCCTCTGAGAAAATGCACAGTGAGTGGATTTAAAAACATAAATAGGAACTTCCGGCATGTTTTCTGTTAATAAGTCAAACCAGTTAATAAAGGTGAGTAATTCTCTGGTTAAATGGAGCATTCTGATGGAATGAAAAGGCCCAACTCCGTAATTTCTCCTTGGTGTCCTAACGTTAGCAGTGGGATTGTTCTGTGCTCGCGCATGTGTAATTGCTCTTACGTCTAGAATTAACTACAGCGCTGTGACTTACAACAAAGCTGAGGAGTTAATGAACAGCTCAGAAGACCCACAGAGCAGAGCAGAGAGCCAAGGCTTTTAAAGGGTACTTCTCTCCTTCCCAGGGGTTTCCTGCCACAGTCAGTGATAGAAAGAAGCAAGTTGGACTCATAACCAGGGTCTGGGATTTGGTGACCATGTCGTTAGAATGAAAACTGAAACCCATTGTTACAAGAGAATACCTAAGGATTAGAGGATAGAATATGTGAAAGGAAACTTGATGAAGCTCAGATGATCTTGTTGCCTTGCTGTGAACTAGGCTGACACAATTTTGATAGAAGTGGGGACAGGCCCCCGGAGAGGGAGAGGCAGGAAGAGCATTCTAAGATCAGCTGCAAGGCTCGGGCAAGGGTAGCTTTCTTTACCAGGGAGGAAACGATGGACAGTCAGTGAACAGAAAGTGGACAGGTGCAACCCCAGAAAATACAGGCAAGAGGCAGGAGTTAGGGCATATTCTTGTTTTCATGCTTTCAGTTCTAGCTGGGCTTCCTATTTTGCTTTTGTTTATCTGTAGAGAGTTGGGGGAAGTGCAGGTGTTCAGAGGACAGTCGAATTTGAATTCCTCTCCTTACAGAAATGGAATGTGACTAGGGAGTGAGAAGAGAAAGTTAGATGTTCTTCTTACCCCTCCTTTCCACAAACTATGTAACTTCTAGTCTGGTTCTGCTCTCGGCCTGTGCTTTGAGATCATCTATGATATAGGGAAGGGTGATAGGTGGCTAGAGTGTATATGTCACAGAGCAGCTCATACCAGAGTACAGCTCAAACTTGTTTAAGAACTTCTGAAAGGTGATCACTGAATTTCACAGCTAGTGAGGATATTCTGTTTGCCTTTGGAAAAGCATATTTAGAGACGTTGACTTAGTAGGTGTGTTTGGAAAGAAGAAAACGTTTAAAACTAAAGACCTGTCTTCCCCCGTGTAACCTCGCCCACGATGTCTCTCATCGTGACCTCTAATAGAATTAATTGTGTATTTCCTTCTGTGGTTGCACCCTGTTTTGCTATAGCTTCTAGTCTATTATTTTTACAGTTTTGTTGAGAATGCTTAAATATAGAGAACGTGTCTGTCCATTAATTTTTCTGCTCTCAGTGTTTTATACAAATGTCTATTAGATTGTTAAAAGAGGAGCCATTGAAATAGATGTGATATTCATTCATCTGACTTATTCAAATATATTTTATATTCATGTATTAGAATGGTCTATTTTTAATACCTGTTGCTATTTTGTTTTTTAGGAAATATACGAAGAGTCATCATCTTGGAAAAGAAACAAAGAGTGCTTTTGGGCATCCAACAATTAATCACTTACCATTTTTAGAGCATGCAATCTTAACTTTGTTTATTATCATTGATCACATTTTGATTTTTTTTCTCTCCATGTAAGGATAGTTTACTGAAGTACAATCTCTTATATTATACCAGTAGGACAAAAGGGAAAAAAAGGAAGCAAGATAAATGGGTATGTAGGATGAATGGTTATTAAAATGGAACTAAAGATAGAAAGAGGACTGTAGGAAAGAAATTGAATAATTTAAATGTGAGGAAAGATGTCTGTGGTAGACATGTCCTTCCATGACTAATTTCTAATTGTATCTCAACTCACATTGAGATATGGGTCCTCCTCAGTGACTTTAACTGGCTCGGAAAGATACTCCCCCACCGACCCCACCTTACCACTCCCGTCCAGGTTCAGGGATAGCACTGTTACCAAGGATGCATGACAGGAATGTTGGCAGAACTGGAAAGTATTAAAAAATCATTATCAGACAGTCTTGATATTGTATATTTTCAGAAATATATTAAAAATAATAAACTGAAACCCATGATTTCAAAAGTTTAAAACCAATATCTTCTTTCTTAAAAAAATTTGCCTAAAATAGTTCTTATTATGGAGATTTCTGGGATTTCAGAATCTATAATCTTAGCAGAAAACTTTTGTTGTTTTTTATTAGTTGTTAATTTTTAATCAATATACAGGTCAGCACAAAATTGTCATAAAGCTAACTAGCAACAGGTGGTTTGTGTTAAAATGTTTGAGTAAACAATGCCCCAGTTTTTAGTTGGTTAACCTTTACAATATGTTGATAGACTTGTGTATATAAGTCTCATATAGTTTAGAAAATTTTTTTCCAGCTTTATTGAGGCATACTTGACAAACAAAAATTGTATATATTTGAGGGATACAAAGTGATGTTTTGATATGCATACACATTATGAGGCAATTACCACAGCTAATTAACATATTCCTCACCTCACATAGTCCCTTCTTTTGTGTGGTGAGAATATTTAAGATCTACTCTCAGTAAATTTCAAGTAAACATATAGTTCATAAAATAACAAAATACTGGCATAATTTGGGCAGTTGGCATCATCACAAAATTTGTATATGCATATTGAGAGCAAAAGCTATACTTTCACCTGGATTGAAGGATTTTTTTTCTTATGTCTGTGACAAATAAGAAACCTCGTAATCTTATTTGTTGTATCTAGTGAAACCATCTTTTACCTAAGGAACTTATTTATTCAACAAATATTTATTGAATGCCTGTTTTGTGCCAGGCACTCACCCAGTGATCTTTGTCTACCAACCTAAAATACGTTGGGAAACTGCATCTTATCTCTGGCTGGGACCCACAGGACGGCCACACTGACGTTAGGAATCACCTGATTACATCAGTTGATGCTTATTCCTTAGTCCATCTGGAGAGATTGGGCAAGAAGGATACTGGAAGGGCAGACGAACCCTCCGCCTACTTCGTCTGAGGGTTAGGGAAGGTAAGGCCTATTGGTCTCAGCCTTACCTTTGCAGTTCAGTGTCACTCTGTGCCTGTCATTGAGCTTCAGCCAGTCCCCATTGGAGAGCAGGGGTGCGTGCTGGCTGTTGCATTATATCTGAAAGCACATTATCATGGGGCTACTGGGTCACTGTAGATATTTCTAGGATTTTGTACATAGGTTGTTAAATGGATGTTTATTATTTAAACATATGCAATGTTGTTAGGTATATGTGGATTTCAAGATTTTCCTACTTAAATATTTCTTTAGAAGATCTTTATTGAGGGTAATGATGTTTTTGTAGAACATATTGAGGGTAATGATGTTTTTAAAGAACATAGAACATTCTTTATGTTTTAAAAGAATCATGCCTTCATCAAGTAGGTTTTATTCTAAGTTTGGAACTGAAACTGTTATGCTTATAAAGTCTCTAATACAGAGGTTTAGGAGTTAATCTAGGGGATGCTGGAACTGGGATGAAATGGCCTTGAAAGATTTTATGCTCTGCACTTGACTTATATAGGATCTTTACTGACCCTTGCTTACTTAAGAGTGGCAGAGTTCATTGGTGGTTGAGACAGTAAGGGGCTAGTATCACTATAATATGTAGCCTTCCTATCTCTGTAACTTGGCTTCAGGTAGCTAAAAGGGTAATCAAAAAAAAATTAGCCTTTAATCAAATTGCCTGTAGCGTTTCAAGGTCACTTTGAAGCCATGACTTTGCATGATTGCTAAGTAAGTTCACTCAAGAAATAGGAAATTCAAGTTATTTATGTTTCCAGTATTTTTGTACAAGTGGTAAAATGAAATTGATTTTTTTCATCTTTGAATGAAAGAAACAGCATATGTTCAACGAGTGACTTATTTTGTGGATATTTTTGTCCTTTGGATATGATGTATATTTTTGTCTATCCAAAGAACAAAAATATACTGTGGAGTCACAGTATATTTTCAGCCTTTTTTGAGAAATTGTGATTTAGACAAGATTCTTATCAGTTACTGAGCACCTGGTACAGTCAAGGCCTCTCTTAAGAATGATAGGTGAATCATCCAGCAGAGGGCGGTAGAGCCAGGGCCATAGTAAAAGTTATAGTAAAGTTTCGTTAAGCAGCTTAAGTCTTAGATTTAATTTTGTGTAGAATCAAAAGTTCAGTTTAGTAGCTATTTTCTTTAAAGTCAGGCTGTAGTGGTTCCTAAATGAAAATTAGGCCCTGATTTTGTGTAAGATGGTGTCCAATCTTTGACACCTTAAAAATATTAAGATTATGATAGAAAAGGATGAGGAAGGGGATTTTAAAAATGCAATTTGTAGTTTTTAACAGGTGATGTAGGATAAATAAAAACTACTTTTTTAAAAAAGTAAGTATACAATTATTTTCCAATTAACTCATGGGACCAAATGATTGCTTTAATACAGGTCTTTAACAGCATTTCCTAACCTGCTCTGTGAAAAAGAAAGAAAGAAACCTTAGTGCTCTTTTTCTCTAATATTTTATTTTGTTTTTTAAGAGATGGGAGGGG
Organism: Callithrix jacchus; assembly: GCF_049354715.1. NCBI lineage: Eukaryota > Metazoa > Chordata > Mammalia > Primates > Cebidae > Callithrix > Callithrix jacchus. Next base: position 156,747,880 of record NC_133503.1, read on the forward strand.
GCCTTGAACTCTTGGGTTCAAAGGATCCTCCCTGCCTCAGCCTCCCAAGTAGCTGCAATTCCCACACTCAGTTCTCCAAGATTGTATTTTAATGTGAGCGACATAGCAGACGCACTAACTGATGGTTGTGCTGCAGTGAGCTGCCCTCCGGAGACAGCTCGGCACAACTGCCATGGGCAGGGGGCATTGCGAGAGCACCGCAGACGTGAACGGAGATGCTTGTGCATCGCTATTTATGGCAGCACATACACACTTTCCACCCCATCTTTGCATTACTCTGCCATCTGTACAACGATGGCAGTCTGTGAGCCCAACACGTACCTATTTTATAACTTCAGCATATTTATTTCATCAGATTTACTCTTTAAAAATATTTAAACCCTCATGCTTACTACAATTTTTTTTTAAACAACTATGCAGATGACTCTGCTCTTGTATATTGCAGAAATTTGGCTGATTTTTTTCCCTCTGTATTCCAAGCATACGTTTTATTTCAAGAGGCAAGTTGTGCTTTAGAGTTTTAGAGCAGTGCTTTTCAAACTTCAGTGCAGTATGAATCACCTGGGGATGCTGTTGAACTTCCAATTTGACTTTAGTAGTTTTGAGTGGCCCCTGAGACCTGTGCTTTTAACAGGCTCCAGGTGATGCAGCACCATCTATCCATGGGCCACAGTTTGAGGACCAATGCTTCACACTGTCTCAGAACTTTGAAGGTAGTTTAAGGGTCCTGCAGAACGTCCTTGTGGTCACTGCTAGAAACAGATTGGATACCTATGGCAAATTGTAGCCTCAGTATTCTAAAGTTGAGTCCTGGATGTGAGCGAAGTGACTGTGTAAGATGAAGATGGTAAAATATATAACTTGTAAAAGCCCAAAGAAAAGAGCTTTATTTTCAGAACAGTTGTAATGATATCCAATAATGTGGTATGAAAAGAGTGGTTTACAATTAATGAAACTTTTCTGTTTGTTATACTTTGATATGAGGAAAGTTTATGTTGACTACAATTTAATTTTTCTCAGAAATCAAATGAATTCTGCAACTTTTTGTACAAACATGCATTTATTTTTATATTCTTTATGGAAAGCAAAGAGGCAAAACACATTTAATCCAAAACATCAACTACCACATTTGAACAGTTACCTATTATGTATGAAGGAAAATATCCAAGACAATTTCTTCTTTAAAATATATACAATTCTAACATAGTTATGCACTATATACATCCATATTTTGACGTAGTCTGCCAAAATAAACAGGTACATATGAAACTATATGTACATAATGGTTACAGTTTCAGTCTTTAGAGTGCAAAGAAATAGTTAATATTTTCACACCTCACCCCCGTGTTTCTCATTCACCTCTAGAGGTTTAAATTAACTTTCAAATTGATTAAAATGAGTATGCCTGAATGCATACCAAAGGGCATAGTCCTACAAAGTTGTTTATAGAATTGTTTTATTTGTGCAAATTAAAATATTAAAGATGGATCAGGGATCTCAGTTTAAGGAATCCTGCCTTCTGTTTGATGATGTCTTAATTTTTGAGATTTTCAAACATTGGGTTATAGCTGTATATCAGGTTAGGTAAATACGTTATACAATGATACGCTTTATTTTTAGCATAATCACTTGTGTGACAATAATACATTGGCTTTATTTTACTCTTCACAGTTTTAATAGATAACTATTTTACAAAAATAACATTGCTAGCTAGAAAGATTTCTGTCCAGATAGTTCTTATTTTGCTGCTGAAATGAGTGATGCACAATTGTAAATCTCTGTAGTTTCTTCATAAGCTATTTTACAATCTTACTATTTTATAAGCCTTGTTTGGCAGCCTGAAGCAAGTCAGCTTTTTACCACGTTCTATAGTCCTTGTCTGTACACCATTTATAAAATGGAAATTTGAATATGACATCTTTTATGCCCTCTACTTACTTTTAAAGCAAAAGTATTGTTGAATAGGAACACATAACTTTTATTTAAAAAATGTTTCTCCCCCCCTCCATTTCTTGTATGAATACTCACATTTGCTTAAAAGGGCTTGAGAAATACTGTCCCCCAGAAGGCATTTGACAATGTCTGGAGACATTTTTTGACTGTCATGACTGCAGGGGAAGGATGCTGTGGCATGGAGTAGGTAGAGGCCAGGGATGCTGCTGAACATGCTAAACACCAGGCCTTATAGGCAGGGCTGCTATCCTACGTGGTACAGGACAGCCCTGAGAGGAAGAATCACCTGGCCCCAAATGACAGCAGTGCCCAGCTTCAGAGACCCTGCCCTGGTTTGATAAATAGTGCAGAGACAAGTGGCTAATGGTTTATAGTAATTCAACTACTGGAAACAGTGTCATCTAGGTAACAGATTACCTAAGGCAAGGGTAACGAAAGCTTTCAAGTTCTGTATATGTATGTTTAGTACTTATCTAAGGAAGTATTCACCTAAACAAGGTAAGACAAAAACAAAAGCGTGTGCTGTAATTATTTGTATAGCACATTGAAAAGCTAGTATTTATATATACAGTACTTACTTTGTGTGTGTGTTTATGTGTGAGATGGAGTCTCGCCCTTTTGCTCAGGCTGGAGTGCAATGGTGCAATCTCAGCTCACTGCAGCCTCTGCCTCCCAGGTTCAAATGATTCTCCTGCCTCAGGAGCTGGGATTACAGGTGCCTGCCACCACGCCCAGCTAATTTTTGTATTTTTAGCAGAGACGAGGTTTCGCCATGTTGGTCAGGCTGGTCTCGAACTCCTGACCTCATAATCCACCTGCCTCGGCTTCCCAAAGTGCTGGGATTACAGTTGTGAGCCACTGCACCTCGCCACATTGTTTTTTAAATAGTCATTTTTTTGAGACAGGGTCTTGCTATGTTGCCTAGGCTGGACTTGAACCCCTGGGCTCAGGCAATCCTCCTGCCTAGGCTGGACTTGAACCCCTGGGCTCAAGCAATCCTCCTACCTCAGTCTCCCAAGTAGCTGGAGCTGCAGGTGCATATGAGTACCACTAGCTGTTAAATACACTTTATCAAGCTAATGACTAGTTTCTCTAGTTTTTTTTTTTTTTTTTTAAATAAAATTTTGGTTGGAATGAAGCTGTGAATTCACACAGCTGTTAAAAAACTTGGACTCTGGCATACCTAACTGGAGAATACCATGCTGTTTTTTCCATAAATCCCTAGCATTTTATGCCTTTTTTTCCTTGTTTGTTTTGTGTTGTCAACTACAAAGTAATTCTGTAAACAGTACAGATAGCCCTGAACTGCCATCATAGGGGCTAGGCCAGGGCAGTTAAGGTCATCCATATGCACATGGGCAGATAACCTGTTTTCCTCTGACATTTTTTCCAAGTCAAATTCTTGGAGGCTTCTCTGTTTGTATTATAGGAAATCCAGACCATAGACTTTTAAAACCAAAAGCATCACTGCTGAACTCCAACTCAGTCTTCCCATTTTATAATGAGGAATCTGAGGTTTATAGAGGTTGAGGACTTGTCCAAAGCTTTAGATATGTAGTGTCTCTGCCCTTTTCCTCTTAAGTTTCTCCTAGAGAATGTGGGGCCTCAGGAACACAGAAAAGAAGGTGCGAAAAGTAGAAATGGGCGGTATTTCTCAAAGTGTGGTCCATCTGCATCCCAATGACTGGAGTGCCTGTTGAAATGCAGATTGCTGGACCTTATCCCAATCTGACCAAATCATCTCAGGCTCTACCTTTTGAACAAATTTGCCTAGGTCAAATTCATTCTTATTTTTTGGTTTGGAGAATCACTCTGTTGCCCAGGTTGTAATGCACTGGTGCAATCTTGGCTCACTGCAGCCTCTGCCTCCCAGGTTCAAGTGATTCTCCTGCCTCAGCCTCCTGAGTAGCTGGGATTACAGGCACCCATCACCACGCCCAGCTAGTTTTTTGTATTTTAGTAGAGATGGAGTTCCACTATGTTGCCCAGGCTGGTCTCGAACTCCTGACCTTGTGATCCGCTCTTATGGAAGTTTAAGTACTTCAGAAACAAGACAGGCACAGAGGGTACACCTGCTAATTTGGTGGCTTCCAATGCCTCATCTGTCACTTCTGAAATCCTGAGATGTTTTATTTTACATTGTTTACACCCTCTGTCATTCCAACATTTAGAAATCCACTCAAGCTTATTTTTCTTACTTGTTTGGCACTAAATGAAAATAGTTCCCTGAAGTTAAGGAGTTTATATACAGTAATTCACGCAGGTGTGTAAATTACACAGATGACTTTTCCCCCCTAATATCTAATGCACAGCAGCTGTCCTGAAGGAGTGGGCACTTCGGATGAGGGGTAAAGGTGGTGATAACTTTGGACCACTGGAGAGAAAGGCAGGCTGTAGAGGGCTTCAATAACACGGGACCACCAGGAGATGGGAGGGTGGTTCAGTAAGGGAGGGGTAAGGTCGCCAAAGAAATTACTCATCTTTCAATGCTGCCAATCAGCCAATCAGGTCCTAAAAGAGAACCACTGTGCCTCCTATAAGAGAAAGGAAATTTCCTTCTTTTCCTTTTTCTGGCACAGGATGGGCCTCTAGCAGATGGAATTTTGCATAAATGTTATATTCTGGGTTTTAAGCAAAATTTTGTGCATCAGTCTCTATATTGCCCCCTCTCCTAACTTAAATGGACATTTTCCCAGTAGGAGCTACACTCTAAGCTCCATTACTCAAGCATGTTTTGACCATTAGAGCAAGACAGCATGTGAAAGAGGCATCTACGGTCTAAAAGGAACCAACGAATTTTACCTAGTTTATAAATAAAATTATCACTTAGAAGTATCCTCTGTGGCAACTCTGGATGAGCAGCATACATTGAAAACCAACCTGTGTTGTTTTATTTCCCCTCTTATAAACATCAATATTCATTAAAATTATGTATACAAGTGGAAGTACTTCCATATATGATATCAGGCACTTCCACTTTCGTTGCTGTTCAAAGACAAGCATTTTAAAGAGAACACTTTCCCCCTTAAAATCTGAGAGGATCATATTTTTCTTTAAAAGTTGTCAAGCTTGGAAGCATTTCATGTTGCTGATACAATGCACTTTAGAATGTAAACTCTGGACCAGCCAGTTTCAAGATTACCTTTTCCCCCCATCATATAAAATAAGTCTTTTACCCTTTATATCCCTACTTCCCCCTCCCCCCTCCACAATTTCTTCATTCTGAACTGACCTGCAGTTTTCTCTGAAAATACCAGGCTAGTTTACCTATTACATTATTTTTAAAAATAGGATTTAAAAAGAAATCCATTGACACAAATAGCAAACCCTGGCTGGAATGCTGCCAGTTCCCACTGCAGGTAGGTCTCCTGGTTCAGCTATTGAGTTCTGTGGTCTCATCAATCTCGTCTGGATTTTTGGTCATCTTTTCATATTTTCTTTTGAAGAAGCCAAGCTGTAAAGGTGATGATATAAGAATGTTAACACCCGTGGCTTGTTTTGTAAGGTGCCTCTGCATCCTCTGAGGCATCTCTGGGAATCCCTGAGGCTCTGAAGAGGGGTGTGCAGACTGATGACCTGGTATCTACCACCCACTAGAAGAAATTTTATGTCCAGAGAGCTCAGCTGCATTGCATAAAGCTACATTTTTCAGCATCTACTTATTTGAAGCTGAACAAAATATTCAGGGTTCTGGATGAAAGGAAGGTGTAAAAGAAGATAAAATCCTTACTGTTTATTTTTTTTAAGACATGAATAAGACATTGTAAACAAACTTGCATTTCTTTTCTCCTTGTGATAGAAAAGGTAGCATATAAAGCCTGAGGTTAATGTTTTGTAAGCAATTCAAGGCTGGCCTTCAGGAGCCCTGTACTTTAAAATCTGACGCTTTTCTTACCTTCCATAAAATTGCAACCAGAGCTAACAGCAAAAGGATTCCAGCAATTATACTTCCTACTATAACTCCTGTTGGTACTTCAGCTTTCTCATCAGGTTTCATTATCATCAGGGGAATCTGGAAATGTAAGTTCACAATTGAGTTATGTTAATACCACAGAAAAGCGGGGAGATGGCCCGGTCCAGTTCTCTAATGCTGTAAGTGAAGGTCTACATCTCTAGAAAGGTGACATGACTTGCTCATGATGGCATACCTCAAATATTGTTAGAATAGTTTTAGAGAAAATGCTCCTGCAAAGTCCATCCAGCTAAAATATACAACTTGTCTAGTTTCCCACCTTTAACTACATCAGTGTTTTGTGGCTACATCATGTCTGACAATGTCAGATGCTTATTTCACTTATGAAATAGAATCTTTCTTTTCTGGCATACATTCAAATCAAGTGAAAGCAAACCGCTTTGGGGAGGGGAACTGAAACTCATTAACTCAACTTCATGGTGACTAAACAACAACTTCATGTTGAGTGTTTAAAATACTAGTTTCACTTAAACCAAATTCCAAGTAGATATCTATTGTTGGAAAAGTAGAAATAATATCTCAAGGGTCAAGTTGACCTTTTCAGTGGGAAAGTTGTCCTTGAGGCTGCTTAGAATTCTTTTTTTTTTTTTGAGATGGAGTTTCACTCTTGTTACCCAGGCTGGAGTGCAATGGCGCGATCTCGGCTCACCGCAACCTCCGCCTCCTGGGTTCAGGCAATTCTCCTGCCTCAGCCTCCCGAGTAGCTGGGATTACAGGCACACACCACTGTGCCCAGCTAATTTTTTGTATTTTTAGTAGAGACGGGGTTTCACCATGTTGACCAGGATGGTCTCGATCTCTCGACCTCGTGATCCACCCGTCTCGGCCTCCCAAAGTGCTAGGATTACAGGCTTAGGATTCTTTATGTCTGCTTCCTGGCAATCTTTGAGATGCTGTAATAGAATGGCTGCCCTGAGTTTTAACAGTAAAACTGTATAGTCTTCTTTTTTTGTTGTTTTTTTTTTTTTGAGACAGAGTCTTGCACTGTTGCTGGGCTGGAGTGCAATGGTGCGATCTCAGCTCACTGCAACCTCTGCCTCCTGGTTTCAACCGATTCTTCTGCCTCATCCTCCTGAGTAGCTGGGATTACAGGCATGCATCACCATGCCTGGCTAATTTTATATTTTTAGCAGAGATGGGGTTTCTCCATGTTGGTCAGGCTGGTCTCAAACTCCCAACCTCAGGTGATCTGCCTGTCTCGGCCTCCCAAAGTGCTGAGATTACAGGCATGAGCCACCATGCCTAGTCTAGATTTCTTTAATAGGGAAAGAGTCTCAACCATTCTCTTTAGAAAATATTCATTAAGAGTTATATTTAGAAGCAAAAAAGGGGGGATAATATGCATTTTATTTACTTGATTTAATATTAAATTGCAGTGGCCAATGAGCTGCTTTTTGTTACATAATTTATGGGCTGGGCTAAACTTGCAGCTGGCCTTGGTGACTGTATTTCCTTTCATTTTTATCTTCAAGAGCTAAAATATAAGGCTTTATAAATTTATGAGGAAAGTGAGAGTAAATTCATGTAGCTCACTGCTTAGTGGCAGTTATAAGCCTACTGCTCTCTTTTCCACAGCTTTCAAACCCAGGGAACCACAGATCCCTGCAGACCCATGACTATAGCATTTTGTGGGTGAGATTTTTAAGTGGGCTGGGATTCAAATAAATGTAAAAAACAGAATACATGTCAAGTTATTATTTAGATTCAACATCTTATTCAAAAATTTATCCAAATTATTTAGATATTAAAAATTTTTATAGACACAATTGATAATATTAGGCTGGTGCAAAAGTAATTGCAGTCTTTGCCATTAAAAGTAGTTTTTCTTTACTTTTTTGTTTGTTAGTTTTTGAGACGGAGTCTCACTCTGTCACCCAGGCTGGAGTGAAGTGGCGTGATCTTGGCTCACTGCAACCTCTTCCTCTCGGGTTCAGTGATTCTCCTGCCTCAGCCTCCCTAGTATCTGGGATTATAGGCATGTGCCACCACACCCAGCTAATTTTTGTTTTTAGTAGAGAGGGGGTTTCACTATGTTGGCCAGGCTGGTCTCAAACTTCCAACCTCAGGTGATCTACCTGCCTTGGCCTCCCAAAGTGCTGGGATTATAGGCATGAGCCACCTTGCCCGGCCTTTCTTTACTTTTAATGGCAAAGACCACAATTACTTTTGCACCTAATAATTGACCTCTGTTATGTAATAGTATTGCTCAGAGAAAAACCAAGAAAAGAAGAATCTAATGGGTTTATTAAAATTGTTCATTTGAATTTCCAATTAATATATTTAATACTGCTGTCTAAAAAACAGTCTTCAGTAGAGTTTCACATACTGTCTGAACACTATGTTTTCTAAAGTAAGCTTTTAAAAAAATCTATAATACTTCTCCCCTATGCTAAGTTCATAGCATTTTGAATTTGACGTCTGCATTTCCTTTGGCTCTATTTCTGATTTTCCAGGCTCCAGTCTTTGAAGAGAGGGTGTGAGCTTTCACTGAGGCTCCTAAACCAGAGGCAGAAAAGTGTGCTCTGTTGTGTGGAATAATTTTCCCTTGGACAAGAGTGGGGCCCCAGTGCTGTGAGCTTCCCTCTCAGGAATGGAGTGGGGAGGCCCAGAGTTCATGGGGCCATAGCTTTTTGACCAAGTCTGTAGGCCGGAGCAGTGGAATGAGGCCAACTGCCAGCTGGTCTTGGGGGCAGATTCTTAAACTGGCTTTCAAATCCTAACACAAGCCTTGGGAGGAAAATGCTCAGGGCTCTGCCAGCAGATTAACTGGGCATGGAAATCCCACTATATCTAAATATGGCATATCCTAACCGCAGATTCAGTGCAAAGGAAAATTATCTCATGCCAGCTCTTAGAACAGAGAGCCTTTGTTTTCTGTGAGAGTACATTTCTCTGTAAAAGCTTTTTTATCAAGGGGAGCATTTACAGTCCTCCAGAATGTAAAATCGAATGAATGGACATGTCACACAGTGTCAGTGTCAGTGTCTAGTTGTAAGGAGAACTATTTTTAAACACCCTCTAATAAATGCATTATTTATTAAGCATGCTTTAGCACCTTTCTTTAAAAATTATTCAAAATACAATTTATGATTTAAATAAGCATACTTAGGTTTTGTGGCCTATGCTGTAGACCATTTTGTGGAAGCAGGAGGAGAAAGGAAGAGCTGGTGCTGCTGGCTTAGTCATGGAGAAGAGTCACCATGGAGTCCCAAGCCATATACAGCCCTTTTGTTGTGCTTCTCACTGGATCACCACTTCTTGGAAAGCCGGCTTTGCCAACATGGAGGGGAGAGCATCGAGGAGGGCAAATATATCAATGAACTTTTTGAGTAGCACACACCCTTGCCAAAAGCTCAACAATAAACATCAGATCTTTAAAGGTTTAGTAAGATTCTTCTACATACATGTAGGCGAGAAGAGTGACTATTCCAGGCTTTTAGAAATGGAATGCCCATCGCTGACCCTGAGGCTCGCAGGGAAGGGTGTGATATGCTCACCGTAACAGTGTTATCTTCGATCACGTATATCTCAGGGTCATAGGTGTGGATTTCTGCAGCTGCCGTTAGCTGTACCGTCTGGAAAGTTGACTGGATCACAAGAATAAGGAATATGTTTTATCCTAGCAGTAGCAAATGCAGAAAAGCTGACATGCTTATGATTTATTTATTTCCTGGTGGAATATGACAAGCAAATGCCAGTTCTGAAGACCTACCCAGAATCTGCCCGTGCTTAAACCAGTTATGTAACAGGGCTGCCGTCAGAAATACCCAAGGAAATTTTAAGACATGCAGATGCCTGCGCCTTGCCACCACGAATCAAATATCTGGGGTGGGATCCACACATGAACAAGTTAAAATATCTCCCTGAGCAGATCTGACCTTGAGAACAGGGTTGAAAAACAAGGATTCAAAAATAATTATTTTTAATTGGGGGAGATCATAGTTCAGATTTATAAAAAATAAAGTTTGTGACATGAGAGAAAATTGTAAACTTGACATTTTTGTATACTTACCTAAATAAACCAACATTTAAAGGGAAGAGTATTTTCCTTATGGGCACATGTGTGTAAAGTAATACTGTTGAAAGTGCACTTGAACTTGACCACCTAAGGCCCTGAACCTTTTGGCATGTTCTATCACATCAGTAATTCAGATTTCCTAATCTAAGTGTTTCTATCAGATAATACTTAATTTGGGGCAGGCATATAGAAAGGTTATTTTATGCTATCATTACTAGTAACCTCCTAATTCAAAATAACGTTACATCCATTCCTCCATCTAGTTACTTTTCAGCTGGGCACAGTGGCTCACATCTGTAATCCCAGCACTTTGGGAAGCTGAGATGGGTAGATCATCTGAGGTCAAGAGTTCAGGACCAGTCTGGTAAAACCCTGTCACTACTAAAAAATACAAAAAAATTAGCTAGGGATGGTGGTGGGTGTCTGTAATCCCAGCAACTTGGGAGACTGAGGCAGGAGAATCACTTGAACCTGGGAGGGGGAGGTTGCAGGAGCTGAGACTGCGCCACTGCACTCCATCCTGGGCAACAGAGTGAGACTCCATCTCAAAAAGAAAAACAAAAAAGCATTTTTCAATAGAAATATTATTGATGTGTATATTTCACTATTTTCTCTATATTAGGCCTGATGCTACTGTGAAGTAGAATGCAGCACTCAGATGTTAGAGCTGCTTTCACATGCTATGGCTACTAGGACTTAGTTTTTCTGGTTACTAGGGCACGTTATTGGACATACTCTATGAGGTAATTTGCTAAACAATATCTGGGAGCCAGAAAGAATGTATTTCCAAAAATTGAGCCATTTATTTCCTTTCCACTGGCTCTGACTCTGGTTATTGTTAATTTTCTCAAGATAGATGATTGGATCAGAAATTAATCATGCTCACCAGTCTCTTAAACATATTATTGGGGGAAACATTAAGAGTATTTACATTGGTTTAAGTTTAAGAAAAAAAGTTTACATTTAAGCAGTTAAGTAAATGCTGGTTTCATAATCCCCAAAGACTAAAGATGAAATTTTTCTTATAGTAGTCTCAAAATAGGTCCTTCTCACAGGCACACAATATCCTGCAGGGTTGAAAGTAGAGGTAGGCATGCCACATATATCTGGAGAGTGAAGTAACACACCTGCTAGCATTCATCAAGACTTCTCCTTACAAATGCAACAACTCTATCATCAATTTGGAGGACTGAGAAATCACTTTGTAATGAAATTACTTGCACTGCCTCAGTGAAAGGGTAGCAATAAAAGGCAGTGCATCAGTGGCTTCTAATATAGGAAATGAGATCCATACTTCAGACTGGATTCCTAGGTGGTCTGAGAGACATCCATTTTGCTGCTTTAATAGCTGAAAACAAGGTGGGGATAAGCACTTGACCTTTCACAAAGGAGGAGATGTGAAGGACTTGGCATACCTTGACATTTCAAGGGTGTTTTCTCAGCTTAACCACCCTAGCCACATTAAAGCAGCACAAATAGTATACTTTCTAAGAAGTTTGCTCCCAGAAATAAACTACTGCTTCTGAAGATTGTTGGGAAGGTACTTTAAAAAGTCTCACAGTTAAAATGATGTAGACTTAAACCAACTCAAGAAGAACCTAATGTGTTTTACAGAGCTGGCGTGAGTGAGTTTTGACGTGCAACAGTCAGTGTTCCTTCCAGTTGGCAAAATTTGCTATGAAAACATTTGTTCCTCAAATCCAAGGAGCCAAGAACCAATGGAGCAAAACTGAGCACCACACTGCAGCAGCTGGGAAGGTGGTACAACTGACAGCACACTTCACATCTTTAAGGATGTAGAATTGTCCTGCAGGCTTGAGAGCAAATGCAATTCCTAAGAAAACAAAGTGAAGGCAAGCAAGCCAAAAGAAATATTCAACTCCTCACTTCCCCATTCCCCCAATTCTGTATTTTTTTTCTAACCTTTTACTATTGCTTTTTCTTCTATGTCTTTATCCAAGAATATTGCTTATATTTGACTCCAAGGATGTGCTTGGAGGGTGCTCGGTTCTCCAGTTTTACAAAACTCTACAGCAGAAAGTAAGGTTTAGAGATCATGAAATGGTAAAAAGAAAAAAAAATGAGTAGCGTTTGGTGGTAAGCACCTTGGGAACTGATTTATTTATTAAAAAGAAAAAAAATCTAGTGAGTGCTACAAAGGTCCCCAGGAGGTTTCAGACTAATTTCTGTTTTCTTCCTCAATTGGAGCCCATGTCAGGAAAAGGGATGCTAGCCACACAAGCTGTCAAATTTAAGGGCAGGCCTGTCTATTCTTACACTGTTTCATGCCAGACTGAAATTCTGGCTATCAAAATCCCTGCTGAAAGCAAATATCGCTAGAGCAGACTCACAGTTGCCATATGGAAGAAAAACACTGACATTGTTTTGGCTTTTTCTTCATACTTTACTTGGGGATTGAGATGACTTAGAAAGTCATGTGCCCACTGTGCTTTTCCATCAGGGAAAGGGCAAAACAGGAGAGCAGGGTGATGACCTGGCTGTAATACAGGAAGACATATCCTTATGCTAGATTCATCTACTGCGTGGTTTGAGATCAATCATACAATTAACTGAGAGCTCAAGGAGTAAGACAGAGACACAGGCATTTTGATTTGGGTGTGGCGGAGGAGACTGGGAAGATGGATATCAGGGGAGCTTCTAGAGGGAAACAAAGCGGGCTGCCCCTTGTAGCCCAGGGCTGCAGAGATAACCTTGACACCCATTCCCATTGATGTGGTAGGTCACAAGGAGTCTGAGAAGCAGAGCCTTTCACAAGTACCCCAGGTGACTCAGGCACTGCCTAATTAGATGAACGTTGGAAAAGGATAGAAGTGTGCTGCCTTCTAGGGTAAAATTGCTCTGGGTTATCTGGGTACTGCAGACATTAGCCAGAATACTTATTTTGTCAAAGGGGAAGAAATTGTCAGTGCAGCCTTACGTTTCCTTGTTATTGATAAATCCAACAAATAATACTGATACTTACTGATGCAAAAGTCCCATTCCAAATTCTGGTAGTCACATTAACAAAGTATTCTCCTTTCACGTGAAGGTCTTTGAACCAGCAGGTAACATTACTACAGGAAGAGGTTCTGCAGTTCTTGTAGTATGGAGTCAAAGGTAAAAGAGAGAGTGAGTTAGTAGGAGTTCAAAATAAATGCCAACATTTTAAAGATAGATAAAACCCAGTGCTGGGATGCATCTAGGGAAACAGGCAATCTCATGAGCTATTAGTAGTTATAACCCTCCTGTCTTCCTTCAAGAGATTCTGGGACTACATCTCAAAATGTACAAAGTGTGCGCACCCTTTGCCACATCTATTTCCTGTCTGTATAGACAGCCTCAGGAGATAATCAGCAATGTGCAGAACCAAGTACCCCAAGCCTGTTTATTGCATTACTATTTATAAGAGTAAAAACACCTAAAAACCCCAACCTCCCAAACTGTAACTTGTTTGTCAACAATGAACTAGTTAAATAAATTATTGAACATACACAAAATGTACTACAATTCAGTCATCAAACCTAATGAAAGACTCCTTAGATTTAAAAAAAAGTTGACAGAAATAGGATCAGCAGTTCCAGGGGCTGGTGGGGTGGAAGGGATGAATAAGCAGAGCACAGATGATATGTAGGGCAGTGAATAGACCCTGTATGATACTATAATTGTAGATACATGTCATTTTTACATTTGTCAAAATCCACAGCATGGATTTTAACAACACCAACAGTGAACCCTAATGTAAGCTATGGATATGGGTTGATAATAATATATTAATGTAGTTTCATCGATTATAACAAATACACCATTCTTGTGTAGTATTTTGATAGTGGGGGAGGCTGTGTGAGACAGGGGGCATATGGGAAACTTCTGTACTTTCCACTCAATTCTTCCATGAACTTAAAACTGCATTAAAAAATGAAAGTATACAATTAAAAATCTATGATGTATTGGCCTATGTCCAAGGCCAAAAGGTAGCATGGTCCACTTCTGTTACAGCCTGTATTTATCTACTGGTAGATTAATACACATTAAAAGAAACACAATTTTATTCTTCTGGTTTCCAGTTTATACCATCCTTCATAAAATAAAACAATTGCAATCAAGAAAACCAGGAGAATTTTTAATATTGTTCATAGCAGACAGCTGTGGTTTGTTTAGGAGTTATTGCTTACTAAAGGTTCACTTATTTGAATATTTAATATGTGCCAAGTACCACGCCAGATGCTAGACTAGTCTCTTTCCCAAAGAAGCAGGCAGAACTCAAGAGCAGGAAATGACAAAATATTGAAAAACAGAGAAGAGCAGCAGCATGTTTCACAGCTAAATAAAAAACATCACTATTTGTAAACAGTGCTGCAATGAACATATATGTGCATGTGTCTTTATAAAAATGATTTATAATCCTTTGGGTATATACCCAGTAATGGGATTGCTGGGTCAAATGGTATTTCTATTTTTAGATCCTTGAGGAATCGCCATGCTGTATTCCACAATGGTTGCACTAATTTACACTCCCATCAACAGTATAAAAGCGTTCCTATTTCTTCACAGCCTCTCCAACATCTATTGTCTCCAGATTCTTTTAAATGATCACCATTCTAACTGGCTTGAGATGGTATCTCAATGTAGTTTTGATTTGCATTTCTCTAATGACCAGTAATGATGAGCATTTTTTCATATGTTTGTTGGCCACATAAATGTCTTTTTTTGAAAAGTGCCTGTTCATATCCTTTGCCCACTTTTTGATGGGGTTGTTTTTTTCTTGTTAATTTGTTTTAGTTCTTTGTAGATTCTGAATATTAGCCTATTGTCAAATTGAATAGATTGCAAAATTTTTTCCCATTCTGTTGGTTGCTGGTTGACTCTAATGATTGTTTCTTTTGCTATACAGAAACTTTTAAGTTTAATTGGATCCCATTTGTCTATTTTGGCTTTTGTTGCCATTACTGCTGGTGTTTTAGTCATGAAGTCCTTGCCTAAGCCTTGGAACCAATGCAAATGCCCATCAAGGATAGACTGAATAAAGAAAACGTGGCACATATACATCATGGAATACTATGCAGCCATAAAAAATGAGTTCATGTCCTTTGCAGGGACATGGATTAATCTGGAAACCATCATTCTCAGCATACTGACACAAGAACAGAAAACCAAGCACCGCATGTTCTCACTCATAATGGGTGCTGAACAATGAGAACACATGGACACAGGGAGGAGAACATCACACACACAAGGGTCTGTTGGGGGTTGGGGGGCTAGGGGTGTGATAGCAGGTGGTGGGGATGTTGGGGAGGGATAATATTAGGAGAAATACCTAATGTAGGTGACAAAGAAATGGAGGCAGCAAAGTACCATGGCATGCATATACTTATGTAACAAGCCTGCAAGATCTGCACATGTGCTGCAGAACTTAAAGTATAAAAAAAGTCAGTATTATGTGGAAAGGGGATTTAAGGGGCTTCTCCTCTGAAGCACACACCCAGTTCCTTCACAGCTCTTTGCCTTGTCTCCAAAGTGCACAATGCATAAACACAATAGTTTCACATGAGTTTTTCATGTGAAGTCTGGAACTTGTATTTTATAAGAAATGGCATCAGATAATTCCAGTAACCTAGATTTGAACATGCATTAGGTTGGTGCAAAAGTAATTATGGGTTTCAAAACCATATTTACTTTTGCACCAACCTAATATTTTCTAAATCTTAACTTATATAAGCCATCAAAGGCAAAGTAAGAAAGCTCTATGATATCAGCTGGTAGAAGAAAAGCAGTGCCCTGATCACAGGTGAAGTAAATGTATGACTGAGGGGAGCTTTCACATGTTAACTTGTCCTCACCAATTCTTTCGTGTGCCTGAAATTTTCACTTTTGAAAGATAGAGAAGAAGACGTTTGTCCTATTTTCAGTGGATTGATATCTGCATTACAACTGATGTCACCAGCCTATAAAAGAAGAACACCGATCAGACTTTGGAAGCAAACAGTTTATGATGTTCCTTTCAACATGTTAAGAAATCCTACTGTCACTTGTAGAGGCCTGGGAAGGGCTGTTAGGCTTCTTTCAACAGCGCTGACCTGGCCACATTTCATATAATTGCCAGGTGAACATGAATATTTAAATGTTCCTGATGTGAACTGACAAGGTGGGCTAGGTTCTTATAGCCCACATATAATAAAGCAAATTTGCAACAGCTAAACATTGAATAATTCCGGGTAATTCTCTCTGGAACATTTTAGGATTTTGATTTTCCTGTAGCCCCTATGCACACTACAGGAGTAATATAACTGGTGACCAGCTAAGTGCTGGACTAAAGATGAGCCAATGTCAAGGGGTTTGGCTAGAGCAGTACTTCTCAGCCCAGGCTCTGCGCCAGAGCCACAGGGGATGTTTAAAGAAAAACCCTGGTGTAAGAAATTCTGATTTAATTGCCTGAGTTAGGTCTGGACACTCTTATTTATAAAAGCAAATGGAAGGATTAAAATGAACAGCCAGGGCTCAGTTATTACCAGGAGAAAGTCCAGGCTGGCTCCTAATTGCAGCTGTGAAGACCTGCTATGCTCCCCATGTAGTTCCCGCCTCTCACTTCCCAGTCTTCACAGGGCCTGTCAAAGTCAGATCTTCACCTGGCCAAAATGGGGTTTTTGGAATAATTTCTCCCACCTGCAATTCTCTAGACTCAGACATTTGTTTTCTCGTAACAATATTTTCTTCAAAGATGAAATTAACTGCTAGTCAATTGGCACTGGGCTGCATAGGAGTTATTGTCTGTTTCCCCCCGTAAAGTGTCAGACACAATCACCCTAATCTCATGCGTTATTTACATCTTTAAAGTGCACATTCTTATAGGTAATTTTGTAATCTTTACCTTGTCTGTTTGCACCCCAGTTAGGTACATCAGTGGGTTCTTTTCTTTGGTATATTGAGGGATGTGGATGATTACAGTTGCCATGCTTACTGGAACACTTCCTGTTGTTACCTATGTAGAGAATAAAACATGACAGTACTCCTACAGGATGCACATGATGCGAGGAAATTCACCAGTAACCCCTGTGTTGATGAAGAGTAACTACAAAGTGGTAAGATTGAGTGCAAATGAAAGTGAGTCATCACTTTATAGTCACACTTCAGGTCTCTGTGTCTCACCTCTTAAAACCCATTTGTGCCTGAATTATGCCTGATATGCAATTTCAAAAAAATTGCCATCATACCTTGGTGATGACTGTAAGTATAGGCTATAAGTAACTCCCACATGCTTAGTGTTCCAATAATGGAACACTAGGCATAAATGGCTCAATGGAAAAAACTCAACATCTACAATGTTAATGGGTAAATAAATAATTTGTGTCTTGAGAGTCGCAGTATAAATGGTTAAAAATGCCACCTGTGGAGTTGGCCTGCCAGGGTGTGGTGTCCCACTCTGCAGCTGATAAGCAGTGTGGGTTGGGCAAGGAACTTGACCTCTCTATGCTTGTTTTCTTATTTGTAAAGATAATCAGAAATTCAGTAGGTATGTGCTGGCACAGGGCACTGGCACGACATCTGTTCTCACTAGTGGGGTTTTCTGTTCTAATTGGCCAGGGCTCATACCCTACTGGTTATTTAAACATTTTAAATAACATCCCTGGGAATGATAAGATCAAGCTCATAACTAATCTGGGAATTAAATGGATAACATATGTAAAGCACTTGATACAATGGCTGGTACTCAGTACACTCTCTATGAATGTTATTTTATTACCGTGAATTGAATAGATACCCCATTAGAGAATGTAGTTGCCAAATACCATTCACATTTTATAAATTCTATTATAGTATCTGGATCACAAAAATTCTTCTAATTTTTTAAATTACAAAATTGCAGGGTTACAACCATGTAACAAGCTAGTAAGACATGTACAAAAATAAAATGGTATTGACTTATGATAGTTGATAAATTCTTCTTACTTTCCAAAGTTTAATTTTATTACATTTTAAAATAGTAATTCCTTCAAAAATTTTATCTCAATATAACTGGTAGTAATAACTATATTAGTAATTCCTTACTAATAGTAAATAGAATTTGGTTCAAGAATATTTTTAGATACTATCTAGTATTACTGTACAAATTTGTATACAAATGGTAAATGCAAATAAAAGTGCTCTCTAAGGATAATTATATTCCAAAGACTTTTACCCACAGCAACACCTTTATAGTAATGCTCTGTTGGTTAATGTTGAACATCTGCCTTCAAAATATATCAATTGTCCTTTACCCAAGACACATACCTATGCACAAAGCCTAGTTGTTTACTTATCTATGATCTAGCCTATTGGTTCTCAAAGCATGGTACCTGCACCAGCAGCATAGGCATCACCTGGGAGCTTGTTAGAAATGCAAATGTGTAGGCTCACCCCACACCTACTGAATCAGAAAGCAAGTTTGAGAACCATGGGTGTATTTCATTTTTTCTTACTTTCTTCTTTTATTTCCAGACTCATTTTTTTCTTCCCACTTTCTCCTGGATTTGTCATCCTTATGACAGGCTTACCGACCTTCAGGGAGAAGATGAATTTTGGACCAATATCTTCAAAACTGTGCACAATAGAAGGAACATTTCCATCCGAAGAGATTTCATAAAAATTTATGTTGGTGGATCTGTTGGACAATGTTTGTAATGCCAAATATTTTAGTTTGCTTTTGTTCTTGAAGCTTAATATTTCTTTTATTTAAGTAACTTATAGCTTAGGTTAAAGTAAATTTTACTTTTAGTTACAAAAGTACCAAATAAAAAGAAATTCTTGTTATGGGCTTATGGTCCAATGTGTGTTTCTAAGACTAACATAAATTCCTTTCAAAACATATTTCTTCGTGGACTTTCTGCAAAGAATTTGTGCGTTATATGTTTACCAATTGTCAAGTTTTGAAATAAGTACAAAGAACTTTAGAACTGATAGTAGAAGTGTTCCCAAGATTGCTGTTATAGTGACTAGTATGTTAACATAGTAGACAGTACTTGTTGGTTGGATGAATGGATTTATAAGCCAAGGGTTTTTAACTTGGTGTGGCTAAAGTGTAATAATAGGGTATTGAGCTCCTTCAGTATTCACTACTGGATGCCTCTATTATTCGTTCTTCCTATCCTACTTTAGCTGCAAACCAGCTTGGATGGTTTGGGTCTGAATGGGGTTGGTCAAATCTATTTCCACAATTAAGATGGCTGATGCAGAAGTTTTAGTAGTCTGAACCTCAAGGCACTGGTTGATCTTGACTTCTTTGCTTAAGATTGCCAACGAAGATATGCAAACAAAGTGGTGATGAGATCAGAGAAACCCTCATAGGACCACTCAGACTAGAATGAAACTGGGGACCTCCCCTCTTCTCACTTATTTCTGAGGCTCCGAAGTGGGATTCCAAACAGAGTTGATTCTTCAGGTGGTGACTGGGGGATGAGTGGTGAGGGTAGGGGTCTCAGAATACTATGCACTTCCTTCCCATTTATTCCCACTGGACAGTTGATGTTATTCATAGAATGTTGAGTCTATTTCTTAAAAACTTGGGGTGGACATTTTCTGAAGTAGAATTTTTTTTTTTTTTTTTTTTTTTTTACTAAAACCTTGTCTTTCTCTCCTTTATGCCTTAAGGATTTTTTCCAAATCCTTAAAAGAAAAATATTTCATAGGGAGACTTGAATAGATGTATTTGTCAAGGTTATATATGACAGGAAACAATGATTTGTCAGCCTGATGTGGAAAATGGGAAAACTGACTAGGATTTGAAACAGAAAACTTGGCTGTGTGTGCATGAATTATTTCCTATGCCTTCCCGAAGATCTTTGTGTGAGATCCTAAATGGGGCCAGTTTCTAAATTTAGGTGGTCTGCATTTGCATTTTAAAGAGATCTGACTCTTTTTCATTTCTTCCAGCCAGGAGTGAGTCATTATGTTTATTATTTAGGTAACTTAAGGAATAACTTAAATATTCCTTAAGTTACCTAAGTGTTGATCAATATATTTATAGTAGTAGTCATCTATACTCAGAGGGATCCTGCTTCAGAAATAATACTATTATCACTATTTCTACCCATCTTTTTTTTTTTTTTTTAACAATATAACTGTTCTGGATTTTTTTCAAGAGTTTGCAAATATGTTTGTTAAATTATTTTGCAGCATTGCTTATGATGGTTAAACAAAACAAAATAAAAATGCAAAACAACCAAATATCTTGTGAATATTGAATTGATTACATAAATTATGTTCCAGCCAGGACTAGAAGAAGTTAGATCTGTATTTCCTAATATGAAAACTTTTCCAAGATTATGTAAAATGCAAGGTACAGAACAGTGTTTTATCATTCCTTTTGGGTAAATAAAATGTGCACGTGTGTGTGTGTGTGTGTGTGTGTGTGTGTGTGTGTGTGTGTGATATGCATATATCTCGGTAGATAAGCAACCCTGTATCCGGAAGATGTTCTGAAAACAGTCTTGTTAGTCTCCTATGGGGAGTGGCACTAGGGAAGGTGAGGAGGGATGATCTCACTTTTCACTGTATATCTTTCTCTAATGTTTGGGTTTTCTAGGTAGCAGGACTAAGAGCCATTTAGCTTTTGTTCTTTATAATTTTCTATGCTGATTTTTTTGAGTATATGATATGTTTTAGAGAACATTAGAATACATTGGAATTTGAGTTGCCATTACAAAAATACATGCCTAAGATGATAATTAGTAAAAAAGTCTCATTTCAATCTTACATTTATTTCATGCTTAAATATTTTGGAAAATATTGGCCATTGTAGGAGAGCAGAATAATAAAAAGGCTGTATTGACAAAAATATTTAGAAGAAAGGATCAATATAAGAAGGAAAAAAATTCAAATAATGTGGGAACATCAATTTGGGTTGGTTACATTTGTTTCCAATTTCTTATTTTAGCAAGTGGGGATCCTTTGAAGTCTGCAGTTACTGATGAATTTTTCAGAGATGTATTATTTGGACTGTATTTTGCTTCTGCTTGTGCTGTTTGCAACTCACTGGATACAGAAGCATTCTTTTCATCTTTGCTCATGTGTCTCAAGCTCTAGACATGATGACATATTTTCCTTTTTGTTTTTGCTCAGAGAGCTATTGGATATCTACAAATTCGATGCTCTTAGCGCTGGGCTGATGTGGTAGAAGCTAGATGAACCTGCTGTCACTAGATTTCTTGGGAAAATGCTGCAGTATGCTATTTGGGGGTCATTGATCTGTGCTGGGAAGTTGCCCTAGTGCTTTACCAGGTAGAGAACTCTGGTTCCCAGGCTTGGAGGAGGGTACCACCTGTGACCAGCACACCTGCACATCTGTGCTCCAGATTGTCTGTGCCATGAACTCACCTTACTTCTAAGTGTGAGTTAAAGTGATATCAACCTATTAGTACCTGTGAAATTTGTGTGTTACCCACTTCCCAAGACACCTGTCCCTCTGAACAATTAAAGACAGCTGGTATCAACCAGTGACATTTACACCACTGCTCTCAGGTTTGCTTGCTTTGGGCAGGTAAAAACAGGGAACAAAGTATTTCTTTATGGATGACCGACCTTCTTTGGAAAAAACCTTATTTCCTCCTGGCTGGAAGAAAAGCCTAATCTAAAATGTTAGGCATTTTCCACTCAGAAACTAGACTTGATCTAGTTTCAATATTTGAATATTCAACCGGTGACTAGATTCAATATTTATGGTAGACCTACCATGTGCAAAACATTGTGCTTGGGGCTTCAAT
The DNA here is from genome assembly GCF_049354715.1 of Callithrix jacchus. Lineage (NCBI taxonomy): Eukaryota > Metazoa > Chordata > Mammalia > Primates > Cebidae > Callithrix > Callithrix jacchus. The sequence continues at coordinate 156,769,556 of NC_133503.1, forward strand.
GTCCAGGAATGGGGCTACTGCTTGAGATCTCATATACAGTGGGAAGTAAGCAGTGAGAAGAAAGTGCAGGCAACACTCAGGACCTTTGAGAGTTCTGTTTCAATGTTTTGGGAATGTTTGTAGCTACTTAGAGGGCCTGTAATGTGGAGTGTGCCTATGATGTGTGGCTACAGGGATGTTTCTCTGCTTTTTGGGGTGCTCTCATTAGATTAATAAACATAATGACTCACTCAAGGTTTTCCTAGGGACTAATATGTCTGTGGACTTCTGTTTTAGTTGACAAGAATTTTAATTCAAATTCTTCAGTTAAGAATGAGCATACAGGCTGGGCATGGTGGCTCACGCCTGTAACCCCAGCACTTTGGGAAGCTGAGGTGGATGGATCACAGGTCAGGAGTTCGAGACCAGCCTGGTCAACATGGTGAAACTCCATTTCTAGTAAAAGTATAAAAATTAGCCAGGTGTGGTGGCACATGCCTGCAGTCCCAGTTACTCAGGAGGCTAAGGCAGGAGAATCACTCGAACCTGGGAGGTGGAGGTTGAAGTGAGCTGATCGCACCACTGCACTCCAGCCTGAGTGACAGAGTGAGACACCGGCACACACACACACACACACACACACACACAAAGAATGAGCATACAGAGGACTTCTTTTTAGCCATGAGCCAAAAATCTTCTAATCTAGAGTTGGTGTCGGTGGTAACAGGCTACTCACTGTTTCACTTACCTTGTTAAGTGAATTTCAGCATCATACAGGAGAGGAATTGTGAGATTGACTAAATTATCAGCCTTGTTTTCTTCTTGGCTTTCACTATTGAAAGAAACATTAGGAAATTACTTAAAGAGAAATATAAGCTATCCATCTTTCCATTCATGACTTCATCATGTTTTACCTTAAGGCTTGGAAACTGAGAGATGCCTGATTCTGAAGGTTTTGAAGATTGAAGTCGAAGTTAATAGTAAAAGTCACCTATACACAAAATTAAAATTTGTCAGTCTATCATGCTTCATACTCAGGGGCCAACATAAAAAAAAATGTTTCCTATAAAAGATTCCCAAAAACTTGATTCTGAATTTTATGTACCTTAGGCTTTCAAATTTGTAGAAAATCTTTATTGAGTTGTCCACCTTGTTTTACTATGCCTCACATTAGAATTAGATAAGCTTGACTTTCAAGTGGTGCATATAAGTTATCCAGGTGTATATTATACCTGTCTGAATCTGGAAGGGTTGAGCTGATGTGAAACTTGTTACCAGGGGTAAATAAATGATCTCTGTGACTCTGTGTATAGTGCTTTGACCAGTGCTACTCAACATATTCAGACAAAAAGAACTTTCCATATTGTGTGTACCTTTTGGAATGAATTATGTGGAATGAATTATGTTTTATTAATAATTTAAAGAAAGCATTCAGATATTGAAAACTTCCCCTAAGTATGCAGCCAGTTATTTTGTGATGCCTATCAAATGATGATAGCAAGATGTTACATTGGTAAATGAACATGTGTGCTGAGGAGGGCTTGCACGGATTCGAGGATGAAATGCAAGTTGTACCTGTTGTTCTCTCTTTAAAGCAGGGTAGCCTACATCGCAAGCAACAGACTTCTGAGAGGCAGCCACCTGACACGTTACTTCTGTCCCATCAACCTGAACAAGACCAAGGAAACAATAGTGATCAGTTGCCATGTAATATTTGTGTGTGCATGCACACACCTGGTAAAAGAGGTGCAGTGATATTTTAGCGGTAAGGTTGGTTCATACTGAAATAGTTTATTTCAAGACCTGAAATTTTATACTGCCCAGGCGGCTAATATACTGTTTTTATTGCTAACCCTAAAGATACCTAGGACATCCAACAAAGCTAATAAAAGATTAAATACTGTAGTTTTTTCCCCAGAAACAAATAATAGTTTTTATATTTCAGATGCACAAATAGCTTTAATTCAATATTTAGAAATGCTGGCTTTAGGAATACCTTTTTCTCAATTTATTTCAAACATTTTCAAGAGAAGAAAATAAAGTCACATATTGGTGTTCGTTTATGTTTTAAATAATTGGAAGGGTCTTTTTTCACTTTCTTTGGTTTTTTTTCCCCTTTAAAAAATAGTTGCCACTTGGCACAGGATGTTTAAAAACCAAGGTCAGGATAGGTTTAGAACTCTAAACCTATTAAGATCACATTAACTTTAAATTGAATGAAACCATTGTTTAATCCTTTAATCAAGTAGTTGATTTGGAAAATCCCAGCTTTTCCTTCTCTCCCATTTTTTCTTCATTATTTGGTCATAGGGGAGTGACCAGGGAGCACTCATGGTCAAGCGTGTTCCTGGTATAGCAATCAAGTCAATGTGATTAACTGGCTTTGCTGGCGTGCATCATCTTGGCAGCAGCAAGAAACGTAGTTGCAAAGCTCGGGCTAAGCTTTGGGACCCAAATGTCTCAGAGCAAGTGCACCGCATCTGTGCAGAATGCAGCAGCCTCGTCACACTGATGGTTCAAGAAGAGTTATGTGAGTATCTGGCTACTGCTGCCAAGTCTCTGGGTAAAGGAAAAACTGACCCAAGCTGTCAAGCAGAATCTAGACATAGAGCCAGACTATGTCCTCATGCAGTTTAACTAGTAGAAGCCACGAAGTTCAGACTGATCATGCTGATGGTTAAGGTGCTTCTTTAAACAACTCAGAGAGGACAGTGATCGATACGGAGGAAACGTGGTGGAGGAAGTGGAGGGTCTCAACATACCGGCAGGGAGAATGAAGCAAAAAACAAGTTTTCTGAAAAATCAACAACAATTCCGGTGTTGTATGCACTTTCCCTTTTGTTTTTCAGCGTTACCGAAAAGGTTAACCTTTTGTTTTGGTTGCTGACAATAAAGGGTTGTTCTCTGTTAAAAGTAAAAAGGAGAGGGGAAAAGCCATTACTGTTAAATAAAAAGACCAGTATTTCAAAATTTCACTCATCAAAATCTGAAACTCTTTAAACTTATTTAGAGTACTGAGAAAATTGCTGTGTAATAAACTATCTTTGTATTAAAGTGATACAATGAGTAAATGCAATTGGATTTTGTTCTTTGTTCCCATTACATTAGAAGGAATGGAACCATTTAAATACAGATAATTTAATATTTCTTATTGTTTTACTCCTGTGTGGATGGTAGAAATTGAAATTTAGTTTTTAAAGGTCTTTATTAGTTGTGAATGTTTCTTTTGTAGAAAAACTCCATAAACATTCATTTGAATAAAGTAATCTACTGTGTCTTTTATTTCTACATTTTACAACAAGCTTTAAAGTAAACCTTACTGAGCAGCTGGTACTTGTCGGACATCTAGTACTAGATCAGAAATGCAGAGTCCATCCTCACCACAGTCTTTATGAAATGGAATCTATAAAAAAGGAAAAAAAGATCTGTATGTTTGCTCTTGGGTTGAAAAAGCAAATTACAAAATAATACATATGGTATTATTCTATTTACATAAAGTGCAAAACCAAATAATGTTTAAGGAATATATAAATGTTTAGCAAAATAATAAAGCATTAATAAACACAAAATTCAGGATAATCATTTGCATAGGGGAGCTAGATGAAAATGTCTGTGGTGGGGACAGCTATACACAGAGCTTCATATGTATTAGTAATATTTCATTTTTTGAGTGGTGAGCACAAGTCATTTACTTTATTTTTTTTATTTTTTTCAACAAGTATTTGTTGAACACATAAATGGGCCAGCCCTGCGTTAGGGACTGGAAATACAGCAGTGAACATGAAAGACAAAAATACCTGCTGTCATGGAACTTAAATGTTAGTGAACTTTACATATATGTAATTGTATTTCATTTAGAAAATTAAGAATTTAGCCATGAAATCCTTGCTCATTCCTATGTCCTAAATGGTATTGCCTAGGTTTTCTTCTAGTGTTTTTATGGTGTTAGGCCTCATGTTTAAATCTTTAATCCAGCTAGGGTTAATTTTTGTACAAGGTGTAAGGAAGGGATCCAGTTTCAGCTTTTTGCCTATGACCAGCTAGTTTTCCCAACACCATTTATTAAATAGGGAATCCTTTCCCCATTGTTTGTTTTTGTCAGGTTTGTCAAAGATCAGATGGTTGTAGTTGCGTGGTGTTCTTTCTGAGGCCTCTGCTCTGTTCCATTTGTCTATATCTCTGTTTTGGTACCAGTATCATGCTGTTTTGATTACAGTTGCTTTGTAATATAGTTTGAAGTCAGGTAGCATGGTGCCTCCAGCTTTGTTTTTTTTGCCTAGGATTGTCTTGGTTATATGGGCTCTCTTTTGGTTCCATATGAAGTTTAAGGTGGTTTGTTTCAGTTCTGTGAAGAGGGTCATGGGTAGCTTCATGGGTATAGCACTGAATCTATAAATTACTTTGGGTGGAAGGGCCATTTTCACGATATTGATTCTTCCTAACCATAAGCATGCAATGTTTTTCCATCTGTTTGTGTCCTCTCTTATTTCCTTGAGCAGGAAATATTCCTTGAATATTTCCTTCAAGTTCTCCTTGAAGAGGTCCTTCACATCTCTTGTTAGTTGTATTCATAGGTATTTTATTCTCTTTGTAGAAATTGTGAATGGGAGTTCACTCATAATTTGGCTGTTTGTCTATTACTGGTGTATAGGAGTGCTTGCTATTTTTGCACACTGATTTTGTATCCTGAGACTTTGCTGAAGTTGCTTGTCATCTTAAGGAGATTTTGGGCTGAGATGATGGGGTTTTCTAAATATACAATCATATCATCTCCAAACATGGACAATTTGACATCCTCTCTTCCTATTCACTTACCTTTTATTTCTTTCTCTTGCCTGATGGCCCTACCCAGAACTTCCAATACTATGTTGAATTTACAGGCTGCATCCTAAGTATCCTTCAGACACTATTGCAGTGACTGTGAAACTTTGTGAGCCAGTCTAAATCCACGAGGGGTAAGCTGCACTTACACTGAAGACCTTGGCAGTCTCAGAATAAGCTTCAAGGGCAGGGCTAGTGCCAGGGTTTTCCAGGCTGATATTCACACGCAAATCCAAAGAGTTGACAACATCAGATGGCTCCTAAACAAAGACACATACAAGGAGAGAGAGAGAGAGTCAGTTTATTAGGGCATAGCAGCATTAAAACAAGAAAATGATTACAAATATGTTTAGAATTAGGAACACAGTCAATTCTCAATTAGGTAGAATATCTTTGTTTTGAATGATCAAGATTCTCATTTCTTGTCTTCCATTCTGATTCTGTTTTTAGCCTCTCTTCTACTAAGAAATCAAAGGAGACTTGGGTTTCGTAAGAATTTGAAGCAGGAATTCTTAGTTAAGCTCATCAGTTCTTGTTGAGAAAGCACTATGTCTATATAAATGAAACCCTAAAATTTGAATTTGCCTTTTGTTCAGAAGGGGTATCTTCGTATTCTTTAGTCCATTTACAGGCAGGGCTTACCCAACCTCTTGAACCCTTCTGGGGGCCTGTCTACCATGATAGCTCTAGACTATAAGGAGATGTTTCCTCGGCTGGCTGTGGGCTTAGCAAGTAGAATGGACTTTAACTGGTAGTGATATCAAATAGTCAAAAAGGGTCTTTTTCTTTTCTTTTTAAAGAAAAACAGCTTGGCTGTCTTCATTCCCTCACTAGGGATTATATGTATAATCTGATACCCCACTTACCACAGGATAGGCAAGAAGGGAAACAAGTTTTTTTTCATTTAAAGAATCTGTAAAATTGTCACCTTAACAACAAAAAAAGTCAAGCAAGGCCCTCACAAACAAGAAACCTTCAAATTGAAAAATGAACTAAACAACTCAACTGATTTTAATTCATCTAACCGTCAACTTTACATTTTTCTAGTGTTTATATTTAGCATTTCTTGAAGTAAGATCTCTATGTAGCATCTATTTACACTGGATATCTGGGGTCCTCCTTAGACCTGCATATTCCTTGGGCCTTCAAACCTAGATTTATGATGGTAGGGACCCAATATACATTTCACAAAAGTTTCCCCAGCAGTTCTTTTGCACCTTAAATTCTGATAACTGTATTCTAAGAAAGTTCTTAAATAGCCTTTCAAAAAAGTGGTTTTCTGAGTAAATTACCCTTTCAAATGTCATTATGTGGTTTCCAAGGTGGAAATATTCACATCATTTATAAAATAAATTTCTGGGTGGAAGTTTTCTCCTGAAAAGCATTTTTCTTGGGAAATTTTCAAAATCCATGTTAAATACAGTAATTATGGCATACAATTAGAACAAATAATTGTTATCTCATAATCTATACTTCCTCTATGTTAACTTAAATCTAATAATAGAAACCACAATTGGAACTATTTTTCAGTAGCTGAAAAATGAATAAAATTTTTTCCCTAATAGGAAAATATCAAAATAAAATGTATTGCCAATGGAAAGTTCTGTTAAACATTTAAGAAAGCGCTGTATCTATGATTTCTTTAAGAATCATATTTTTAGCCCTTTCATTGCAATTCCAAATGAAATTTGATGATGCTGACTTACCTAATAATAGATTGTGACCATAAGTATTAGCATAAAGGAATTATGCTTCTTATTGATAGAATTACATAAGAAAGGCATTTATTAGAAGGGCAAGCATTTTCTAACTCATATGCTTCCATTTTAGTCTTTTATCTCTCATTTGTCTTTAAAAAGAAATAAAGTGAAAAGAGGTGGTCTTGAGGCCTCACCTGTATATAAATGATGTGCTCAGAGCAACTCTGTGCTTGATTTACTATTACATTCTTCTGCAGGCATCTCTCATTGTTTTCTTTAAATAAGCCCCTGGAGGTTACTCTGGATGAAAATCCATCTGCATCAAGTGTGATGTTATATACAATGGCTACGAAAAAAATTATAAAGAAATGTTATTCCAAATAAGCTTATAGGAAAAAGCATCTCTGCTTTATTGTGTCTTCTTGGACAAAGTATCTCACATCAAGAAAATATGGAACTAGTCTTCGTATTGCTGGCTTGTGAACCATAGCACCACAGAGCATTTGTCATTCTAGCTCTGATGTGATGTGGGTGACTGTGCATATAAAGAAATGTGATTCAGAGAAATGTGGCCGGGAGCAGTGGAAAGAAAACTGGACTTGCCGCCAGGAAACCTAGTGTGATGAACTCGGGGAAATTACTCACTCCCGCAAGCATGGGCTTCATTACTCATAACATGGAGACACAGAATGGAAAGGAACAGTGGCTAAGTGCCTGCGATCGGACACATTCTCATAAATGCCACACAAGTTTTACACTGAATCTGGAAAGCGACTTTTATTATCTTATTTTTCAAATAATAAACTAGGATAAGTAATGTAAAACAATTCACCTAAGTTCACACAGCTAGTCAGAAGAAAAAGTTGGGTATATTCGAAATAAGAGTTCATGTTCTTTCTGCCTCCATGCAGTTGTAAGAACGAATTATTATCGTGAAGATTACCTAAGCTACTCTAAGGGAACATGAATGGTGCCTGGCATATTCTAGATGCTCACATGCAATGCTAAGCAAAAAGGTCAGACTCAGGCAGACTTGGTTGGAATCCTAATTCCGCAGTTTATGAGCTCTGTGACTTGGGGCAACTTACCCTCTCTGAACCGCTGTTTCCTAGTACCAACCCACAAAAAAAAATGTAGCCAAGGTCCAATCTACCAGAATTACTGTCTTCATCTAAAGTCCACTGGCCATATGTCCAAAATTGAGAGAGAACCCCTGGTGCCATTCACAACATCAACTGCCTTATTTGGGGTTACTCTATCTTATTTTATTATTTTCAATATTTTAAAGGTTGCATATCATTCACAAAACATGAATTCTACATGTTACCTTGAAAAAATTTATTATGTATGTTGTACAATTTTCCTTGCTCCAGTGACTTAAAAATGCCAGCAAAGATAAAATATTAAAGAATTAAATAAACTAAAAATAAGTTGTGAAGATGATGTCAGGGAGAAACAATAGCAGGAAGGTGAATGCAGTTAGGACAAAGTCCACATTATAATGCTTTTCCTTTTATTTCTCAAGTAGCTTTGTAAAAATGATACATAGCTTCATGGGCTATGTTATTAATCTTAAATTGGAGCATGCACCTGATGCAAAAATGATAGAAACCATATGCTTTATACATTCACTTTCCACAGTTGTGAAGATGGGATTCATGTCTTACATACTATTATTGCCAAGCAATGAAGTGATAAATGAGCTCACAATCATTTCATTTGGCTTGTCTGTGTGGACCTGAAGGCATCAGGGAAAAAGATTTACAGGGAAAGATGCCCAATAGTAAGAAAGGCCAGAAACCCTCAGTAGCCAGTGGATGGGAAGGAAATTCTCTGAAAGTAGAATTTTTGAGTGTGCATTGCCATAAGGGTTGAAGGATATTAAAAAAGGGAAGATACATGAGGCAGATCTGTGTTTCAGGGCCAGAAGAGCTGACCAGCCAGCTGTTTCTGCCAACTAATCTATCTCCCTAGTTAATCTATTGGGCAGACTAGCCACAATGTTTATACAGCAACGGTTTTTGACTTAACTATCACATGTGCTAAGTTCGATGTGCTATAAGGCAGGTCAAGTGAGATATGCTACTCAAAACTGGGTCAATGTTTGGACACCTGTATGGAAAACTTCCAAATGGATATGAAAAGTAGGACAACATGGAAAGTGTGTTAAAAGATGTGAATCTAATTTTGCTTTGTGTTCTCACCTAATTTGTGTCTTGGTATGAATTATGGCAAATAACCATAATTCATATTTTCAGGTTTAAGTTAATTTATTTGTCACTTAGTTGATTCCTGTAGGAACTACAGGTTCTGAAGTTTAAAGCCAAATTCTGATGGAAGGGGAATTAGGACCCATGAAGCAGCAATTAATAAAAGAAGGTAGCCTTGAATCAAGTGTTAAATTGCAAGCTTTGTACTGAGCATGATGAGATAATTGGGGCAGGGGAGATGAAAGTGAGATAGTGAGCTTAGAAAAAGCTTCCAAGAGGAGGCAGGACCTTTGCCAGGCCTTGAAAGACAATTTGGCCCGCCCAAGAAAAAAGACAACAATTCCTGTTGACACTTGGCCACCATGATTTCCTCATCTCACTTTTGCTTACATATATTAGCAAAAGATATATATTGCTTTCCATTTTTTCTTTCATTATTTCATGCTTACTAATTCCTCAAGAACTTGACTGGTCATTTGAGTACATTGATTTGAAAAATACTTGATACTTTTATTGAACGTGTCCTATATAGATCATGGCATAGCCAACATGGTATGCTCATTTAACTGGCAGTTTAGCATAATCTGTGCGTGCTCAAGGTTTTACGTAAGAGAACTGGAGGTAAGAGAGACTCAAAGAATGGAAGCACGAGGGCTCTTGGTTATGTCACAGAGGTTACAATTAACTGCAGCAGAACCTTCTAGAGATGTGGAAGGAAGAACTAAACAAACCTTCCATGATTAATAAACCATTCTCAGGCATCTCCAATGTATGGAAGCTTAAGCCTCTGTTAACTAAAGGCTCTTATTTCTCTTGGCCTATAAACCAAAATATATTCAGGTCTAAAACTCTGTAAGCCAATTTCTATACAGATGACTTCAGATCTACGCACCCACTTGATTGTTTTGCTTAGTAGGTCTGAACTTCGCACTGAAGCATAGTTTGAGAATTATCTGAGCATTCTTGTTGAACAAAGTTATTTTTTCTGGTGTGAATGAAGCTTCTATAGCTACATCAGCAATACTCTGTGACCTAAAAGACAGAAACGGATGAATGTTATTACTAAACACACAAATTACATCCTTTAACATAAAGGACCCAGTACCAGCATTACTGAGTTTTTCTCTCCACTCTCTATCAAAGCACTTTAGCAGTAGTTTATATTTGGAAGCTCTAAGATGAAAGACAGGAATAATTTTTTTTAAATTTGTGACTGCATCACCAATACAATCCATGTTTAATTTTTTTTATTAAATAAACACACACATGAGAACAGGATGGGAGTCTGCAACCTCTTGGCAAGTGACAGGTAAAACGGTCACTGTTGTGTTTCGCCAGATGGAAGCAGTAATGTTCACTCTTCTCACAAAGGTAAGGGACAGAGAAGGTGGGAAGGTGAGGGAGGCAAGACTGAAGACTGTGGCTGTGGCTGTTTTTCTGGTGTCCAGTGGCTGACAGTGGTCCTTTTAAGTGTGGCATATGGCCATAATGATGGCAAACAGCCTAAAGTCAGAAAAAGGTTGAGGAGTCCATCTCAGATAGAGTGCTAATTTCTGACCCTCGCTCAGCCCTCTAGGTATCTTACACATGACCTCACTTGCTCCTTATGACATTCCTATGAAATTGGCAGAACAAATATTGCCTCCATTTTATCCATTGAAAATGTATTTCTAATGATAAGAAAATATATCTATTTTTCCCACTTGGAAAAATGCATTTATTCCTTTACACAAACTATGATACATCATTTCCCTATAGTCTCATAGAATGCATGTGGCATTTCTATAATAGCAGTACAGACATCTGTTCTGCTTTCTTAGCAGGTAATTTTTAGTTTGTTGCCGGCTCTTCCTGACTCACCAGAGTTGAACCACTTGTCCAAAGGCACCAATGGACACATCGGTGATGGAATCCCCATTTAAATCTTCATAGCCATCCAAGGACCTCCCAAAGTACTGGAGGTGGCTCTGAAAGGCTCCATCGGATCCCAAGATTTTCTAAAAGAGCAAGTTTGTCACAAAATTATAGTACACAACAGCTGAACCAGAAAATGGCAGCCTCTGCATTTCACTATTATATTTTCTATATAGTCATTTTCCAGATTGTGTTTATTCTCTACAAATTCTAAGGATTAGTTTTTCCATAATGTCTTATCATATGATCTCTGTATCACTCTTACGGACACATTTTCATCAAGGAGACAGCATAAATCTTTAATAAAAAAATCATAAATCAATGAAAAGATCAGTGGACTGGGAGCAAACTGATGGAAGTTCAGGTACAGGTTCTTTTCCTTCAGGTCTTACTCCAAAACTGGCTACTCAGTGAGGCCTCATTAGTCACCCCTTAAACCACTGGATACTCCTCTATTTCTGAAATTGCATTTACTGTTTTAGTTTTGTTTGCTTTTAAAAAAATTATTTATTACTATCTGGAACACTTTATCTTATCTACTTCGCTTTTTTTCATTTGCCTCCTTCAACATAATGTAAGGCACACAAAGATCAGAATTGTGTCTGCCCTGTTCTTACAGCATCCCCAGAGTCTAGAACAGTGCCTGGCACATAGTAGAGGCTCACTTAGTATTTGATGAGTGAAAGAATGAAGTTACAAAATAAGAGGGACAGACTGCATGGTTTACATGATACTTTCTAATATGATAAGACCCACAGATATACACATCACCGTGCAGCTCATGGATTACCTGGGAATACTTTGTGCGGATAGTGCCCTGATGACCGTTGTAAATGTATACAGCTCCAGAATTCTGATTTTCTAGTGGTGAACCAACAATCACATCGTTAAAGCCATCCAGGTTGATGTCTGAAAGAGCTGCAATTGCTGAACCAAATCGAGCATTTTCAATGCCCTCGGGGCCTTCAAGAAATTGGTGTTGACTCAAAATGCCCTTGCAAAGAGGGAAAAAAGGATGAATAAAACACACCTTACAACTTGTATAAATAACATTCAGAGCAGCTGGGTGTGGTGGCGCATGTCTGTAATCCCAAAGACTCCAGAGGCTGAGGCAGAAGGACTAATTGAAGCCTGATATTGGAGACCTGCTTGGGCAACATAGTGAGATCCCGTCTATGCAAGACATTTTTGTAGAAAGTTAGCCAGATGTGGTGGCACACATTTGTAGCTCTCAGGAGGCTGAGGTGGGTGGATCGCTTGAGCCCAGGAATTTGAGGCTCCAGTGACCTATGATCACACCCCTGCCCTCCAGCCTGGGTGACAGAGCAAGTCCCCATCTATTAAAATATGATAAAATAAGAAAGAAAATAAGATTCAGAGCAATTGATGACCAAACTAATTTTTTAATGTTAAAAATGAATAAAATTTTAAACCTGAAATTCAAAATTCTGTTTATGATCAGAAGTATAAATAAGAATTTCAGTAAGGTCATAAATATCTGCTCATAAACCACAGTGAAAGGAGGTAATTCTCTTTACTGCAGCTGAACAACATCCATTTTTTGTCTCATTTTCTTCTCAATAATACAATCTTCACCTATTTTCAACCTTTTGATTTAAATGTTTAAATCATTTAAATGATTTAAAATGTTTCTGGTGAAAACTACTAATATCTTGAATGAAATTAAAGTAGACACAGAAGAAAATAAAACACAATATCTTAATTTAGAGTTTCTGTAAAAATTACCAGTCACATAATATAGTGGTGTAGGAAGTAGAAAATGAGATTGTTCATATTGCATCATAAAAAACACTAAATAATTCTGTGCAAAGGAGAAGATATTTCCTTGTAAAACACACAGTGGTTTTCTTAGATTTTATAATCAAGTATGGAAATATTTCATGACTTCACAAGAAAGCAATGTTCTCAACCATGAAACTGGGTCAGCATTGATTCTTCCTCCTCTCTTATAATCTTATAAAAATTCTTACTGAGTTTGACATGGCATTAAAAGATCTTTTCATCTTCAACAATTAATGATAATTCAGTATATCTGACAAGTAAGAAATATTTACAGAATGGGGGTTTGTCAGTTTTTCAAACAAGTAAAAGGTTTTACTTGCAATTACACATTTTATAGGTATAATTGCTTTAGAATTGTTTTCATTAATATACTCAATTACACATTTTATATGTATAATTGCTTTAGAATTGTTTTAATTACTTCTGTTACAAAGTTAATTTTTACATTAATGTCAAATCAGCTGGGACAAAATATCACAACACTTAAACATAATATTTTATAAACTTAAACTTAAAGCTGACATTAACATCATCAACTTCTCTTTTTCCATCCTTTCCCTTCTGTTGTCATATAATTTTCTGTGTCAATTTGTGCCTCTAATTTTTCTTTTTTTATATTTCATGGAGTTCATCATACTTATATTATGTGGATTTAGGGAGTTCAGTCTACAAATTGGGAAAATTATTCTTTTCCATGTTAATGTATGCTGTTTTTTTGTGGAAGAACTCGATACTTCAAGAGTTGGACACACGCTTAAATGTTATACTAAGCAATGACATTTCCTGACGAACTAATGTAGGAAGCATCTGGGATCATATGGCATTTACAAAGTGCCTGATACAACTGGTATTTATCCTGTCAATTGATAACAAGAAAGCATTGCCCTGTTATTGTTGTCTTTGCAGCAAAAAATTACATGTGATACTAGAGAAATACACAAATGTGTGTGTGTGTGTGTGTGTGTGTGTGCACATGCACATATTTCAATAAACGATGTGCACTTATAATGGTTTTATTTGTATAATAGACAATATATTCAAAGACCTCTCATGGAAAATGGCTGTACACTATATATTAAACTCTAGTTTTTCCTGTTAATGTGATTTTTTTTAAAATCGTAACTTAATGGGAACATCCTCAAAAATAATGAAATGTAAACCATACTATCTGTGCAAATTTTCATTAATGAATAATAAATTTTTCTTTCCAAATACAGATTAAATTATCAGTACTAAAGCAAATTAAACTGTCAATTGAATGATTATTTTACCTTTATGATAGTAAACAGGTAGACTCTTCCTTCCTCTTTCTTTAGGTCATTCATGTACATTGGTGCACCCACCAAGAGCACATCTGTAATGGTGTCTTTATCCACATCAACTGAACACAGCACACTACCAAAATAGGAGCCAATCTGGAGTAATAAAGCATGTCAACCTTAGAATTTCTAGGATTCATATACTTCAATATTACACTGAATATTTACTTGCACATTCAATACACAAAAATTGAGTGTTGACTATTTGCAAAGTGCTAGGAATGTGAAGACAGACAGCATAGTCCCTTCCCTTAGGTTCTAACACCATCTGACACTTGGTTCTTAAATCCTAGTTGTGCACAAGAATCTCCAAGAAAATGCCTTTGAAATACAGATCCCTGAGACCCATTTCTAGAGATTCTGATGTAATGTCTAGGATGTGATCCAGAAAACAGCAATTTAAATTAGCATTCCAGGTGTTTCTGAAGCCAGAAGGTCAAAGACGTAAGACAAACCTTTCATAGGTATGTGAAGTCTGTTATAGAGAAAGGCAGGAGGAATAGAAGCAGGGAGAACAAATCATTAAGCTTCTATGGTAAAATAAATTGTAACAGAGGCAAGTCCCAAATGCAGAGTGATCAGAGGGCAGGAGAGCCAGGAAGGCTTAGAAAGCTAAAATATCATTTGAATTGCAAAGTAAGAAGGATATGGAGATTTCTAGGCAGAGGGAAGGGGGACATCACATGTGATGATGTAAGTGTACATGTCATAATGTGAAACAGGTAAGTAGTTGCCAGATAGACTAGGACAGGAGGACTAGTGGAGCTAAATTAAAATAAGAAAAGCTGGGACTTTGAACATTCATCCCATTCAATGTTCAATGAATGTCTATGTGAAGACTTTTTAAAGATTTAGAAATGACTAACAAATGATTCCTTCTACAACACTGTCACTGTTAAAAAAGAACTTCTTTAAAATATTTAAAAAGAGAGAAAAGTATGACCATAGCTAATTTGTGGTCAAGGAAGTCAAGAACTCAGGTCTTCTTACTCCTAGAAAATCCATAGCAACAGCAGGATCACACTCAATCTCAGAGAAGATAAATCTTTTTAAGTTTCTCCAACTCTAAGAAGGAAACCACTTTTTGCTGGTTGTCAGGGAGCGATGCCCATTTTAAATGTGTACCAAGCCCCTGGGTCAAAACTGTTTAGTAAGGAAACAGGAACCAATCAGATGGCCTTTGCTCTAGCAACAGACCTTTGCTGTAGTGAGCCATAACGGATTCATCATAGAGTCTGATTACCGAACTGTCACCCATCCATAGGAAGTGGCAGAGAAGATAAATTGTTTTACTTTTAGAATCTTCAAAAACAAGACAGGTCCAGATGTAGAAGCTCAGTCCTTATAATGTTATACTACTCCCTTCTTCTCATCATTTCCTCTCCAAATCCTTGTTCCTAGTGTGTGCTTACCTACAAAGCAGTGGTTAGGGGCCTGACATTGTAACTAAATAATGTCCATGCATTTATTAATTCAGGGAGTCAAAAATATGAAGGGGATGTAACCAAACAGCACAGCCTCTGAGTCCAGAAAAGACTGAGTTTTAATGACAGTTCAATCCATTGATGCTGCGTGACCTTAGAAGGCTAGCTAAATTCCCAGTAAGTTGTCAAAAGGGTGGGTGGTCTTCTTGGTATTGTCGTGAAGATCTAAGGAATACACTAAGTAAACTCAGATTACAGAGCCAGTCACAGCGTAGGCACTCAGGCCATGTTGGTTTCCATTTCTACTCACTCGACTCCCCGCCTGCTCATTTACCCATAAAATTAATTTCATCTGCTAAACCATGCGATTTACCTGGTCACCCCGGTGAGCCTGAATAACTGTGACATTGCCATTCTCATTCACACTGTACAGCACTATCTGGCCGGTATAATTTGCCCGAGGAGCACCAGCAACAAAGTGGGTGTTTTCTCCAGTAGAAATTGCAGCCACAGAGTAACCTAAAAGGGAAGGAGTTACAGAGTGCATACCGTCGAATGTCTCAGCAAGATAAGGTTAAAAGAAGTGAGCAGAGGTGAGCAGAGATCCTCTGTTGTTAGATATGATGCAAAGTTCCTACTGCTCCCGAATACATCACTGAGGACAAGTCTTCCTTTTTCTAAAATGAATTGCTCCTGTCCTTTGACCTGCAGCACTTCCCTGTGTAGGTGGAACTTCTACCTCTAAAGCCGCCTCTAGATCTCAGGTTGTCCTCATCAGCCACCTATGAACCTGGTGTTCAACAAATATTTCTTGAGTAAATGAATAAATGTATTTAAAAGGTAGTGTTGCACAGTAGAAAGAACAAGGCCTTGGAAACTGTCTGAAGTTCAAATTCTGGATTTGCCACTTACTAGGTTGTTGAACATTCGGCAAGTTATTAATCTTGCTATCTCTCAAAGGCCAAACATCCCTGAAAGACTTGCTGGAAAGATGTAAATGTTTACGTAGATAGACTTGCCAACTCAGGAACTGTCCCATAGTAAGTCTGCAAAATCAGTGGCTGCTTATTATAAGAATAAGAAGACTAAGAGCTGTACAATAATATAAGACTATCATCTACTATATTGGCTTTTGGGAAGTATTTCCATTTTGGAGGAAGACAATCATGTTCCAGGAATTATGACCACCTGACCAGCCAGAAGAAATTAGTGGGTATAATATAGTATTCCAATACGCAGTTATGTCTTAAGGCCCGACTGGCAGAGACAACATAGATATGTGTAATAAATGTAATAATTAGATGACAGTTCAAGGCTGGTTTAAAGCCAGAGAACTTATGTTTGCTGAGCCAATTATTGCTATTGCTATGCCTTACCTAAATAGGAACTGTGGTTTCTGTCCTGCAGAATTTGGTCAAAGGCTTGTTTAGGAAAGATCAAATGGCCATGAGACGTCTTCTGGACAATGGTCCCACTCCAGCCAAAAGCTCCCACTGCACCCAGCATCAGAATATCCTAAAATAAATGAAAAATGAAGATCATTAAAACAAATCACCTCTAAAGCATAAGAATGCAGGGTCACCAAAACATTGAAATAAATTGTTTAGATTTATTTAAAATGATGAAATATATATGAACATATATTGCTGTATTTCAGAATTGTCTTAATATATTTGTGCTAGGCAACAAGCCTTCCCATTGGCTTTGCTATTTTAGACTTTATTTCATATGACATGTTATACAGACAAACCTTTGTAATAAGCTGTAGTACAGGACAGGTACATAGTCATCTTCAAATTTCCTGTTCAAACGCTGAACGCTTATGACCTTTAGAAAAATGTCAGAAGCGAGCCTCCAGCCCCACATATTCATAAGGAAGGCTCACAGCCAGGTAAGAGACATGCCTGAGAAACAGAAAGTACTGACACAGGAGAGACGGGGATGCTGCTGCCATCCCAGACACGCCTCAGGATGCTCTCTTCTGACCTGTTCTATTTCAGCTTTCTTCCTCTTTCTTCCTGGCCACTTCTCAAATGTTCCTGTATATTCCCATATCCCATCTATTTGATAAAAGCACAGCTACAAAAGGCACCTATAGCTGTGACATTCAATCTACTAGAAGGAAAATAACCTTCTGTCAGCCCTGCGGGAAGGGCAAAGGACAAAGGCTACTCTGGATTGACTCAAAACCCAGTCTGAACAGCCAAGCTATAAATTATCACAGAAGGCAGATTTAGTCTGGGTGAGATACACTGTTTTTTATTTTTTGTTCTTCTTAGAACATACCAAAGATATGATGTTAGACTAAAAAATACAAGCCACGAAAAACAGCAAATAAGGAAATGATGTGTTCCACTTTGAGGATAAGAGACCATGAAGTTATGGGAATGATTGTAATAAAATGAGGGACTCTGGGTTTAGGTGCATGAAAGGACTTTAGGGCATGTACAAAAACCTCATGGGATTGTGTGCAAAATTCTCTGTACATAGATTCATTTATATTTTCTGAGGGAAAGGTCCATAACTTCTATAAGCAACTCTAAGAATTGATGCTCCAGAAAAAGTCAGCTCCTTTTTTTTTTTTTGAGATGGAGTTTCGCTCTTGTTACCCAGGCTGGAGTGCAATGGCGCGATCTCAGCTCACCTCAATCTCCGCCTCCTGGGTTCAGGCAATTCTCCTGCCTCAGCCTCCTGAGTAGCTGGGATTACAGGCATGCACAACCATGTCCAGCTAATTTTTTGTATTTTTAGTAGAGATGGGGTTTCACCATGTTGACTAGGATGGTCTCGATCTCTTGACCTCATGATCCACCTGCCTCGGCCTCCCAAAGTGCTGGAATTACAGGCATGAGCCACCGTGCCCGGCCAGCTCCTTTTATTCTAGACAGAAAACAAGCTGTTCTTGGTCCTCTGATCTGCCAGTCAAATCATCGGACTTCCTATTGTTCCTTAAATATTTCCCACAATCTCTCTATCTTTCTTTTCTCCTCCTTTCACTATCTCTCTCATATCCTGACTCAAATTAGAATCAGAGGCCTGGGAGATGGATGTTTCTGAGAAATAGAAATGGACTTCCCTGAGCTGAAAAAACAGTGTTGTATTCCAATCCCATGTCACATTTTTCCTAACTTATTTTTTCAACTATTTTCTGTCTGCTTTTAGAAAAAGATATCATGAAAACTCAGAATTCAACCACGACAGTGATGACAAGGGTATGTGTTTTAAACAAACATTTTCAGTAGTTATTTGATTCAAAGAAAGTTTAGCCACAGCAATCAGGCAAGAAAAAGAAATAAAGTGTATTCAGTTAGGAAAGGAGGAAGTCAAATTGTCTTTATTTGCAGATGACATGATTGTATATTTAGAAGACCCTATTGTCTCAGCCCAAAATCTCCTTAAACTGATAAGCAACTTCAGCAAAGTCTCAGGATACAAAATCGATGTGCAAAAATCACAAGCATTCCTATATACCAATAATAGACTTAAAGAGAGCCAAACCAAGAACGAACTCCCATTCACAATTGCTATAAAGGGAACAAAATACCTAGGAATACAACTGACAAAGGATGTAAAGGACCTCTTCAATGAAAACAACAAACCACTGCTCAAATAAATAAGAGAGGACACAAATGAAGAAACATTCCATGCTCATGATTAGGAAGAATCAATATCGTGAAAATGGCCATACTGTCCAAAGTAATTTATAGATTCAACACTATCCCCATCAAACTACCAATGACCTTCTTTACAGGACTGGAAAAAACCACCTTAAACTTCATATGGAACCAAAAGAGAGCCTACATAGCCAAGTCAATTCTAAGAGAAAAAAAAAAAAAAAAACAAAGCTGGAGGCATCACACTACCTGACTTCAAACTATACTACAAGGCTATAGTAATCAAAACAGCATGGTACTGGTATCAAAACAGAGATATAGAACAGAGGCCTTGGAGGCAATGCCACATATCTAAAACCATCTGATCTTTGACAAACCTGACAAAAATAAGCAATGGAGAAAGGATTCCCTGTTTAATAAATGGTGTTGAGAAAACTGGCTAGCCATGTGCAGAAAGCCAAAACTGGACTCCTTCCCGACACACCTTACACTAAAATTAACTCCAGATGGGTTAAAGAGTTAAACATAAGACCTAGCACCATAAAAACCCTAGATGAAAACCTAAGCAAAACCATTCAGGACATAGGCATAGGCAAGGACTTCATGACTAAAGCACCAAAAGCATTGGCAACAAAAGTCAAAATAGAGAAATGGGATCTAATTAAACTCCAGAGCTTCTGCACAGCAAAAGAAACAATCATGAGAGTGAACTGGCAACCAACAGAATGGGAAAAAATTTTTGCAATCTACCCATCTGACAAAGGACTTATATTCAAAATCTACAAAGAACTAAAACAGATATACAAGAAAAAAACAAACAAGCCCATTCAAAATTGGGCAAAGGATATGAACAGCCACTTCTCAAAAGAAGACATAAGACATACGTGAGGCCGAAAAACATATGAAAAAATGCTCATCATTACTAGTCATTAGAGAAATGCAAATTAAAAGCACATTGAGATACCATCTCATGTCAGTTAGAATGGCGATAGTTAAAAAATCTGGAGAAAACAGATGCTGGAGAGGATGTGGAGAAATAGGAACACTTTTACACTGTTGGTGGGAGTGTAAATTAGTTCAACCATTGTGAAAGACAGTATGGTGATTCCTCAAGGACCTAGACATAGAAATTCCTTTTGACCCAGCAATCCCATTACTGGGTATATATCCAAATGATTATAAATTTTTCTATTATAAGGACACATATACAGCGCTTTGGGAGGCTGAGACGGGCAGATCGTGAGGTCAGGAGATTGAGACCATCCTGGTCAACATGACAAAACCCTATCTCTACTAAAAATACAAAACTTAGCTGGGTGTGGTGGTGTGTACCTGTAGTCCCAGCTACTTGGGAGGCTGAGGCAGGAGAATGGCCTCAACTAGGGTGTCAGAGGTTGCAGTGAGCTGAGATCACACCACTGCACTCTAACCTGGTGACAGAGTGAGACTCCATCAAAAAAAAAAAAAAGAAGAAAAAGAAAATTCTGTAGGAATAATACCTTAAGTTAATATAGTGTCTGTGCCCTGGAGTACTCAAAGACTTTCTTGTATATTGTCACTTTTACCCCATTTAAGATCCCTGTGAAACAGGGAAAGGAAGACATTATTATCATTCAGATTTTAGGGGTAAATCAGCAGCAAAAAGAAACTAAATGATTGTGACTAGGAAACAGAAGGGCTGATCGCTAAATGGCTGTCTTCCCACTTCATGTAGAAGGCTACTGTGTCGGGAAGTGTTATACCAAAAGACAACATGGCTTGGAGCTATCTGATATACATACATTTTGAGGAGAGTAATCTGCGCTGAATCCCACTTGTGACATTTCCATCTGAAAGTTGTCTCCTCCTTGAACGGTACCTGAAAAATCAAATTTTAAAAAATGATATAACTGTCAGTAATTGTAAATCAAGTTTTCAAACACAGGCAGGCCAGTATGTACACACACACCTACAAACACAAACACATACTCTTCCAATACTCACTCCAAAATACAGAGTTTGTGTACTCTGGGAGGAAGAAATCACTAAGAAAGTGTTCTAGCAGGTTATAGAAATAACAATACTTCCAAGGTAGTGTTCAAAGATGGCACTAATCTTAATTAAACATTAATGTATTTAGCAGAATACGGATGAAGTTCCTGATACAAAAGGACACTCAACAAAAGGTATAAGGTAAGGTGAAAACTGAGGTGATGATTTTTTAAAAACTTGATCATTGCTAGTGAAGAAACTAACTGAATTTTCAGCTTTGAAATATTGGTAGTGATAAATGCACACAAATCTCGGATGCAACTGAAAGAGCTGGGCAATTGATCTGTAGTGAAGACTGCTGGGAGTGAACTTCATTAGCTATTAGGAACCAGAATTCAAGACTGAGCAGGAATCTTATCAATTGAGAAGTTTGTTCTGATTCTATATATATGCTTGCTTGCCTCTGTCACTAACAAGGTAAGACCCAGCTGGCACTTATTTTCCATACACTGTGATCAAAATGGTTATGTTTCACTAATCCTCACAAAAAGGAAGTTAAATCACTGGACTGACACTTTAATATAGAAAAAAAGACAAACTGTACTCTACAACATAGTCTTAGTTACAAGATAAAATAATTTACACAGGATGAGTAGAGATAACTTTTAATAAAATAGAATAATGCTCCCCAAAGTCCCTAATAGCAGATAATGCTCAAAGTCATTTCTAGCTAGCTTGCAGATTACAATTGTTCTCATTCATGCCCCTACAAACACAATTATCAATGTGGATAGCCTAGTGATTTTGTGTTATCTCAGCCTGCATTGGATTTGAATGCAACTTTGAGGCACCATGGGATACTGAAGAAGCAATACAGCTTTTTGGATAATTCCAGTGGATAATCAAGTCAAGATCTGACTATATGAATGAATAATTTATGCAATCCTCTTAGCCCCAGACTCTAAGGCTGTACCTGATACATAGGTTTTCAATAACATAAGGTCTTTATTGCAAAGAGTTATTTGGGTTAATCAACAAGAACTAGGATTTGGGTCATGTGGTTTTTTTTTTTTTCACCAACTGCAAAGTATGTGCTAGTCCTCCCCACAGTGAACTCCTAAACATGTGATTTTTGATTTCTCTGCACTAACTAGATTTTCCAAGACCACTTAAGTAAATTATTTTAGTCCTATAAATAAAATATTTCCCTCAAAATTAAACTATTAAAAATCTTTGCTGTATTTTTCCAATTTAAAAAATATATATGCTTACTGAAAACAATTTCAAGAATTTTAGAACTTACATAACACAGTGTAGAAACATAAAACTATTCATGATTATAATAGGTATTGCTATATTGCCCCCCCCCAAAGTTATAACAATTTATCATCCTGTCAACAGTGTATGAGCTTCTTTGTTTCCTGATAATCTCCCCAGGATTGAACATTATTATTCTGTGTCATCTTTTAGGCAAAACATAATGTTGGTTTCATTTATGTTTTTAAATACTTACTGGAAGTATTTAGAAATGTATTTTTAAATTGGGAATATTTTCTTATGTTTATCAGTCATTTGTATTTTATCACATAAACTATTTATTCATGTTTTTCATCCATTTTCCTTACTGATTTGTAGTAGCTCTTTTTATACAAGGTATACAAGTTAACATTGATAGAGCAAAGATATGATAATAAAAAATTATTTAAATGTTTTAGAAGAAAATCCTTGAGAGGGGTTTTTTTACCTTCAATGCTGAAAATTTGTTCTCCTAGCGTCCCAGCCTTTTCTAGTAGAGCTGCTTCATCAGACACATTGAAAAAGTATCTTTCTGTTGGAATACTAGCGATTGCTTTTATCTCTTTTATTAAATTTTTAGTATCAAGGGCGTTTCTGTTTAAGTACCCTAGAACCTGGAAAATAGAAGAGAAAAAAAAAGGTCATTACTGCCGTATTCCATTTTCCCTATGAGTACATTCTAGTCTATTTTGAACATAATAGCCCTTCTGGAGAAGTAAATCAAGCAACATTTCCACAACCCTATATTTCAATCGTAGACACAATTGAAAACCATGATGAAGCAGAGAGAGAGCAAGAACTTTCTTTTACATTCAACTATGTACAGCCAATGGGAAAGTGCAGCCTTGAGAAATGATGCTATAAAGGAAGATTTACCCAATAGCTGCAAGACAAGTAAAAAGAAGAGCCACTTACTGCTATGCCAAACCTCAGGATATTGTCATGGTTGCATTGCTCAATCACAGCTTTCAACATTGAACCATCATGTGATTCACCATCAGTTACAACTACCATGACTTTGGTAGCACTTGGTCGTCCACCAGAAGCTGCTGAATAAGCATATTTTCTGTGGCAGATAAAATTAAAGACTCGCTATCAAAATATGAAGTTAGTATGACAACCTCTGGTTTAAAATAGAAACATGAAACTAGCTTCTTTAAACACAATCTATTGTAACTCCATATTAACTTTGGTGATATATTTAATGTTCCATTTGTAGTTTGTAGGAAACATACAAATATAAGCTTTGCTTGACATTAAAAACAATGTCTTATATGCCATGGCATATGCGTATATATATGTGTACATGTATTTATCTCAGTATTCCTTCAAAGCATTTTCTTCTAAGAAAGTTGAATTAATCAGTACAAATCAATAGAGCAAAGATATTTCTGTCATAAATTTTATGCATTAGACCTGTGTTTGCTTATTTTCAATATTATTTTAAAGTTATAGATATCTACAGTAAAAAAAAAAAATCAAAGTGTGGGGGTCCAGCACATTTGCCAGGGGGCTTCTGACCAGCGGAGAGCTTCAGCCCCACTCAAATGTTCTCAACCTGGAAGAGGGAGTGCATGGAAGAACAGATAGATAGACAGTGGGGTCTGGAGGACTGCCAGGCAATGCCAGAACAGCGAGTTTATTTATGCACACTACCGGTTATATACCTTTCAATATTTGAGAAGTGACGTACATTCCATTGCATCTTAAAATCAAAAACAAGAATTACAAAAAAGGGCTACAGAAAGTATGACTTATAATCAAAGGGTGTACAGCAAAGGGACAATAAAGTTTGCAAAAAGGGGGTCATAAATCTAAACATGTGTTTATCCAAAATCAGTCAAGCAAGCAAGTAAGATCATTAACAAGGTACAGCTGGAACTTTCTAAATGCCATTCTAAATAGAGATAATCTTTACCTATTCTTATAGGATCCCATGCAAACAATATGAGTGAGTTAGCAGAAGTAACTAAAATCATAAAGTTATTGTGCAGAGTAGGAATTAGGAGGCAAACATTGTCTAATAAAACCACACAATGTCTTGTTAGTCCACAAGGCCTGAGCTCAGCCATCCTGTTGCAAATGTCAGAGGCAAAAATAGGTGCTTATAGAATCAGTGCAACCAGACTTCCTCTTTTCCCCTTAGTTCAACAGCCTCTAGGGGAGGAGAAACGTGTATGGGCTCGAGCTCAAGATGGCGAGCGTCCTGTCAAGGGTCCCTTGCAGGAGTGATCCCCACATCAAAGTATTTTGAAAGGTATAAACCAAAATGTGACACTAAACCCCTCTCCGTAAGTAAGCACCATTATCAGTTTCTTGCATTTCCTTCTAGGAAATGTTTTATTTAGATGGAATATAGGTACAGGCATAGTCTTCCCCTTAAACTTTTACCCAAATGAGGGCATATTCTTTAAAAGAAATTTGTTTTAATTTCCATGGGTTTTTGGGGAACAGGTGGTATTTGGTTACATGAGTAAGTTCTTCAGTGGTGATTTGTGAGATTCGTACCCATCACCTGAGCAGAATACACTGAACCCAATTTGCAGTCTTTTATCCCTCACCCACTTCCCACTGTTTTCCCTGAGTCCCCAGAATCCACTGTATCATTCTTATGCCTTTGCATCAAATGAGGGCATATTCTAAACAGTTGTTTTTCACATTGATGGAGACCTTTCCATATCAGCACATTTATGAAGCTCTCATTCTTTTTTTAATGGCTGCATATATTTTATTTGGAGCACCATATGAAGGAGTACAGTTTTATTTAACTGGTTCCCTATTATTGGGTGTTTAGGCTATTTTGAGTTTTACAAGTCAGGCTGTAATAAATATCCCTGTGTATATATGTTGGCATACTTTTTCAAGTGGGATAAGATCTTAGCAGTAAAATTACTGGGACAGAGAATACACACATTTCAAATTTGAATGGGTAATATCAAATTCACTGCCTTTAAAACTGAGCATATCATTTTATTTCCTAAAATCTGTTTTGTAGTCTATAATGTAGACTATAGAAATGTAGAAAATACTCCGTATTTTTGGCCAAATTTGAACCACAGTATTCACATCAGATCCTTTTTGAAGCTTCTGAGGATAGAAACTGTACCGCATTGGTTTTAATTCCCTGCAGTGCTTCAGAACAGTAAACAGAAACCGCAGGCATTGAAGGAAATGAGGTGAATGAAAACACGGCAATAGTTACTGAAAGAATTTCAGAGTCTCTTCAATATTTTAAAGAAAGAGGAGAGAGAGAGAGAGAGAAGAAATATAGAGGCAATTACATTCCAGGAGGTTGCGTAAGAAGTTGGGTGATTCTCCTGACACTGGGCAGCCTAAATCCTGTTAGCTTGGGAAATCGTGGGAAGTGGGAGGTAGACAATGGCACAGGGGTGAAAACCAAAGTTTTGAAAGATGATGTAAGCCAGGCAAGTCCTGCCTCAATGGACAGTGGCCATTGTCCTGGAGAACCAAGCTCTCCAGGGCCCCAGGCTCCTTCCAGGGAAAAACACTACCCCCACCTCCTTGCTGAACACCTGGCCCACTGCAGTCTCTAACTCCAGGAGTTAGTTTTTCATCTCAGCTTCTTCCTTTTAGTCCAGTTTGCTGGATCAGAAAGGGCACTTCACTTAATGGCAGCTGAACTATTGACTGGCCAGCGGCTTATGAGATGGCCTGGCCCAAAAAACCTTTATTGTCCCTGAATGGAGATCGCAATGATGAACCAAACCAATCATATCTTCTCTTGCGGGGAATCCGCTTTTGAGACATTTGGGATTGTCACCAGTTGACAGAAGTAGTAACTAAGATACACACACAGAAAAAGAAGACAGATAAAATGGGAAATGCAGAAATAGAAATGACAGGATGTGGCTACTGACCGGATGTGTGACATAGGGAAGAGTGAAAAGCATAAAGGCAACCAAATTTTTAGTTCAAATGACTGGGCGAGAGTCAGTGGTGTGAGTCAAAATGGCAAGTTCATGCGGAGCAGTGGGGAAAATAAGGCCAGTATAGGACAGGCTGAATTTGGTAAGTGAGCCAACATTCCAAATAAAAAGATTCAGCATCAGCTAGATGCAACGTGAGTTTTGGGAGAGAGTGCAGAGCTGACAACATAGCAATGGGGTAACCCCCACAGTGCCGCTGCTGATGCCATGACAGTGGATAGAATTCCTACAGGAGAAGGGCAATAGAGAAGACAGGGTTCTGTTCAGTGAAGAAAAATAGGAAAAGGAGCCAGTGAAGAGGTGAAAGTTGCTGACGAGAAGTTGGCAGGAATTCGAGAAGCTTGTGGTGTTATGGCGACTTGGTTGGGAGTAACAGCATGTGCTCATCATTATCAAATGTTCAGAGGAACCAGAAAGGAGGAGGCTTGAGGTGGGACCACTGGGTTGGGGGATGAACAGAGGCATGCTCATCCAGTAGCATAGCTATAGATTTCAAGGAAGTGGAATTATAGTAGTGAAAGAAAAGAATGCACAAGACAAAAAAAAAAAAAGACAGAGAATAGGTTTAAGGGAAGGCAAGCTTGTTGTTCTCATTAATTTGTTTAACAACAGGGAGTGTTTAGTTTTTTGTGAAAGTATCTGGTTAAAATAGAGTGAAGATGAAGGTCAGTAGATCTGGGAAAACAGAGAAATTGAGATAAGAATCAAGAGTGCCGCATAGTTATAATTCACATTTCCCACTCATTGTAGTAAGCATAATAAAGTTGTTCAATTCAATTCAAACTCATATGTTTAAGATTCCCTGGCCTTTGTTAATTTACACCAAGTGATTTATGAGGTCAATTTGTCTGAATCTCTGATGAATATTAACAAATTATGACAGATTGCCCCATTTCCTACTGTTTTAATCTAAGATCTTCTCATTTCATTTACTTCATATAAATTCACATAAAAATCATGTAATATCTTATTAAAATTCTAAAATCAAAGATTTAACGTTCCCAACTACCTTCTCAAAGTATTCAAGACATAGAGTGCTCAGATTTTTTTTCTTTATCTTTTCCTTATTTATTAACACTCTCATATTATGAAAACATTGGTCTATTCACACCAAAACTCACCTTGCATATTGAATTGCTCCGAATGTGTTTGTGAGGTCCCCACCATATTGGGATGTCTGGGATGTTGCTAGAGTCATTTCTTCTTTGGTTCTATATGTATTCAAGTTAAACACAACTCTTGGATTATTGGCATACTGAATTAACGCCACCTTCAAAAGAGCAGACATTTATTAATGGGTTGCCATTACATTATAAATCATTTCTACTTAACCAATAAAATAAAAACCAAAGTATATTTAGACATGGGCTGAAAGCTTAAAGGGATCACTTCCAACTTTGTTCTTAAAAGTTACTTTTCTTTCAATGGAATAATTTCTTCTCTGTTAGAGGCCATCAGTGTACAACAGCAGTATTATTGCCAAGAAAGATGATGCGATATAGTGTATGATTTGATTCTCAAGAGTAATAATTGTAGTTTTTAAGCACTGCCCTATAATATTTTAATGTGGATGACTATTAGAATACATTTTTTAACAGCAAGATTAAACTTGGTATAAATAAACTTTCTAATTACCAATGGACAGAAGCTCACAACTATAAGCAGTCACAGATGGAGAGTAACATCTCATCAAAGGACAGTAACTATGTAATAAATAATTAGAGTTGAATACAACAAAAACCAATGTGCTCCTAATTAGTGTAGTCAATTAAGGTCTATTTATTGTGCTGGATTTCCTCCATTATGGGCTTCAGCAACTCTGGAAAGAAGATGCTATGTGTGCCTGCGGGGCAGGGAGTTTCTGGTTTTTAGAGAAAATGCTGCTGGAGAGCATCTTATTTGAGAGAGTGGAAAGAAAGAATTTCTGAACAAGACATTTGGGAGCGTTCCCTAATCCTAGAGATCAACAAGGCCATACCCTTCTGTTAATGTCCTTGTTTGCAGGCATTCAGATCAACCTCTAAGCCTAGGAGATGGGCTTTCCAGAACAGGAGTGGCAACAGGGATCTGTGGTAAGAGGCTCTCTGAAATACAGGTCAGTATGTAAGGAGGTAGAAGAGGCAAGGACTGGATTTCTGAGTTCACTCCGCTGTGTTTTGCCAAGGGGCAGTAAGCTAGGCACTGGGAAGATAGTGAGAAAAACAATATTCCTAGATCCCTTTCTCTAGGGTGCAATGTAAGACTTGAGAGGGAGGAAAGAATAAAAAATAACCGAGAATTTCAAAATCTAATATGAGAGGAAGATGGCAATAATCCCGTGACAGAGCCTCAGGACTTCTGTGTGAAAAAGAACAAGAAAGATTTAAAGAAATGTGATACATTAGGATTCATGGAAAGGTCAAATTAGGCTGTAGGAAAAGAGACTGAGGTTAACCACTTCTAGAGAGGAATCAGATGCACTGCAGTAGGAAGACACAAAAGAGGAAGACTGTGAATTCTATATAGGAGACTATTAAAAAAATTAATCATATTATAAGGGTAACTCATTTAGAAATGGAAGAAATAAGCAGATACGTATGAAAACTTATAAAGGGCTCTAAGAGTGGTGCTTTCCAGAAACTAGTGCTATATGTAGTTTTATTTAGCAGCATGACCTGGAAAATGCCCACAGGGAAACTTCCAAAGCTTCTGTGGGTATTGAGATACTCTTGGTACTGAAGAGCAATTTCAATGGGGGAAAACGTATAACAACATGTTATAATACTGAACAGGAAAGCAGAGAAGCAACTTTCCATAAAGATAGCTGGAAAGCATTTAGGGAAAAAATGTCAACAATTTGGATTAGATGTTGGACATTGGAGTATCAGATGCAGTCCACGAACACACACTGGTAGCAGTGAACTGGTCCCTGTTGGCACTGGTTCAGTGTACTGCTACAACCAGAAGGCCCATCAGATGGCAGATTAAATCAGAAAAAACAACAACCCCAAACCAGAAATTGAACGTTAAAATAATACTATTGAGTTTTAGTTGCCTACCTAAAGAAGATATTAAAGCAAATTAAAGACTTCTTAAAATATAGAGAGTTATATAAAATTATTGAAAATAACTTTTCCATAGGCAAAAGGGCAAGCTAGACTAGATATGATAACTAACTATAAAATATTATCATAAATGTTAGAACTATGCTTAGTGACTTATTTATACAAATTTCAAAATTTAATAATTGTTTTACCAGTAAGGAATAAACAAAAGAAGTTAATTATTATTCCAAATGGACATAAAACATACATATTGAATTTTAAAATTTAACTCATGGGTTAGAGGAGAAAGATAGGCAATTCAAGGAAGATTAAAATCTTAGATCCCATACCCTTAATGCTTATGTCAGAAAGAGAACTGTAAGGTCAAAAGACCAGCATTGGGCAATGGCACAGGTAGCATAACCCAATGAAGTACAAGTTTCAATTAACTTGAAAAATTGCCATTAAATTCATTTAAAATGGGGATTTGGCAAATATAAAAATTAAGACTTCATATTTAACAATTTTTTTTTTTTTTTCAGAAAAAAAGCCACAAATTAGTTTATGCATTTCTGATGTCCATACCTGTGTCTTCGTGGGGCCTATATCCAGGCCTTGTACAAATTTTTCCAAAAAATTCTTTACTGCATCCCAAGGATAAATACTATTTGATTCATCACACACAACCACAACATCTATGAGGGAAGGGCAGGCTACACAGGAAAAGAGAAAAGAAGAAGATTTCCATAAGTAAGTCACATTTCACAGCCATAAAAAACAAGACTTAAGGAGGGTTTGGGTGCCACTAGTTGATAACCTTCCCCCACTCCTTTAACTGTAAGGCACTGCTCACCCCATCTGCACATTCATAACTTACTCTGAACTGCAGGTGAAAAGCTGGACGAGAGCTGAAAATCAGAACTGATGTCGGAGCACACACCTGTTGTGTAATACTGATTCCCACACTGCTGTGCCCACAGAGGACCACATGTCTTCAAAGAAATGAGAAAACAATTAATGGAAACACATGAAAAATGTTAACCTTCTACCTCTTTGTTATCCAGCTCAGAAATCATCTCTATTCTTTTGCAAGATACTAATAATTGTGAACTCGAAACCAATGAGTCAGTAATGCCTTTGGGGCAAGCAGAAGTGATGGAGAAGGTGGCAGATGCCCAAGCCTTCTGGGAGTAGGAGTGCTGGGACTGTTGGGAGCAGGTGTCAGTGAAAGGAGGAGCTACGAAGTCTCCCATCAAGCTAGAGAAAATGGGTGCTTTCCTTCCAGACAACACCAAGGAGGAGAATGAGTGCAAGTTCATTTTTGTCTCTCAGTTACCCGGACCTCAGATACTTCATCTGTAAAACCAGGATAACTATACATCCTATCTTTTAAGATCGTTGTAAAGATGAAATGGATCTATAGATGTAAAACTCTTAAAACAATGCCAGGTAAATAGCAAAGGCTATATAGTAACTGTCAGCTACTATCATTATCATTATTCTTACTGAACATCAGTTTCCTGCACTTCCTTCTATTCACACTGCTCAGCAGAAACCATGAACCTAATGGCAGTAATCTGAAGAGAGCTTGGGGTCAGGCATAGACATCATGGTGGATGAAGAACCCATGCCTATGAACAGACCACTGGGGTTTCTGCCTGCCCACTGGTGTGAAATAGGCTGTGTTGCCAGATTTATAAAAGAGAGCGGAAAGGGTAAGTTTTCTGCAAAAATTCAGTTCAAAAATCATTCCATAAGCTAAGCAAACACAAATGAGGTTCACTCACTACCAGTTTTTAACTTTGCCCACTTCCTCATTAACTGCAGTCACTAACGCTGGCTGGCACGTGTCTTCTTGCTCACATTGTACCTGCTCCAATCCTTCATATCTCCATTAATGCAATCCCAATTCTCTCATTTTCAAGAGTCCTTGAATGCCAAGAATTCCTGATTAAATCATGATTAAATGAGACGGGAAACATTAAATAACAGCAAACACTGATAGATAAAAAAGGAGACAAGTGCAAAAGAGAAATCTAATTAAGATTTTTTTAAATGCCTACAGATTTTAACGTTATGTAAAGCTGTGGATCAGTTATTAAAACTGAACAGAAGAGTGTGGGCTTGCAAGGAGTAATTGGAAAAATAAAAGGAAACTTATTTGACCCAGTTTAACTGTCAAAGGAGAAGGAATTTTGGCCATATTTCATGCTCAATGAACAAGGCATAGTTTTCTCGCTATAAAACTGATTGCCAATTAATTAGAAGAAAGTCATTATTAATATCTCTGGTTAGTTTACCAAATAACAGATACCAATTATTGGTTTTTATATCCCCATTCCTAAGCTTTTTTATCACTTTGAAAAAGGACTCATGAAGTATTCAAAAATATTTTTGTTTTAAAAGCAATGGAAAACAGCATTAAGAAGTTGAAATTAAAACATGCCAATTGTTAGTGCCAGAACTACATTCCTACTTTAAGCCCAGAACTTAAGAATTTTCAAAGAAAATTTGATGATTGTCAGTCCTTTCCACATAATTCTTAAGAGTATCTTATGATTTTGACCTTTTAAGTATGTAAAGGAAACTTCGGCTTTTTTCTTCTTTTCTTTCTCCCTCTCTCTCTCTTTCTGCCTCTCTGCTTGCTACCTGGACTCTTAATTAATCTCTCAAATTCTCTTGCTTTTTAATTTTTATTTTTTACTTTATCTGGAGTTACAGATTAAATATTTTGAGGCACATTCTGTAATCTCTAAATATCAACATGTTCTCTTTTTAAATTTATGCTAGCTTAAAATCAAACAAGCAAAAAGATTAAAGCAACCTTATGGTAAAGACGTTGGAATATCATAAACCATAAAGATCCACTGCAATATTCATTTTTGCACTGTTGTTAACACATATCACAAGCAATACCTAATTCACTTACTGGTAGCACAGTCATCAGAATAATAATATCCATTAGTAAAAATGGAATGACATTGTTCAAAATTGATTACATTTTTAGAATAATACAGCTATAAAACATAGGATTTTAAGAAAGCATGACAACGATTCAGGCAAAACTAATGTAAAGTTGAATTAGGCTCCCTAAGACAATTTTGTTTGTTTTGTTTGTTTATTTGAGATGGAGTCTCACTCGGTTGCCCAGGCTGGGGCAGTGGCACAATCTCAGCTAACTGCAACCTCTGCCTCCTGGGTTCCAGTAATTCTCCTGCTTCAGCCTCTAGAGTAGTTGGGATTACAGGTGCATGCCACCACACCTGGCTGACTTCTGTCTTTTCAGTAGAGGCGGGGTTTCACCATGTTGGCTGGGCTGGTGTTGAACTCCTGATCACAGGTGATCCACTCTCAGCCTCCCAAAGTGCTGGGATTACAGGCATTGAGCCACCATGCCCAGCCTCTCTAAGACAATTTTAACAGGGTTATACAATTATTACATACCTATGTGAGTCAGTGGAAATTGCAAATAAGACTGTGTTTTTATTTGCCTTTAAACTTTTTTTTGATGTGTGATGCTTTTCCCATTTTTATATAGTCAAATCCTTTCAACAATTTGCTATATTATTTCTTCTATTAGTTCTAAGCTCAGAAATTTCTCCATCCTTCAGGAAATTTCCATATTTTTCTAGTTTTCTATATTAACTTTCAATTCACTTGAATTTTTTCCATCCTTCAGGAAATTTCCATTTTTTCTAGTTTTTTTTAATATTAACTTCCGATTCATTTGACAGTGTATTTGGATATGTAAATATTAATCAATTAACTATTCCCAAAGCACTTATTAAACAAGGCATTCTATTTCACTGATTTGTGATGTCTTTTCACTCTTTTCATAACTAAATGAAAGTAAGCACTGACATGATATAAGATGAGACTGCTCCATGCCTCACATAACACCAGATTAGTCAACAATTTCAGGAAATGATTAAAAACCAGAAATACTTTTCAGCTTTGAACCTACTTTCTTAATTAGCAGTACCTATCTTGAATGATCCTACAGGAAGTGGAAATGAGATGTGGGATTCTGCTGTTATCAACAAATACTCAGCACACTTTCCAAGGGCAAAGAATCAGGGTTCTTTCTGTTGCCTTTTCTTCAAAACATTCAATGGCAGTGGTTTTGCTGAATATCCTAAAAAGTCTACACATGAACACTATTTTGAATATTCAAATTGGATAGCCAAAAAATAGCATAGTTTATCAAAAAGCCAGTTCTAAGCATCTAAACCCCCAGAATGGGAGGGAAAGTGAGAAGACACTGACTACCTACTTCCTTGAGAGGAATAATGATTTGTAAAGCAAACACTCACGAGAAACCCTCCAGTTCCCATGTTCCTTGTGAGGGTCAAACCGAGGCTCATGTTGGTTTTTATCTCAGTAACATTCGGAATGCTTGTCGAAGCTTTCAAAGGGAAAACAATTTTTAAAAGTGATTAAATCATCATCATTTACTTTAAGATTAAAAATGCAGGCACACCCATGTTTGCATGTAGCATTCAACTAGTGTCATCAGTGTAGGTACTTGAGTTATATAATGAAATGTGGGGAAATGAGATAGATGCCTCCAGTGATTTGGTAACTCACATTAATGTGTGAGGCTGCAGAGCATAAGACGGTAAGGAGCCGGCTCTGGAGAGGGTATGACTTATAGACGTTTAAATTTACTTTTTTTTTTTTTTTTTACAATATTCTGGCCAAACAAAACACATTTGCAGATATCATTTTTTTCCCTCTCTTTTCAAAGTCATAGTAGCTCTGTCTAATGCTTTTTAAAATTTTCGAGTTAGTAAAAATATCCTGGAAGTGTTATCAAAGGATGCCCTATGATAGAATCTGGCTCAAAGCAATAGTTGGTGAATGTCAAAAGGAAATCAGACTAGCCATATAGTATGATAAATAAATCTCTCCACTTCCAGTCTTCTTCTCTATCTTGGACAAATTATCCCTTTTTACTGCTGCCTTCATGTTCCCTACAAAGAGTATTATCTCCCGTTTACTAGAAAAGTCTTCCAACTCTGCTATCCCATAGAATTGTTCTTCCCAGCTCCCCTTCACTGCTGAACTTCTAGAAATGGAGGTCAACTTTCGCTCCTTGTATATTCACAACTGATACACTCCTAAATTCTTTGTTATCTATTTTCTCCCCATAACACCAGTGGATTTATCCCCTAGGTGAGTAAGTTACACAAAATATGATCTGTTCAAATACAGAAAGAAAAAAATAGAACATCTATAGGCATGTTGTTATTCTTTAAAATTTATTTTTATGTGGAGGTATTATTGGGAAGATACTAGGTCAGCACATGTACATAGCTTTAAAAATAATAAAGATATATACATTATGAATGAGTGTTCAGAAGTTAAGGGTGATATGATATGTTAGGAGTGATATACTAAAATTTTTGGACACATAATAAAACTTTAAACACTCACTCCAAATGTATATATATGCATTATTAAAAGAAATATATATTATATATAAAACACATACTGAGTGTTCAAAATATTTGAAGATCATTGATCTAGATCACCCACAACCTGCTTAAAAAAGCTGAAGACATTTACTCAACCCTCATCCCCTTCAAATTCTGTAGCATTTGACACTGCTGATATTCCTTCTACTTCACTGAACATATGTTTATTAAGCCCTATTATATGCCATACATTATTCTAGATATTAGGTATACAGAGATGTGTAAAGAATACTAATCACTATTTTTGAAACTCTTCTTTCCCTTGAGTTTCACAACACTCTTTTCTAATTCATGTCTCAACTCTTCAGAAGAACTCAGTGATTCCTCGGGGCTGGTTTTTTAGGACGCTGCTGCTGCTGATGTGATGACGATCAAATTGAATGACTTTTTACTTGTATCGGCATGTTACTTGCAAATGTTGCTCATTTAGCTGTCTACCCTTGAACCTTTAGCAATTTTTTTTGGCATTAATAGGAGGCATCTGAGATGTGGATAATTAAAAGAGCAAATAATTTCAACTGTGGATCTGTTTCATTAGAATGCAAGCATTTAGACATAAGGAGAAACACAGAGCATTTTTTGGCAACTCCAAACTCAGCCCTTGTACTGATGTTTCCAAACTTAATGGTTTATTTTGCAAGGAAGAGAGAAAGAAATATGGACCGCCTCGGACTTCTGCTAGTAATCATCAAAATTATTCTAGATGTTAATGGAAACCAGTCCATGGTCTGGAGGTGAATGGTTCAGGAGACAGCACATTTTCCACGCATCTTGTTAAGTCAAGTCTCCAAACTGTTTTGGAAATTTGGATACAATTGTGCCCCATATTACTAAAGATATAAGGGCAAAAAAAGCTGTCTATATTTCTTTAAGACAGAATGATGATTGTTTGGATGTTATTTTTCAGTTGAGTCTAAGACAAATCACTTGCTAGTTTAAACTTACTTTGCAAATTTAGTTTTTCACATGTGGCAGTGGATAGGTCAACAGGACATTTATACACATCTCCCATGCGGTTCTCAGGAAAGCCACTCCAGGGTGAACCAACCAGTAACCTAGAAACAGAATTTTGTTTGTATCAGACATAAAGTGTTAAGTATAGTTTCTTAAAGATAACCCTGACCACAACAGTGAGAAACAAATTTAAATTTCAATGTGAACAGTTTATATTTGTTCAGTTATGACTTGACCTACTTCCTTTCTGCTTAGCAGATCAACAGCCTCGATGAATGCCTGTAACACTGCTGCTTTGCTACACATCCTAGAAGGTCTCTCTAAAGCAATGCTGTTCAATAGAAATACAATGCAAGCCACAAATATGAGCTGCGTATGTAATTTCCAATTTTCTAGTAGCCAGCCACATAAAGAACATAGAAAGCAACAGGTGAAGTTAATTTTAAAAGTATATTTTATTTAACTCAGTATATCTAAACTAGCATGCAATCAATATAAAAATCAATGATGACATATTTGACATTCCTTTTTCCTAAGTCTTTGAACTTCAGCGTAGATTTTATACTTAGAACACATCTCAATATGGAAAAGTAACATTTCAAGTGCTCAGTAGTCACACCTGGCTCATGGCTACATGTTGTTCAGCACAGCTCTAAGGAATGAAACAAAATTAAAACCAAGAACAACAACTAACATTTGTTAAGTGCTTTCTATGTCCTAAGCATTTTCATATGTTGACTTGTTTAGAGAACAGATATCTTATCTTAGTGGCTTTATGATAACTGTCTTTATAAGGGGGTACTTAGCAAAAATACACAACAAATAAGTTACAGGCTGTCTTTATAACAATGTGCATGTATCTAGAAGGCAGGATGAGACTGGCATTCACATCCTTCCTTTGGTTAGTTTCACTTCCTTCAGAATTTCACCTAGAGACTATGGGTTTTCCTGCAGAAGAACTCACCTGACACTTAGAACCACAGAAGACTGGACAGAAAGAGCCCAGTAGCCCAGTATCAGTTTGATCTTTGGAAACCGCAGCAGGTTAGTTACTCGGTAGCATTCAATAACATGGAAGCATATTTGCTTCAATTTTTTTCATGTCAAGGTTGGGAAGGATTAAAATATCTGAGAAACTAAAATGCTTTCATGAGCCATCTGTAGATATATTTTATAATTATCAGTTATACAACATATGCCATATGTTAAGAGGGATAGTAGATACAAAAGGATTAAAGCAGGCTGCTGCCTTCAAATCTAGTAAAACTAGATATATGTGACAAGTAAAATAAAAATTCAAATGACCTGGAATATATGACCTAGTTTTCTGGTAGAAAAAAACATTAAAATGGTCCAAGGTTACAAAAATGGACACTGAAGGATAAAGGCTTTAGCCTTGAAGTCTTAGCATGCAGAATAGATGAACAATCATGTAAAAAGGAAAATGCAGATTATTTTGAAAGTTAATAGTTCAGTAATAAGTTCTCTCCTTTTTCATCTTATGAAATTATTCTCAAAGTAACATAGAGCATTCTAGCATATTTAAATTCAGTTAGCTTTAATTAATGTTAGAGTTGAAAGATTTTTTTCTTCTTATGAGCAAATAATTAGCATAATTTACCTATTAAAATATCACCATAGTCAGGTTTACAATAATACCAAGCAGATAGGTTAAGGCTTTTGAAAAAGATAGAAATCTAAATGTTGGATATTAGTAAGTCCCAATAGTCACTTTAATGAAGGGAGGGAACCAGTGCAGAATTGGAATGCATGCTTGAGCTAATCTGATATCCTTCAAATTTATGACAGCTCAGAAGAAATTAGGAATCTTATAGAGTCTGTACCAAGAAAATTGTCTTCGAGAGCCTTGATTTTCTCCATCTGTACAGGTCTGCATTTCATAGTAGTACTACACAGCATTAACTCTGATTTTTGCATGCTGGACAGATCTTAAAGTGTAAAAAGGAAAAAATCTGACTACAACTTTCTTCTCTAAGCCTGTCATTTTTCTATATGTCCTCATGAAACCACATTTCAGTCTTACTGAACTTTGACTCTTCAAATCAGAGTCTCTGTTGCTTCTAAACCTTCGTACATGCTGTTTCTTGCCTGGCAATGTTTACTCATTAGTTAAGTCTTCCGTTTGACACTGCTTCCTCTAGGAAGTACCCTGGCTCTTTTAACTCTTGGTAAGGTGCTTTTCCTACGTA
The DNA here is from genome assembly GCF_049354715.1 of Callithrix jacchus. NCBI lineage: Eukaryota > Metazoa > Chordata > Mammalia > Primates > Cebidae > Callithrix > Callithrix jacchus. Next base: position 156,807,218 of record NC_133503.1, read on the forward strand.
CCTGCATAGCCTCTGACCTCTCCCAATCCCATTAAAAAAAAAAATCAGGGCTGGGCACTGTGGCTCACGCCTATAATCCCAGTATTTTGGGAGGCCGAGGCTGGGGGATCTTAAGGTCAAGAGTTCAAGATCAGCCTGGCCAATCGGATGAAACCCCATCTTTACATAAAATACAAACATTAGCGGGGCATGGTGGCGGCTGCCTATAGTCCCAGCTACTTGGGATGCTGAGGCAGGAAAATCAATTGAACTGGGAGGCAGACGTGGCAGTAAGCGGAGATCGCACCACTACATTCCAGCCTGAGCAACAGAGTGACATTCCATCTCAAAAAAAAGTGATATTGCCCCATAGCTGCCTGCCTATTGACTAAATTCCCTACTAGAGAAGAAAGGTACGTGAGGGCTAGGAATTCTGTGGCTACAGCAATGAGTAACCACTTGTTGAACAAATGAGTTTAAAAAAAAATGAACAAACAAATGAATGGGCGATTCTGTGTTATTATTTAAAAAGGAATTTCTAGGTTAAGGAAAATTTGAGTAGAAAATCCTTATTTTATTTTATTTTTTTTTTAGATGGAGTCTCACTCTGTTGCCCAGGCTAGAGTGCAGTGGTGTCATCTTGGCTCATTGTAACCTCCACCTCTCAAGTTCAAGTGATTCTCTTGCCTCAGCCTCCTGAATAGGTGGGATTATAGATATGTACCACCACACCCAGTTAAGCTTTGCATTTTTTAAGTAGAGGCAGTGTTACGTCATGTTGGCCAGGCTGGTCTGGAACTCCTGACCTCAAGTGATCCACCTTCCTTAGCCTCCCAAAGTACTGGGATTGCAGATGTGAGCCACTGCACCAGGTCGCCAGAGATAATCTTATCTCCATTTTACAGATGGAATCACTGAGACACAGAGAGATGAGTGACTCGCTCATGTTCACACAGCTAGTGAAAACCAAGTTTCTGAAGCCCAGGTTCTTAATCCTTAGGCTAGTGTCCTTCCTCTTAGATGCTGGAGGCCTGGCATAGGGCCCAGATTGGGAAAATTATCTTAGCAGATGAGGTGGGTTCTAGAACTATCATGGAGCAGTAAACAGGCAGAGGAGGTCAGGCCACACTTACGTGAAGGGGTGTGTGGCTGTGTGACATGTGAAGGAGCTGCAGACGACACCAGGCACAGCTGTCCTGCGAGGGCAAATCCACACTGGGAGGCCCAGGCTACATTGTCCTCAATGGCAGGTAGGAACAGGGTATGTTCAGACAATACCAAATGCAAATGCCAACTTCGGATGATTCTATTATACACAGTTCCAACCATCCTCACCACAGCCCAAGAGTGGCTGGCTGAGAAACAAAAGTGAAGTGTGTCTGATCTAAAGTTTAACTGTTTTGTTCATCAGAGCTTTCGGTAGCTAACTGCAACAACTAACCTTTTTCTCCCTGAGAAGACTGTTTGTTTTTTTTTCTATCATCTAAGCACTCCCTGGACACTCTTCCCCTCACCTTCTACCACCTTATCTAAGAATTCAGGATTTGGTAACATTGCAGCTCAGGAGGGGTTAGAACACCACCTCCACCTCTGTGGAAACTGCAGCTCTTCTAGGTTAATCAGAAAGAAGAAAAAAGTAAGCATCTGTGCAGTTCTGTGCCACTTAGCAAGAAGGATGTGAGACCACATGAAATTCCCTGAAAGACACATACAAATACATCTATGACAGTATTATGCTATCTTAAACTCTTAACACAGGCAATAGAAAATTGTGGAAAACCAGACCATTTTGATAATTCTTAAAGAACAAGGGTTTCCTCATCATATATGACTCATTTCTTAAATATTGTGAACCACATTAGTAAGTAGGCTACAGGTCATGGTGGTGACTTCAGAGAAGTCACAAGCCTCTGCTTACCACCTTTATTGGAAACATTTCCAGCAGACTCTCCTCCTCATTTACACCCTAAGGCTTTGGCGAAATCCTAGTTCCTGTCAACTCATCCTGATTAAGAAGAGGCTATGACATCACCAGTGGCTATTCCAAGAAAATCATAACACTCTGAAATTAATCAGACAGAAAGATGAGGGAGGCTGTTATATTTCTCTATAGAGAAATATAGGTGAATATACCTAGTGAAGTATGGTGAAACTTCTTTGAAGTAATGGATTTAATTTAATCCCAACCAGACAAAAGAGTTGCATGAACAGGCGTGTGTGCTGATTCTCAAAACAAAACAAAATCCCAAGACATAAACTTTTCTTTTCCTCCAGTGAAACTGGGAATTCTTCCAAGACTACTTTAAATAACACTTACTGTTCAATTATCTTGTGGGAAAATAGTGATTATGTAGACTTCCAAAACACAGCCAATTTGCCTACCTCCAGTGGAATTCAAAATGCTTTGTTTAGTTAGTAAGCGGCATTTATGGTGGTGTAGGAAGGACAGTTTGAAACCCACAATCTAGGGACTGTTATAAATATCTTCCTTTGGTCTGTGAGTCTGTAAATTCTCCAAGCGCTTCTTCAGTACTAGAGATTTTACCAGAGATTACTGACAGAGGTGTACTTTAAATAGTAGGGCAACACATTTTGTTTTATTCAATTTTATAACAAATGTTTATTGCGCTCTTAGGGACTGAAATGCTACACAACTCCAGGGGACACCGTTCCTTGAATGGTGTGTTCAGGCCTTGGGTAGTATACAGTCCTATATGTAGCGGCCAGACCTATTATGTGCCAAACCTCCTTCAGGTACTGAGGATATACTAGTGAATAAATTAACAAAAAGTTTCTAGCCTGTGGAGCCTACATTCTAGTGAGAGAAAATAGACAATAAATGTCAATAAGTATATAAAACATACAGTTTTAGTGATTGGTGCGTTGGGAGAAAAATAGCAGGCTGGAGTTAAGTGTGAGGTGGAGAGCAGTATAATCTTTATTGGAACAGTCAGAGAAGGCCTCACTGAGAAGGTAATATTTACGTAAAGACTTGAAGGAGGTTAGAGAATGAACCTTAAGACTCCAGTGGAAGTATAGTCCAGGCTGTGGGAACAGCGAATGCAAGAGCCCTGAGGCTGGAACAGAATGAGTGAGGGTGAAGTGGAAGGAGACGGCAGTCCTACTGGTAATGACAGATCATGTCGTGACTTGTATGTAATTATTAATAGAAGGCCTCAGCTTTCTGACTGAGGGAAATGAGAATGCCATTGGAGTGTTTTGGGTATAGCAGTGATGTAATCTGACATATTTTAGAAGAATTTTGAAGGCCACACTGTTGGGAATAATTGTATTGGAGCACAGGTGAGTCAGGTAAAGTACTTAGAAGGCAACTACAGTCACCCAGGCAACAGATGGTGGAGTGCTCATATAGGGCTGGCAGAAGGGAAAGTGGTAAGAGGTGGCATTGTTTTAGATGTAGTGTGATGGTAGAGGCCACAGGACTTCTTGAGGAGTTTGTTGTTGAATGAATGAATACATGCAGGAATGAATTAATACTTGCATGAATGAATGAATGAATGAATAAGAGTCAAAGAGAGCCTAAAAATGTATGGCTGAGAAACTAAAAGAAACTAGTCACCACCATCAGATTAAAAGGAGTGCTGTCAGTGGAGGAAGGTTTTGCGATAGGGGGAGCTCAAGAGTCCATTGTGAGATATTTTCAGTTTGAGGTCTATGAGCCACTTATCCAAGGGGATATTTTACTTTGGATTAGAACCTGGTTGAATCTACATGATATCTACGTAGAGGTAAAAATTTTCAAAGCCTATAGCATATAAATATAAATATTGTTTCTCATATTGTTTAGTTTCAGGCACGGACAACACAAGGTGCTTGGTGAGTTCTAAATGGTACCTGCTTTCTGCTGGTAAACGTATAATGAGTTTGTGATGGAAAGAATTCACCCATAACGCTGCACATCTTTGGGAAGAAAGAAGACGGGTTTCACTTTTTAGGTCTTAGTTGGAAATGCTGCTATTATAAATGTAATAGTTAAATTCTCTGGGATATATTGAAAGGTAATTTTGGTATTTAGGCCCTCATTATGCTGCCTCAGACTTCTTAGGCTTCCACGTTGTTTCCTCAATTAGCAGGATGGCTAAACGCTCAATGTCTTTCCGTTTGATGATAAAGAGTACACCAACTTCACTATTGCTAAAACATCTTAAGCTTACTCTTCTGCCTCATAAAAAGTCCAGAAATTAGCTTTGGCGCTAGAAGAAAAATAATCAATAAAAAGTGATTATATTACTTCTTCTCATCCAACATGCAGTATTCCTGAAGTTGCAATCAAAAGCTAAAATATTAACCCTCAAGCCTTGTGATGATACAATTTCCTATTCTTGGCTATTGCAGGGAGAGAGGAGGATAATTTTAAGACCACCACATTTTGCAAATCAAAGCTGATGAGCTAGTACCTTTCAACTAGGTGCTTTGGCAGATGGTCATTTCATCAATGATAAAAACTGGAATAGCAACATTTGTAAACTGCTTTACAGCCTATAAAGTACTTTTATGTGCATTATCTCCTTTGATCCTTATAAACACTCTGTGAGGTCAAGTGTATAACTATGTATGTTTTCATTTAAAGAAACTGACTCTAAGGGTCTAAGTGAAAGCAAAGCCTACATAGTATACCCCTGTCCTTTTGTTCAAAATTGCTGGTTCTTCTTACCATATTAAGTTTCCTTAGAACTCTTCTAGAGAAGCACTGTTTGCTTTCCCATCATGTGGGGCACAACAAATTTAAAAGGAGTTTCCACCTGTGCCACGTAGCATTCCCTAGATCCTTCTTGAGATGGAGTTAGATGGAAGGAAATGTCTTAGACAACCAGACACTAGGAAGGTGTGTGGGTAAATCCCAATCACCTTTGTAAATAAACTTTATTTCAGAAACAGATATTCACACATTATCACAGAGAAAAGCTTAAAAGTATAAGACTTGCTGGTGAAGCATGGAGGATTTTTATAGATCATTAAAGCACCGCAGACATTTTGGAGCAACATATCTATCCCAGGTGCAAGTCACAAACAATGGGTATGTATGTATTCATATATTTGTAGGTGCACACACAGACTTGTATCCAGAGTGCAGGAATGAAGAAGCAAATCAGGGGATACTTAAAGTGTCCTTCCTACTATAGATTTTTTTTTTTTGAGATGGAGTCTCACTCTGTCACCCCAGCTGGAGTACAGTGCTGTGATTTCAGCTCACTGCAACCTCTGCCTCCGGGGAGTTGTCAATGTTGATATGAGACATGCCACTTCAGACACTTGTATTAATAGTGTTGAGTGATGGCTTAATTGTACAGCAATAGCCTAATAACTATTTACAAACATTACTAATAAGTATTTCATAGTTAAAATAAATCTTTACAGAATCAAACACTGCTTAATTATTAGTAAAAAATAAAACTGAATGGAAAGAGAAAAAGAATATATATATATATGTTATGAATTAAAAATAAAAGCAGGGCCAGGTGTGGTGGCTCTTGCCTGTAATCCCAGCAGTTTGGGAGGCTGAGGTGGGATCACTTGAGGCCAGGAGTTTGAGACCAGCCTGGCCAACATGGTGAAACCCCATCTCTACTAAAAATACAAAAATTAGCTGGGCACAGTGGCACATGCCTGTAATTCTAGCTACTTGGGAGGCTGAGACACAAGAATGTTTGAACCTGGGAGACAGAGGTTGCAGTCAGCCGAGACTGAGCCACCATATTCCAGCCTGGGTGACAGAGAGAGACTCTGTCCCAAAATAAATAAATAAATAAAATAAAAATGAAAGCACACTCTGCGAATAAATGAAGTTGGCATGTTAAATGGCACTTCCAGGACAACCTAATGGCAAGATACTTTTATCTTTGAAAAGAGACAGAAAGGATGATAATTGACTAATATTTGAAAGGCTATATAATAAAAGACAAAGACATGATTATTTTGGAAAGGGGACTGGAATAGCATTGTTGGCCAAGAAGAAGAAGAAGAAGAAATGGACTGAAGCTAATCCAATATGCATGGAAGCCAATCCATGAAGATGAGAACTGGTTGACAGGATGTGAAGAGGTAGGGAGTACACACTTATAAAAGTCTGATTTTCTTTATGTAACTTTTAAAAAGCAATGATGAGAACACCTCACCTATACACAGTGCTTTCCTTTTTGAAGGGTTTTACTTTTTTCTTTTCTTTTTTTAGATGGAGTCTTGCTCTGTCACCCAGGCTGGAGTGCAGTGGCTTGATCTCGGCTCACTGCAACCTTCACCTCCTGGGTTCAAGTGATTCTCTGGCCTCAGCCTCCTGAGCAGCTGGGATTACAGGTGCCCATCACCACACCCAGCTAATTTTTTAGATTTTTGGTAGAGATGGGGTTTCACCATATTGGCCAAGCTGGTCTCGAACTCCTGACCTCAAGTGATCCACCTGCCTTGGCCTCCCAAAGTGCTGGGATTACAGACGTGAGCCACCACGCCTGGCACTGAAGCACTTCACTTTTATTCTCACACAAGGTGCTCATAACATTTCAGTTTGGTAGGGATGGCATGCTTTCTGTTCCAGAGAGGTATGACTTTCCTAAAGTCACTCAGGGAGTAGTGGGGAAGCTGAGGGTAAAACCTTTGTGCTCCAGCTCTTGAGTGTATTAATATGAGAAACTCTTGTCTATGAAAGGATGAAAAGATGGATGATAACTATCACCTTTGCCCAGGAAACGCTTAATGGTAAAGCCCATAATGTTAGAAATTCTGTAACAGAATTTTCCATTCAAGATCCTGTAAGTTTCTCTTACTTCATCAATTTATGTGAAAATAAAATTTAAATATTATTTATAAATGCCAATTACATGTCACTCTCCTCCTTGGATACTTATAAAAATATGTACATTTGGAACATTTTATCTCATTTTGCATTAGCTTCCTCTATCTTATTAACTCTGTAAACTTCGGTTAATTACTTAATGAATCTCACTCCTCTCATTTGTAAAGGGGGTAATAATTTTGCAAAGCTCCTAGAGTCATTATGGGTATTACATGGTTGGCAAAGAAAGAGTACTCAATAAATATCAGGTGTTATTTCCGAAGTATCATGTGACATAATCTTTGATGTCTGTTATGGAATTAAACATCTTTTCTTATTTTTTAATTTAAAGTTCTCTCATAGGCACATCTGTGGATGACAATGGTATATTCATAACACACATAGGGCTTTACTAAAATTGCTCTCAATTAAAAAGTTAAAACTATAAGTTCATATATAGGTGGATATTTTTTTCCTGTGACACATGCTGTTTACATTTCTCCTCTCTTTTTAAGGAAAAAGAATGCACTTGTCATTGCTAGAATGAAAGACATTTCTACACCTGGAAATACCCTAATTCCCAGTCAGTTCTCGTCACACAAGTGATTGCAGGTTTCTCTGGTTTTTGAGTCATGTAATGAGCTCAGATTGTTCTTGCAACAGGCCTTAGGATTAGACAAATAGAGTGCGTATCACCACAAACTCCAGGAAATGATTTTAAACATATCTCAGTCCTTTGTAGATTGTTTGTGATAAGAATTGCATCATCCACACTGGAACATCCTGTGTGTAAAGTGAGGGCTCTGAAGCAGGCTGGCCCTCTGCCTACACCAAAAAGAGAACCAACCACAACATTACTGACAGCCAGAGGGCTGCTCAGGTTCTGCTTGGGAGGTCAGCTTGCTTTAAAATTATCCAGCTCACTTGAGACTGTTGAAAAGTCTCCAGAATTATCAAAGCCATATCACCACTGTTTCTAGAGTTGAAGTTCATAGTGCAATAAAAATCTCATAAATGAAACTAGCACAATAGTTAAGATTAGTTTGTTAAAATCTGGTAGATCCTGGTGTAAATATGCCTATAAATTCTTAGAAACATGGCTCACATGAAAGAGCTAAAATTGTACTTTAAAAACAACAGAGTGTGATTTAAGGATACTCAGACTGGAGCCTTCAATGAGTTGTCTGAGGGAAAGATGTGAAGGCAGGGCTTAGATAGACAGATTATAAAGCAAGTCAAAGTAAGCAGAAGAAAAAGATACTAAGGCCGGGCATGGTGGCTCATGCCTGTAATCCAAACACTTTGGAGGCCAAGGCGGGCGGATCACCTGAGGTTGGGCGTTCAAGACCAGCCTGACCAACATGGTGAAACCCCATCATTTTATAGGAAAGAAAGAAAAGAAAGAAAGAAAGAGAGAGAGAGAGAGAGAGAGAGAAAGAGAGAGAGAGAGAAAGAGAGAGAGAGAAAGAGAGAGAGAGAGAGAAAGAGAGAAAGAGAGAAAGAAAGAAAGAAGAAAAAAGAAAGAAAAGAAAGAAAGAAAGAAGGAAGGAAGAGAGAGAGAGAAAGAAAGAAAAAAGAAAGAGAGAAAGAAAGAAAGAAAGAGAGAAAGAAAGAAAGAAAGAAAGAAAGAAAGAAAGAAAGAAAGAAAGAAAGAAAGAAAGGAAGGTACCAAAATGACAGCTTTAGAATAAGCAGTAGGGGAATAAAGAAAACAAAGTTGTGTGTGTGTGTGTGTGTGTGTGTGTGGTGTGTGTGTGGTGTGCACACATGTGCACATTATCATACTATATGATAAATCCATGGAAAAAGGACTCAATGATTTGTTAAGGGAATTCACGGTCATTCCACTTTCTGTGCCCAAAGCTAACTTGATTAGTATCAGAAGGAAAGTTAATGTTTAAACAGTCCTTCCCACATCTGCTACTTCCATAATGCCTATGCAATTGTCATAAATTAGGAGTAGAGAAGGGCACAGGGCCCATCGTCAAAACAAACAGGCAATGCTGGGTTCCAAGTTTCATATGATTTTCCTTGAGCTTGAGGGTCATGAAGACTGCTTGTCCTAATGTGGCCCACTCTAGCACTGTCACGGGATAACCTACCCACCTGGATCCTGGCCACAGCCCTGCCCTCGGTGGCGAGGTACCTTGGCAGGGTTGGGCAAATGACAGAAGGCATGAGAAAACCTTGTCTCTCTAATGATCCAGTCCTTGGGGAAAAGATGAGCTCTCGATATTAACTTATTATAGCTAGTGACACTAAAAGAAAACAAATACTATGAACTCAAGGGGTTTACATTGAGTGATGTCTTCTGTACGATTCAAAGTTGCCTATTCTGCATGTAAATCTTCCCTCATTGACTCTGCTGCACACTCCTGAAGGCCAACAACTATGCTTTGCACTTTCTGCACCTCACACAGTTTAGAAGATCATGCCCATGGTTTTGTCTCTCTTGTTTCTTCGCTTCATAAGACCAGATCAATGAAAGGACCCAGACAGACTGGACTGGACAATTTTTGTTCTCTGTCATCCCTATTCTCACTTCCATATGGTTCAGCCCATCATGTCAGACAGGTGCTGCCTCTTCCTCTTGCATGGTGGGGTTTGCTTGTAACATCTGGTAGAGTTAGGCCTTGAGCCTACACTCAGTGCTACACCTCGCTAGAAAGCTCAATACTGGAGTTCAAAGCACCAGCCCAGCCAATAATAAACTGGTGCCTTGCTTCACAGACCTATTGTCCTGTGTTGGTACCTCTTTCAGGGATGTCATGAGAAGGTTAAGGCAGGATTTAGAAATGTCCAGTGTCCCTGTTCCTACCAGCACTAGTATCTCACCATAAACTGCAAATAGACTTGTTTTTTAACAATGTCTTGGATACTTAGAGAGAATCCTGGATAGAGAAAAGACATATGGTTGCCTCTCTCATTCCCAGGACTCTTCCTGGTGGGATCCTCTCGACTCTGTGCCCTTTTGGTCTTGTTTAACTTCCAACCTGCAATGTGGCCAGCGGTTGAGTTCCCTTACAATCCTTGAAAGGCTCATCACCTTCAATAATATCTATTACTGATGGTGGCTCTTTCTATTAGATTTACTCTGCCCAGGAAAGTTGTTACTTAAAAGATTCACTTCAAACTCAGTGCCAGATGTCCTCAGCTAGGCCATGTCTATGAAGCAGAACAGTGGAGTTCCTCTGAAGCTCCCTTTCAGCGCACACTTCCTAAGTCAGTCTACTGTAGTTCACTTTGTATAGCACATGAGATAAATCATTTAGAATTAGGACTTCCATTTAGCATTTAACAAATAATTATTGATCCCTTACTCTGTGCCAGGTATCACTCTGGGTGCTGAGAACACAGCAGTCAACACAACAGTGTCCCTGAACTCAGAGACAGTGGCAGGAGACAGATAATGAGCATATAAACAAGTATAGACCATTTAAGATAGTACTGTTAGGAAATAAATCTATCTGTAATGCTAGAGTGACTCAGAGAGCAGTCGAGTGCTATATAGACAAGGCTGTTCTGAAAGGTCTATGAGGAGGAGACATTTGAGCTGAGACTGAGAGATGAAAACCAATCATATACGTGATGATCTTGGGGAAGACTCTTCCAGGCAGGAGAAAAGAATGTACAAAAGCTTTGAAGCAGGAATGAGCTAGATATGTTCAAGGAACAGACAAAAGACATAGTTTATGGATCATAGAAAGCAAAGGAGAAGGGGTAAAAGATGGTAATAGGAGAAATAGGTTGACACCCAATTACAGAGCACCCTTCAAGGAATTTTAATCTAGGGAGTGAGCTGTGGTTTGTTTGTTTTTTGAGATGGAGTCTTGCTCTGTCACCCAGACTGGAGTGCAGTGGCATGATCTTGGCTCACTGCAACCTCTGCCTCCCAGGTTCAAGCGATTCTCGTGCCTTAGCCTTCCAAGTAGCTGGGATTACAGGTGCCCACCACCACAGCCGGCTAACTTTTGTATTTTTAGTAGAGATGGGGTTTCGGCACATTGACCAGGCTGGTCTTGAACTTCTGGCCTCAAGTGATCCACTTGCTTCAGCCTCCCAAAGTGCTGGGACTACAGACATGAGCCACCGTTCCCAGCTAGCTGTGTTTTTAACAGTTCACACTGGCTGGAGCAGAGAACAGAATAAAGCTAGCAGGAAGGGAAGTCGAAGGCAGGTCAAGAAGCTGCTGCAGAGGTGTCTGTAAGAGCTGTGTTGGCTTCCATCAGGGTGGCAGCAGGAGAGACCATGAGAAACGGCCAGGTATAATCAGTATTTTGGTGATAGGATTAACAGGACTGGCTCATGGTTAAGATATAGGAGAGGAGGAAGAAGACGAGTCAAAGATCTTTGGCCTCATTAGCTTGTGCAAAAAATCAGATACTGTGTTCTCTCCATTAAGTTTGGAATGTCTATGAGGCATTAAAGTGGAGATGTTGAATGGATTGTTTCATATAGCAGTCTGAGGAAAATAATTACGGCTGAACTGTGGATCACAGCTACTTCATCTGCTAGATTCCAAGGTCAAAATATACCGACCATATCATCTTTTTAGCATCCTTATCACTTTATGATTATCAAAGCATCATCTGATAATTGTTAGAAATGCAACTCTCTCTCGTATCCCAAATGGTTACAGTAATTGCTAATCTTTGGTGTTTCCAACCACATGTTCTATCCTTCCAAGATGATTGACAAACTGTCTCTACCTGCATTGCTTTCGAGGTCTCCTCACATTAGTTAGTATCACCTCCAGCCTCTTCATCCCCGCTGCTTAAAACCCAGCTCACGATTCACATCCTCCAAGATGTCTCATGAGAAATGCCACCCTCTCAGGGGATGATTTCATTTTGTTTCCTCATCAAACAGACAGATCTGCCCCAACATGTGATCCTGAACCTTTATTTGAATTCAATTGTTTAGAGTATCAAACAGAAGTTCACACAGAAAAAAGGGTTATGAATTACATTACGGTTTTTCCTTTTTTTTTTTTTTTTTTTTTTTGAGACAGGATCTCACTCTGTCACTCAGGTTTTGCCGACATAGCTCAACGCGGCCTCAAACTCCTGGGCTCAAGCCATCCTCCCATCTCAGTTTCCCAAAGTGCTGGGATTACAAGTGTGAGCCACTGCACTTGGCCATACATGACAGTTCTTATTTGATAAGCCAACAGCTTATTTAAGCTTTGAAAAGAGCTCTAGAAAGCCGATTCAGAATCTGAAGTTCTAGGGTGAGTGGGGATGGTCTGGAGCCTGCTGCTACAACAGGGAGATGAGGTCCCCATGGCAGGACTCCTGTCCACAAGTGCACATTAACTCTGGCAGAACAGGAGCTACAGCTCGTCTTCCCAATACACCTTTCCAATCACCTCCTCTCTCAGGGTTCGTTTGCATTATTATTATGTGAAACTATATTTCCATCGCCATCGAGGTGGTTGTTTTTCACCTGGGTAGAACAGCCATGGTTTGAAAATGTAACCATCACATAGCATGAAAAGACTGGGGGCACTTTGGGGCAAAAATGAAAGGTGTTAATATGCTAGAGAAAGTCACCACTGTACATTTTGCGTTGATGTTTGTGAGGACCCTTTACCACATGGAAGGGAGAAGGCTAACTTTAGAATGAAGCAAGTAGACAAAACCTTGCTAAAGAAAGATATTAGGTAACAATTCTACTGTTTAGAAATGACACAGAGATAGCATTAATAACTAGGTGATGATTTACAAAGTTCAATGAATGTCAGTTTACATGATAAGAAATGAACACAAATCTATCATTTTATCTATCAGTCCACCTACCTATGTATTAAGTGGTCAAAACTGGTATTATAAATTTGCTTTTGAATAGTTGGAGAAAATTTTCTATCCAGGTTTTTAAAAATGAACCATTATACCATCCCATTAATGATCAGCCTGCATTGTCAACTCTCAAAGAAAAATAGTTCATTTAAGGATATTTGAGGGCTTCCCATTTATAGTACAGTCAGGCACCAATTTGAAAAAGCAATTGAAGTCAAATACGAAATTTACTTTGTATTTTTACTGAAACCATAAAGAAGAGAATATTCTTACCAGTTGCCTTTTGGATTTATAAACTGCTGCACCGCGTAGCCAAACTGTTCACTTGAAGGACCGGAAAATATTTTTGCTTCTGGGAGACCAACATTGTATGCCAAGCAACAATTTAAAATGCCTGTTAAGAAAATATGAAACAGTACATATTTACAATTTATGAATATAAGTGCATCATATAATTCTCAAAGGCCACTTTGAAGAAAACTTGCTGGACCTAATAATTATCACTTATCAACCTTTACCAAGTAAAAGTACTGCTTTTTAAGTACTTATTTGGAGGTCTGGCACCAAGCTAAATACTTTACATGCATGATTCATTAACTTATCAATCTTCATGGAAACCTAGGAGATAGTTACTAACATTATCTTTGTTTTGCAGAGAATTTTGAGGTTCCAGGGGATAAGTGTATCTCACAGCTGGAAGGAGGTAAGGATGAAAGTAAAATTTGAACACAAGACTTAAAACCATTAAATTACCTCTAAGTATCCTCAAGTAATTTGAGTTCTATTTGTCTTTCCTAAACCACAAGACTCTAAACCACCCAAGAGCAGGGTCTGAAGGGTATCAGCTATTTCTTCTGAATCACCGTGAGTATCTTGACATGGACTCTATAGGAAACCTCCGTTGAAAAGGCATTGATGACTACATCAAAGGAGACAGAAAAAAATCACAGCTCCTTGAAAATTGTACCATTTTCTTTCAGAAGGGATCATTATCATTTTTGAGGATGAAAATGTAAGGATTGGTATCGTATCTTTTTTATTCCAGTGGGAACTGTCAAAAGTGGTTTTATTTTCGATGCTTCTTACTGAATGATTGAGGAATGCTAATGAGTTCAAAAAACAGAACATAGACCACGGCAGATAATGCCTTGATACACTCTTTTTTTTGAAAGCTCTTATTTCTGATGGAATGGGAACGAAGGAGAAAAATAAGGCTAATCATGATTTTCTGTCTGGCACTGACAGCATTCATGCTGCTAGCTCTTCATCCTACAGGAAGAAGGTTGTGTAGATATTAATGCTCTTGCTGGAGATGGGAATATGCTTCATATTGCTTAAGATCAATATTTACCTTTTCAGACACTGAAGACAGAATGGACTCTTTAAAACTGACATCAAAGTTCTAGTAACACGTGCTTTCGCAAAGAAATGTCCTACTTCCTAGGCAGCATTGCAAGTGCACAGTATTTCATGTCTGTTGCTTTAGGCACTGAAAGGCCAGAAGCAAAAGGCTTGCTCTTCCGTTGTACCTCTGCATTTCTGGGAGCAGATGCTGTAGAGTGCTCCACAAGGATAATGAAGTCAATGAGAAAGCACTGGGGACTCAAGTAGTTAATGTGCCTCTCTAGGTGCCAAAATCACTCTACCAGAGATTTGTCCATAAAGAAGTTCAGCTCTTTATTTCTTAGTAATAATGTGCTGCCATGAAGAGAAATACAAATACTCATTTTGAAATATTCTGCAGCAAAATCTACAAAGCTTAACATCTGCAAATTTCTCCTTAACATCTATTTTTCATATGCACATTGCTCCTTTTTATTTTTGAATAATAAAAGAATACAAAAGACAGTAACATAGCAAATTAAACAGAGAGCCAGAATTGTCATTCAGAAAACTGATGTTTTCAATCAACAATTTATCTTCACTCCATTGTGCAGAGCTCAATAAATGCTATTTGAATACGTTATCAATCATGGAACATACTAGTGTGGGGAGATGATGCCCAACTGCTTCCACTTTTAAAATACCTAATGCCAGAAAGGACATATGTGACTATACATACAACAACCTCATTTTCTCCCATTCGTTAGACCTAGGCAGAACACGTAATCACAAGAAATCATGATGGAGTTCATTTTATCCTTCAGCAGTTCAACTTTTATCACATATATAGGCATACATGTGTTACTAGATACGTGTATATGTATATTAACAAATTATGTCTTGCCATTGAACTGAGAATAAAGTCCAATTTCCTCACCGTGGTTTCAAAGGTCCTTCATGATTGAGCCCTGGTGTATCTTTCTGACCTCACTGCTCACCACCCTCCTCCTTCCTCCCTGTGTTCCAGCCACACTCACTTTCCTTCTGTGTTTTGGACACATGCAGCTTATTCTGCTTCTGTGCTTTGCAGCTGCCTGTTCCATTGCCTATAACATCCTCCCCCAACACGGCATGTAGGACTTTGCTCAAATAGGTCTTTGCTCTCCCTGGCCCATCTGTGTAGCAGCAACACACTTCTTCATCACTGTATCACTACTGGAGTACTATTATCCAAAATTATCTTATATATCCACATTAGTTTGTGTCTGTCTCTGCCTACCAAAATGTAAGCTCCTTGAGAAATCAAACCTTGTTTCTTGTATTCACTCTTATTTTCTCAGCACCTAGGTTAACATTTGTTGAATAAAATGCATTTTAATTATTATATGTTCTTCAGTGATGATTTGGAATATAGAGAAAACTAGAGGAAAAAATCATTCATAATCCTTTCATTCTACTGCAAGTGCAGTTAATTCAGATGTATTTCCTTCCAGTATTTTTCCTCTACTTAAATTATGTTTATTTCAACTTGGATCCGACTGTTTCTTAATGCTTACGTCTGCCTGTCTATGTCAGAATCATCCTGACTCATTTGAGTGCCACAACAATTCTGTGAAACAACAAAACCTAGCTATCATTAACAAATTACAAATAAGTAAATTTGTAAACTGAAACTCATGAAGGCTAAACGTCTTTCTTGCACAATGTCACCCACTCTGAGTCTAGGTTTGGCTCATCTTCTCAACTTTATTGTCCAGAATTTCTATTCATAAATAATCTGCCCATTTTTTCCTTAAAAAGCACATCCTTCATTATCACCATCCCTTCATTCCATTGATATCAAATCTCCTCTTAAAATACCTAATGCTCGAAAGGACTAAATCTCCTTTCTGCTACTTAAATTCTTCCCTTTATACCTTGCCTCTTTTGATAAATCTGGACAATCTCAATTCTCTATACTTTTTCTCTTAATATTTTTTACAACTCAAATCTCTGTCATTTCACACTTGGCATATGATATCTAAATAGCTCATAAAAATTTTATGCAAGTATTCTGTCTTATTGAACATCTATTTCTTCTTTGCAGTCCCAGTGCCTATAACTTTTGATGTCTGTCCTCATAGCTCAACTGGATCATATGGATAACAAGAACTACATTTAGTTCATCTTGTTTCCCTGCTCCCAACCATGCTCATGTAACTATACATACTAAGAAAATGGTTCATTCAACAAATGTTTATACAGCTCCTTTTTACCAGGCATTTTTTAAGGTCCTGGGGATACTGCAGATAAGCAAAACTAAACTCTCCCTGCTCTCTTTTCATTTCCATTATTGTAATTTTACTTAAAAAATGGCATCAAAATGTGTAAGCATTAAAATAAAGAGTGGTAAAAATAGCCTTGAGCTCAGTATTGAGAAGAGGGTAAATCTCAGTTCAAAGGTTTCACAGACGAGGTGGCAATTAATCTGGATCTTGGAGGACTACCTGGAATTCACTACAGCAAGCGGAAGGCAAAGTAGTTCCCAGGGACTGGGAACACTGTGTTAAATAGGCATAGGGTGTGAAAGAGAAGAGCATGGCAATGGTGAAGTCTGGTGCAGAACGTCACAGGTTGCTTCATTAATGTATACATTTCCAGTTCTCTGTTAGATGCAGTGAGACTTCGACTGACTTGGGCTTTGCCAAGAGCCAATTATCACCAAGAGTATAAATCTTCCTTCTTTGTCCTCACATGAAAGCCTGGGAATGCAGCAATAGCACAGCAACTCAACATATTCAACAAAGGTGACCTCATTATACATGTGTTGACAGTAACCAGGCCAAAGTATTCTAGTAAATCTCACCAAAGCTTACACCAAATACAAACATTTTATGTCATGCAGGGTTAGCTGGCTTCCTCTATTTTCACAATAAAGAGGGGATAGAGTTTCATCCTAGATTATAATTGGCTGCTTGCCATTTTAATATCCATAGATAAATCAGATAGTTAAGCACAAGTTAACTAATGTACATTTCTTATTTTTCTTGGAGCCTGAGGCAGGAGGATAGCTTGAATCCAGGAGTGCAAGACCATCCTTGGCAGCACAATGAGACCTCATCTCTATAAAAAACAGACAATTGGGTGGGCATGGTGGTGCAGGCCTATAGTCCCAGCTACTTGGGAGGCTGAGATGGGAGGATTGCTTGAGTTCAGGAAGTCCAGGCTGCAGAGAGCTGTGATGATGCCACTGCACTCCAGACCGAGTGACAAAAAGTCTGTCTCAAAATCAAACAAACAAAAATTTACAGAACCTCCTTTCCTGAGGATTCCTGACAATCTCTGAAATAAGTCTTTTGGAAATAATAAATTAAGAATTAATTTTAGTAAATATGAAATTTATTCTCCTACTTTCTTCTGAAGCCTAATTGTTTTAAGTTATAATTCAAAAGAGAAATATATGATTGGGGATTGGATAGTTAACCTACTTTTGTTCTCAAAATGTAGTGAAGGCTGGGCATGGTGGCTCACACCTGTAATCTCAATGGGAAACTAAGGCAGGAGGATCATTTGAGCCCAGGAGTTCAAGGCTGCAGTGAGCTGTGATTATGTCACTGTACTTCAGCCTGGGCAACAGAGTGAGACCCTGTCTCAAAAAAAAAAATGCAGCCAAACTCAGAAAGGAAAAAGTATTTTAACAACAAGGGCATAAATAAAAAAATATATAAAACAAAACGTCATTTTCTATTCAACCTCAAAAATTTGACAAGGGAAGTTATTGATGTCTATGATATCAGTGTCAGAACTGAAGGATCCATTTTATAGTAAAGAGTTGCAAAAAAGGGTCAATGCAAATTTGAGCATATCTATATATACTGAACCAGCGGGGGATAGGTTTTTCAAAGAAGGGACTCACTGGCAAAAGGTGCCCAGGGACATATATAGAAGAAATTCAAGTTATGAGAAGAAAGTAAAGGCCAGAAGCAAGAGGTAGACTTGGGAAAAGAGGGGTGGTTTTGATGTAGCCTCGCAGATTGCAATGTGGCCCATTCCTGAAGATGCATGCTTCTGAGGGGAACAATGTCTCCATTAAATATTGGACAAAAACATAAGCACTGTAAGGCCTGTCTCTATGAACTATGAGCACAGAGTGTCATTGCTTTAAAAAGGTGGAATACATTTCTCCTGTGCCTAAGGGACTGGTCCTTGGTAGCTGCAGAAGGATTGGCAGGGGAGAGGGCGGAGGATAGTGAGCAACTGGGGCATGCCGAGGGCCGTGACTAGGATACAGGGGACACAATTAGGGACAGCACGGGTTTCTACGAGAACCATGTTCAAGAGTCTAGGAGAATGTTCTCTACTCCTGAAGAATGAAAAACTAGTGTTTAGGCACTTAGGCTCTCCATGTGTGTAAGTAGGTGGCTGGGCCACGGAAGTTCTATTTTGTTAATAAAAGTTTTGTATTTTATGACATCTCTCAGTCTTAGGTGGCCTAAGAAAACACACTTTATGTATATTAAAAGCTTTAATGATTTCTTGCAATCTAAAAAAATCAGTTCTTAATAACCACCATTAAAATTATCTGAATGTTCAAGATTAGGGGAGTGAATATGCAAATGGCAGCACACAAACTAGATGGAATTTCATCCTGCCATTAAAAAAACAGCAATTGTGAAGAGGATGAAAGTGCTTAATGAAAATAACATACAAAAATTATACTCAGGATAGATGAACAAGGTAAAAATATATGTGAATATTAACACAGCAAACAGTACAATTGTGAGCGTAATGTAGCTGCTTTTAAATTTTCCCTGAGTGTATTAAAATACACTTGCAACAAATAAAAATCCAGATAAAAAGGTTGGATGCGATGGCTCATGCCTGTAATCCCATCATTTTGGGAGACTGAGGTGGGTGGATCACCTGAGGTCAGGAGTTTGAGACCAGCCTGGCCAATTAAGTGAAACTCCGTCTCTACTAAAAATACAAAAAAAAAAAAAAATATTAGCCGAGTATGGTGATGCATACCTGTAGTCCCAGCTACCAGGGAGGCTGAGGCAGGAGAATCATTTGAGCCCAGGAGGTGGAGGTGGCAGTGAACCAAGATCAAGCCACTACACTCCAGCCTGGGCAACAGAGGGCAACTCTGTTTCAAAAAAGAAAAAAATCAGGATAAAAAAAGGAAGAAAGCAAATTACTTCTCCTACCCTAGACTAGCAGGACTATAAGCACGAGCTATTTTATTTCAACCTTATTTGCAGTATCTAATCTTATTGTCACATAAATATGTCATTTATAATATATAATGGGAAACTCTGGCCCATTGGGTTGGATTTGACTCTCACTTTTATTTGCTAGGGATGTCCTAACAATTGGATCCCTGCATTTATACCTATAGACTTAAAAATGCAATGGTTATAAATGTCTTTAGTCTCAGTAACTCAAATGGTCACATAATAACAGTTCCAATTCCATGGAATTCAATGTTTGTAATTAGTCTTTTGTATAAACGTGTTCATATCTGTATGATAACTTGTGATGTTTTCTCCACGATTCTACGGTTTTCCTCCCTCTATTCAAAACTGTCCATAGTACAAAACTAAGAAATTTATATACACAGTTAATAAACAGATTTTATTTACCTATTTATTTTTTGTTCACTCAGTAAACTTATTGAGTATTTATGATGTGGTAAACCTTGTTCTTAGCACAGGACTCAGAATTACATCAATCCTCTCTTATCCTCAGGGGATGTGTTCAAAGACTCCCCAACTTCAGCCCCGCAGTAGATGCCTAAAACCAAAGGTAATACCAAACCCTGTATGGTATATACTGGTTTTTCCTATATATACATACCTACAATAACATTGAACTTACAAAATTAGATACAATAAGAGATTAAAAACAATAACTAATAATAAAATAGAACAATTATAACAATATGCCAGCATTACTACTCTTGCACTTTGGGGCCATTAAGTAGTAAAATGAGGGAGACTAGGCTGGGCGCAGTGGCTCACGCCTGTAATCTCAGCACTTTGGGGGACCGAGGTAGGTGGATCTCACCTGAGGTCAGGAGTTCAAGACCAGCCTGGCCAAAATGGTGAAACCCCAACTCTACTAAATATACAAAAATTAGCTGAGCATGGCAGCACATGCCTGTAATCCCAGCTACTTGGGAGGGTGAGGCAGGAGAATCGCCTGAATCCGATATGTTGAGATTGCAGTAAGTCGAGATCGTGCCATTGCATTCCAGCCTGTACCACAGAGCAAGACTCCATCTCAAAATAAACAAACAAATAAAAGGGTGACTCAGACACAAGCCCTGCAATACCATGACTGTTGATCTGATAACCAAGATGGCTCCTACATGACTAATTGGCTGGGGGCATGGACAGCATGCTGGACAAAGGGATGATTGACATTCCGGGCAGGATGGAGTGAGATTTTGTCACACTACTCAGAATGATACACAATTTTAAACTTATCACTTGTTTATTTTTGGAATTTTCCATTTAATATATTTAGGCCACAGGTGACTATGGGTAACTAATTTATATATTTTGCTCAAGATAAAAAATTAATGAGGTTGCTTATTATATATGAATTACTTCTTTTATCCTTTGTAGGTCAATAAATCATTGAATAATTTTTTAAATGGTTTGACAAATCATTGAATCATCTTAAATGATTCAACTTATTTTAAAATTAATTTATAAGGTACCCTTTATTTTCATTTAAAAAACAAAATGTTTTATTTATTTATTTATAGATAGAGTCTCTCTCTGTCACCCAGGCTGGCGTGCAGTGGTGTGATCTCAGCTCACAGCAACCTCTGCCTCCCGGGTTCCAGTGATTCTCCTACCTCAGAGTAGCTGGGATTACAGGCATGCACCATCATCCCCTGCTAATTTTTGTATTTTTAGTAAAGATGAGGTTTCACCATATTAGTCATGCTGGTCTCAAATTACTGACCTCAGGTGATCCACCTGCCTTGGCCTCTGAAAAGTGCTGGAATTTACAGGCATGAGTATCGCACCCGGCCTAAAAGACAAAATGTTTTCAAGGGTATTTCACTAATTTTAGATATGACCTCTTCAAGAATAAATGTAATTTCTACAAATATTTTTACATCTTTTCTAGAATCCTCTTTGTGTTATTCAAAAACTATATCAAGACAGGAGCCAAGATGGCTGACTGGAGGCAGCCGGGAGAAACCTCTCCCACCGAGAGACCAGGGCATTGGGAAGGCTGGCACACACTCTGAACAGGTCTTTGCAGGGAAGGCACTGAGAATGGAAGCGGGAGGACACAGATGCTGGGCTGAAAGGGAGAAAGCTAGGAGCCCTACCCGGGGCTGCCCAGCACCAGGACTCCTTCTTGACCCCCAGCAACTTTAGGGGTAAGTTGATCAGGAGAGGAGTGGCCTGCTCCTGCCATGGACCTCTGGCACCTAGCAGCAGAACTCACGACCCCCAGGGACACCTGAGCTGATACAAAGGGAGCTGCTTAGAGAGGTGGCAGAGGCAGGATTCCAGCCAGTGTGGAGCACAGAGGGTTGGACACCAGCAGAGCATGGCTAAGGACGCCCATCCTTCAAGGCTTGCCATACTCCTATAGGAGACTTTAGCTTTAGGGTGACTGCTGGACCTGGACAGAGCAGGGAAGTCTAGCCTGTGGGATGAGGCCAGTCCAATCTGAGCATCTCCTATCCGTTGGCCTCTATGGAGCTCCAGTCTGACCAGGGTCGCTCCCAGAGTTACTTCAGATGCCCAACCAGAGTGCTTCCTAGGGCACCTCATTAAAGTCCCTGCACTGGCAGACCATGCCTGGCCATCAGAGGGCTCCAGCAGAACAGCCCCTGCCGATGTACAACAGTTTACCTGCAGCCTCCCCTGACACAGCCTCTTCCCATCACTTTGCCAGCACGCACTTGTGCACACCCCGCACCCCACCACATCCCCCCCAAACTGCTTTGCTGGCCCACACATGCCAGAAGACCTTGTCTCCCCTGCCCTGCCAGTGCATGCTCACCCTACCATATCCCTGGCTGATGTGTGGACACACTGCTACGCTGGCATGAATGCACACAGCAATACTGGCAACCTCATCCCCACTGGAATGCTACCCCTGCAGTGCTGCTACCATGCACCACCAGTGGGAGCTCATGTAGGAATGCTGCTGCCCTGCTCCTTTTGCAGCCCCAGCCCAGCTGATGTATGTGCGTCGGGCCATGCTGCCACAGCCGCTGTCACACAAAAATGAGCATGGATCCTGCTGCCACCACCCCAACAAAGAGCTTTGGCTACACTACCCGTCAGAGTGTTGTAAACAATAGACTGTGAACACTTTGGCCCCTCCAGTGTAGCAGATTCCTAAACTTGAGGGACCAGAGAGCAAAGCCAGGGGCCCGGTACCAGTTCCTCAGAGTTAGAGTATGCAGCCCAGGAGGGCAGGGCTGAGCCTTGGTCCTCTATAATCACAGAGACAATGCCACTCAACTGAACCCACCTTACACCACAATCAAACCCTCCAAGGGCATCAAATAAGATAAAAGCAAAAAACAACACATCCCAAGAATAGCAGTCTCAAAGACTAAAGGAACATCAGCCCACACAGATGACAAAGAGACAGCCAATGAACCCTAACAATTCATAAAGCCAGAATGTCCTCTTACTTCCAAACAACAACACTAGCTCCCCAGCAAAGGTTCTTAACCAGGCTAAGGTGGCTGAAATGGCAGAACTAGAACTCAGAATATGAATAGGAATGAAGAACATCAAGGTTCAGGAGAAAGTCAAACCCAATCCAAGGAATCTCAGGAATACTGTGAAATAATACAGGAGCTGAAAGACAAAATGACTATATCAAGAAAGAAAGAAATTCATCTGATAGAGCTGAAAAACTCACTCCAAGAATTTCATAATATAATCATAAGTATTAACAGCAGAATAGACCAAGCTGATGAAAAAATTTCAGAGCTCAAAGACCAGTTCTCCAAATTAACTCAGATGAAAATTTAAAAAAAGAATAAAGAAGAATGAGCAAAACCTCCAAGAAATATGGGATTATGTAAAGGAACCAAATCTATGATTTGTTGGCATCCCTGAAAGAAAGGGAAAGAAAGAAAGCAACTTGGAAAACATATTTGAGGATATCATCCAAGAAAATTTCCCCAACCTCATTGCAGAGGCCAACATTTAAATTCAGGAAATGCAGAGAACCCCTGCAAGATACCAGACAAAACGATCATCCCCAAGACAAAAAGTCATCGGATTCTCCAAAGTTGAATAGAAATAACAAATGTTAAAGGCATCTAGAAAGAAGGGCTAGGTCACCTATAAAGGGAATCCCATTAGGCTAATAACGAACCTTACTAGCAGAAACACTACAAGCCAGAAGAGATTTGGGGCCTATATTCAGCATTCTTAAGCAAAAGACATTCCAACCAAGAATTTCACTTCCAGCCAACTAAGCTTCATAAGTGAAGGAGAAATAAGATCTTTTTCAGATAAGGCAAATGCTAAGGGAATTAGTTACCACCAGACCTCTCCCTTACAAAAGGTCCTTACGGGAGTGCTAGATATGGAAAGGAAAGACTGTTAGCAGCTACCACAAGAACACACTTAAGTACATAGACCGTTGACACTATAAAGCAACTGAATTATATAGCTGCTTGTATTACAATCAGCTAACATGATGATAGGATCAAATCTGCACAATTCAGTGTTAACCTTGAGTGTAAATGGACTGACTGCCCCAATTCAAAGGCACAGAGTGACAAGCTGGAGGAAGAAGCAAGGCCCAGCTGTATGCCATCTTCAAGAGAACCATCTCACATGTGATGAACACCCACAGACTCAAAGTAAAGAATTGGAGAAAAATTTACCAAGCAAACAGAGAAGAGAAAAAAGCAGAGGCTGCTATTCTCATTTTAGACAAAACAGACTTTAACAACAACCGGAAAGGACAAATAGAGCATTACATCATGTAAAGGGTTCAATTCAACAAGAAGAACTAACTACCCTAATACATATGCACCCAAAATAGGAGCACCCAGATTCATAAAACAAGTCCTTAGAGACCTAAAACGAGATTTAGATAGACACACAATAATAATGGGAGACTTCAGCACCCACGGACAGTCTCAGACAGATCACTGAGGCAGAAAACTAAAAAGATACTTAGAACCTGAATTTGGCACTTGACCAAATGTACCTAATAGACATCTAAGAACTTTCTACCCCAAAACAACAGAATACACATTCTTCTCATCTGCACATGGCACATACTCCAACACTGACCACACAATCAGCCATAAAACAATTCTCAGCAAATTAAAAACAAAAACGAAAATCATACCAACCACACTCTTAGACCACAGTACAATAAAAATAGAAATCAGTACTGAGAAGATTGCTTAAAACCAAATAATTACGTCTAAATTAAACATCCTGCTCCTGAATGACTTTTGAGTAAACAATGAAATTAAGGCAGAAGTCAAGAAATTATTTGAAACTAATAAAAGCAAAGACACAACATAGCAGAAGAATCTCTGGGACACAGCAAAAGCAATGTTAAGAGGAAAGTTGATAGTGCTAAGCATTCACATAAAAAAGTTAGAAAGACCTCAAATTAACAACCTAATACCACAACTACGGGAGCTAGAAAAACAAGAGCAAACCAACTCCAAAGTTAGCAGAAGGAAAGATATAACCAAGATCAGAGCATAACTGAATGAAATTGAGGTACAAAAATCCATACAAAAGATCAACAAATTCAAGAGTTCTATATTTTTTTTGAAGAATAAACAAGATAGACTGTTAACTAGATTAATAAAGAAAAAGAGAGGAAATTAAAATAAACACAATCAGAAATGACCAACAGGATGTTATCAGCAGCCTCACAGAAATACTAAAAACTTTTAGAGTGTATTATGAACACCTCTATTCACACAAACTAGAAAACCTAGAAGAAACAGATAAATTCCTGGAAACATACAACCTCTTAATATTGAACCAGGAAGAAATGGAAACCGTGAATAGACCAATAGTGAATTTTGAAGTTGAATGAGTATTAAAAGGCTTACCAACCAGAAAAAGCTAAGGATAGGATGGATTCAGCCAAGGATAGGATGGATTCGTAGCTGAATTTTGCCAGATGTATAAAGAAGTACTGGTACCATTTCTACTGAAACTATTCCAAAAAATTGAGGAGGAGGGACTTCTTTCTAACTCATTCTGTGAAAAAAGCATTATTTTCATACCAAATCCTGGCAGAGACATGATAAAAAAGAAAAGTTCAAGCCCACATCCCTGATGAACATAGATGCAAAAATCCTCAATAAAGTCCCAGCAAGCCAAATCTAGCAGCATATCAAAAAGCGAATCCACCATGATCAAGTAGGTTTCATCCCAGGATGCAAGGTTGGTGCAACATATGCCAGTCAATCAATGTGATTCATCACATAAACAAAACTAAAAACAAAACCCACATGATCATCCGAAGAGATGCAGAAAAATCTTTCAATAAAATGTAACATCCTTTCATGTTAAATACCCTCAACAAATCAGGCATTGAAGAAACATACCTCAAAGTAATAAGAACCATCTATGAAAAACCCACAGCCAACATCATACTGAATGGGAAAAGGCAGAAAGGATTCCCTTTGAGAACCAGAACAAGACAAAGATGCTAACTCATCACTTCTATTTACCATAAAGCAATCACATGAGAGAAAGAAATAAAAGGCATCCAAATAGAAAGAGAGGAAGTCAAACTATTTCTGTGCAGGTGATATGATTCTATATCTAGAAAATGCCATAATCTCTGCTCAAAAGCTCCTAGATTTGATAAGCAACTTCAGCAAAGTTTCAGAATGCAAGATCAACATGCAAAAATCAGTAGCATTTCTATACACCAATAACGTCCAAGCTGACGGCCAAAACAAGAAAATAATTCCATTCACAAAAGCCACAAAAAGAATACAATACCTAGGAACACAGATAACAAGGCAAGTGAAAGATCTCTACAGAGTCTTATAAAACACTTCTGAAAGAAATCCTAGATGATACAAACAAATGGAAAAACATTTCATGTTTGCGGCTAGGAAGAATCAATATAGTTAAAATGGCCATACTTCCCAATCCAATTTATACATTCAGTGCTATTCCTATCAAACTATTAATGATATTCTTCACAGAATTAGAAAAAAACTGTATTTTAAAATTCATATGGAATTTTAATTCCAAAATTAAATTTAAATTCCAAAAAGAGCCTGAATAGCAAAAACAATCTCAGCAAAAAGAACAAAGTTAAAGGCATCACATTATCCAACTTTAAACTATACCACAAGGCTACAGTAATGAAAAAAACATGGTACTGGTACAAAAATGGACACATAGATGAGTGGCACAGAATAGAGAGCCCCAGAAATAAAGTTGTACACTTACAAGCATCTCATCTTCGTCAAAGTTGACAAAAAAAAAAAAAAAAGAAAAGGGATAGGTAAAGGACTTCCCATTTACTAACTGGTGTTGGGATAACTGGGTAGTCATATGCAGAAGATTGATACTGGACCCCTTCCTTACACCATACACAAAAATCAACTCAAGATACATTTTAGGACTTAAATGCAAAACCTAAAACTATAAAACCCTGGAAGATAATCTAGGAAATACCATTCTGGACATCGGATCTGGCAAGGATTTCTTGATAAAGATGCCAAAAGCAATTATAGCAAAACAAAAATTGACAAGTGGGACCTAATTAAACTAAAAAGTTTCTGTGCAGCAAAAGAAACTAGCAGCAGAGAAAACAGACAACGTACAGAATGGGAGAGAATATTAGAAAACTATGCCTCCGAAAATGGTTTAATATCCAGAATCTGTATGGAACTTATGCAAATTTACAAGCCAAAAACTAAACAACCCCATTAAAAAGTGGGCAAAGGAAAGAAGACATACATGTGGCCAAAAAGTACATGAAAAAATATTCCCCTCCATTGATCTTTAGAGAAATACAAGTCAAAGCCACAATGAGATACCATCTCACACCAGTCAGCATGGCTATTAATAAAAAGTAAAAAAATAACAGATGCTGGTGAGGTTGTAGAGAAAAGGGATCACTTATACACTGCTGATGGGAATATAAATTAGTTCTTCTACTGTGGACTTCTCAAAGAACTTGAAACAGAACTACCATTTGACCCAGCAATCCCATTATTAGCTATATACCCAAAGGACTATAAATTGTTTTACCATAAAGGCACATGCATGCCTATGTTCATTGCAGTGCTATTCACAATAGCAAAGACATGGAGTCAACCTAAATGTCTATTAATGCTAGAGTGGATGAAGAAAATATTATACACACACACACACACACGTGCGCGCACGTGCACACCATGGAATACTATGCAGCAATAAAAAAGAATGATATCATGTTCTGCTCAGCAACATGGATGGAGCTGGAGGCCATTATCCTAAGCAAACTAACGCAGGAAAAGAAAACCAAATACCACATTTTCTCCCTTTAAGTGGGAGATAAATATTGAGAACACATGGACACACAGAGGGGAACTTTAGACACTGGGGACTACTTGAGGGTGGAGGGTGGGAGGAGGCTGAGCACTGAAAAACTGCCTATCAGGTGCTATGCTTATTACCAGGGTGATAAAATTATCTGTACACCAAATCCCTGTGTTGTGTAATTTACCTATATAACAAACCTGCAAATGTACCCTCGAACCTGAAAGAAAAGTTAAAAAAAAAAGCTATATCTGATAAGACCCTTAGATATACATTACTAACTTCAATAAAGGCAGCATGACCTCACACTCGAATCCAAGTCTTGTTTAAAAATAACAATAATAAAAAGCAATAAATCCTGGTGCTTAAGACAGGATCATTTCTTCCTTCTCCAAAAATAAAAATAGAAATTAGTTTTTATAATGTTATTTAGAACTTTCCAGTCAATCCAAGCCACCATTTGGTTATAATGTTGCTATCTGGTGCCATGAGCAGAAAACCAAATCTATCTCGTGTATTACAAATAAACTCATCCTTTTTTACCCAAATAAATTCAAATGTATCCACAAACATTACAAATTCTCAGCAAGAGTGTACAGTAGGAGAATATTTTCCCACCTTGGAGAAACTGTTAGTTATCATTGAAACTCAAAATGCAGTCCTCATCCTGAGGGAATCTCCACTCTAGTGTGGGGTACAGAATGAAGGCCAGGCTGTGTTCAACTTCCTAAGACTGTAATGATATTTTACACATAAATAACCCCTTACTGCTCCCAAGGAGTTTTTTAATAACCGTAACAATTTCTTGTACTTAATTTACACAGATTTTGCTAAAATCAATGATGACGAATTTTTTTTTCATTACTTACACTCATTACTTACATTTGAAGTGGGCAAATTCTTTCACTTTGTAACTTTGATGTCTGGATGCATAAGACCATATTCTCAGCCTTAAAGACCTTGCATCTCTAGCTCTGACTGGTTCTAATTCCAAAATCTTTCTGATTCCGGGTTTTCGTGGTCCCATCCTACCTTCCTCCCTTATTACTGGTACCCTCACTCCCTCCTTCCTCACATATTCACCATCACTACATTGAATCTCCCAATGTTCTTTTTAAATACTATTACTCTGATGCAATCGATTAGAAGAAACTATCCTTGTGTAGAAAAATCCTTGATAAACTGAGGTGCAGATAAAACTTTTAGGGCATCAGTAATAAAGAGGCAGGGCCACTAAGGAGGAAACTGAACAGGACTTTGAGGGAGGAAGGAACAATGACAAGAGGGAAAGAAAGGATGACCAGCATCATAGCGGTGTTGGAAACCTGCAGGAATGGAATGCCTACCGCGGTAGTTGAGTCTGTTTGTATTGCTATCATTGGCTTGCCTCCTAATCTCACCACACCTTGGCGAAAGCTCACTACATACAAAAAGACTTTGTATGAATGATTCTGTGGGAAAGTTAAGGAAGAACATTCAACCTTTTAGGCAAAATAAAGGAAATACAGGACTAGTCTGCTGGGAAAGACAGTCCTCTATGGGTCTCCTGCCCCTTTACACATTTTAATGGATGCATTAGTTTCCTCTGGCTGCTGTAACAAATTACTGCAAACGTTGTGGTTTAAAAGAGCAGAAGTTTATTCTCTCAGAGTTCTGGAGGTCAGAAGTTCAAAATCAAGGTGTTGGCAGGGCTATGCACCCTCTGGAGGCTCCAGAGGAGGAGAATCTATTTGTTGCTTCTTCTAGCTTCTTGGGGCCGTGAGCATGCCTTGATGTGTGTCTGAATCACCCCTATCTCTATCTCCGTGGTCACATCACCTCCTCCCGTTTACGTGTATCGAATCTCCCTCTGCTTCACTCTGACAAAAACATTTGTCATTGGATTTAGGTCTCACCCAGATAAACCAGGATGTTCTCATCTCAAGATCCTTAGCAATTATCTCTGTAAAACCCCTTTTCCAATCACTGGTTCCAGTGATTAGGACATGGACATATCTTTTTGGGAGCCACTATACTCTGTTCACCTGGCCTCCCAAAATTCACATTCACGTCACATGCAAAACACATTTATTAAGGTGTCTCAACATTTCCAAATGGCTCAACCCATGACACAATTAACTCTGAGCTCAAAATCTCATCTAAATATTGTCAGCTGAAAAGTCCCAAATCTCATCATCCAAATTTGGTGTGAGTGAGATGCCAGGCATGATCTGTCCTCAGGCAAAATCCCTCTCCATCTGTAGGCCCGAGAACCTAGAAAACAAGTTATTTACTTCCAAAATATAATGGTGGGGCAGGCATCCAATAGACATTCCCATTTCAAAAGGCAGCAACTGGAAGGAGTAAAAGGATTACCAATCTTAAACAAATATGATACCTAGCAGGGAATTTTCCATTAGATTTCAAGGCCTGAGGATAATCCTCTGTTGCTTGGGCCTCTGTTCTCCGGGCCCATGGCAACATCATACGCCTCTGGGCCCTCAACAGGTCCTCTAGCCTTTGCCTCTTTATCACCTTCAGTCAAAGATGGCAATGTTTCCGCTGAGATAACATTCTTGAAAAAACTTGTAGGCTTCTTCCGTAGGTAATGCAGGATTCATGCCACTGAACAAAAGAGCTCTCCACAGGAAATCTTTCCTGGATAACCTCATCTCTATTCCTGATTGCTGCTGAGACGGTTGAGAGGATCCAGCAACCACATACCTAATCTGTTCCACAAAAGGATGTCTAGCCACACCCTTTGCTTTCAGAGCTTGCTTTCCTAACAATGATCTCCTAATTGAGTGTCTGAGTTCCGGCTGTTAAAACGAAGTACCATCGATCGGGTGGCTTGGAAACAACATAAATTTATTTCTTAACAGTCCTGGAGATGGAAGTCTAAGAATATTGTGCAGCATGGTCAAGTTCTGGTGACAGCCTTCCGCCAAGTTTCAGGCTACTGACTTCTCATTGCATTCTCACAAGGCAGGAAGAAAGAGTGCTCTATCCACGTATCCACATGGCCTGATTACTTTGCAAAAACTCGACCTCCAGATGCCATCACATTGGGGATTGTATTTTGACACATGAATTCTGGATCGACACAAACATTCAGCCCATAACACTCAGCATATATATATACACATACATATATATGTAAAACATATATACATATTTATAAAACATATGTACATATATATGCTAAGTGTTATGTTTTACATATATATATGCATATCAGTCTGATACGCTGAAATTTTACCAGATTATCAAGTGGTGATCCTTCAAGTTATCTCTTTCCTCTCACAATTTAGTATATCGAGCAGGTAAAAAGCAGTCTACAGCTTGAACATTTTTCTTGAAAATTTGCTCAGTTAAGTATCCAAGTTTCTCACGTAAAAACTGTGTGCTTTCTGCACAACATTAAGACCCAATTAGGCCAAATTTTCTGCCACTGTATAATGAGGACATCTCCCGCAGTTTCCCACAGCAGATTCCTCATTTCCTTCTGAGCCCTCACCACCAGCAGCTTGAGCCTTCATGTTTTTACCATCCGTTGTCTCAAGGCAATCTACAGAAACCCTCTTTCCAAGTAAGATAATACTTATAGGTTTTCGGGGATTAGAATAGAGATGTATTTGGTGGAGACCACCATTCAACTCAATACAATGGGTATATCAACAATGCAAGACTCCGACTACTGTTTACCTGGGCCATTTCTTAGTGTTATGTTTACAGTGAATAATATCGAGGGGTGAGATAATCTCTTCCCCCAGGTCAAAGAGCAGGCTTGCTGACCGCTTGTGTAAAACAGCAGGTCCACTAACCTCATTGTTTCTTTCCTGTAGGCACACTCCACTGTGTGCAGGTGTCGTCTTGGCCCCTTCGTGTGACACCAGGAGACTAGAGTGGAGAAAGGGGAACCGATAGAAGCATGCTTATGCTCATGCTGCCTGCTGTGCTGAAATAAAGTCCTTCTCTGACTCATGACTGTCATGGCATCTGGCAGCATCCATGAGACAGTAGTAACAGGCTAATGTATTGACCGCACCTAGGGTCAAATCAAATACCAGACCTGGCAGAGTGGAGAATAAACACTCTGCAGTCAGGAAGTGAGGGCCCAGATGATAATGAAAATGTACCTCTCCTGGGAGTTCAGAGAAATCTTGAGAGGGCATCGCATTTTTTTATAAAAATGGAATAGACTTTTGCATAAATCTTATCTCAATTTTAAGAGGCAGAGAGACAGACTCTAGCTGACACCTGGCAATAATGTCTGGCTTCATGATTTACAGCCATTTGTTCTTTACGGTGTGTACATATATCATATGTTTCACACTTACTTTGTGTTCGTATCGAAGAAATACAATGAGCGTCACTTCCATGGCCAGAAATAAATCCTTAAAATACTATTAAGCCTAGGGGATGTTACAAACTGAATCGTGTCTTTCTCAAAATTCCTATATTGAAGCCCTAACCCCCAATGCAATTGTATTTAGAGAGAGAGCCTTTAATGAAGCGATTAAGGTCAAATGAGGTCCTAAGAGTGAAGCCCTAATCCAGTATGACCGGCGTCCCTTCGAGAAGAAGACCACCTAGTCTGTGACACTTTGTTATGAGAGCCCGAGCTGACTGATACAAGGAGAAAGTAGATTACATCCAAAACTTCCAATTTACTATTTTAGGTTTCGAAGATAATTCTGTCCATACATACATGCACAAACATAAATATAAGGACAGATATACACTAATTCCGGTTGTATCATTGAAGGTATATGTTTTGTGTGAAAACAATCCAAAGCTGTTTCCTTTTGTTTTGTAACTGCATCAAGTCCTGGAGTACTGCGGCACCTGTCATTTGGAAGCCCTTTCACATCTCAAAAATGTAATCTTCAGGCCAGGAACATCTCCAAAGCCCGTTGCAATTGCCCCTAATGTCCATTTATTATGACAGTGCTTCCTAACAACTCAACAGGTTCTCCCTTTTTCATAAGGTTGCTGGAGGGTAAGCCGCCGTCTGGTAGACTTGCTGTCTCCCAGTGGCTGAGACGAAGACGGTGAAATGCAGAAGAAAGTGTGTTGGCCCAAGAGTTACTAGAAATACCACATCATGAATTCACTTTCTACTTCTCTACTTCTTCCTAAATTTCTTCTATGTAAAAGGATAAATTTTCTCTCTTTCTTTCTCTCTCCCCTTCTCTCTCTCTCTCAAAATAGCCTATTTTGTACAAGTCAGTGCCTGTCATCTCACTTGCTCATTAGCAGGATACGTCTCACATATCTTGAGGCAATGTATGGAAAAGCAGACATAACGGAAGTTAGTATCTCTTTTATCATATCCCCGTTCACAGACCACTTCTCTACAAGCTTGGGATCTTTCCTAACCATCCCAGCCTGTACCCACCTTTCTTCCACCTCCTTTGATACCATTTGCAGCTCGTATTGTAGTGTACTTCCTGGAAATCTAACTGATTGCCTGACACTCTTACGTAACACGTTTTTTTCTAGTTTGGGGCTCTAGAGCTTTTGATCACCTCTTCACGGGACAGCAGTTTTACTGAGTCATGTTCTTTAACGAGAATAACAGAATTCATTTTTTACTTCCAGCATGCTAAATTGAATTTTTAAAAATTACCATTATTCGTAGTTAGGAGAAGCTCCTCTCACTTTCACGTCTCCGTATTTGTAATGTCATGCACATGTTTAGGGCTGTTTTCTAAGTTTGCATAAGAGCTACAGCATTTCAAACATAGGAGGTTGGTAAAACAAACCTCATGCTTTGTTTTACAGTGATCAATCCAGAAACTCTGAATCGATGAAGTCGATTAATGAATTTGTTTTTGATGTTCTTGTTGTTGAAATATGTTGTGTTGGGATACACAAGGGATGGTGACTTTAACTTCTTGCATGTTGAATGAAAATAGCTGGCACTGTGAAAACACAGGAAGGGCAGTGCACAGGGAGGGCCCCTGAACCCTCAGCTTCACTTGTCTTATAATAAATCTGCCTTTGACCCTGGCAGAGAGGGGCTGTGTCTGTTTTGTTCACTGATATTTTCCCCAGTACTTAGAATAATGCCTTGCACATGGTCGTAGTTCAGTAACGATTACTGAATAAACACTGATTGCTTCACCTTTCCACATAACAATAAGTTAAGCGTATAACAGGAGATTAATAAAGACCAGGTTAAGTAACTAATAAATCCTCAGAGTTCTAGACTGAATCAAAGGAAAATGCTGGAATGCAGGCTACTGCGCAGGTATATACATCAATGAATTAAAAGATAGATTAATTTTAAATATATATGCATATATATACATACATATGTTCATGCAAACAAACACACTGTATTTTCTATTTAGAATTTGACAGAACATTTAACTTTTTTCAAAAATCTAGCTATAGGAGAACCCTAAAAAGAAGAGTGACTATATGGGGTGATGGCATGCCATAAGTATGCAAATACTATTAATAGATGTAAGGCTTTTTTTTTTTTTAATTTCACAACTGTAACTTTTCTTTTTAAATTTTATTTTAAGCTCTGGGACATGTGCAGAATGTGCAGGTTTATTACCTAGGTAAATGTGTGTCACGGTGGTTTGCTGCACCTATCAATCCATCACCCAGGTATTAGGCCCTGCATGCATTAGCTATTTATCCTGATGCTCTTCCTTCCTTCACCCGCCTCACAGGCCCCTGTGTGTGTTGTTTCCCTCCCTGTGTCCATGTGTTCTCATTGTTCAGCTCCCACTTATGAGTGAGAACATGTGTTTGGTTTTCTGTTTCTGTGTTAGTTTGTGATGTACAGCATTTTTTAAACTGAAAGTTCTATTTACTGAGCAAAGTCAACAGCATATCATAGTGCCTAAGAGCTTGGCCTCTGAGGTTTGAATAGTTCTTATTTTGTATAAGCCATTGCTTTCCCATCTGCAAAACAGATATGATGTGTACGTTTACCTCATTGCGGTCAGACAATGCATATAAAACTCTAGACCCAGTGTCTAACGAATAGTAAATACTTAGACTGTTTTTGTTTTTAGGATTAGAATCATTATGCATTACTGAGGGGGCACACTTCCTAAGAAAGTTTATAAGGTACACCAATTTATTATCACACTTTCATCTCTCTCTTTTTTTTTTTTTTAGACAGAATCTCTCTCTGTCACCCACACTGGAGTGCAATGGTGTGATCTTGGCTCACTACAAACTCTGCCTTCCAGGTTCAAGTGATTTTCCTGCCTCAGTTAGGAGAATCGCTGGCATTACAGGTGCCTGCCTTAGATAGGAAGGTAGCTGGCATTACAGGTGCCCACCACCATGCCTGGCTAGTTTTTGTATTTTTAGTAGAGATGAGGTTTCACCACATTGGCCAGGCTGGTCTCGAACTTTTGACCTCAAGTGATCCACTGGCCTCAGCCTCCCAAAATTCTAGGATTATAGGTGTGAGCCACCGTGCCCACCCCCACTTTCATCTCTAACATAAAAAGTATGTCCGGGGGGGCCGGGAGCGGTGGCTCAAGCCTGTAATCCCAGCACTTTGGGAGGCCGAGGCAGGTGGATCACGAGGTCAAGAGATCGAGACCATCCTGGTCAACATGGTGAAACCCCATCTCTACTAAAAATACAAAAAATCAGCTGGGCACGGTGGCGCGTGCCTGTAATCCCAGCTACTCAGGAGGCTGAGGCAGGAGAATTGCCTGAACCCAGGAGGCGGAGGTTGCGGTGAGCCAAGATCGCGCCATTGCACTCCAGCCTGGGCAACAAAAGCAAAACTCCGTATCAAAAAAAGAAAAAAAAAAGTATATCCTGAGCAAATTTCTATTTAAGCTTCTGAAAACTGCTGTCTAATGGGTAGGAGGATGACATGTTGCTGCTTTTTGCTGAGGCACACAAGAAGCACACCACAAAAGCCAAGAAAATATTATCTGTCCATGGACCCTCCAGGAAGTCACACAAACAGGAAGTGGGGTTACTCAGACCCTGACTCTGAACCTAAGCAAATAGACTCCAAACTCTAAAGTATTTCTAATCATTACTCAGAGTGTGTATGGCAACGGGAAATGGTCATAGGTCACATTGGATCTTTTGAACACATACATCACCACAGGAAATCTCATTTTACAAAAGCATTGTCTTCATGATGAAAGGACAATAATGCAACTGGAAAGCCCCCTCCCCCCAAAAAACAAAGCAAGTAAACTTAGAAGTTGTAGGCCCTTTGAAATAACCACACACTGTGTAAAGTTTTAAGCTCTGTAATGTTTGGCTTTTATGGCTCAGCCCTTAAAACGTTAGAGGAAAAGTCAAAAGCACAAAAGGACCCTTACAACTGCTTTTGGAAGGTAGTGGCATAACATTTCCCCTGGCTTTTATTAAAAAAGAAAGGTGCAACTTTCTTAAAAAGTCCTTGCTTTAAGTGTCAAACTTTACATTCACTAAGGATCTAGGAGCTACTATTCTCCTGCACAGGTGATATTAGAAATGGAAAGAAGAGCTTCTGGAAGGGGGCTGGCTGACTCAATCCTCCACTCTCCAGGTCTGACATTCTGTGGGTATATGATAGGCACTTCATAAAAGTCCCTTAAGAAGGTCCCTTAAATAAACAAATGATGATTAAAAATGGATGCATACCAAGTGTACTGATCTTTTTTTAATGTTACATATGCTTTTACAATCTGCAAAATATTTTTAAATTTACAATCCCCTTTGATCCTCCCCTTGACCCAACAAGGTAGGAAATTGTTTTCCTGTGACTTTTCTAAAGTCACCCAGAAAAATGATGGCATTTAACTTACTTTTCAGAGTAGGAATTCTCTTTACGTTGCCATGAACATGAAATGTGCTTAGTCCATGTTTGTTTCATGCAGTGGTGCTCAACTGGATGCAATTTTATCTCTCAGAGGACATTTAGTAATGTCTGGGAATATTTGTGGTTGTCACTCTGGGGCAGCTGGAGTAGTGTATTGCTATTAACGTCTAGTGGGTGGAAGCCAGGGCTGCTGATCAATAACCTACAATGCATGGACCAGACACCCCCACCCTACCCTGCTACTTCAAAAACAAAAAATTATCTGGCCCCAATTGTCAGTAATATCTACGTCCAAACACTGGTCTAAGCAACAAATGGGGCCTTGCTTGGTCTCTCAAAAGCTTGTAATCCCAGCACTTTGGGAGGCTGAGGAGGGCAGATCGCTTGAGCCGAGGAGTTGAAGACCAGCTCAAGCAAACATTATGAGACCCTGTTTTCAGATAATAAAAATAAAAATAAATAAACAATGAATGGTCTTGTGAGCACCATTAAGTTCATCCAGTTACTACTTTGAATAAAAATGTGTCTGGGAATTTTTTGACACTTCCCATCCAGTGGTGGAATCTAAGTCCTCCACCTGAATCTAGGTGAGACTTTGTGATTGCTTTGATCAATAGATGCAATTGTGTGATTTCTGAGTCAAGGTCAGGAAAGTCCATCCATTCTGCCAGTTTCTTTTGGGAGGGTTTCCTTTGGTGCCCTACTCACCATGGAAGAAGTCAGCTTACTCAGAGGGTACCATGTGGAGAGGCTTGAGGATATCACAGGAAGAGAGAGAGAGCTGCCTCCCTCTGACGGTATATGAGAGACTTCGAGTGAGACTGCCCTGCCAGGCCATTCTCAAAGCCCGGACCCAAGACACCAGGAGAGATAATACATGAGGTTATGGTTTTATGTCACTAAATTTTGGGGTGACTGGTTACATGTCAAGGAATAACCAGAACAATCTATACATTCAGTTACTCACAGTCAAGTGCTCTGGCAAACAGAATGTCTTCCCTCTCCCTTAAAGGGTTCTGACCCATGGAAGTGTGGAAATCTTAACTAGAAGATTGCCATTCCTCAAGTCAAAATGGATTGTAATCAGCCCCTGTGGGGAATAAAAGACAAAGGGCAGTTTGTCAAAGAGATTTTGAGAGGGAGACCCAATGGGTACCTTAAAATGATGGACATTACACTGGCTGGAGTGTTCTGTCCAGGTTAGAGTCCCCGGCTTTAGTCATTTCAAAGCTGGTTATCATAAGAATAAAGCAGAATGCTGAACTAGACAATATCTTGAGGTTTCTTCTAGGTCAAAATTTTAGAATACCCTAATCTAAAAATCTAAAAATATTTTGTCAAAAGAAGGCATTTTTAAATTGTAACTTGAAAAAATGCACCCTCATGAATAAAAAGAATGGAGATAAATATGGAACACCACTTTATAGCCATCAAACTTCAGCAAGTAAATGAAAATTTAATGTTGGTGAAATTGGTAAACTCCCCCATTACAGATGGCTACACTGTTCCACCTGCAACAAGAGCTAAAAAATACACCCACTCTTCGACACAGTAATGCCCCTTCTGGAAATGATCCAAAAGTAAAAAGAAAAGAAAAAACTTCTTGCACAATGATGTTTATAGCCACATTATTTACAATGGGAGGCAAAATATCCCACAGGAAACAACCTAAATATCCAACAATGGGACAATAGTTAACCATGGCATGGCAGGATGCATTAAAGTTATAAATATAAAACTCACTTGGAAATGTATGTACAAAACATATTAAGTGAAAAAAGTGCAGTATTTATCTGCATGTAAATAGTGAGTGTATCTATGTAAAGATTCTATTCATGTAATCACATGTAAATATCAAAAGACATAAATATTTTTCTGTTGAGTATTTTAGTATGTGTCATTTTTCTGCAAAGATATTAAAAAGATATTTAAATATTCAGCTTTATAGAGAAAAATCTATAAAATAAAATTATTAATCAAGTTTAGTATTTCACTGAACACATTTACTTCACATTTAAAGAAAAGGGAGTAAATAATACAAGCAAATATACAGATATATATTAAAAAGTGAGTTGAACTTATTAGCTAAAAATATTTTCTACTATAAAATTAAATTTTTAGAATACCAACCAATAATAAATATTGTTTTAGTCAATTTTGAAAAAATTCTACTTTTCTATCAGTGAAAAATGCCTCATCAATAAATAGTATGAGGGAAATTTGGAAAATTAAAAATCAATATATTTTTTAAAGTGAGCTCTAAAACACTAACTACTCTAGATTCTCTCCTCTGGCAATAAAGGACTTGGTTATTTTAACCAACTCTCCCACTGAAGATCACTGAAAAATCTGGAAGAAATATTAAAAAAGATACTTAAGATGTCTTCTAAACCATCAAATTGCTAAGACGATGGGGGGAAGAAAGAAGTTCAGAGAAATGACTCAGGCAGGCAGTTAAATTGTTTTTTTGTTTTTTTTGAAAGGTCCTTGCTCTGTCACCCAGGCTTACTGCAGCCTTGACCTCTCGGGCTCAAATGATCCTCTTGCCTCAGCCTCTGGTGTAGCCAGGACTACAGGCATGCTTCACCATTTCTGGCTAATTTAAAAAAAATTTTTTTTGTAGAAACAGAATCTCACTATATTGGTCAGTCTGGATTCAAATTCCTGGCCTCAAGCAATCCTCCTGCCGTGGCTTCCCAAACTGCTGAGGAGTTTAATCACTTTTTGTCTTGCTAGAGGACAGTAAGGAAAGGGATTTGCCAACCCTAAAAAGTATGTGAAAAGTGAAATTCAAGACCTGTCAAAAGTGGGGTATCTGGTAAAGCATCCCAGGAATAGAGTTTATGCTCAAAATCACTGCTCCTTAGATGACATGTGAACCATCAGTAAAGCAGCCCTTGAATGGATTGTCTGGGTAACTTAAAAAAAATCAAGCCCTGGCCGGGCGTGGTGGCTCAAGCCTGTAATCCCAGCACTTTGGGAGGCCGAGGCGGGTGGATCACGAGGTCAACAGATCGAGACCATCCTGGTCAACATGGTGAAACCCCGTCTCTACTAAAAATTACAAAAAAATTAGCTGGGCACGGTGGTGCGTGCCTGTAATCCCAGCTACTCAGGAGGCTGAGGCAGGAGAATTGCCTGAACCCAGGGGGCGGAGGTTGCGGTGAGCTGAGATTGTGCCATTGCACTCCAGCCTGGGTAACAAGAGCGAAACTCCGTGTCAAAAAAAAAAAAAAAAAAAATCAAGCCCTAAAATTGTATGAAACTGATGGGGAATTCTAGTACCTCCAGGGTATTGCTTCAATTAGCAAAAGTCACGCCTCAGATAAACCTCACTGGTCATCACAACGCCACTGAAAAGCTTCTAGGGTGTTGTCTCAATAGAAGCAAATGAAAATGCTTTCTCGCCAGGTGTAGTGGCTCACACCTGTAATCCCAGCAGTTTGGGAGGCTGAGGTAGGTGGATCACTTGGGGTCTGGAGTTCAAGACCACCCTGGCCAACATGATGAAACCTTGTCTCTACTAAAATACAACAATTAGCCAGGCCTGATGGTTCATGCCTATATTCCCAGCTACTCAGGAGGCTGAGGCAGGAGAATCCAAGAGTCAGAGGTTGCAGTGAGCCAAGACTGCATCACTGCACTCAGCCTGGGGAACAGAGTTGGACTTCATCTAAAAAATACTTAACCCTTTCTATAGAAAAATATCATCCCAAGCCTCAAACTCTTTTGTCAAATAATTTTTTCTAATATAATGTCTAGCTAAGATAAGCAGGCACCAGAGGAATGAAGGTAATATAAATGAGAACCAGCATTAACTTTACAAAAGTTGTGAAGGGAACAAGCTAAACTTAAACATTTTAGCAAAGAAACTTAGAAAAGAACCAAATAGAAACTCATAAACTGAAAAATATAATAACCAACATTAAGAACTCAATAAATGTTTTAACTCCATTATAGACACTGTTGAAACAAAAATTAGTGAATAGTAATATAGGATAAAAGAAACTAACCAGAATGAAATGTAGGCAGACATATGGAGGGACAATATAGTAGAGAGAGTAAGAAACAAAACATTATAGAATAATCACACTCATGAACATGAATACAAAATTTCTAGGCAAAATCCAGCAACTTATAAAAAGAATATGTGATCAACCTGGGTTTATATCACAAATATCAGGTTGTCATCATATTTGAATATCAATCAATATAATTTTCCACATTAATAAAGAAGAAAAATTTATGTGATCGACAATAGATGCAGAAAAATATTTATAGAAGTTAATACTCAATTCTAACTTTAAAATATCTCTTAGCAATCTAGTGACAAAGGAGAACTTTGTCATACTATACTATACTATACTATTTACTATGCCGTGGTGAAAACGAAAGAACTACATCTATGTGCAACATATAGATTAATCTGACAAACACAATGTTTAAAAAGTCAAAAATTAAATAATATGTATTGTATAACTGTATTTCTGTGTATACTTAAAATCTAGCAAAATTAAACCCTTGAATGTAGCTGTATATTTAACTAGTAGGAGTATAAATGAAAGCAAGGAAATTACAAGGATTTGTGATTGGGAAAGAACATGTAGAGGACTTCTGGGATCCTTGAAATATTTTATTTTTATTTATTTTTTCGACCTGAGTTGTGGTTACACTACATTTAAAAAAAATAATGTGTTAAGCTATAAGACACGCTTCCATGGATATCTCACACACCTATATACCTACTGAGTATGCCTGAGATGCAAGACCCTGGTGACTCTTTACCATGGTATTTCTCAGGATTGTTTTTGCAGTGAGCAGATTTGAAGAATAAGGTAACATCTCCCTGAGAGACAAAGAACAGATTTTCTGACTTGCTACAAAACAGCAGATTCACCAAGCTCAGTGTTCCTTTTCTGTAACGCAACCTACTACTTGTTTAGGCATCTACATGGGCCCTCTTTGTTGCCCCCTCTGTGTCTTGGCAAGCAAAGGGTACCAGCACAAATATGCTGATCAAGTTGCTTGCTGTGCAATGAGTAATAAAGACTTTTGTCTCTGACCCAGAAGTTTCATGTCTTCTGTCAGCATCCATGAAATAGCAATAAACAAAATTACTAATTCTAAGTAGAGTAAAATGAAACCCAAGCCTTAAAAAGTTGTACATTTATTTTTAATGCATTTGTCTACATGTGTTACATTTTACAATAAACAAAGGTTTTTAAAATTTACTGTACTTGAATTTTTTTTTCTTTCTTTTAAAATACTTTTCTGAGTGCTTACTATGTGTTAGCCTCTGGGAATACAACGATAAATAGGACAGAAGGTAATCTTAAAGGATGTATTCAGTGGGAGAGACAGCCACGCTGAAGATAAATTATGGTGCTGATTTATAAGAACAGGAAAGGATTTGGGGGAAAAATGTTACCTGTACTGTCCTAATACTTTCATTCATCTTGTTACTTGTCAACAGAGCTATCCTAGTCAGACATGTCATGAAAAAGGAAAAACATTTTAAAAGCAAACAAATTTTGTCAAAGAAGTGAAAAGAAATTTGTCAACTAAAGGAATATTTTAGCAAATTTAGATACACTTACAAAGAGAATTATTTTTGCATATACTAACTGGAAAGAAGCAGACATTTTTCAGCTTAGCCTTCATTCAGGAAGTATGTCTTTAATCCTGTTACAGTAGCTGTCATACATGGCTCATAGATTCATCAGTCATTGAATAAAATGGTGCCAAGAACGCTCGATACAAGTGAAGATGATCTGGACCTGTCTTCTCAGCTTGCAGTGTGTAGGAGCTATAGCTGAGGTCTGAATGGGTTATTGAAATAGAATGTGACACTGCTACGGAAGGGTCCAAGTGAAAAGGTGATACCTAAATTGGATTAGAGGATTGCTAGGCTTCTCAGGGTGCATGAACCTCAGTGAAATTAAGATTTAAGCAATGCACAGAATGGAGGTTGGGGCTAAAGAGTATTCCAGAAAGAGAGGACATGGACAAAGGCAGGAAATTATGGGACTTTGCTTTTTTTTCTTTTCTTTTCTTTTTTTTTTTTTTTTTTTGAGACAGAGTCTGGCTTTGTCACCCAGGCTGAAGTGCAGTGGTGTGATTTCAGCTCACTGCAAACTCCGCCTTCCAGGTTCAAGCAATTATCCTGTCTCAGCCTCTTGAGTAGCTGGGATTACAGGTACTTGTCATCACGCCTGGCTAATTTTTTTGTATTTTTAGTAGAGATGGGGTTTCACCATGTTGGCCAACTCCTGACCCTAACCTCCCCAGCTGAGGCGAGCTGCCTTGGCCTCCCAAAGTGCGGGGATTACAGGCATGAGCCATCACACTTGGTCTGGGACTTCACTTTTTAAAAAGAGGTAAGGTAATAGCTCACTTGAACCATAGCAAAAAAAAAAAAACAACAACAACAACAACAATAAAATGACACTAATATATTTAAGGCGGATTATTTGGGGGGCAAAAATTAAATACTGTACAATAATAAAGGCATTTCTTACATAAATTTTTAATCATTATTCAATGTGGCATTAGATTTTCTCATTAGTGTTATTCATTACATTTTTATTCTGAAAGAATAATAAAGATCACATAAAACTGCTCTAATTTCCAAGGCTAAGTTTTTCCTCCCCTCCACCACCCAGGGAACAATGTTGATAAGTACATAGAAAACTAAGTCAATTATTCTGAAATATCTATTTTTATGTACCAACATTCACAGTATGGATGGTTTAGAAGAGGTTACAAAATCCAGGACGGTTTGGGGTCTTTATTCTAACAAGCATCCAAGAAGCTATTGGTTAAAGGACCCAAAGACAACTGGTAAACAATCTGGAATAGAGTTGTCTGACTGAACTGACCCGAAGCCAGCTTGTGTTCAGTCTGCATTTCTACATGGTATCCATGGAAATGAGATCAGGCCTGCACAAAGACAGACAAAGGCCACCTTCAAATGAATCCGGGAGAATGACAACTGCCAATGTTCGAGGCGTCCATCGGTGCAATAGCTTTGCTCATGCCTTTCAAAACACAATGAAGTAATCTCTTAGGCTGACAATACAGTGACTCTTTTATTTCCATTTTTTTTTTTTTGGAACACTCTTTTATTTCCACTGCTCTGTTTAAACATTAACCTCATTTTTATACAGAAAGCCTTTCAGTGATTGGGAGCTATGTGTGGCTTCTGTTGCAAAAACTGTCTCTAGACACTTTAATAAATGGAAGAATTGCAGTCACCTTTTCAGAACAGGATAATAATGCAGGAATCTTTGCTGACAGAATTGCAAAGTTTCTGTTACCTATTTGGGCAACAGAACAGACAAGTCTCTCAAAGGAAGTAAAATATATTTGAAAATCATTAACTGTCCCAACAGTCTCTGGAGCTGAAAATATTAGCCAAATATGCAGTTCAAGTTTATACTGGTTATAAAATGTAAATTACGTGTTCAAGAGTTAGCAGGCATAGACTAGATAAAACACTTGAATATAAGCACTTTAATTATGACTAACAAAATTAGGAATAGACATCAACTTCTTTTCTAGTGTATGAATTCAATGAAAATGTTTTAAAATGCTTTGAAAACAACACTAAGTTACAGGACAAAAAGCTTTCACATTTTACTAGCAAAATCTTTCAGAACCAACACTATTTCTCTGTGATATATGAGACAATTATTTCTAAAAAGATTGTTTTGGGGATCTTTATTAAACTAGATAGAAATAAGGAATTGAAACCTTAACTGGAGAGACATAAATCTATATTTCTAAAAGAACTTGTTTGTTTTTTAGGAAATCTGACTAAAGCACTGATACTAATTCTACCA
The DNA here is from genome assembly GCF_049354715.1 of Callithrix jacchus. NCBI lineage: Eukaryota > Metazoa > Chordata > Mammalia > Primates > Cebidae > Callithrix > Callithrix jacchus. The sequence continues at coordinate 156,851,242 of NC_133503.1, forward strand.
CTGGAATTGGTATGTTATATATTACATGCCTTAAAAACAGCTTATTAATCATAACCGTATTAGCGTGAAAAGTATCTTTGAAACCAAAATGTGTAAAATGGGCTCATCAATCTAAGCAGCCGCCCTGGAGGATAGGAAATACCTTTTTCCATACCTCTGCTTTCTTCCCTCTTTGCATACCTGGATCAACTTCGCCTTTCTCTGATCAGTTAATATCCTCTCTATTTCATAGCCTAAAGCCTACTTTGCCTACCTTCCCATGATCACCCCTAGCCCTTAATCAGGGGCTCCTTTCTGCCAGAGCTGTTACTGGTGCTGGACATCCAACTTTTTTCCTCTCCATCGTCTCTGATAATATCCTTTGTATAGTTATCAAAGCTCCTTCCGTTCCCTCAGTTTTTGTGTGCAATGGGTCTCTGCTACATACAGGTACCTCAATGCAATTTTAAAATGTAACGAATATACCATGTAGCACCATAAGTAACAGAAATAAAAAATCTCCTTATAATAATTTTTATGCAAGCCTTTCCCATGTTTGTTTGTTTAAAGTCTGCTGCTCCCATCTTACCTCTCTTGCTACTCTCCCCTCCCTCTTACTGTCATATGAAATTTTCTGACACTCTCTAAGTTTCCTCATCTTCCATTTACTTCTCACTACACTCTGTTCTGATTTCTCTTTTTTGCACTCCATGGAGACTGCCTTTTAAGACTAACAGACTTGCTTGACTTCTGTGAAAAAGTCAACCCTATTCACCACCTCCTCCTTCTCCAAATACTTCGGTGCTGCCCCACTCCTTCCAGTTGTTTTTCCACTGCTCCAGCTGTTCCTATTCTCTCCCTTCACATCTCCTCTTCCTCACCTGACTCTCTAAAGCAGTTCCTTGAGTCTTGGCCAAAGCCATCTTCTAGCTTCTTTGCCTGACTCATCTTGTTAATGTCATGTCTTCAATTATTCTCTAGGTGCCAATGACTCCTAAACCTCTATCCCCTTCTTACTTCCCTGCCTATTCCTAACACCACTACATATAACTATTTGTTAACTAGACATGTACACCAGGTGTACATCTAGAGGTCTCAAACACAACCTGTTGACCTGAACTGATCATCTTTTTCCTCCAGCTTGCTCTCCTTCAGCACTGCTTATCTCAGAGAATGGCACATTAACTGCCTTGTCCATATCAGAAACCTAAGCATCAGCCTGGTCTTCTCCCACTCTCTCCACCTCCATAGTAAATCAGTCATCAAATCCTGTTCATTCTTCTTCTTTAATGCCTTTCTAATAAAGTCTCCACTCTCTTTCCCTACTAGCACTGTCCAAGTTTTTACCATCATCTCACAACTGGTCTCCTAAACTAAAATTAAAATCCAAACATATTTTTCCCTAAATGGTCTTGGTGCCTTCCACCTGGCCTCCAACCAATGCACTCTCCTCATCTGATCATGTCAGCCCCCTGCTCAAGGTCCTTCAAGACCTTTCTACTGTCCTCAGGATAAAACCCTTGCTCTATATCATGATTCACAAGGCCCTTCAAAGTCTGGTGGTTGCAACTCAGCTTTCACTCTCTGGGAACAATTTGAATACCACATTCTGGGCATAACAACCATCTGCTTTCATTGCAGCAATATCCTATTCAAGAACCTAAACATCTGCCCCAGGAACTAGGAGATGAGTCCTACTGCTAGTTATGTTTCTTTTCTAGTATCACTTATATCCATTTTAAAAGGGAGAATCTGTACTCCAGGATCTCTGAGGTTCTTCATGGCAGAAACACATCTCAGGAGGCTTGACACTTTAATGCATCATAATGATATTTCTCCAATCTCTGAATTCAACATGTTATCTGTACCACTCATCAGTTGTGAACACATGACATCTATTATGTTATAGAAATTTATGTTACAGGTCTCTAAGTTATAGAAAATGACATAACCAAATTTTAAATTATATGAAAATTTTAAAGACACCAAGACATACTATAGTCTTAAATTCCAATAATTCAGAAGTTCAAAGACAACATCAAAGTCCATTTCTTTCCACGAAGCTAACAATATACTAGCTTTATCCTTAAGCTAGTTGACATCACAGTTGCAAGATGGCTATAGTTGCTCCAAACTTCACATATAAACCTGACAGTATTTTCTTTAACAAATATCTCTCTAAGGAATGAAAATTCCTTTCCTGTAAGTCAGCCAGCAGATCTTGTTGGCCAATCTTGCATTATGTGACCATGGCTAAATCAGACACACACCAGATGCATGGGACTAGTCTCATCACCCTTCAGCCTCACCTCAATTTTTAGCTATGCAGAGGATGGTAACTCAATAAATGGACTTCTGCTAGAAAGGAGGATGGCACAGGGCTGAAGCTGGTTAAGTGTGCTTCAGGGCTGAGATAATTTCTTTTCCCCATCTTTGGATTTGTTTCCAAATAAACTCCAACCTCTCTTGACCACGTTTCAAGTTTTCCCTGATTCCACCTTGAACCTAACACACAGCCTTATATAAAGTAGATACCTTATAAGAATATGATCAAATATGAGTCTTATGAAATTCACTGTAGCCAAATCAATAAAGCCTCTATGGATCACATGAAGGGGCATGGGAATCACTGTCATACAGAGTCTATTGTCTCATGATTTGCAATACCAGGACTTTCCCCTGTAGAGAGCCATTCTTCTGTGTGTTCTCCTGGTAAATCACTGGTAACAACTGGAAAAAAATAACCCCACCCACCTTCCATTTCTTTCACTTGCCAGTCAGAGTGACGATCTTCTATGGTTTCTCCTCTTTTAAGCTGTGCTAAATCATTTAGTAATATCCCAAGCTGAGCAGGGTTGGTAGTCAGTCAAGACTAAAACTTGTGGCTTTAGGCCAGGTGTGATGGCTCACGCCTATAATCCTAGCACTTTGGGAGGGTGATGTGGGCAGATTACCTGAGATCAAGAGTTTGAGACCAGCCCGGCCAAGATGGTGAAACCCCATCTCTACTAAAAATACAAAAAATTAGCCAGGTATGGTGGCACGTGTCTGTAATCCCAGCTACTCAGGAGGCTGAGGTAGAGTTGTTTGAACCCTGGAGGCGGAGGTTGAAGTGAGCCGAGATTGCGCCATTGCACTCCAGCCTGGGTAACAAAGAGCAAAAGTCCATCTCAAAAAAATAAATAAATAAAAATAAATAATAAATAAAACTTCTGGCTTTAATGATAGAATTTGCATGACACCTGGACAACTTTGGCCTCGAATATTTTCCTCATTCTTCCTGAAATTCTTACCTTTATGCTCACTGACTGAACATGTGTCTTCATTTTGCCGAATATCTAAAATTCCATCATGAGAAGCTCATCTCTTTACATTAAAAAACTTCTCCCTTTTAATATCCCAGGGCTGTCAGCACATGAAGACATGGAGCTGTCATCATCCACTTTGGAAAGAATTCATTTAACTGACACAGCCGCTCACAGATGCGGACTCTTGGTGTTGAAATCTACCTATCTTGGTGGTCATCCCACAAGGTGGTATGGGTAACACTGGAATTCTAATTTTAGGAAAGTGGGGGAGGCAGTGATGATATTTAAGCAACCTCTTCCAAATCAGACTGCACATCAGAAAGATGTGAGTCATTGTAAATACTAAATCCTGAACCCTAGTCCATAAATTTAAGTTGAATAGTGGCTCAGGAGCTAGTATGAAGAGAGCAAGGCTTAGCTGAGGTTGGGCAAGTATAGCTAAGCCATGGGGGAGAGAAGTTACTTTGTCAGAGGGCGGCCTAAGGCCACTAAGGGGCTGAGGATGAGAGCAGAGAAGTGCTTTAGGGTAGGACCCAGCAAATGTAGGTTACTCAAGCTTTCCTTTTTGTTACAAAAGTAAAACTTCTCTGCTTTATAATTTTGCTTGGGCTTGTCTCTTCTAGCTTTGGATAATGCTAGAGACGATTGAAAAGGGGCAAAAGCAACAATGCAATGAAGGCAAAGGGAGTATTTAGAAAATATTTTCACACTAAATATGGTATAATCAGATGCAGTCATAACAAAGGATGGTGTATATGGACAGCTTTAGAGTGTTTACATGTGTGGGCATGTGTGTGGTGTGTGTGTGTGAATGTGTATTTGTGTTCAGGAAAGGGTACAGTAAAGAAAAGATTAGATAGGTAGAATGTACCTTTTTATGACATGCCAAGAAATTTGCACTTCATCCTCCATGAGCTGAGGAGCCACTAACATTTGAAACAAAGTGGTAATTGGATACATATAAGTGTCTTAGAAAGATATCATTGGTGAATATGTAGAGAATAGGTTCAAGGGATAAGAAATAAAAGAAAACCCTGTTTAAAAGTTACATACAGAGAAGATGAGGGACTGAACTGGGTGGCAGGAGCTGCATGGAGGGAGGAGAACCAAAAGAACTTGGAGAGTAGCTGTGAGGTTCAAAACATAGGGACAGATTCCTGGCTTTCGTGTTTTGTGATAATTATACTGCCATTAAACAATGGTAGCCAATAGAGGAGAAAATTTTGGAAGACACTAATTAAATTCAGTTTCAGAAATGTTGAATCTGGCTTACTTATAGACTATCTAGCTGGAGAAATTTGGTGGCTGATGGAAATACTGATCTGAGCTCAGAAAGCGAGTCTGGCTGGAGATAGTGACCTGTGCAGGGAATGGGCCCAGAGACACTCTGTAGAATGAAGAGGAGGATTCAGGATGAAACTCTGCAAACACCAACAAGAAAAGAGCCTGTGAAGGAGAGGAAGGGAAGAAAGGAGAAAACCAGGAAGAGAACAGAGGCCTGAAATGCAGGGTGTTTCAGGAAGAAATTAAATATTAAAAAAGATACTTTTTTACAGTGAGAAAAATTAGAATATGTACAGACTGAGGGGAAGTTACATGAGGGAGAGAATCTGAAGATGTGCACTGATGAGGGCTGAGTATGGGGCAGGGTTTCAGGGCTGGTAAGAAAGATGTGATCTAGAACCTGACTGGAAGGACTATCCTCGGCCTGCGAACACACTAAAGAAAAAATTTCATTTTAAAATTACACATGTTTTCTTCCAAGGGCCTATATTTAGTCATAGATTACCTAGTTCTCTGATGTTCTCTCTTTTTCATCCTCAAGCTGCCCATTTCCATGATATTAAGCCCTTAAAAATGAGCAATGAAAGGCAATAAATATGGGACTAACCTATGAGTACAGTTTCTTAAGTACCTGAGAAAAGGTTTCTGGAAAGCAAATTGAATGTAAGCGTTAAAATGAGATTTGAAGGTGATATGTTTCTAAAGTGGTTTGCATGCACGCTGGAGAGGATGCCAGATGTCTAAACACACATGCGTTTAATGCATATTAGCATGTATATGAGTGTATACTATGTATATACAATTATATACTCAAGGAACAGGTTTTCTCTTAAGATCATCATAATGAAGCTATGTCACACACATAACTTATAAATTTGAACCTTTGTATATGTTCATATTATGCAATTTTATATGCATATAATTTAAAAATAGTTACATGTGTGAGTAGTGAAAGTGAATGAGAGATTTTATACAGATAGGGTAATGCCATACAAAATTTTAGATACTGCTGAGCTAGAGATTTCACTTATGCATGTTAACCTGGGATACTCATGGTATCAAAAAATGATGCTGCTTCTCCAGGAACCTCAAGTGATATCACAAATGACGGAGTTTTCTTATGATGATCTCAAATTAAGAGAAAACCTGTTCCTTGAGTATACAAATGACTGGAGCAGGAGGAGGGAATAAATACACAAAACTTTTGCAGATGTTGTTTGAGATCATCTCTGCTTGCTTGCCCTGATGAGTCCTTATTAATGTCAGGTTAAGTCTGTTTCTGACTTCATGCCTTGCAGCACTACATTCCACTAAAGCGTTGCTCACTGCTGTTTAAAGTACAAGCCTCAACACTTCAGAGATAAAATGACATGACGTTATGTTTCCATAGCTTCTTTTAATACTGTTGTGTAATATGTTTCAATCGCTTCTTTTAATTACAGAGAGATGAAAAGCTTGGGTTTATATTTCTCTTAGCTCATTTTCAATGCCAAGTACAACTTTACCTGAAACCCCTAGATTAGAGTTGGTGGCCCCTCAAAACAACTCTTGTCGTTCCCAGGGAAAGTATCTATGAAGCACCCAATACAGGTGAGACAGAAAACCTAAGATGTCCATTCTCTTCTGGGGCTGGGGACAGTGGTGCTATTTCTCTCTTATCTCTGACCTAGAGAAAATGCCACCAGGTTGACGTGGACTAGGATTCATTCCTCCACAATAAAGAATAGCAAGTGGCTCAATGCCAGTCTCAAAGGAGGACAGCTCAGGAAACATTTACCTCCTTTGTAAAGAAAGAAAACATGCGCGCGCGCACACACACACACACTTTAAAATCAGAGACAACTTTTTTTGTTTTGATCACTGTTCAAACTACAACATACAAATGTGACTCCTCCCTCCAAGTAAACTAAAGTTCTTAAATTTGAGGACACTCTAGTTCTGCCTAACGGTCAGAAAAAAAGTACTCACGTGTGCGCGACAGTCCCACAAAAACTCCCTACCGCAGCCTTATTTCCTCCTCTTAGTGTAAAAGAACTCAGGAGGTGGTCGGGCCACACCACCACGGCACTACAGTTAGAGCCGCTGCTCGGCTTATTCTCTCATTATGGCATCTAGGATCCACAAATGGAAAGAACTTTTCCTGGCTAAGTTTACATTAGTCGAATAGTCGACTTACAACAATAAGAGGAAGGCAGAAGGGAAGGAAGAATTCCCCTCTGCCAAGTACTTAAGTGGCGCTTGGTTTATTCCAAGTTCCCCCTGGGAAGAAACACAGCGCTTTGTCCTCAAGTAAGAAGCAGAGGTATCATTCACATCCTTGGGTTGAAAAATAAACATTTTGGGGCTCAGAGGCTTCTGCAAAGCACTGTGCTGGGGAGCTGCAGGCTGCCGTCAGCACTGGATTTCGGGTTCCCCTGGTCCCTGGCAAGCGCAGCACCTGTTCCAGCCAGGGGAAGTTGGGCTGCAGCACCCGCGGGCTCCAGGACACCCGGGGATCCCCACACTGTCCATGCCTGAGTGCGTGTGTGTGTGTGTGTGTGTATGTGTGCCTAAAACCAAAGCACCCACTGAGATGACTTTGGAGGGTGCTTAACAGGACGAGACACGCCTAATGGAGACTCGAGGACTGGGAGAGCACTAAGGGGAGGAAGAAGTATCTCTTTCCAAGCAGCTCCCGATGGCTGGGTGCCCGAGTCCACGTGGAATCCGAGGGGACACTCACGGAACTTGCTCCCAATCCCTCCCGCGCGCCCCCGGGACCCGCGCGAGTCCCTCCTGCAGCCGCTGCGTAGCGAACTCCCTGCTTACCTTGACTGAGCGCTAACACCAGCCGCAGCCGCAGTGGCACGGTCCCTGTCAGTCCTGGCCCCATCCTGGGTCTGCCCGGGGACCGTAGCTGGGCTGGGTTTGCAGAGGATACCCTTGGCCGAGGGATAAGAGAGCCCGCACACTCAAGAAGCTGTCGGGAGGGCTTCTCTCCCCCGCCCGGTGAGAGCAAGGAAAAGTTGCTAGGCAGCTCCCTGCAGCGCGGAGGGCCCGCCCTGGCCCGCCCCTCCCGATTCTGCAAACACCGGATCTGCCCCGGCCGCGCCCCGCCCCACCCTGCCCTGCGGCCCCGCGGGCTGCACCTACGCCAGTCCACGCCCGGGGCACCGCACCTTGGCTCCAGTACAGCCGCCCAGCCCCGGCAGCCTGGAAGCGGTGGGGATGGGGATGGCACCCTGGCAGGCTTTCCTGCCCTGGACGGGATGGGTGGGCACCTCCGACGGGCGACCGCCCGCCCTAACACCACCCGCCCCCGCAGCCTGTCGCCAGCCCGCAGGAGATGCGGGAGGACCCAGCCCCACCACAGCCCTCGGCAGCGCCTGGCTCCTGGCAGCGGGCGCCGAGGGCACCAGCCCTAAACCACAGTGCCTAAGGTCTGTGTGGTGCTGTCGCTTTCTCTCTTTCCTAAGTGGGTGGAAAAAGGGACAAAAATAAGCGCAGAATGACCAGGTTAGAAGTTAACTCATCAGGAAAGAAGATCCGCTCACAGGTTATGATTATCCGAGGTGATATTTAAGCAATACCTGCTGCAAGAGCTGTGTGTATGTGCGCGTGTGTGTGTGTGTGTGTGTGTGTGTGAGAGAGAGAGAGAGAGAGAGAGAGAGAGAGATCATCATTACTTCCTCTCCTGGAGATATTAAAGAGCTGATTAATTACCGAGTTTAGGAGATTTACTTCAAGGCCAGAGAGAAGGCTTAGAGCCCATACATGCACTGTGACTCTCCCTCCCTATATTACACCGTGACATAGACTGTGACCATTTTCTTCCATTATTTCAGCCTCACATCTGGAAAGAGAACACTCTATATCCAAGATTTTTACTTAAAAACCTAAGAAATAGGAAATTCATTTTTCTTCTCTAAATCTTATATTTTATCCCAAAGTTCAGCCGCAAATTTCCCAGCACATTGCCGAAACCAGAATTCTTCCAGTGACTACTTTTGCGAAGAAACCAAATGTTTTTATAAATCAAGCTTAAGGAGTTATGAGTCTAATAATCATAATTGTCATCGTTCCAGATCTTCATGGAATGCTACTATGAGCAGAATGGGGTGTCTGAGATACTGCCTCTAGGAAGCAAAGTGGCTCAAGGTGGGAAGGACTTAATAATTCATGAAAATCAAGCGCTTTTCTTTACCATAGATAGGGCCGAAGTGTCTCATTGTTAAAGTATTAAATTGGTATGGATCAGATGTTGCTGCTGACGGGTTATGACTAAAACCTTTGAACCCAAATTATATAGCCCCAGGCTCTTTCCTGTTTTCTTATCTGTCATTTACTGGCTCTACTTACTCACCTTGACAAACACCTGAAGGCATTTTTTTCTGACCTGTCTGCAGGAGTCACCTGCTTACTAAAACTCCAGCTATCACTGAGAGCTCTTAGGTGGCCGCTCACTAACCCCTGACACAACTTTGACGCTCCTCACAGACTTTCTGAAGGAAGTGAGCCAGGTTTCAGGGAGATGAATATCTGTCTGTTTCCTTGTGAGTCACTGAAATGTGAGTAAGTGTTTGGAACAGACCGGGTTTGGGAGGCAGGACAGTTCCTTTAATGTGAGACAGGAATTTGTGCTTTATCTCTGGGGGTGGGGGGAAGTAACATGCATCCTTCTTGGTTTTTGTTCTTAATGCTGGACAAATTAACCTTACACTGGCATGAAGTGCAGATAAATCAGGAGCTATAACTTTCCAGAGCCAGGCAAAAATTTTAAGAAACAAAGAACAAACTCCTGTGTCACATTTATTTTAAGAGGATAAAGTGTTCCTGAGATAAAGCAGTTTGAGAATCCCTTCTGAGGTGCTCTCCTGCCTAGGTGCAGTTGTGAGGGGTACCGCATTCAGAGCAGGAAATATGGAAGGTTAAGCTGGGACTTCTCAAACTCAAGAGCCTTTTACTCAGTAAATCCTTTAACAAAAAGTCTATTACGTGTGAACATAAGTAATACATATTTTATGAAAAATAACTATATTTCTTCAAATGAAAGAATCCAGGAGAAGAGTGGCATTTCTTTACGTTTTTACTAATATTTTAAATATCTGGCTTACAGACAGACATTTGGATTCTCAGATCTGCTTCTGCATCCCATCTGTTGTGGCATGTAGTTTTGGTGAAATTATATTGATTCATCTCGTGTTGCACAGATATGGACTTAGAAAGAGAGGAGGGAATTCTGGATAATCCTCTGATACTACACCAAAACTCAACAAGTGGTAGTTTCTTAAAGTTGCAATGTGGAATCTGAAACCATATCAATGGGTTTTCCTATTCCACGGCATTCAAATTCATTGACCTGCTGCCCTCTCCCTTTCTCTTCCTGTGAGTGCCCAGTGATGAAGAATGCAATGACTACCAGTCCCCATCCTCGTTCTTGCACCATCTGGGCAAATGTCAAAGCAATGAAAAAGACAATAGTGTCTCAGCATTGTTATGAAAATGGTTTTAACTTCACTGGCCACTTGAAAGGATCTTGAGACACCCAGAGATCCTACTCTGAAAAGCACTCAGGGGTGAGGTGAGGCTTTTCCCTCTTTTTCTTTTCCTTAGCTCAAGACAGAGTTTTGTTGGGGGAGATGGCTCAGATGGGTTTCCCCGGTGTTTCCTGCTTTATTCCCAGGTGCACCACCAGCCTCCTGCCAACGCCCCATACGATCCTGTCTTCACCCCTACTTGGGTTTTCTGTGCCATCTCCTATTTCCTGTTCCACTGCTACTCTCTTTAGTTCAAAGCCTTTTCATCTTTCACCACGAAGACAATTTCCCAAATGATCTCTCTGCGCTTCCTCCTCTCCTGTTCCAGTTCCTCTTTTATACCTCTGTCACACTTATCCTAAAATGCAGGATTGATTGGCTGAAAATAATTGGATGTCTTCAGGACATTCAAAGTACCCTAGTATTTAAATTAAGGTCACGATTGGGCCCCGCTCACCTCTGCAGACCCTGTGCCTATCTTTCCCTCTCGCACACTACGTTTAGTCCAGATTCACCCATTCACTGGCCTGCCTTTCCCATTCATCGTTGCCAATTTCTTAGTTGTTTTTCTACTTAGAATGGCTTTTCTCTTTTCTTCAATTGTTTCAAAATTCTGCTTAAAGACTCCAGTCAAATTTCATATTATAAGCCCAGCCTTCCCTATCTTCTTCTTTGAAAACTAATCTTTCTTCTTTCTTGGCTCCAGGTTCCTCTAATTTTTTTTCCCCCAAATAACCTTTCTTTTGTATGTATTACAGAGTAACTTAAATTTAGTTATATGTATATACTCTACCTTATTTAAATGCTGGGTCTCTGAAATCTTACCTATTTTTGCTATAAGACTCTAGTCCTATACCTGATAAATACATTTCTAACAAATATTAATAGTTGCTATAATACATTGAAATGAATTTCCTAGCAATTCCACATTCTTCTCCCTACACTTGAAAAGGGTGGTGAATATGAACTTCTACATAAGTCCTAATAAATCTGAAATGAAGTAACCAGTGACTCTTGAAATGTTAGTCAATGGATCCATGACATGAGTGAGTAAAGCTCAGAATCCATTGAGCTTGACTCACACGAAAGTCTCTAAGCACTGGCTGGGGATGAAAGAGATGCTTCTAAACACAAACAAAACAAATAAAATAATTCCAGGCTTCCTATCTTCCTGGACCCATCAATACACCTATGAATCGCATTCATTTTTTGATTCTAGCACTACTACGGTTAACTGGCCTCACTTGTTTTCATGCGTGTGGCAGACAAGCAAAGTGATTTGCCAGCTCAAAGTCTTCCATGATTCCCTTCTAGAAGTCAGTGAGTCACATAATCCTGCCTCCTTTTCAGTAAGGCAATATACCTGACCAAACTCGATCAATAGGATTCTTTCTCTTAAGAATTTATATTCATGGTATAGAGATTCTAGAATCTTTGCTGATCACATGGAATGGAAATTTGTGTTCACTTTGTACAACCATTATTTTTTTTTTTTTTGAGACAAGGTCTTGCTGCGCTGTGTAAGCTAGAGAGCAGTGGTGCAATCACAGTTCGCTTCAGCCTCGAACTCCTGGGCTCAAGTGATCCTGCTACCTCAGCCTCCTGAGTAGCTGGTACTACAGGCACGCACACCACACCTGGCTAATTTTTTAATTTTTATTTTTATAGAGACAGGGTCTCACTGTGTTGCCAAGCTGGGTCTGGAACTCCTGGCCTCAAGGGCTCCTCCTGCCTTAGTCCCCCAAAGTGAGCCACTATGCCTGGCCCGTTCATTTTCTTTAATGAGTATAGAAAAAGCTAATCTGCATTGCTTATGAAAAGCAGAGACAGAGATGAGAGACCAAGAAACTGAAGTGTGCATGCGTGAGACAGACAGGCAGACAGACAGACAGACAGACAGAGAAAGAGAGAGACACAGAGAGAGATTGTTCTAGTTCTTTTAACTTTGTTTGCAGTTGTGTAAGATCTGGCTGTTCTTTTTAGGTTTACATCCATGAAATATCCATTTATCATTCTATAACTTTTAATGGTAAAAACTGCCATTATTTTTGTACCAACCTAATAATAGTTCCTTCTTTTCTCTGAAGCTAATTTGAGCAGGTTTCTAGTGCTTGTACTAGACTACCTTTAAGACATACCTGTCTCTCTTATGGGAAATCTTAAGGACTTCCAAATTAACATGTCTCATTAACTTCTTTCACTCAGTTCCTGAAATAGGGTCTGACACAGCATTGATGCTCAATAAATGTTTGTTTCCCAAATGAATATACATACTCTTCAACTAATGACTAATGTCTTCATTTGTTAAGATGAGCACCAAAAAAGAAGAATTTTATCTCTTAGAACATGGAAAAGCTCAACAAAGGGGAAACATTGTTCATCTGCACTTCAGACTTTTTTAAAGAAACGTGTCATGCGAAGGATTAAGGCTGCTTATCACTATCTGCTACTCCACTCTGTCTGGAAAACTTGCATATCCCAGTTAGAGAGCAGTTATTTTTCAAGGAGAAGGGAATAAATCATATTTAAACTAGCCCAGGTCAAAGAAGAGTGAATTGCAAGGATATGAAGAAATTTTTGAGACCCAAAGACAGGAATTAAGTACCCTTGGGTACTTAAAAGTGGAGACTGGGAAGATAAGGACTGATTCACTCTCTGCAGCTCTTAGGGAATGCGTGAGTTGTTGCTTTTGCTCCTCTGTGTGTACCTGCTCTATTCTCTTCTCTGCAGACTGACTTCCTCCTTAATTACTCATCCACTCCATTGCCCCACAACTTCAACTTGCAAGTTCCTTTAGTGTTCCATGGTCTGCCTCCAGTCAGGATTCTATAGGACCTAATTTTAACTCAGTAAAGAAAGGGTCTTCTTCAGTTTGATACACTATATGACCACAGCAGATGATTTTTTTTTTTCTTAAAGTCCCCTGCCAAGAACACAAACATTGTTTTCTGAAGCCAAGGACCCTCCTTTTCAGCCATTTTGCAATTTAACTTTTAGTGCATCTTGAGTGATATTAACTCCTACTTTGTTTGCAGTAATTTTGTTGATAGCATTTAGATTGGAGCCTGTCCGTTCAGACGGAAACACATTTCAAATGTGTAACACCGAAAAGTCAAACAGAGCCAATTTTACCATTAGCATTTGTTTGACTGGCAGACTAGTGAACTTTGCCCATCCAAAGAATAGAATCAGTGAAGCTGGGAGCCTAGAGAGATTTTGAACTTCAGTTTTCTCTTCTACATTTCCAATAGGCCGTATTAAATAGCAACAGCCAGTATTCCTGGCTCACAAATGGTGGGCCAGTTCATGGTCTTCTAATATTTGTCTCTAAGTTCTCTGCATAATTCTTCTCCAGTCTTTCTAACTCTTTTCCTCACAGATTCTTATTATTTCTAACATGATCCTTCACTTGGATTAAGTTGAGAATCTTGCAATCTCTTCAGATTTGTAATATTCACTCACTTACCACATTTCATCTGCCATGTGCAAAGTATTGAGCACATGTTGAGAACCAGTCCTGACTGTCCTCTGTGGCTGTGCTTAATGGGCTTGAAATCTCATTACCAGATACCAGCATCAGAGTTTTTCTAGCTGAAATAATATGCTTGTATATGAGCAGAACATATGGAAATTTAGTCTAGTTTATGCTCTTCAGTAGAATGACGAACGTTTAAATACCTTTTTTTTTCTCAAGACAGAGTCTTGCTCTTTTGCCCAAGCTGGAGTGCAGTGGCATGATCTCAGCTCACTGCAACCTCCGCCTCCCAGGTTCAGAGCAGTTCTCCTGCCTCAGCCTCACAAGTAGCTGAGACTACAGACACACACTACCACACCTGGCTAATTTTTGTATTTTTAGTAGACATGGGGGTTTAGCCATGTTGCCCAGTCTGTTCTCAAACTCCTGACTTTAGATAATCTTTTGGGAAGCCTTGGCTTCCCAAAGTACTGGAATTTACAGGCGTGAGCCACCATGCCCAGTCTAGGCACGTTTTCTTTAGATGTAGCAGGAACCTTTAAAAAAAGTACAGTTACATGGAAGGTGGCTTGTACCATCAAAAACCTCTACACAGGTAGATAAATGAAGATGTTCTAAGGTTTAAATCTGGGAGGAACTAACATTTCAAAAGCCACTAGAACCATACACTTTCACATGGACTATCATGGTAATGTTGTTTATTTTCTTCTTGTAGTTGTGACCTGTACATAGAGGCCCATTTCCTTCTTATAGCTATGGCCCATATACCTAGAGGCAGTGACTTTTACTCATTTGTAAACTGAAAATTATCAGCCTCACCAGTCTCTCAGTGCACATGAGGTCCTATTCATACAAAGGCCCAGATGTCCTCCTCTCACTGTTTCCACTTGTATATAGAGGGCCTGGCTATGGTCTGCTGTGGTCTGAATGTGTCACCCCTAATTCGTGTGTTGGAAACTTAATCCCCAATGTAACAGTGTTGGAAAGTGGAGACTTTGGGTGGGTGTTGAGGTGAGGGCTCCACTCTCATGAATGGATTAAGGGCTTGAAAGAGGAATGTTGACTCCTTTTTACCCTTCCATCTTTTGCCTTGTAGGCTGCAGCAAGAAGGTCCTCACCAGACGTCAGTGACTAGCTCTTGGACTGCCCAGCCTCCCGAACAGTGAGAGAGTAAATTTCTGTTCTTTATAAATTCCCAGTCTGTGGTATTTTGTTGTAGCAACACAAATGGACTAAGTTCCTCATACCCTGAGTTATTTCTTACTGTGCTTGGAGATCGGTCCTGGCTGCCGCTGGCCTGTTATTTGGCAGCCCATGCACTTTTCCATCACAAAACCGGAGTGGATTCCTGTCCGTTTCAACAACTTGTGATGACACTGGATATTATCATGCCAGCTCTGCTTGTGAGTCTGTCTGAAAATGAGGTGAGAGAAAAGATTGGTGCTTTCCCTCAGACTGACAGTTTCTTAGAGGGATTCCAGAGAAGTCTTTCTTATGCCCCAATGTGTTACACATTCTAATTTGACTGCAGTCATTTTTCCACGCCCCACCCGCAGGGTACCTGTGTGCATCCAGAATAGCTGGGCCACCAGCATTCAAACGAGAGGAACCACTGTAGACTCAGAAACATCATTTCCTCCTGACCTTTGGCTCCGTTTCTGAATCTGGCTCAGAATTTCTCCTGCATATTTTCCTGCAATTTGGCTCTGTCCTTTACCGTTCTCTGCCTTCTCCAACGACCTAATTCCACATTACATGTATCACTAAATCTCAGCTCCAACCCTGCCACAAACCCCTGCTGCATATGTATATTTTTCTAAGATTTTAATAGTGATTTAATGTATTTTATTTAACAGCTGCATTGAGGTCTAACTAAAAAAAATAAACTGCACATCTTTAAATTACACAATTTGAGATACAAAATCCCTGATCATGCTCTTTAGAACTATAGGAATAATCATAGCATATATGCAGTAAGTCATTTGTGCAGCATGTAGGAACTGAGTACATTTCCGCCTGAACAATGCAAGCATGTAAATATGTTCAATACCAGGCATGAGTCTTCCCAGAGGACCATATTGTCTGATAGGAAATACAAAGTGAAAAAAATCCAACTAGGATATAAACAAAATTCCTTCCAACCCCCACATATGCAAATATTAAATACAGGAAAACAAACTAATAAACATGATCAGAAATCCCTCCGTGGGGTGAAATACTACTCAACAATAAAAAGGAATACATGCAACAACGTGGTTGAATCACGAACACAAATGAATGCTAAGTGAAAAAAGGCAGATACAAAAGGGGATGTACCTTATGAATCTATCCATGTGACAATCTCAAAAAGCCAAAACTAAAGCGACAGAAATCACATCAGTTGCAGAGGCTGGGAATGGGGAAAGGTAGTTCATGAAAGGGGCACAAGGAAACTTTTAGAAGTGATAGTAAGATTTTATATCTTGATTGTGGTGGTCATTACATGACTATATCAATTTTTCAAAACTCATAGAACTATTGACTTGAAAAGGATAAACTTTACTGTGTATAAATTATACCCCAATAATTATGACTGAAATTTGAAAAGTGCAAACTAAAAAGAAAAGGTAAGTCTTTACAAAAAGAGGTGAGTGGGGTGAAGTCTGGTCTGCGGTATTGCCGCCTGGGAAGGAGCGGTGGTGGAAGTGGACCTTAGGATGCAATTTAAAGAAACAAAACGCCAATATTAATGCCACAATGTCTAGGAAAGGAAAGAAGAGAGACTAATTCTTCATAGTTAATCACTTACTTAAAAGGCATTTTCCATCTATCTAAGCCCATTTGGCTGCCTTGACTAGAAAGTGATAAAAGAGAACGGATGTTTCTTTTTATAATCAGTGAAAATAATATTTAAACATAAAAGCAAGATGCCTCACTGGAGAGCTAGGCAGCCCCTAGGGTGTCTGAGGCAGTCCCTCTTCCTTAATTATTTCTATTAGTCTAAAGAAACCTCCCTGACAATACCATCAAATTCAATTCAATCACGTGCTGGAAAATCTTTTTTCGTTTTCATTTTTGCTTTCAGCCAACTTTCGAACCCTGTGCGGTAAGGAATGGTTCTTTCTTCATGCCAGGTAGGTCCTGTTTCCTTCCATTCAGCATGTATTTACTGAGTTCCTGTTGTGGCCAACTGCTGCACGAAAAGCACAGTGAGGGAGAACCAGAAGTGTAAAGCATCCTCTCCTCAGGGAGCTGATGCTCAGCTGTGGGGTGAGACATACTTATGCAGGAAGAGCCTCTGACTGGAGTTTGCCTGTCTGGTCTGGAGGATTGGTGAGAGAATTCACCGGGAGTCAACTTACTGTCTGGATTGAGGAGCCACATGAATGATGAGTTTACCTCAATTAAGAAGACAGACAACGCAATGACCTAGAATCTGAAAGAAGGGACTACTTTGATTACTGAAAAGTTCCTGGCCTGGCTTCTGTTAGTGAGCTAAAACAGAAAGAACAGAAAGAATTGGAAGAGGCTATTTCAAAGGTCCAGGAGCTGGGAGACTGCAGTTCACAGAAAGAGTGTCCATATAGCCAAGGATATTTGTGACTGTTAATAAGAGCCCAGTTTTACCTTCACATGGGCCTATAATAGATATTATATGGGTAAATGCATTAAATACAATGCCATTTATGCCATCAGGACTGGGGCACACTGTAATTGCCTTTGAATTTCAGAAGAGGGAGAAGTCATAGCGGACCCTGCTGTAGGACTTCCCTAAGAAAGAGAGGATCTAAGCTCTGGAGTTGATGTTCAACTCAAATCTCTGCAAAAAGCATTTCCCAAAGAATTGTCAGAAATGAATTTTGTGCTAATAGAAAGCGTCCTTTGATATCTCTTTGAGGAAATAGTGACACTCAGGTTCATTATCACTCTTTGAGCTGATGATTTTCTGTAAATGTGTAGGTACTTAGAATTTCCTCTTGAAAATTCTTCTTTTTTATTTTATTTTTTTGGGTCAGCTTTGTAAGGATCAGGTTTGTGTCCATAAAACAAAATTTACTATTTTTTTTACTGCAAATTTAGAGAGTTTTGACTTGTATAGTCATGTAAGTATCATCATAGTAATGATGTGGACATTTTCCATGACTTCTAGAAACTTCTCTCATGGTTATGTGCAGTCAGTCCTGTCCTCGTGTCAGCCACAGGCAACTGCTTTCCTGCTTTCTATCACTATAGTGTTTCATTTTCTACAATTTCATACAAATGGAATCATTCAATATGTGGTGTTGAATGCGGTCTTTATCATAACGGTTTTGAGATTACACTGTGTTGTTGAATATCGGTAGTGCTTTCCCTTTTTATTGCTGAGTAGTATTCCACTGCATGGCACTATCACAGCTTATTTAATTACACTCAATTTTAAGCCATCCTAAATTGAATTTTCTGTTATATGAGGCCAAAAACATCTTTATTTATTCTTCTTTGCTAATGGAAGATGATTTGTCTTAATGTTTTGTAATATTTGGTTATTATAGATTTGATATTATTTAAAACTTTGGATAAATGTTAACGGCACTTTTGGAGATGGAATTCTTCAAAGCCTCAATTCCCCATCCTCTAAATGCCATTTTAAGATGTTTCACCATTTTTCAATTTGTGTTAAAGATGTAAGCAAGTCTGCTAATGTTAGAGTAGTTGTGATGTAAAACATTTACCCCTTCTCATAATAATACAAAGATCAAAGACCTTAAATTGGTAGTGTTTTTTGATCAGCACCATACATAAGCTATTGTGTTATTGTAAAATGCATTTGTTACCTTATAACTTTTCTATCAAGGATCCACTTGTATTATCACTGTGAGAAAAGATCGTTAGATACAAAATGCATCAGAACTATGCCTTACTTATGTTTGCAGTATTATATGGTTTTGATTTTTATAATAGCTTAATAGTTTATTATATAGTAATAATTCTTTTTTTTTTTGTAAGATGGAATCTCACTCTGTCACCCAGGCTGGAGTGCAGTGGTGCAATCTTGGCTCATTGCAACCTCTGCCTCCTGGGATCAAGCGATTCTCCTGCCTCAGTCTCCTGAGTAGCCGGGAGTACAAGTATGTGCCACCATGCCTGGCTAATTTTTGTATTTTTAGTACAGATGTGGTTTCGCCATGTTGGCCAGGCTGGTCTCGAACTCCTGACCTGAAGTGATCCACCTGCCTCAGCCTCCCAAAGTGCAGGGATTATAGGTGTGAGCCACCACACCTGGCTAAATAGTAATAATTCTAATATTGCTATATTTTATCCTAATATTACAGTTCTAATACTGCTTCTTTATTTTTTGGATGAATGAAACCATTGGTTGAGAGTTCTGACAGTTGGTAGAGGGTAAATACATTGAGAGATATTAACTGGAGAGGTAATTCTAGAAATTAGATTAATAAGAAAATGGAAAAATTAAAGTCTTACTTTGCACAGTAAGTAGTAAGTTTATGAATCATTGCCCTAAGTTATAATTAATAGGTTAAAGAACACTTAGATAACTAGAGAGACTTTTGTTTGTGCATAGCTAATGTTAGAATTTGAAATGAAAGGACATACTCTCAAATAACTAGTGCTTCACAAAAGCAGAACAGAAGCTGCAGCTGGGGCAGTGAGGACCTTATGCTTGGAAATGCCCAAGCATAGACAGGTTTCACTGTTGGGGATGTTGTAAAGAAGTTTCCAGTATTGTGTGATTTTTCAACTGCCTCCAAGGGTTTGAGTCTATAATTCATGACTATTCTGCATGTTCATGCTTTCCTTGCCAAAGAGATGTAAGCGAGCTGGAAAATATAACTATAAAACTTTATTCACCATCATGGTATTCCCCATAGCATTGCTTCTGACTGAGGAACTCACTTTGCTGCAAAATAAGTGCAGCAGTGGGCAATAAATAAATATTTACTGAACGTTACTATGTGCCACATACTAGCAAGATTGGTGTGTGTTCTCCTGTATCTCTGTGTATTTATTTCTCTTCCATGGGAAGACTTCACTAGTCTTACCATGTTCTCCACCATTCTGAAGCAGCTGGCCTGATGGAACAGTGGAATGTCCTTTTTTGAAGACTCAGTTGTATCACCAGCTAGATGGCAGCACCTCAGAGGGCATAGGCAAGATTCTCTACAAGCTTGAATATACTCCGAATCACCTTCCAATGATTAATGCTGTTTCTCCAATAGCTAGGATTCATGAGTCCAAGAACCAAAGGTGGAAATAGGAGTGGCTCCACTCACTATTACCCTCAGTGACCCACTAGCAACATTTTTGCTTTCTATTCTCATGACCTTATGCTCTGATGGCCTAGGGGTCTCAGTTCCAAAGGGAAGAATGCTTCCATGAGGACACACACAAATGGTTCCATCAAACTGGAAATTAGGACTGTCACCTGGCCCCTTTGAGCTTCTCATGCCTCTGAATCAATAGGCAAAGAAGTGAGTTATAACACTACGCTGGGTGAGGTGGCTGATCCTCACTACAGAGGAGAAATTCAATTGCTCCTCCACAATAGACGTAAGAAAGAACATGCTTGAATTCCAAGAGATCCCTTAGTGTGTCACTGAGTATTACCATATCTTGTGATTATAATCAATGGAAAGCTACAGCAACCCAGTCCAGGATGGCTCAGACCCCTCAGAAATGAAGATTTGAGTCATTCTACCAGGTTAAGAACTGTGACCAAGTAAGGTGCTTGCTGAAGGGACAAGGAATATAGAATGGCTAGTGGAAGAAGGTAGTTACAGCTGCAAGTGACCAGTTATAGAAAAAAGAGGATTGTAATTGTTATGGATAGTCTTCCTTATTTTGGTTAGAATGTGAGTATGTTTTAAATATATTTATATGTGTATGTATGAAGAAAATGTCTTTGATTTTTCCTCTTTGATTATTTTGTCTTGTAACAGCAGATGTAACTTAATGTCATAGTTAAATATTATTAATTTTCAATCATAGTATTTCAGTTACAAGACATCAAGGAGAAGGATAAATTTCAAAGACTTTGTCCTTCTTCTGGGGAAATGTTAGTGCATTTTTAGTTGTATGCAGGATAGTTGTATCAGGTTTGGTGAAATTAAGACCTTGTTATTGCCTTTTATTCAAGGTTAAGTATGGCTTAAGGAGATGTGTAAGGTGACAGGTTGACAGAGGTGGACTTGAGATGGTTAATTTTATGTGTCATTGTGACTGGGACATGGAGTGCCCAGATATTTGGTTAAACATTATTCTGGGTATGTTTGTGAGAGTGTTTGAGTGAAATTAGCATTTGAATTGGTAGACTGAGGAAAGCAGATGGCCAGTGTTTTTAGTCCTCATCCAATCTATTCGAGGCCTGCATGAAACAAAAGGCAGGATAAGAGAGAATTTGCTCTCTGCCTGACAGCTTGAATTGGGACATCAGTTGTCTCCTTGGAAGGGACTTAGACCATTGGCACTTCTGCTTTTCCGGCCTTTGGACTTGAACTAGAACTACACCACCAACTTTCTACCACCACTTACATTGTCGGTTCTGGTCTTGAGCTTTCAGTCTTGGGCTGGAATACCCCGCCAGCTTTCCTGGGTCTCTAGTTTACAGACCATAGTCCATGCGACTTCTCAGCCTCCAGTCATGTGAACCAGTTCCTATAATCTCTCTCCCTCCAGATGGATAGATAGATATGTGTGTGTAGAAGATATAGATATTTCTCCTATATATGCATATAGGAGATAATTACATATGTATATATCTGTGTGTATATATATCTCCTATATATCTCTCTTGTATATATCTCTCCTACTAGCTCAATGTCTCTGGAGATCTCTAATATTCAATGATCAATTCTTGCATTCATTCAGCAATAAAGGAATATTTATTGAATGTTACTATGTGCCAGGTATTACCAAGATATATGTGTGTTCTCCTGTACATCTGTGTTTTCATTTCTCTTCCAGTGACTTCCTCTCAAGTTTCTGCCACTGGGGAAAATAGCTTTGGACTCAGATATATTTTGGTTTTTATTTCTACATCACTACTTCTATAACTTTGAATTAGCTCCTTAGGTCCTTTGGGTCTCAATTATATGATCTGTATAATAGAAATAATAATAACTCTACCATTTAGTGTTGCCAATAGGATTAAAAGGCACGATGCTGGAAAATTGCCTAGCTTAATGCCTGGCATGTGGGAGGCAGACAACAAATGCTAGTCTCTTACCTTTCTTCCCCTGCCATAGAAAAAATAGAAAATTGGGAGACTTCACCAGTCACCATCAGTTTCATTCAAAACTGCCTACTTTCCCTGTATTACTGCCTTACACGTCCTGCCACTTTTAGAATTCAAATGACTCTCCGTTTAAACATACAATCTTCATTCATGTGTTTGCTCACATATGGGCTCAGACATATTCACATGGAGATATATATTCTGCTTAATGGCAACTCAGGTTTACAATTGCAAACTCAAACTTCAAAAAAAATTTTGACAAGATGTTGGCAACACAAGACTACATTCTTTACACCATTTATTCAGTGGTTCATCTTAAAAGGTGGAAAACCTGATCAGCCATCAAACGATACACTAATTGGAATCTTTGCAGGATTACTCGCCTTTTAATGATGAGTTATGCAGAATGGGTAGGAATAAAAGAAGGGTCTGAAAAGTGTGTGAAAAAGAATAACAGATGGAACTTGAGTGAAATAGAATAGAAAAATCTGAGTAAAGGAAGGAAGAAAACAGAAAAGGAGAGACTCAGCATGCAAAGCTAAAGAGCCCTGGGCTTTTTATCAAGGATAGTTAGTCCTTGACATGGCTCGCTTCCAGCTTCACTAATTACCATCTGATGGCTGAATCTGGTTGCTAATTTTATTTACCAAGTTGAGACATTTCCACTCTTGCCTTTGGAATGCCATTCTGAGTTGTGGTATCTAAATGAAATCATGCCACACATTCAGTTGAAAGATACTACAAAAACAAAATAATAGCTGAGTGAAGTGGAAGCTAAAGACAAACCCACAGATATTTCAATGCTGCTTTTATTAATTCAAGCCAGCACTTGCCGGTGAAGTACTAACTAGAGACCTGGCACAGGACCAAAGTGCATACATCTGTGAAGTGCTTGGAAGCCTCGGTGCCTACGGACTATGGTGGCTGCTCTGCTATTCCTCCAATAGGTAGGAATTAGACCATTGCAACCAGAATCTGTGTAGGTTAGGGATCCCCCTACACATGAACAGAAGACAAATTTCAAAGTGGGGTGACTCCATGGATTCTTCCTTAATCCAAGTTTTACTTCAGATGCTGATGTCCTTGAAAATCTATGGATTTCGAAGTCAATCCAAGCAAAAATCTAGAATTTCTACATGCTTAGCAGATTTCCAGGGCTCTCCATCTCCCTCACAAGATTACAGGCTTCCTCTGCCTGGAACTAGACACATCTTGAAGTTCATTTTGTCTGATATAATATGGCCACTCCAGCTCTCTTATGGTTACTATTTGCATTGTGTAATTTTATTACATCATTTTTCTTTCAACCCACTTGCATCTTTCAACCTAAAGTCACTCTCTTTTGGAGGGCATATAGATCAACTTTATTCTTTCATTAGTCTGAAAATCTCTTCTTTTTGATTTAAGTGTTTAGATCATTTACCTTTAATGCAATTATTGATATGGCCAGAGTTATATTTGCCATATTGCCGTTTGTTTTCTATATGGCTCTTGTCTCATGTGCTCCTCTGTTTCTTAATTACTGTCTTCTTTTTGCTAATGCTTGTAATGAGGCCAGGTCTTTTGTTTCTGGCCAAAAATTATTTCATTTTCTGGGATTATTAATAAAATAATCCAGTTGGTTTGCATAGTAAACATGATCAAATATGCTATTTCTTAGTGAGATTATCTTACCCATCTTTCCCCTTCCACTTTTTGCCCCACCCAACTTATGCTTGAAGAAGTAGGTAAAGAAGTAATTATCTGCATGCAGACTATGAAGAATTGTAGTATGGCATATGTGTATGTGTATAGTGGTTACTTACTGAGTACCAGCTTGGTTGGGAGACCTCCACCCAGGCCATGCTGAAGATAACGAGAGGCAGACACCCAGATGAACAACAGAGTGGATCTATCTGGGAAGCCAATAGTGGGAGAGCTGCAGGGGCTGACCGTATTCTAGGCTGAAAGCCCCAAGGAGATTCTCATTCAGCTATTTATTTTCTCTTAACAGGTGAGTCTTACTAATAAACAGGTGTTCTGTATTTACTCAACTCAAAAATACACCAAGTAGGCAGCTGTTAGCCACCTACCACTAATTACAAACTAAAAGGTATTCTCCACAAGGAGCCACAGGGGCAGGGTAAACTTAATGTTTCTCAACAGTTACTCGGACAGGAGAAGGAGGCGAGTGGGTAATTTTCTTCCTTACTGTCAACTTCAAAGCAAGGGAATGTATTTGATGACCATGACCCTTTCTTTACTAGATAAAAATTTAAAAATATAATATACTTTTTAAAAGTACAGGGTACTATATTCTTTATGATTTTAAACATGTAATTTCTGGTACTGGTGTGATGGCTATTTTAAAATTATTTCTTGTGGTTTTCAAATTACCTACATGTGTATATAGCCCCCTTTTACTATAAATGTTTTCCTGATTTAAAAATTAATATTCACCTATTTTTAAGCAATAAAAATAATATTGCTTTTATGAAGAATAAATAGACATCATCTTCAGTCTTCTTAATTGATGATCACTTCTGTTTGGTGAATATTACACTTGACATCTGCCAATGAGAATCACATTTTTATAATTAAAGTAAACAAAGGTAAGGAAGCAAATGTTGTGCTATTCTCTGGATGTACAAGTAATAAATCTTGATGTATATCATTTATTTTCCAGTGAATATATCCAGATTCTTCCTTAGTGACTCCACCATATTCTGTTCCTGGAAAGGGGTGAAGAGAGAGAATAACTACTTTATAGTAAGAGAGAAAAGACAGGGCAGTGAAAACATGCTCTGCTAAATCTTAGGTAGATGACTTAACAGATAATCTCTGCATAATTCAGTCTGTTTCTTCTGTAAAAATATCCCCTCACTCAGCAGGCAGCCTAGTTCGAAGATGAAATTTTAAATAAGGAAGCCATGAGTTATTTCCACTAAAACTTCTTCCTGTATTTTCTTCTAGCCCTAATATATTAAATAATTTTATTTCTTTAAACTATAAATTAAATAAAGAAGATAACTTTTTAAATTTCTTGATTTTTTTTTGGTCTCACCTATGTGTACAATCTATGATTATACTGCAGATTATTTATTATTAAAACATCTCATTAGAAGAAGATATATGGCGTTATAGATCCGTGGTTTTTGTCTCAGGTTTGCAAAAAAGTAATCACATTGTGAAATCTTGTACAGGAAGCACCACAGACAGACTTAATTTGCTTTTTGTTTTTTTTCTTTTAGAGCATTAAAGTGAAAACCTAACAAAGAGCTAAAATAAAAGTTTGTAGCTTCAGAAGAAGTCATATTAATTTTGGAAAAAAGGTATGCACTTAAAAATCACAGCAGTCACATTCTTCTTTGAAAAAGTCATTTTTTAATTTAACATATAAGACAGGATGCTCATTTACCTTGACGTAAAATACACAGCTGATGCACCAGATAAGATAGAATTATACAAAAATACCAACGCTATGACCTTAAATCAGTGTACAGGATATGCCATACATAGGACATTCAATGCGATTTTTTACTCACTCAGCTATTTCTAATTATATCAGATTAAATGACTGTTACCTGATTTCTTTAAAAAATGGGTTTAAAGAAAGCATATAATAAATTACTAAAGTCAACAAAGGTTATACTTCTTTGTTCTTGAATGCAATCAAAATATTTTCTTCTAATGAGTTTATCCAATAAAAGTCTTGTAGAAATGCACATTCCCTTAAGTTATTCATTTTAGTGAGTTTATTCCAAGGCAAATAACAAATGAGCATTGAAATGTAACTTTATGTTAGATCAGGCAGAACAGTTTATTGGAGTGATGGGTGTTTCAGGGCAGTAGTTCTTGTATGAAGTATTTTTCTTGCTAACAAAATGAATACAATTCTTTACACTGTCCATTAACAATTTTACAGTCTCACAGTAGTAATACACAGTTTACCATTCTCCTTACAGGCCAATGTTTCCTAATAAGGAATGCAGAGCATCTCTTGCATCTTGAGTAACAGCAGGTGGTATCAGAAATAAAACAGTGAATGTTGAGTTCTCCTATGTAAAATGGCTCTAGAGTGAAGAAGGTCTGAGATGGAGGTGCATTAAGTGATTGGACCCAAAGTGTGTTAAATTCCAGGAAATTAGCCTTCATTAATCTACAGATAAGAATGTACTTTTGCTCTTATTTAATCAATAATTTACTTATTCAAAATACATTTGTTAGTATTGTGGGCAGGGTATACTGGGTCTGAGTGCACTCAAAATGATGTGAGGATTAAGGATGTAGTCATAAAAGAGAAATAGATTCATTATCTCCCACTCCCTCATCCCTAGTTTTTCCCTGTCTCTCAAAGTGCAAAACGCTGCAGCAGCATGACAGAAAGATTGTCACTTGGCATGAGACCTAAGTGTTGTGGCCTCCTTCTGCTCAGCTACTCTGTGGAGGAAAGGGACAATTATGTTGGCTCACTGCTTCCCACTAATCTCTCTCCACCTCTTAAAAAACAACAGTGAGGACAAATAATGCAATGGAGGGATTTTTCAAGAGCACAACTGGCTTTCACTGTGGTGTCATTTGGAAGATTTATTTTCACCAAAAATTTGTCCCCAATCTAAAGGCATAGATCAAACTGAAATAAAACCATTAAACATTGGATCTCAGTCGATTGCAAAAGAGTTCCTACAATTCCATGCTTTGTCTTTTTTCATAAAGATATGACCTGAAATATGTAAAAGCCAAATGTAATCGTAGTTATGAATGTCTCTTGTCCCTAGTTTATTGCCAAGATTTCCATGGTGTGTCAGATAATTAAAGGATCTCTGAGTGTCTGCTCCCCAACAAAGACAACATGCCACCACCTGAGGCCCTGCTATGGGCACAAGGCAGAGAATGGCCTTGCTGAGGAAGCCCCAGATCAAAACAAAACGTCCCCAGTGTGCAGCTGAGAAGAGAAACCAACCGGAAGGCAGAAGGAAGAGAGATCCTGCAAAATGTCTCTAGCTCCTACTGCCAAGTCTTATGGCACTGAAATTCTGCAGCCTGTGGGAGGAGGAAAATGCTAGGAAGTCTTGTATAAAGTTTTAAATTCAGTAGCTACTGGGGAAAGCTTTTGCTATAAGTAAAGTAGAGAAAGGAAAAAACTGATCTCAAAGCAAGGAGTCCAAAGTTAGGAGTCATGAGTCGTCCTTGCATATATATTGGTATGGTAAAAGTTCAACAAGAAGCATTCCTGGGTGCCTGATGTAAGGTGTGGATCTTAGGGCATAAGAACAGTAGTGGATTCAAGGTTTAAGCTTAGGCCCTTTATAATGGGAAAAGAATCCATTCCCATTAATTAGGAACTGGACTTCCCAGGTGCCAGATGTTGTAGGGGACAACAGGGCTGGGGCTTAAGAGACTCCAGATGCTACTTCACATTTTCCTTAAGGTTAATGATTAAAGGCTGTTACTTGAATTTCTAAATTTAAGATTAGATTTTAACGTGAGGATCAAAGGTGCTGATTTGTTTATCAGATTACAATGTTACAGTTTAACCCTATTTTTCTTATTCTACCTAAGATTGTTGTACAACAGTGCTTCCGTTTAGAAACAGCAGTATCTAGCCTTTTGTAATGTGCCTTGGGTTTCCTTTCACTGCAGTTAACAGAATTAACACCTGGTGGTGGTTTCAGAATTTCTGGGTGAGAGTGGTTGAGAATTAGCAGTCTGATTGGAAGCCCGGAGGACCCACCTTAAAGCTGTTTGCATTTAAAAGCCTGCTGTTTATAATTAAACTGTACATACTGGTTATAAAATACAGCACCCACTTGAGGACTTTTAAGGCCCTACTTTTCATTTTTGAGATGATTTCCATGGGTGAGGTTGGCGATCACAGGGTGTTTGGAGGGCCATTGAAGCACTAAATCCTGCTAGCTTCCCAGGCACAGTTGCTGACAGTGTCCCGTAACAGTTTGTAAATGTCTTAAAGATGCTCCAGCTTGGAAGTATGGTCTGCTCTGTCCCTCCTCCATTATACTATGTGAACCCTGTATCGCACCGCTGCAGAAGCAAACGCTGAAATCCTGTAGAAATGATTGAGTTACTGAGGCTGGTACTCTGAGCAAATGCTTTAACAGATTTTTCTCCAGTAGTCTTGAAAGTCTCCCCTGGGGGAGAAAACTGGCAAAGGGGGCCTGAGAGATGTTGGAAAAAATGAAGAGTACATCGGATGCTATTTCAAAAACTGATTTGTCAGAAGCCACTTTATTTGAACAATACGATGACTGCACCTGGCACCCGAGACAGGCTCTGGGCCTGTTTCTCAATAATGTGCAAGACAGTCAATTCACATGGAGTAGATGACAGCGTGTTGGACAAAGACATTCCACCGTGGGAAGGCACACTCCATGGAGCCAGTGGGGCCACCACTCATAGTGTGCCAGCTGTAGCCTTGGAGAGAACATGGGCAGGGCTTCCGGAGCCTCTACTGTACCCCAGCTTTACTCCACTGATCACCGACACCGCCACTTTTTCTTTTGGTGCAAATATTTCCATTTTCCAATTGAGCCTAGATTTTGATTTTATAAAAGGAAAAGAGAATATCTATAGATGTAAATATCTGCATGTGAGTGTATGTGTGTGTGTATATATATATATGTATATATGCATTATACATAAATTATTATGGTTGCAGAAGCATCAAACTTTGTAAAAACTCTACTACAAGCCGCTTTTCAAGCACACTTACAACAGAAAACATTCAGAGACTAATTTGCCCATGAATCTAGTGCTTAGAGAAAAATAGTTTGACACATTAGATCAATGAAGTTGAAACTGAATCATAGAAGTTAAAAATATTTACAAAGTATCACCTTTTGTAATGTGTCTCGCAGGACTATAGATTCCTTGGGAATATGAGACAATTTTTTTGTGGCTGCTATGTAGGTCTGATTTTCACTGTGGATCACCCTTTATATTTTCCTGCTTTCAACTCCTTCCTTCTCTTGCAAGTTCATAACATTTTATTAATATCAAAGAAAGGTTATAATTTTGGAAATCAAAATTAAAGAATGGGTGCTGTGTAGCATTATGTCTACTGGGCTTGATATAATCAGCACTTTTGGCGTAATTTAAAATATGATTATACTGCGTGTCATTGGATAAGTATATAGACACAACATGTTCTCTATCGATTTTTTTCTATCATCAATCTATCTATCAATTTATCTATCATCTATCATGTAATCTAAGTGGTGCGCTGAAGTCAGCTCATACTGGTTGCTAAGAGCTGACAGATACATTTCCAGAAATTCTGCAAGCTAATTAGGGTCACTTTGGTAGTTTGAAAATGGAGAGAGAATATTTAGACCATAGAAACTGGCAAATAATACAAATCAGAGACTGTTTTTTGTTTTTCCCTCCTGGAGAGTGTGATAATTTACCAACTTGTAAATAATTTACCAACATACCATCGTAGTTTGGTCAGAAAAGAGACTGAGTACATGGTTCAGTTTGCAATGGAAGCAATAATCATTTATTTAGAACATCAGTTAGAGAAAAAGAAAGTTTTTGGCAATTTAGCCAATAAGTTTGTAAATAGTCTTAAATGTCACCTGTTTTTCTAATTAAATGTTTTAAAAGGTAATGATAGAGTCTAGTATATTTCTTAATCATTAAGATTTGTACAAAGCTATTTTGAAATATGCCATTTCAAACATACCATTTGTACAAAGCTATTTTGAAACATCTGTTGACTTATTTTTTTAATCAAATGCTTTGTTTTTTAGATAACTGCAGAACTATAAGTTAAACCTAAATATTAGCAGAAATGAAATGATATGAAAAGTGAATTAATCAAACTTGTCTTGCATATATAGCTTTTGTGTTTATTTTCTGTTAACTCTGTTATTTGGGTTATAGAGGTACTTTGTATTCAATTTATGTGTGTACATGTGTCTGCATATGCATACACACACACACACACAAACCTCAACTAGTTATAATATTAGAGAAATGGGATTTCTAGTTTATGAAATATTTTACTTAATAACTAGGAATGACTTATGTTAAAAATTGTGCCAGGCTTATAAGTGCCTATTTGATCTGGCCAACAACACTTCCTCTCTTTTCTAAAAATTTCAAAATGCCCTGCTTTTTATTTTTTCCCTTTCAGTTAACAATGTATTTGGTTTAAAAGTACACACTCATGGTTCAGCAAATGGGCTTTGTCTAGCAGTCGCAGACGCAGAGTATGAATTTCAATGGATCTGTTAGCTTTACTTCTAAGATCTTGCTGAGATCAGAGCAGGGCTTCTAGGCAGGCTGAGCACTGGAGGTGTGCAACATGGTAACTCTGAATAAGAGAAGCCCTGAGTTTTATTGGGCAAAGAAAGAAGAAGTGGAAAGTATGATTTCTGAACCTGGAGATAGCAAAAATGAAGGAAATTCCAAAGCACATATTTCTGAATAATGACAGGCCAGCAAGAGGATACCAAATCTCTAGAAAGATAGATTCTTTCTTCCAGCTACTGATGGCTTTGGCATCCCACAGTCACATCCCTTTGGCCTTCGTGATCTTAGATGCAGATGTGGAGAGTCCAGAGGTAGGCTGACTCTGAGTCTTCAGCTAATTCTTTGAAAATTAGTTTGAAAAAAAAATTAAATTATGTCATTTAATTTCTATGTGGATTTGTTCCTTTGTGAGCAACGCAGAGCCCGGGAGTTTCTGGATAAATACAGGTTCTGTTCTCGTTACAGGTGCTGGTAAATCAGGTGGAGAAATGGAGTTGTTGCAGAAATGTGAGCAAACCTTACAGCAGTAGTTCACACATGCAGCTACTATACATTCATTCATTGCTGTTTTCCTAAGAAACAGAGCAACCTAGGAGCTTGTGCTACAGTAGATTCCAATGAACCATAATGACTACTTCAAGAACAAAGAAGTACATACAAAGGTGTGATATCTTTCTGTTGGTTTGAGCTTTCAAATCTGAAATTCTTTAAAATACATTTCTGGGATTCTAATTAAATATTGATGCACCATATTTAAAAAGCAGTGACTTCTTGGTAAAATGTAATACTGAAATGGAATGCTGTCTTTTCATAAAAATAAGAAATGTGATTGGAAATTAAATACCCTTTACAAAATTAAAAATAAACACACTCTCACAGCTTGGGGGTTTGAATGAACCCTGTACCAAGGAGTTGAGACAACTCCTTCTTTGGGTCACATACTGAAACCCTTAGCATTCCAACGCTTCTCAGCAAAGATAATTTCAGCATTTCAGTGGCATCTTTCTCTGCTGCCATGTTTCATTCAGAAGCTATTTTAGCATATCCCCCATACTTTTCATGGCTTTTCATGACAAGTCACTGTGATGCCACACAAAACTGCTTTAAGTGTTTTTTCAGTATAAAAGAGATTTGCATTTAAAGCTCAATATCAAAATTAAGCATGTTTTGTAAAAGCTTAATTTAACCCATTCAGCATACTTGTTTTTAAATTAGTCTATCCTGATTTTCTATCCTAGATAAAATTTCAGCTCAATACAGTGCTTTCCAATCACCTTGAGGGGAAAAAAAGACTCTTCAGGTATAAAACCCAATACAAAGATGCTATCTGTATTCTTTGTGACTTAATTTTCAGTCCATATTGCATATGGATTCTACCAAAGGAAAATTTTCTCATTTGAACTAGGGGAAATTATCTTTTTCAGCTAATTCCTTTCTTGGCATTTACAAGCACTGACTGACATGCTGAACATGAATATCCACCAGGAATCAAGGGGAAAAGCTTCATTTATATTGTTTTGAAAGTAAATGCTTTATAATTATAAAAATCTTTTTATGTATTTTTTAAATACTTTGGATGGTGATTTAATACATAAACAAACATATTTGTACAGGTTTTTTAAAAAGCACTTTGTAATTTTACTTACTCAACAAAAATGAGTAATTATTTAAAATATTTTTATCATGTTATAAAATATGTCTTTTTGGTATTGTTTTTGGATAATGCATGACTTGTCATTTTCCAAGTAATTACTCCCTGATGGATTACATAGTTATGCAACTATGTCATGAATTATATATTTCTTGTCACATATTTGAGGCAAACCTGAGGATAGATCGTCAAATAATTCTTATTATTTTCTTTTGAAAAGTATTTCATTTCTCCATTTTCTTTTTCAGTGGTCTTTTGAAGAATCCAATCTGTTGAGAAAATAGAAAAAATAACACATTACCTGTTTTAATTTAGGTAATGAATATTAATCCTTTTGGATAGAATTAAATTTAATAATATATTGACAATGCTGGGCATGAAACTAATTAAGAAATATTTTCTCATTGACCTATTAATATTCAAGTCAAAATATGACATTTATTAAATTTCTGTTTTTTTTTTTTTTTTTTTTTTTTTAGATGGAATCTTGCTCTGTTGCCAGGCTGAAGTGCAGTGGCACAATCTCAGCTCACTGCAACCTCTGCCTCCCTGGTTCAAGTAATTCTTTTGCCTCAGCTTCCCAAGTACCTGGGCCTACAGGCATGTACCACCATGACCAACTAATTTTTGTATTTTTAGTAGAGGTAGGGTTTCACCATGTTGGCCCGAATGGTCTTGACCTTATGATCTGCCCACCTCAGCCTCCCAAAGTACTGAGATTACAGATGTGAGCCACCGTGCCCGGCCGCTGTTTCATTTATAACATTTTCATTGGTTAAATATATCATGATCTCTAGTAAAATATAGTATACACATTGAATTAAAAGTTTCTGGGAACATATTTTGGGAGACAAACAAACTGCTATTAGCTAGCATTGTCTCTACTTTGTCATCATCTTTTTTTTTTCAGGGATGTGGCAGAGAAATTTCCATCAAATGATCGATGACTTTAAGTTGAGGTCATTAGAGATGGCAGGGAATCTGACAGGTATATATCATGGCTAGGGCATTAGGGAGATTTCTGAGTTGTCTGTATTAATTTAAAATGCATCAGGACGTCTGCTTATATAGATTTGATATGAAAAGCCTCTTGAAAACACACTATATCATTTGGAAATAAAAACTAAAGTCATTGACCATAAGAAAAATTTCACATTGTGGTGAATGGTGAGTGGTATTTCATTATGCTTTGCAATTTAGGACATCATAAAAAGTTGTAAGTGCTGCAATCATTTCCTGTTCTATAGAATACCAAAACTAAGTATGGGGAACAGAAGGGATCTTTACAATTATGTAACCTAAAATGCTTATTTTAAAAAAAAGAAAATTAAGGGTCATAGATGAGTGATTTTTCAAATTTGTATATATTTTTAAATTTGAGAGAGGGCCATAATAGATCAAGCAAAGGCAATGAGTTAATTCTTTGAAAGTGTGGTATCTCTATATCTTTTTAATAATGAAATTATGGCCAATTATCCCAAGAAACTATATATTTATAAAATAATTATTAAACAGTTGAGGACTTAGAGGGGATAAACCCTCAAAAATGTGCACTTTTAGGTTAGAAACTTTTTATTCAGGGTTTATGTCTTCTTTCTTGCCATCATCTAGTTGGTGGTAGACAAGTGAACGGTGGTAACAGAACAAATACACATGAAAACAATAATAAGTTTGTCTTCCCCAAATGCCAGCTCTCCTACATGTCTCAGGCTTGTTTTATGTGAGCCAACTGTAAACGTCTCAGAGTCACAAACCATTCAGCTTAAGCTTTAGGATTAATATATAAATCATCAGTTGAGGAACTTCAGGCATCACTATGACATCAAGTTAGGAGAGAGGAATGTTCTGAGTCTCTCCTGGCTCCACGTGGGCTGATGTCATTCCACTCTATTGGATATGCTGGCCTGGCTGGGCATCTCACCCAGCATGTAGTACCATATTTCAGGACAAGTTTCTTTACCCATTTACACCTATGTCTCCTACAAGACTCCTCCCATCAATCATGAAGTGTATTGAGCAGGTACTAACACTTTGTCAAGCTTTAATTTTTGCCATGTGTATGATGAAGACAAAGATATAAAGACCATGTCTTTTGAAATTGAATCTCTGCTCTAAGAGAAATTTTTGGTCTGCCTCTTACACAAAGACTCAGACTTGGGAGTTCCAATGAACCTCCAAAGTGGTGGGATTCAGGAGCGGAAGGAAGAAGGGATAGTCCTGAGGTGTCTCATTCAGATCTAGTTAGTATATAAAAAATGTCTGGGAATAAGAGTAGCCCTTCTGAGCCCACTGCAACTGAACTCATGCTTCAGGGAGCTTCCAACGGAACTTTAAAGTAGGGGCAAGTGGGATTAGCTTTCTTAATATAATTGAACTACTGAAAGTCTGAATCCAACCAGGGACCCTCATTCTAAAACCAAAGACAGTATTTTGTGTTTCAGAGAGTTCATGACCCTCTTGAACAAAATCCAACTCCTGGTGCTTCAGAGTAAAGAGCCCAGCCCTACAGCCTGCAGCAGTGGTATATACTGGAAAAAGAATGAGCTCTGTAGATCACTGCTTGAATCTAGTCATTTACTAGCTAGTAATCGTGGGAGAGTTACTTTACCTCCCTTCGCTTTAATGTCCTCAGGTGTAAAATGTAGATAAAATGCTTGGTCAAAAAGATTGTCGCGAGGACACCAGAGTGAATGGAAGCAAGAGAGAACACATAGTGATAATAGTGGTTTTGGCACAGTTCAGATCCTTACTCTGAATCTTCCTATGTGTCTTTGGGAAATTTACTTAATTTTATGTTCCTCATTTACAAGAGGAGTTTAATAAGACCTCGTAAGGTTGATATGGGTATTAAGTGGGAATGCTTAAAGCAGAAGTGTTGAAAACAGTTCCCGGCACATAGTAAGCATTCAATAAGAGCTAGTTTCTTTTCTTCTACGTTGGAATCACAGTTCTGATTGCTGGGCCTCCCAATGAAGTGGCAGAACTATTTCTACCGGGTAAGACAGCCCAAAGTTTTTGTCAAATGACCTGCTTTGGGGCCTACAGTAATAATAACCTAAGAAGCTGTCCAAATGTATCAACACATCATTATCTGGAAGAAACAATGCGTTTATTTTTATATTTATGCTTTTTTAGACTAGTGACTGAAAAATAGTTGATTGAAATCTCTATGTCTGAAACAGAGAAACAAGGCTAGAAAGAACCTATCCAAATATCAGCTCTGGCTTTCCTCTTCTCTTGTCCGTGATGTCCTAGAACCATATGGGTAAGTGCAGTGCTCAGAATAGAGGACTATGCTGAAAAAAAATCAACAGTAACACTCTCCATTAGAGGTGCATATAAATGAAGCAATCGCTTCCTATATTTCAAGTACAATGTTGACACCAGTAAGCCAGGCCTTGGGTACCACAGTGTGGCAAAGCTGGGAATTACAGAGAGAACACATTCCTTATAAAGTAGAAGGAAGAGCTGGACAATGGATATAATGGAGAATTTTGTGTTGGGAACTTTGCTGAAGAAATGCCATGGATTCTATTTACTGAATTGAATGCCACTGACCTACATCTGACTTTGTTCGCTGTCTCCTCTGAGAGTAAGCCCCTCAAAAGAAGAAATGAGCCACAGGAGAGTAAGAAAGGATAGGAACAGTTGGTATTTCAGTGGGAGAGAAACTTGCTATTTAAACTATCTGATTAAATAATTATGTTGCTCAGGTAATAGAACACTTAATATGTAGCCACAATGTATATTTTTGACATAGTTTAACTATTTAACAAAATAATAGATAAGAGATAGAGGGATATTATGTTAGAATAAATGCCTATTTGATATTCAATCGAAAAAACATTCAATTTAACTTTGTATGAGATGGTATTCTCTATTCAGCTTATCCTAAAAGCTGTTATCTCAGTTCTGCTTAATGTGAAAATTATACAGCTGCTAAGAGTTTTTAAAATCATCCCATTTCAGCCTAAGCAAAACATCTACATAAATATCCAGAGTTACTTAACACAAAATGGTGGTTACTCACTTTTACCATAGAATTTGAAATAGGAGTCTGTGAAACTTCAAGATCTCCCCTAGATCAGCTGATCCCTTATCCTCCACTCAGGCACACAATTTATTATATAAAATATGCCATGTCTGTTTAGACATTAAAGAATTTTATTATATTTAAGACACATAGAGATGTGTGATTAAAACAAGGCTAATTTTAACCATGAATCTACTGCTTATATCCTTAAATTGACATAGGAATTCATTCTTTTCTTTTTCTATGAAAGACAGTTTTCATTGTTCTCTGTTTATAAAAGAAATACATACATATTGTAAAATTTTAATTGTTACAGACATATGAAACTCCCCTATCATCCTAAACTCTAGAAATATGCTTTTGTGATTTTGGAATATGCCTAACCCAAAATAAGTTTTTTTTTCTTTATAAAAATTGGGTCAAGTTGTGTGTGGTGTTTGAAATATGAATTTTTCTTTTTCTTAGTCATCATTTCAACATTTGTTTCATTGCTGCAGTAATACTATATTACATAGTCTGAATATATTATAGTTTATTTCTCCAGTTTGCTGTTGATGATTGAAGTAGAAAGTCAAACGAATGTTGGTGCTTACCTTCCACAGTGCTAAAATGAGCAGCATTAACAGCAATAATCCAGCAAAAGCACTCAGCAGGATGACCCATAATGGCACTCTGCCTGGTAGCCCATCTTTGGAAATTTGAATAGCAAGCTAAAAATCATTAAACAAGATTGTTAACATAATAAACACCTATTAGGACTCCTGGAACTGAGTTCTTGTAGGCTACAGTTCTATACCAGTGCATTCATCTCGTTACTATATACAGAGAAAACATTAAGTTTATATTAGAAAATGCCCTTTATCTAGTTTAAATCTCTGTGTCAAATTTATTACTACCAAAAGGTATTTATAATCTTATCCTTCAGAAATTTACACATAAAGAGTTAAATGTCAATGAATCACAATGCTGAAGGGTAGGAGTGAATTTCTGTTTAACTCAGGGAGAACCAAAATATTATGTGTGTTAAAGATTAATTAGTAGACTACCATATTATCATAACAGCATTAGTTTAGGCTGGAATGTTGCAGTTCGTTGTCATAAAAACCTGCGGAGGTCCTCTTATTTTATTTCTAGTGTGCTTCATTTTTTTGTTTATAAATTGAAAGTGTAATTATCGTACAATAAATGCATAAATCTCAAGCCTACGGATAAGTGAATGTTTGCATATATATTCACTCCCAATGTGCTCTTCATTATATCACAATGTCTCTTCTATTTGACGTATCACTGGTCCACATCTATAAATCAGGCATTAAGTGATTTATAGCAAACCTGTAAAATGGACCACTTTTAGTGTTCCAACTACTTGACCTCTCCCAGGGTGGCAGTCAAACCTCAATGAAACCTATCTTCTCCGTGTCCCATCCCTGGGGTATCTGAAAAAATTTAATTCAGGGTAGATATTAATGTCTAATAATAGTTCAAGCCCTGCATTTGCCCTTAACAGTAATAATTTCTCAATTTCTTTACCTAGAAGGAAGATTAGGGTAGAAAAAGAAGCTAACAGGGGAGAGATTTGTATATACATGATACTAATCAAAACCTCTCAAATCATTCCAGGTAGGTCACAGAGCTGGCAAGAATGTAGACATACACAGCATCAGACCATTATGACAATTTCATAAAACAAGACAAAACAAAACAGATGGGGTTTCACCATTTTGCCCAGGCTGATCTGAAACTCCTGGGCTAAGGTGATCCTTCCACCTCAGTCTCCCGAGTAGCTGGGATGACAGACATGAGCCACTATGCCCAGCAAGGCAGATTTTAAACACATGTAAAACAATTCCCTGAATTTACAGATCTGGAAACTGGAATCTAGATAAGATCAGTGACTTTCCTCAGATCACACAATTACAAAATTGTCACTTTTAGTAATTTTATCAATATGGGTATAATTTTCCTTTAGGATAAATGTAGAATAAATATTTTCAGGGGATTTTAAAACTAATCTTTAGGGGAATAAAGCTAATTATAAAATTTTAACACATATATTTAGGAATCAAATGCACTTTTCCAATATAAACCATACTCAAATTTTTTAGGTGTTAGTGAAGTGTTGGCTATTCTGTGTAAGGAACAACTTTGAATTTTGCATGCTTATGCTAGGTGCTCTTTATGACATAAGTAAACATTATATGCATGTATTTTCCTTTTTCTTGAAAGATGTATACTTATCAAAAGTCATTGATATCTTACTTTTTTTGAAAGGTGTATACTTATCAGAAGTCATTGGAATAATTTGAAATAAGCAATTTAAAAAGAATGTCTGAAAGTTAGGGAGCTTCCAAATTGAATTTTGTGATTCATGTGGTGCTGTTAATCAGCATAGGATATTTAAAGTCTCCCATGAGAAGAGGGAAGATCATGCTGAAGTGCCTGCATGTGTAACAAGTACTTATTTTATTTTATTTTTTAGAGATGGGGTCTTATTCTGTCACCTTGGCTTATTAATTTATAAAAAGGACAAGACTGAAAAACTCAAACCTTTGTATTTTTACCAAGGACTGAAGCCCGAATTTGTATTAGTAAATACCATCTCATTTTTGTTTCAAATTCCTCCATGAAATTTGAAAGAAAACTTTTAAAAAGTACATGTATTCCTGTACATTATAAAGGCACTTTTTGTAAGGAAGTTGTTTTTTGAGGCTGCTCCTCGATGTCAGCTGCACTTTGTAATGTCAGCTTTTAAGGAGGAAAGTTACAACCGCATCATTTGTTATCAAAGTGAAAGTGAAAACATCCATTTACTGTGATAGTTAAAAGTGATAAAGTCAAACATGGCATGTGAATTGTAAATATCATGATTTTCCCAGTTTCTTAGAAGGAAGCATAAGACTAAAATCACACTTGAAGCTAATGAAGTATAATTTGAAGCAAATAGTGTCTGTCAGTTACCGGGAGCAATACCAGTCATGGCTTAAGGGACTATCAACAATTATAAAACATTATGTCACAAAATTCAGAGTGAAATGCATAATGTTTTCAAAACTCACTGTTGCACTTACCTCTCTTTTTTGATTGCTGCTACTTAAAACCAGTGATGTATTTTCACTCTGAAGTTCTCCTGTTATAGTAAGATTTAGGCTGGAAAAATATGACTGAAAAGCAAACAGGATTTGTTTTTAACACATTATGCTAATCAAAATGAGAGCTAGTCCTGTTTGAGTAGGACAATTATAAAAGCTAAGATTTTTCTGAAAGATTAAAAATTCTGGTTTTGTTAGATTTTAAATGAAACTGTCAGTATCAAATAATAACTGTGCACTCATCCTCCATCCTTTGTCACTGAAAATCCTTACTTAGATCCTGGTTATGGAATGGAACAAAATTTTTTAAATATTTTCTATTGATTTATTATTAGAAACAAACATCAAATTCTGCCTACCTTTAATGTAACAATACATGAAACAGCTACACTCTGGTGATGAAGTTTATCCAGGTACTTATTTAGGATTAAAAATGAAATTGATGGTCTAGGAGGACAAGACGGCAAACCAGATGTAGCCAAGAAGCACTACTCCCATTGAGAGAGCCCAAATTATCAAGTAGACCAACATAATTTGGGCAGATCTGATCTCCAGGGAGAAAACACCAAGAGTGTGTGGAGGGGCAACACAGAAGGCTGAAGAGGGCGAAGCTGGGAACCCTGCATAGAGTACCTGAATGCTTGGGCTACTTCCTGGCCCCAAAAGGCTCCTGGATAAGGGGAGAAGGAGTGGACTGAAGGACAGCTCATTCTCTCTGCAGATCTCTGGGACCTAAGCTACAGAGTAGGTAGACAGGGCTTCAGCTAGCATGGAGCCCAGGAGCTTTTGTGAGCAAAGCACGGACTTAGGTGCCCATCCCTTCAGAGAGGCTCTAGCCCTAGGTGACCACAAGCCAGGAGAGAGCAGGCTTTCCCCATGGGACTGGGGCATGTCTGTTCTGCAGCCTCTCCTGCCTGCTGGCCCCTACTAGGGCCCCTGCCTAGCTGCCCCACAGGAGCATGTGCACAGCACAGTCTCTGCTGCCCAGCCTGGGTGCTGCGCCCCACCTGAGTACTTTCAATGTGACCTGGGAGCCCTTTGGATCCTCCAAAGCAACCAGAGCCTGACTGTGAGCTGTGGGGTGTCCTGGAGACTCAGAGATGCCACATCCAGCCCAGGAGTACCAAGCTGAGATATGCGGCTGACACTCAAGCAGGGGAGGAACCCCCATCTCAGAGCACCGAGACGGGTAACACATGGACTCCTGGGCCAGCCCCTGGCCAGGGTGGGAGCAGGGCATGCTTCCCTCCACAGGCTTGGTTCGGAAAAGATGTCACCTATCTCTCTGCCTTAGCCTCTGCCTGAGGAAGCCTGTGGCTCAGAAAACCTAAAAAAAGAAACATGGATACAGTGCCAGTGATCGGAGGAGGCCTCTTCCCACCCGCTGCAGAGCACACCTGCAAAGATGAGCAAATACCAGAGTGGCTAGACTAAGAGCCTCTCTACTGGCCATTGCTCTTAAGTACCCTCTACTGGATGACAGCTCAAACTACAACCCAAAAATTATTTTGCTAATAACCATTCCCGTGAGAATTCACCCACAAATAAAGATCCAGTACAGAGCCTTGGCCCTCTGAAATCATCCGGAAACAAACCCAACTGACTACACTCAACTTACAACACAGTTAAAGAACATCAGTTCCCAAGAAGAGAAGAATCAGCACAATAACTCTAGCAATTCAAAAAGCCAGACTGTCCTTTACTTCCAAATGAGCCCACTAGTTCCCCAGCCATGGTTCTGAACCAGACTGAAATGACTAAAGTGACAGATATAGAATTCAGAATCGAGATGGCAAGGAAGCTCACTAAAATTCAGGAGAAAGTTGAAACCCAATGCAAGGAATCTGGTAAGACAATCCAAGAGCTGAAAGAT
Source organism: Callithrix jacchus (assembly GCF_049354715.1). Classification (NCBI taxonomy): domain Eukaryota; kingdom Metazoa; phylum Chordata; class Mammalia; order Primates; family Cebidae; genus Callithrix; species Callithrix jacchus. The sequence continues at coordinate 156,891,915 of NC_133503.1, forward strand.
GAACTAGCCATTTTAAGAAAGAAAATGCGAGGCATGGTAGTTCAGGAGTTCAAGATCAGCCAGGGCAACCTAGAGACCTCGTCTCTACAAAAACATTGAGAAGAAAAGAACCCCTTGCCCCAAAAAGGAAGAATAAAACTAAATTTCTGGGATAAAAATTTACTACAGAATTTCATCATACAACTGGAAATATTAACAGTAGAACAGATCAAGCTAAGGAAAGAATCTCAAATCTTGAAAACAGCTTTTTAAAATTAGTCAGACAAAAATTTAAAAAGTAATTTTTAAAAAGTGAGCAAAAGTGCCAAGAAACATGATATTATTTACATAGTTTACAAAGAGCAAACTTACAACTCATTGGCATTCCTGTGAGAGAAGAAAAGAAAGAAAGCAACTTGGAAAATATATTTGAGGATATAGTCCACAAAAATTTTTCTAATATTGCTAGAGAGGTTGACATGCAAATTCAAGAAATATGGAGAACCCTAGCTAGATACTATACAAGATGGCCATCCCCAAGGCACAGAGTCATCAGATTCACAAACGTTGATTCAGAAAACAAACAAACAAATAACAAAAAACAAACTTAAGGCAGCTAGAAAGAAGGGTTGGGTCATGTACAAAGGGAACCCCATCAAGCTAGTGGCAGACCTCTCAGTAGAAACCTTACAAGTCAGAAAAGGTTTAGGACTTATATTCAGTATCCTTAAAGGAAAGAAATTCCACCTAGAATTTTATAACCCACCAAACTAAGTTTCACAAGCAAAGAAGAAATAAAACCCTTCTCAGACAAGCAATTGGTGAGGGAATTTATTACAACTAGACAAGCTTTACGAGAGGTCTTCAAAGGAGTGTTAAATATGGACCCAAAAGAATGACATCTATTATCACAAAAACACACTTAAGCACATAGCCCACAGACACCAAAAAGCAACTACACAATCAAATCTATATAACATCTAGTTGACAACACAATGACAGGATCAAAATCTCATACATATGTCAATACTAACCCTGAATGTAAAAGGGCTAAACACTCCCTTAAAATACAAAGAGTGGCAAGATGGGTAAAAAGACAAGGCCCAACTGTATGCTGTCTTCAACTCATCTCACATTTAACAACACCCACAGGGTCAAAGTAAAGGGATGGAGAACAATCTACATGCAAACGGAAAACGAAAATAGATAAATTCCTGGAAACAGGAAGATTAAACCAGAAGAACATGAAAATCTGAACAGATCAGTAACAAGTTCTGAAATTGAATCGGTAATTAAAAAAACATATCAACCAAAAAAAGTAAAAAAAAAAAAAAAAAAAACAGCCCTGAACCAGATAGAGTCACAGCCGAATTCTAACAGATGTACAAAGAAAAGCTGGTACCAAATAAAACTATTTCAAAAAATTGAAGAGGAGGGGTTCCTCCCAAACTAATTCTATGAAGCCAGCATTTTCTTGATACCAAAATCTAGCAGATACACAATAAAACATCAGGCCAATATCCCTGATGAACAGAGATACCTTTTTAAAAAATACTGGCAAACTGAGTTCAGCAGCACATCAAAAAAGTTAACACATCATGATCAAGCAGTTTTTATTCCTGGGATGTAAGGCTGGTTCAGCGCATGAAAATCAATAAATGTGATACACCCCATAAACAGGATTAAATGCACAAACCATGTGATCATCTCAATAGATGGAGAAAAAGCTTCTAATAAAATCCAACACCCCTTCATGATAAAAACCTTCAACTGACTAGGCATTAAAGGAACATACCTCCAAATAGTGAGTCATTCATAACAAATCTAAGTCAATATCATACTGAATGGGCAAAAGCTGGAACCATTCCCCTTGGGAACTGGAATAAGAAAAGGATGCCCACTCTTACCACTCCTATTCAACCTAGTACTATAAGTTCTAGCCAGAGCAGTAAGGCAAGGTAAAGAAATAAAGACATCCAAATAGAAATAGAAGAAGTCAAGCTATCTTTTTCCACTGGTAATATGATCCTATATCTAGAAAATGCTTAAGACTCTGCCAAAATAACTCCTAGAATTCATAAATGACTTTAGTAAAGTTTCAGAATATAAAACAGATGTACAAAACTTAGTAGCATTTCTATACACCAATAATGTTCAAGCTGAGAGTCAAAGAACACAATTTACAAAAGCTACAAAAAACACTGAAATACCAGGAATACAGCTAATCAAGGAGGTGGCAGATCTCCAAAAGAAGACCTGCAAAAACTGCTGCAAGAAATCAGAGATTAGACAAATAAAAGGAAAACCCTTACTTTAATATCATTAGGCCTTTCTGCCTAAAGCAATTTATAGATTCAACACTATTGCTATCAAAGTGCCAACATCATTTTTCACAGAATTAGAAAAAACTATTCTAAAATTCATATGGATCCAAAAAAAAAAAAAAAAAAAGAGCCCAGGTAAAAAGAACAAGCCAGACCCATCATACTACCTGACTTTGAATTCTACCATAAGGCTACAGTAACCAAACCAGTATGGTACTAGTACAGAAGAGCCACATGGACCAGTGGAACAGAATAGAGAATTTATAAATAAAGCCACACACCTACAACCATCTGATCTTTGAGAAAGTCAACAAAAACAAGCCATGGAAGGAATCTCTAGTCAGTAAATGGTGTTGAGATGACTGGCTAGCCATATGCAGAAGAATGAAACTGAACCCCTAACTTTTACCACATACAAAAACTAACTCAACATACAGTAAAGATTTAAATGCAAGATCATAAAGTATAAAAATGCTGTAAGAAAACCTAGGAAATGTCCTACCTGACATTGGTCTTCGCAAATAATTTTTGGCTAAGTCTCTAAAAGCAATTGAGACAAAAACAAAAATTGACAAATGGGATCTAATTAAACTAAAGAGCTTCTGCTCAGCAAAAGATACTATCAATAGAGTAAACAGATAACCTACAGAATGAAAGAAAGATTTGCAAACCATGCATCTGACAAAGGTCTAATATGTAGAATAAGGAACTTGAGGAAATCAGCAAGCAAACAACAAATAAACACATTAAATAATGAGCCAAGGTCATGAATATACACTCCTCAAAAGAAGACATACAGGTGGCCAACGAACATATGAAAGAACGCTCATTATCACTAATCATTAGAGAAATGCGAAGCAAAACCAAAATGAGGTACCATTTTACTCCATCAGAATGGTTATTAAGAAGTCAAAAAATGGCAGATGATGGTGCGGCGGTGGAGAAAAGGAAAAGCTGATACACTACTGGTGGGGATGTAAATTAGTTTAGTCAGTGGGAAGCAATCTGGAGATCTCTCAAACAACTTAAAACAGAACAAGCATTCAACCAGCAATCCCATTACTGAGTACATATATATAACTGTTTACCAAAAAGACACATGTCATCATATCTTCATTGCAGTGCTATTCACAACAGCAAAGACATGGAATCAACATAGTTGCCCATCAACAGTGGGCTAGATAAAGAAAATACGGTACATATACACCATGGAACACTGCACAGCCATAAAAAAGAACAAAATCATGTCCTTTGCAGCAATATAAATGCAGATGGAGGCCATAATCCTAAGTGAATGCCAGACAAACAGAAAACCAAATACCACATGTTCTTACTTATAAGTGGGATTTAAGCATTGGGTACTCATGGATATGAACACGGGAAAAACGGGCACTGTGGACTTCTTAGGGGAATTGACAAACTGCCTGTTGGGTATCATGCCCACTACCTGAGCAATAGGAATCTGTTCCCAAAACCTCAATATCATGCAAATAGACCCCTGTTACACACCTGTGCATCTAAAACAAAAGTTGAAATTTTAAAAATGAAATTGCCAATATTAACAGTTAATGACATAAAAATAGCAACTTACTATGATCAAATTCAAAAATGGCAATGTTAAATGGTCAACTAAATACTTCCTAAGTGAGAAACAAATAATACGAAATACATTAAAAAGTTTTAAAGTAGCTTATTGTCAGACAGATTTGGCTTAATAAGGGGTTAAAAATGTCTTTATATATATATAATACAAGTCTGATAAAACTCAGTAAGTCTGTGGTATATGTTAGCTGTTTCCTTTGTGGGTGGGGTCAAAGGTTGCCACTTTATAATTCTCTGTACATTAACTGAGTTCCAAATTATTAAAGTAAGCCTTGGTACCATAAAGGTATTTATCTCTTAAGGTACAAAGAAAAAGGATAAGAGAGGTTGAAAAAAGTATATCTCTCCGGAAGGGACCTTGGTAATAACTTAGTTCTTAACACACAGGGAAGATGAGACACACACAGCTGGTTAAGTAGAGCTGGGGCTTCGTCACATTCTCTTAGACTTCTAGTCTCACATTCTTTCCAACAGCAGCACTGTGCCTTGCATATTCTAAGCGGTAAACAAATATTTATTGATGTTATTCAATCAGTGCATAGAACAATGTGATTACTTACTTTTATAAAAGTTGGTTTCCACAAGATAAGCGAAACATTCACTTGGCTCATGTCAGAAGGAATGAGATTACACGTGATGGTAGCAAATTTACATGTACTGCAGTCCTGTTTAAATGCCCAGAGATACATATCAGTATTTTCGCCATTGTATTAAATATACTATATTCAAATACTTCGGATAGTTATTTCTGGATTGATATCAAATCTATTCATTTGGAAAGCAAAAGGTAAAAACAGCACTTGTCTTAATTTACCAGAATTGTTCCTTGTTTAAGATGGTCAGTTGATGTAATCAGTTTCTTTCCAGAGTTGATACTGAAAGAATCCTCAGAGATATGGGGTCTGCACTTTGCATTCTAGAAATGAAACAATTACATTTATTAGACAATGCCAGATAGCAGCGGAAAAGATGACTAGGCGCAGTAGTGTGAAGAATCTGTGAATGACAGCCATTCCCATATATTAAAGATCCATCTTTGTAAGTGTGCTGGGTGGAAAAGGCTGTTACGTTCCAGCCATACGTACATATATATCCACCCCAAGATGGATTGTTACCATGATTGTAATGGATACTAGTGAAGTTGTTATGGAAAAGAATGAATGCTAATAGAACTTACTATTGCATGATTAATATATTCATTAATTTATTACTTTAATCAAAGATAAACTTTTAAATTCCACATGACAGAAGAGGAGAACATTTAAAACTCCACTGATAAAGACAAAAACAACAGCCAGCCATGGTGGCTCACGCCTGTAATCCCAGCACTTTGGGAGGCTGAGGTGGGTGGAACACTTGAGGTCAGGAGTTCGAGACCAGCCTGGCTAACATGGTGAAACCCCATCTCTACTAAAAATACAAAAGTTAGCCAGGCGTAGTGGTGGGCGCCTGTAGTCCCAGCTATTAGGGAGGCTGAGGCAGAAGAATCACTTGAACATGGGAGGTGGAGGTTGCAGTGAACCAAGATTGTGCCACTGCACTCCAGCCTGAGCAACAGAGAGAGACTCGATCTCAAAAAAAAAGGAAACAAAAACAATAAAAATACTTGTTCAGTATTACAGCTCATGAAACAACTGAAAAGAGAGGGACCTTCATTTGTATTTATGTATTCATCCAATAATATTTTTGATTCACTACACACCAAGGATAAGACACTCAGTCTACATGGGAGGACGATGTAAGCAGGCAGCCCTATGGATGTTAACATATTATTTTAAAATGCTATGTTTATAAGATAGTTCGTTCTAGACTTAACCTAGTAAACCTTTTGCTTCCCCAGTACTCTGTATATTCTTGATAAAAGATAATAAGATTAAAATTTTCTAAGTAGTATGAAAAGTACAATTTTTTTCTCTTCTGGATTTTCACAGACCTGCTTTTTTGAATGAGAGGGAAATTCCAGAGGCTTATTTTTTCCTTGCCCTTAGGAAAACATTTAAGTGATCACAAGCCAACTAGCACTGTTGCTATTTCTTGATTTCTGAGAAGAGTTTTAAAAATGCATGAACAGATTTTCAAATTCTGAAATCATGCACACATTAATTCAATACTTATGGTGATTTTTTGTTTTAGACACTAAACCATAATGAACTATCATATAGTCTCATTCAGTGCTACAAATAGCAAGGGGGTGCCAAACTGCTATTATTTGGGACTTGAGTAAATGCAATTATACTATTTTGTGTGCAGCTGTGTATGTTTAGGCACAAATAAGATGACACTTCATAAAGTTGTTTGATTACTAAAAACCAAGGAAAAGTGAAACAAACATTTCAGGCATAAATCAACAATGAACTATCTAAAATCTACTCTAGTGGATTGACCCCCAAAGATCTGCCTAAATTCTCCTAGAACTAGTGAATGTAACTTTACTTGGAAATAGGGCCTTTGCAGATGTAGTTACATTAAGCATCTCCAGATGAGATCACTCTGGATTTAGGGTGGACCCTAAATCTAATGGTGAGTGTGCAGAAACACAAAGAGAGAAGGTGAACACACAGAAACACAGAGAAGGCCAGGTGAAGACAGAGACAGAAATAGAAGTTATGCTGCCACAAGCCAAGGAACACCAAGGCTTGCCGGCTGTCACCGGAGGCTAGGAAAACAGCATGAAAAAGAGTCTCTCTCGGAGCCTCCAGAGGGAATTAACACTGTCAACACTTTGACTTTGGACTTCTGGACTCCAGAACTGTGAAAGAATAAATTTCTGTTTTTTTAAGTCACTCCATTTGTGGTAATTTGTTACAGCGGCCCTAGGGAATAATACATCTATTATTATTTTTTGCTTTTAATTAATCTAAATATCTCTGCATGTTACTTTGGTAAAACCATTGCAAGTGCCATGCAGAACAAAAGGCTTGAACATAAAGTGGAGAAGACAACAGTAATGACAGAATTCCAAGGCATACATTACTTACATCAGAAGATGACACTCCAGTTGGGTACAGCACAGGATAACCATTTGATGTCATATTGGGGAATGAAATTGACAGCTTAAGTTCTGGCATTGGAAAATATCCACTTTTTCTTATCTATGAGAAAAAAATTGAAAGGTAATCCTTTCTTCTTCTTTTAAAAGAATTATTTCTGCCTTATGTAACACTTCGTTTTCTAGCTGATGAAATAAGTTGTGTAATATTTTGAATCCCCAAACGAGTGTAGATCCTTTATGGCACTGTACGGAGAATTGGCATAATTCTCTGAATAATGCCAGCAAGAAAATAAGGATACTTAATAGTTGGTAGATGTATGTATCAGCTATAATCACATTGTTCCTCCATTCCTCATTCTCCTAATAGAACTAGGATTAATAGAAAACAGAATTGGAAGTTTTTGTCTGTTATTATGTTCTTGCCATGCTCATTTTTAAAAAACATACCAGTCTGTTTGAAACTGGAAAGAAGGGAGACCGTGGAACAGTTAGTAGATTTTTGGTTGCCTTAACCCACTTTGCAATAATTCCCTAAACCCATAAATCATCTCTAATCCTGGCTAGATGGGATCTGCTGCCACTATCCAGGCAAACCAGACTCTCATCCGCTTCCCTTCATAATTCTACCCCCAGTTGGGGCTCTTATGCCACTGACTGTTGATAATCTGGTCTGATGAGAGTCAGATTAACTTTCATCTCAGTCTCCATTTGTTTTCATCCACTATCCCAAAATTTCCACTTAGTATCATGTTCTGTTACCAGTTGTGAGTGTAGCTCAGAGGCAAGGGTGGGCAGGATAAAGTTCAACAGGAAACTGAACTCACTATGCAGAGGTCCTTGCCTTAGAAGGTGCAACTGAACTGGGGCAACCAGGTGCAGTGGTCCCCTTCCCACCGCTGAAGCATGATCTGCAGGTCTGAAGCCTATGAGAACCCTGTGCAGCATCTTTAGCTGGGTAGGGAACTCCTTGATCTACATAGATAGATGCAAGGAAAGCCAGTGATTACCCAACTGAACCTTCCAGACTGAGAGCTCCTCACATCTGAAGCAATTTCCTGGGTTGCTAAAAATGAAATACATCCAGAATTCGAGGATTAAAGGAATTCTGAAGGTTCCTAACCAGCCGTGTCTGGACCCTTAAACATGCTCTTAACTCTTATCTTCTTGATTTCCAGACAAATTCTGTTTTCTGATATTCAGTCAAAAATCCTGTGTGCTGTAATTATTTTTTTTTTTCTGATTGGAAAATGTTCCTTGTAGAAACATTGGAAAATACTGAAAATAAACAGAAAATAAAAGTTTCCTATACTTGTTAACATTTTAGTATATGTTACCTGTCCTTACTATTTGCATAAATGCACATTTATAAAATTTGTATCACAATAAAATACAAAGTTTTGTATCCTGTCTGTAAAATGTATTATTCTATGGCATTTTCCCATAAATGTATAGAGTTATTGAGAATATGACAGTTCATAGCTAAACAACAACCACAATATCAATATTGTTGACTATGTGCCACACACTGTGCTAATCTTCTTATATGCATGATTGCCTTTAGCCCTGTAAACAACTCTAGGTGCTAGATCCTCCTATTATCTTTGTCTTATATATGAGGTAAGAAGGTTAGAATAAGAATTAAGAACTTCCAAGATTACAGAGCTAGTAAATAGCGGTAGTATGGTTTCTTACTCCAAAATGTTCCTTCTAAGATATTACACAAAGTCATATAATAATTCATTTAAGTAATTTTATTGTGTTAAGTGTTTAGATTGTGCCCGGATTTTAGTTTATTATAAATAATATTGTTAAGAACATTCCTGAAATCTTTGTTTATACCACCAAAAATTTCCTAAGGAAAATACCTAGCAGGTGATTTAAAAAATTCCATTATTCCAATTCTAGAATTTACTTCAGCAAAATAATCAGAGATACACACAAAGATTTACGCTCAGGAATATTCTTAGCAATAAAATTTATATCAACACTTGTATAAGAGAGAGTACCTATTTCAAAGCTGGACCCTAATAAGTTATAATATCTAAATATCTACAACATTCAAAGTCTCTCTCTCTCTTTATTTTATTTATTTATTTATTTTGCTTAATTTTCTAGTTCAGGGAAAGTGAATGGGGCTGGAGAAATCTGATAACCTGAATTCCAAAATCTGTTCTAGAATCCAGTAGAGTGATTGGCATTTATGCTAATTTCCAGGGTATAGCTTGTCATAGAAATTCTAGCAAAGAGTACAAATTTAAAAAAAAATGGAATCACTTGGGAGTATACATTTATTTATACTTTGGGAGAGAACTTGTTTGTTGTTGGCAATTTCCAAAGGGATTGAGATTATCTTCATTTATAATTATGTTGCATTATTTCATACTTTTGAATACATATTTAAATCTATTATTTGAATTGTGTTCTTTTTTTTCCTTGAGTAATTTTAACTTAAGTTGAGGCTGTGTCTGTAACTAGACATTACCTAAAATGAAATTCCATGCTTGTTTGCTATAGTGGTTAGAAAGAGTTTGTTATGAAGGCTTTAAAAGGAAAAATAAATGTAATGGGAAACATCACTAAGGAGGTGGTAGTACCAACATGAGTAATTTACAGTCCAATGCTGTGAAGGGTAACAATGAGGGGAATGTGATATATATTTGTTTAATAAAAAAATTATCAAGACAATGTGATAACAAATTTCCTAAATAGTCATAATTAATGAAAAGGTGCTTTTCTCAGTCATTATTATTTACTGAATTATTATTATTATTATTATTTACTGAAAAAATAATGTAAGTAAAGCCTACAGGTTTATATGTAGCATCTATCTGGTTTCAAAGTTTATATTTTTTCTAGTAAGTCATTCTAATGGTATCTTATTTTGAGAAAATTAGAGACTTAGATCTCTAAATTGATTTAAAAATATAACTATCACCCATTTAAATCTTTAGTAAAATTATAAATAAAAATATAAATTGAAAATTATATTTATAAATATTACAAATTTATAATTTTATTTATGTTTATGAAACATAAAGAAAAAGATGCTGGAATTAAGAGATTAAACACTGAAGCAACATATTTTTATGCATCTGTTAATTATTTAATTTATAAATTTACAAATAGCTCCTTTAGAATACTATTTTAGAGGTGATCTCTTACCAAGTAGAAGATATTAATTTCATTTCCAATGTCCTCAGTAGAATTAATAACTTCAGGGACTGTCTCATTGGCAGCAATTGAAATGTGGTATTCACTGGCAGAGCTTAAAAGAATTAATTAGAAGAAAAATAAAACACGACAAAGTTTAGCTTTTATTTGGCCTCATTCTTTTCTTTCTCCATTCATGTAATTCCACAAAAACACTTGTAGGGACTTCAAATCAAAGAGGTGTTCATTTACTTTCAAACCTAAAATTAAATCTTTGAGAAGAATGAGAAGGATTACATAATTTAGTTCAATAGTCACTGATGCTTATTTGACCCCAAGATGCTAAAATATGAATTTCAAAAGTTAAAATTTCATTGTTAACAAGTGAAAATTTTCCATAAATTCACTAATACCATTTATATCTAGTGAATAATAAAGCTAAAATGTAATTTTTAGCAGTGCTGAATTCTACAGAGATTTAAAATTTTTCCTATTTCACAATTTAAGGTCTCATATTTGTTGCTAAACTTAAAAGTTCAAACTTCTCTATACAGCTTCGTCATGTTCTTTGAATGAACTTGGTAGAGTAAAATAGCCTGTTTTTAAGTAGCACTTCAGTCAAGGGAAGACAAAAAATATTGATAAACGTTTGCCAAAATTTGACTTTAAATAAATGGAAAACTCTTGGGGGAAATGTCAGTGCACCAATAGAAGTGGATGCAGAAAAATAGAAAATAACTGACAGAATTTAAAGGCTAAGAAATATTAGCAAAATCTTCATTCATACCTATAATCATGCCATTTTTGTAGTCTGTCATTAGTAAAGAGAAAGTGCCATAAAGAATAAATTAGTAAGCCAGAAGGAAGATATTGTATGTTCCCAATACAAAGAAAAGATAAATGTTTGAGATGACAGATATGCTAATTACCCTGTTTAATTGCTACATATTATATGCATCACATCTCCAAGCACTTCATAAATACGTACAATTATTTTGTGTCAATTTAAAACGTTTTTTAAATTAAAAGAAAAAGAGAACATGTGAAATGATTTAAATTAACACTTCCTGAACATATAACCTGTAACATGTAACCTCCTACCTGTAAATTAGCCTCTTTGAACCTCAATTTCTTCAATTGGAAAATGGAGATAGTTGTATTTGAACAATAGAGTTATCATAAGGATCAGATAAGACAGAACACAAAGGTTCAATAAATGTTAGTCACTATTATTAAAACATTACTAAATTGATAAGACTTTCAGAATAAACCAACTTGCCACAGATTCTTATATTTTTTATATACATTACACATGTTTATTTAACAAAAGCTTGGAGTTCTACTTAAGCAAAAGAAATTATAGAGAGAAAGTTTGTCAACATGATTTGTGTTTGGATAGATAAGAGGTTCTTAAGATAAAAATGGTTTATGAATGGTGGAAGAAATAAAAAGCTCTTATCAATGAGAAATGTTTTAATCTTGTGTGTCCAGATTGAGATGACTGATTGAATTCCACAGGTTGAGAGTGGTGACCAAGAAATATGTTGGTGGCCTCTAAGAAAATATTGTGTTTTGTGAAGGACTTCTGGGTCTTCAACTTGCATTCAGGAGTTTAAGAAAGGAAAGTGAATGCAATCCAGTATCACTAACACCTAACATTTTGGGTTATTTAGTTCTCAAACACACTTTGAGAACCACTGGGTTAATAGAAAGGCATCAACATAAAAATGCAGTTTTCGCCTACCTGTAAAACTGTAGTCCAACTTCATATTTTACCGGGATAGAAATGTTTACTACATTATCAGAAAGGGTTTCAGGAGGTTCTTCACTGTCACTAGAAAATGCACAGCACATTCAGACAAACCATTAAAATATTGACTATTTAGAGACATTTCTACGTGTTTGAAAAAGTATCTTATTCTGGCAACTAAATAAAAGCACATAAGAGAAGAATTTCTTATTATTTTTTAAATTGGAATGAAGAAGGAGATCAGAGATGATGGGTATGGTTAGAAGTTCCCAAGTTGATTCTGATGTGCAACTAGAGTTGAAAATCACACTGATTTATATTTCTCAAAATTCTATGCCAATAATGATAAGAATCCCTGGGTTTAATTGTTAAAATACAAAGATTACTGAGCTTCCCTTAGAAATGTGGATTTAGAGGTTCCAAGTTGGGACCCAGAAATTTGCGTTTTTAACACATATCTACCCAGGTGTTCTCATTTATCACAGATGAGGACTTAGCAAAGATAAGTGATCAGGGTCACACAGCTGAGAGTAAATCTAAAATCTTGTTTTCTTCTTTAAGAATCTTTCCATACTAAGTACTTGATCATATTATTTGTTAAGCATTTACTTACTCTCTTGATTTTGGTTATCATTTTAATTATATATTATGCAAACACATGTATATATGTGTATACACACATATACACATACATCTCCTACTTCCTTGTATTAGAAAGCATGTACAAATGATATAATGAGTAATGAACACTGGATCTGGGTCCAAAGAATGGGATTGTTCTTGGACACTGATACACTTTGGTAAAACTACTTATCTGTCTTTCCCTTCGTTTCTTCATCTATAAAATGTGGATAACAAATAATTATTAATTGAGTAATAAGTATAAAGTGCTTAAGATTGTGCCTAGGACATAGGAAATATTCAGTAGGTGTTAGCGTTCATTGCTATCACACACACGCCTCCACCAACTGACCAAGCACCTAGCAAACTGTCTCACAGAATGGTCATAAGAGTACTTTTTAATGGTCCTGCTTATTTCCAAATGTAGAAAGTGGCTCATAAGCAGAAGGACAGAGAGACCATTGGGTATTTGTGTGACTCAGCTCTTAGCACGAATGCTCCCCTTTTATCTCATTCATTCCACACTGCCGCCTTCCTAAGTTAATCTTCCTAAGCAGCAGCTCTGTAAAGATGATTTTATCTCTCAAAAACTTTACTGTACCCTCATGATCTGTTCAGTTAAGAAATAATAACTTGACTGGCATTCAGTACCTAGCATAATATGCTAGAATGCACACTCCCTGTTCATTTTCATTGCTACTTTATGTATTCTTTATATTTCAGCTTATAATTTCCTTGATAAAGCTTTCTGGGGTTCCCATTGCCAAGTATATATCATTTCAGCTTCTATTAATTTTCTGACACAGCTTTATATCTCTATAATAGATTGTTTTTATTCTATCCCAGGTTATAATAATCTTATACTATTCTCAACCCCCTACTGTAATACTTACCCTATGAGGAGTTTCGTGCCCTTAGTAATTTTAATATTTCTTACAGTGACTAATTAACTATTTTGCCCATAATAGATGTCAAATAAGTATTCGTTGAATTGGCTTAAATTAATCCATTAGTTCATTTCCCTAATTTATTTATTTGCTCTATATCTATTTAGTGATTATAATATGGCAGACACAGTGCTAGTCACTGTGAATAAAGCAGTAAAAGAGACCATCTCCCTGGAGACAGATCAGTGGATAATTACAATTAGAAGAAAGTCAGACCACTATTTCACTTCCTTACAGGTCCTTTGGTGTTATTAGTTTGTGTGTTCTATGATACCTTTCAGAAGCCCTGACTGATTTGAATAAAGTATACTAAACTATAAAAGGATATCATCAAATTTTAAGTCCATCTAATGATTCATTTGACCTTGATGGGCAGCCAGTGAAAGTTTGTAAATTAGCAGAGCCAGTAACATTTTTATGAATTTAAATGCAATTTGGCAGCTATAAATGACGTGTGATTGTGGTAACTTCTATAACTCATAGAACCATTGATTTAGCTTAGGTGAATTATTTCTATTAAATAAAAATTTATGTAGCTAATTATTCATAGGAGTGTTTTTGTGAAGCAAAGTGGTTAGTTGCTTTCCACTTCTACTGATCTCATACAACCTGGAAGGAACTGTGAGTTTATAGAGCAAAACATTCAAAATACACAGAAGAAGTGATATACATTTATATACATACGTTTATACACATATAAACCAACCTTGTTGCACTTAAATGAATGGTCACATTTTCCATGAGAAAGGATGTGTTAAACTGAAACAATATTTTGAAAGTTACCTATAAAATAAAAAATACGTCTTTAGTAACAGATAAGTAATTTTTTACTTCGATTAAAATATTCTATTTCCATAAATGACATCAACAAAACTCAAATTATGAAGTTGAAAAACATTATATTACAAAATAAAACCTTATTGTATCTCAAAAATAGTTGGAATAATATATAATATATACATACTTTTCAGTGTGAATATGTACCATGTTTTACATATTGCTATGATCTGAATGTTTCCCTCAAAATTCATTATGTTGAAACGTAAACACAATGTGATGATATTAGGAGATGGGGCCATTTGGGCAGGTGATGAGCTCAAAAGGGCAGAGCCCTCATGAGTGGGATTAGTATCCTGTAACAGGGGCCTCAGAACGCTGCCTCCATGATTTTGCTATCTGAGGATGCATTGAAAAGATGACTTTGATGAAGCATGAAACGGGCTCTCACCAGACGCTGAATCTAGCAGTGCATTGCTCTTGGACTTCCCAGCTTCCGGACTGTGAGAAATAAATTTATAAGCTTCTCTGTTTATGGTATTGACTCATAGCAGCCAGAATAGACTAAGACACATGTAAAATAAAATGTATAAGAGGTCACTGGTTTGGACTGAGCTCCTGATCTAGGCCCAACAGACTGAATCATGCTTAAGTTCCACACTACAAAGCTGAAATTAAGTCATGTATCTGAGTTTTTGAGAGATGAAGAGAGTGATAAATAATCACCAAATCCCAGTCAAGCCAGTTTTAGACAGCATAAGAAAATTCCCTCTGCTTCAACCTTTACAAGGAAAATAACTTTGAAATGAACAATCCACTTTTGTTCTCCATTTCTCCTTTCTTCAGCACTTTTCTCTCTATAAAGCCAACTTCTCTGCTCAGCTTATCCATCACTCATTTTATTTTACAGAATAAGGTGTTGCCTGATTCTAGAACTGCAAATAAAAGTCAATTAATATCTGGAAACTAAATTTGTTGTAATTTCTTGGCAGATATTTTAAATTTTAATATTTTATTCAAATTATATCAACAAAAATTATTTATACTAACTATAAACCTCCACCATAAAGGCACTCTTATTTACTTTATTACCATGGTTTACCAGAGTACAATAATAAACAATATAATTGGGAAATGATCATAATTAAATCTTCTTAAATGTAAAAACTTCAAGACAGGCAATCATCTATTCATATTCATTACAGAATTACAGGAAAACATACTTGGTTCCATTAATATGATAGTATAAAAAAGTTTTGGACCTTAAAGGCACAATAACAAGAAAATAAAAGAAACTGAAAGGCTTGGCTATTTAGAGTAAATTCTTAGGAAGAAAATGCAGAAAATTATGTTTATATAGGTCTTCATACTGAAAGTAATACTTAAGAAAAACTGGTATGTATTTTGTTATACTGACACTGCCTTTGAAACACCATGCCTAAGCATATGAACTATGTAATCCACGACTCTGTGTAAACATCAGCAGGCAGACTGAAAACTACATTATTTGTTCAAAGACATATCTCACCCACAGTACTACTGCAAGTAGTCTTATAATAATGTTTGTTAAGTATTATGTTTCTCCTTCTCAAAACTAATCTCATTTTGTGCCAAGGTATTTTGGAATTTGGGACAGCAAAATTATAATATAAAATGCACAATTAACAGAAACTACCTAAAATTTTATTTTTTGTGATTAAGTGCTAAACAGAAGAAGGTCTGATACTGAACACTCTTTTATTGATTTAGGTGTTATTCACAGAAAGGATGACAAGAATTCAAAGTTTAAGAGATTTGCATTATATTATGTTTAGAGTTTTCTTTATCCATACATATTTTGATTTATAATTGCAAAGAAAAAAATAGTTCTAAAAATCTGTAGCCTCTGCAGGTTTCTTTTGCTTTGAAATGATAATTACCATTCTAGTAGAAGCTCGACTGGGTGGGCTTGAACTATAGTAGACAAAAGTTCGGAAAACATGTGTCTACACCAAAATTTGTACACAGATATTTATAGTAGTATTTTTTTATAGTATCCAAAAAGTAGAGACAATCTAAATACCCATCAACTAATGCATGGATAAATAAAATGTAATATATCTTCATACTGGAATATTACTTGGTAATAAAAAGGAATCGAAGTATTCATACATGCTACATCATAGATAAACCTGGAAAAAATTATGCTTGGTGAAAGAAGCTTGTACCCAAATTCCATACAATCAGCCCTCTGAATCCATGCATTCTAGCTTTAACCAACTGTGAGTTGATAATGTTAAAAAAAAGTAACAATGCAACAATAAAAATTTAAATAAAAACCCAATATGGTATAACTACTATTTACATAGTGTTTACATTGTATTATTATATGTAATCTAGAACTGATGCAACATATATGGGAGGATGTGCATAGGTTAAATGCTATTTTATCAAAGGGACTTGAACATCTGAGCATTTTATTATCCAAAGAGGGTCTTGGAAGCAATCGCCCACAGATACCGAGGGATGACTGTACGTATGCTTCCACTCATATGAAGTGTCTGGAACAGGCAAATCCATGGAAAAAGAAAGTAGATTAGTGGTTGCCTGGGGCTGGGAAAAAGGCTGTTGAGGAAAAACAGAGTGACTGCCGATGCTATGTGGTTTCTTTGTGGTGTGTGCAAATGTTCTAAAATCAGTTGTAATGACTGTACAGTTTATAATTTGGTGAATGTACTAAAACCCATTGAAATGCACACTTTAAATGAGTGAACTCTATGTATGTGAATTATGGCTCAATAAGGCAATTGTTTTTTAAAAAGAGAGATGGAAGGAGAATTTCTGAATTAAGTTCTAAGCCAATCTATTTGAAGCATTCTTTTTCTTGAAGGCCAGAGATGCCTACTACCTAGGAGACTCCAATAACAGAATGTCCCAGCTCCATTTTATCAGATATGTTATCTAGCATAAATTAGATATGTTACATAGTATAAATTTTAAATCTTGTCTTGCTGTTGAGTTTGCCTGTGTAAGAATTGTTTTCTGACTCTGTGTTAGTCTATTTTGGCTGTTATAACAAAATACCTTATACCAGGCAATTTATAAATAACAGAAATACTTGGCTCACAGTTCTGACGGTTGGGAAGTCCATGATCAAGGCACCAACAGATTCAGCATCTGGAAACACCCAGTTCTCACAGATGGAAACTGCTATGTGTTCTCACATGGTAAACGGGATGAACGGTCTCCCTCACGCCTCTCTTATGAGGGTGCTAATCCCTCATGAGGGCTCTACCCTCTGGACCTAACGACCTCCCAGTGGCCTCATCTTTTACTACTATCACATTGGGGATTAAGTATTAATGTACGAATTTTGATGGGGCACAACCATTCTCACCATAGCATATTCTAATCTGTCACAATTTTGAACTCAACATTTTTCATATGTATTAACCTAAACTACTGTGGGAAGGATTTATATGTTTGTCTTTGTGCATATTACTTTTCATATTCAATTTCCACATGTGTTTTGTATAATCTGCTCACCATCTCTCCTCTTCTGAGGAAGGGATATCCAACTTTACATGTGATATTATGATTGGATTCACAACTGTCTTTTTGGATAGCCTAGGAAGAGAAAGTAAATAGAATCAGATTGGACAAGCAGGTGAAATACTGAAACGTGTTCTTTCAGAATTTTCCCAGCTGTGACTTGGTGACTGCCTTGCCAATATTTTTGTCTTGATTTAGCTGGCAGAGGCACAGAATTCTGGGACCACCTGTTCCCCAGCTCATGGAAATCTAAAAAAATCACTTGAGGATGCCTGAAAGACAAAGCATATCTCACGATCCTGCTTGAATCTTCAGTTGTAAAATGGAAGTTGTAAAATGGAAGCAGCTCCCTCACAGGGTGATTGCCGTGGCTGGATAAAATAATCCGCACATCCTGGACCGGCACAGAGCAGCTTTCAGTGAATGTTAGTCACTGGAGTTTAGTGCAGTGGATAAGAGCACAGGTTCTGACCTGTGACCACCAGAATTTAAACCCTGACAGTACCACTATTAACTTTATCCTTGTTAAGATTCCTCACCTCTCTGGGATTGATTTTCTATCAAGTGGGTTAGTCGTATACTCTATTCTGTCCAACTTAAAGTGCCATTGAACGTGAGATAAGCCATTATTTTTACATAACTATAAGAAGGAAAAATTATGCTGCCAGGTAATTAACATGTTGTCAATTGTAAAATGCAACTACGAGATTGTTAAAACAATAAAACAGTTTTATCTTCACATCTCTGCAGTACAGTCATACCTACTTATGAAAGAATTAATGAAAATTAAATAAGTTAAATCATTAGAACAGTGCCTGGTATTTAACATAACTCAAGAAAAGGCTGCCATCATTATTACTGTTGTCATTGTTAATATACACAGAGGAGATACACTGTTAGATTTTTAGCTGTGCCTCTCTGCCAAGGCCATCAAGTCAGCTGAGGAAAAGATAGGCAATACTTTTTAAGTATCCTTTCCAGAGAAATATTTAGTGATAATATTTTCCCCAACATTACTTTGCACATTTGTATTCATAATTAATATTCTTAATTGAATTAAAAATATTATAATATATGACATTATTTTCAGGTTTGTCTGAGTCATCATGCCTCTAAATGATACCCTAACAGATAAAGAGAAATGGCCACGAAGTCTGAGTTTACAGAAACTAGACAATAGTGTTTTAATACTATGTATAATATTAAGTGCATTGCTTTTGATATAAATTGTATTTAGTATTAATTAATATAAATATACACAAAATTTTAACTCAGTGGGATTCATTTGGAGATCAGAATTAAAAGCAAAGTTCAAACTTGGAAATGCTGATTACCTCTGATATAGCATCTTATGCAGATTAATATATTTTATTGCCAACATAAAAGAAACTTATGAATCAATAAGACAGTTATTTAATATAAATCTCTCTGTACCTCTGTTAAACTGTTTTGGCTATGATTGTTATTGTTTTCCTTGACTCCTTCTCAATTTCAGTGTTTTAAGTATTTTGTGAAACATACAATTTTTATACATGAGCTATTCTTTCCTCATACAGAATTGAAGAAAAGACATACATATTTGAATAAATAAAACGAAACTTTTAAAAGCTTAATACTTTCACCATTGGTGAGTACTAGTGTTGTAGAAAATTCCTTCTGTTCTTTCAAAATCAATCTAATAAAAGCAATTATCTCAGTAGTATGAAAAATAGACTCAGTAAATGACTGTTAAGGGAATAAATAAATGAAAAACTAAAAGTTTACCTCAATTCCTGAAAACACCAGATTTGGAGAATAATGCACTATTGTCCTGGTGTTATAGGCACTGTCCTTTGTATTTTTCACTGTGATGCTAATGTTGAACTTATCATTCTGGGACCGGACAATCAGCAGGTCCTTTTCTGTGGTGGTGACATTAAGGCTGAGGTCCGAGATACATTTTCCCTTGTTTCCACAATCTTTGGCAAAGGGAATCTGAAATGGTGACAGGAAAGCATTTTTCAAAATTTAGCTTCGCACTATTGAAAATCACCCATCAATTCGTGTAACAGAAATGGCATACAGCCAAAGTAAGTTAAGCAACTCATAAACAGAATCAATTTTGCTGCAAAAACCTTGAGAGATTTTATATTTATCCCTGTAGTTTACAGGGGAGAAGAATAAACATTTACTTGCAAATGTAAATTGTACTAGTCCTTTTAAGAATGCACAATTTTCATGGATGTTTTGCACTGGCTTTTGTCTGCCAGGGAAGAACCATTTCCATATACGAAGTTAAGTACTGTAAGAACCTAAATCTACTCAACTAGAATTATGAGATTTTTCTCTTAAAATTAATCAAACACTTAGGAATGTTATAAAGCTCAGCTGAGACGGTGGAAAATGGTCAAGCCACAAATCTAGGAGCTTCGCTGGATTCTTCTTTACTGACCGCCTCTCTGCCACCACCATATGTAATTCGCCAAGCACTGCCCATTCTACTCCTTTTCTAAGTATCTCTCCAATCCTTCTTGCTTCTCCATTCCCACCACCACCTCTTACCCAAGCATTCTCATTTCCTCCCTGAACTAAAGTAATAGCTTCTCATTGGTCCCCCACATTCACCTGTGTTTCTCTCCAACCACTCTTCACTCAGCAGCATCCTGTCCCATGACTGAACCAAATAGAAATCTTCAAAAGCACTGCACTGCTCTTGCAAAGGTTTAGAATTTGTGCAGTGGCACCAAGGCCCGAATGACCTGGCCCCCCCACCTTTACTTCCGGCCTCACCTCACATCACCTCCTTTCTTGCTCTTCAACATCAGCCACACTAGCGAATGTCATTCAGTTTCCTTTATGCTCAGGGCCTTCACATTGACCGTCTCCTCTGCTCCCCAAACTCCTCTAAATAGGGTGGAAATTGCCCTATCCTTCAGGGCTCCACTGAAATGGCACAACTTCAGGAGGGCTCTCCTGACTTCCCAGCCTAGTTGGGAATTCCTATAGAGCTCTGAAATTCTCTGTGGCATACGCTCTAATTACTATTTAATACCTGTTTCCTGTGTTAGACTGAAAGCTGCAACGCCTGGTATGTATAAAACAATCTGTTGGTAGGAAGGAAGGGAGAGTGGGAGATAGATGTGTGGGGAGAATGAATTTCCCGTCCCCAGTGTCTCCTCCAGTGCAGCCACACTAGCGACACCCTCCCTCTTCTCTCTCCTCACTCACTCTCGGGGGTGGCACATGGATTCTAACTTTGGGAACAGGAACTAAGTGAATGCAACTCGGTCCCTTTCTCTCTTTTCTATTCTTGGAGCAGCTGTGTGCCCATAGGAAGCACACAGTCGGCTCTACTTCTCCATTTTACAAGTTTTACAAGGTGGGCTCCGTGAAGAAGGACAGAGATGGGCCAGCACTGGAGATGACCGAGTTGGTGATGGGAGTCTAAGTCCACGCTTCAGTGTGAGGACATCCTTTATACCTAAATCATACCCTGCCATCCAGTGCTTATTAGAAAAAAGGGGATATTTCTTTCCATTGGTCCTGGATTCAAGTGAGGTAAAAATGAGTGTCATTTATTAGTTTTCTTAAACTCCAATCATAGGAAATTAGGAGGATTGGGAGAAGTCTAGAAGAGTCTAATTTTTTTAAAAAACATTTTAAATTGACTTAGGGTTACATGGGTGCATGGATTTCAAGCTTTTTCCTAATGTTACTAGGGCAGACCTGAAGATATGGCCGAGAAAGTTCATTATTTTCTTAAACAGTAGATAACTGAAAAAGTTCATTATTTTGTTAAAGAGTAGACAGCTGAGAAAGTTTTTTTTTTTTTCTAGCCTCTTTATCTGTAGGTAAGCTTGCTGAAAAACAAGTCCAGATGGCCTGGGAGCTTAAGGACCCTTTGCCGAAGGTCAGAGGAAGATCAAGCCATTTAGAAAACGGAGCGAATCAGAACCAGCAACGCCTTGTTACCTTTACATCATTAACATGTCATTATTATGCTAAAGTCCCTGCCATAGAAGAAAATGGCCACCATTTCTTGAACATGTATATTGTATAAAGAAGCATGTTTATGATCTGCACCTGTACATCTGCAGGTCCTCTTTGCATATGCTTACACATACCTCCCTGCCCCACATCTAACTCCTTAAAATTCCCCAGATTCTCACAGCTTGAGGAAAAGGAGGTCTTTAGAGCAAGAGCTCACTCCTTCTTCATTCCTGGCCAGAAATAAAACTTGCCCGCCTTTTTTTTCCTTTCTTCCAGTTGGTTGTTCTTTCTTAGTGACCAATGCAGAGTAGGGAAAGAACTTGGTTTAGTGGTGACACTAAAATATTCACAAGTTGGTATTTTGCATTTTAAAGAAATCTGACTTACATATTCATGTACTGAGTTTGGTAGAGAATCATCAAGAACAGGCCCATTTTCTGGATCAGTGAGATTAAAATCCAACGTTATTCTTACAGAGTCCTGAAAGTCATGCTTGTCCTAGAGGGTGAAACATAAAATATATCATTGGTATCATATTTACTACGTGTTTTGACCTTGTTATGTCTCCTTCTTCTGTCCCTAAGGGTCAAGCTTACTGGAACATTCTTCTGCGTCTAATCAGACATATGACCTCATCAGGCTTTTGACATTCTAACAAGGGGCATAGGGGAATGTGGAGGCTTTAGAGTATGACCTGTTGACTCACGTTCAGCTCCTCAGGGGACTCTGCTGGAGTGATGGCAGCATCGTACCTTGCTGTGTCAACGTATGCCCCCCTGAGCCACTTGCATCACAGTACAGTTTCTCTTGAGACCTCAAGCTAAATATCACTATGTAATACTTATGGGAACATTTCCCAACTTCAGAAAGGCAAACTTTCTATAAAATGAGTTATATTTCATTAATATAATATATATGCCTAGAGCCATAAGAGTTTTTTTTTTTTTTTTGAGACAGAGTTTCGCTCTGTCATCTAGGCTGGAAAACAGTGACGTGATCTCGGCTCACTGCAACCTCCACTTCCTGGGTTCAAGTGATTCTCCTGTCTCAGCCTCCTAAGTAGCTGAGATTACAGGCATGTGCCACCATGCCTGGCTAATTTTTGTGTTTATAGTAGAGATGGCGTTTTGCCATTTTGGCCAGGCTGGTCCCTGATCTAAGGTGGTCTGCCCATCTTAGCCTCCCAAAGTGCTGAGATTACAGGAGTGAGCCACCGTGCCTGGCCAAGAATTTTATAATGTAAAATTATTTGGAAAGGATGTGAATGTGATTAATATTGTTAACATGCCACCAATATCAATGATCATTTATAATATTCAAAATTAGGAGCGCTATATACATTATTGCAAATTATTTCAACGGTCCTCTAAGATGAGTAACTATTATGATCCTTACTTTACAGATGAAAGACAGACTAAGAGACCAAACAACTTTACCAAACAAAGTCACTCAGAATGTGGAATATCTGGGATACAAATTCCACACTGGCTGACTCCAGAACAAATTTCAAAATCAAAAACCATTTCGGAAAATTTGAAAATATTTCCATCCTTTTAACACAAGTACCTAGATATAGCTTAGATGGTGAATTTGTGGACAAACATAGACAGATGATTTTTTGCAGGTTGGCCACAATGCTCTATCTGGTTTCATACCCATTCAAATTTTATCCACATTCTAATTCCTAAGTGTTCAGTTCTGATGAACTAAACAGGAGGGACAACTCCAGTGTTATTTTATCAGATTATAGATTGATCTTGCTGTTGATAGAATATGCTTATTTTGGTAAGTGTCTTGAAGCATATCAACATGAATATCACTGAGAAAGAACAAATGTGGCACAGAAAGATGAACATTTTCTGTCACTTCCTGCCCAAACTACAATTTTCAAAATATAGACTATGAATATATAAATAATACAAAATAAGTCAGCAGTGGCCTGTTTCCTTTAAAACTCCAAATTTACCATCCAGTCTCTAAGTTTTCATGTTAGCTACTAAAATCAGTGTTTTCTCATTACCTTCATGCTGCTCTTTATTTTTATGACGCTCATGTACATTTTAAGATGTTTAGGAAACTCCTGCCCTCTGCTGGGAACACTATCCACATACACAGTGCCCCAACAAAACACATTTTAAATTATTCACACTGGCTTACCAGCCATCTCTAAAGATTAATAGTTTGCTTTCCAAGCCTCCCTTATCCACTAAAATAAAAAAAAAAAAATGAAGTAGCACAAAGCCAACAGATGATAGAAAATATCAGATTATTTTCTCCTTCGCTCTAAAGTCAAACAGCAAGATATATAGTTACATGAACCCCAGAAAGCATACAGCCCAGCAGTATGCCCTCAGAGCAGTTAAACACTTATCAACCACAATTGCCAGACAAGTTCTACATAAGTTAAATATTTTCAAGTTGAAGGAATAAAAGAAAAGAAAGAAAGAAATACATGAATAAGGTTTCTCGTCAACTTGTACACTGTGTCTTTTACTGTCATTCCATAATATATAGATTTCTGATTACACAGACAGGGAAGATGAGAGATAATTTTACAAATATTTGGAAATGAGAAAATTAGACCAGTAATTTTATAAAAAAAAAATGACCAAACAAGATAAAGTTTCCTTTATGACATCATAAATACATTTTGAAATAAAACAAGAATTTGACTGACTTGAAATAAGACATCTCTACTATATTCTTGATTTGGAATAAGGCAGCTATGATATATGATTTACTTGCCAACATGTAGAAGGAGTGCTTAGTGCATTCTGATTTTCGAACTGTGATGTTCCTTTGAACCTTTCTCTCTTGAGTTCCAGAGAAAAAACTTCGTGATATTTGTCTTAGTGAATCTAGGATGACACGGTACTGCAAATCTATACAAATTTTAAAAAATAATTGATGAAAATGTTTATTTGAAGTGATTCTCAAGTTGTACAGATTATTAAATTGGCATTATAGAAAAATCTCTTCAGCAATCAATCAAAAATATTCTATTGTTCAGCATATCCACACTATTATAACAATATTAGCAGTCATGAAGATAACCTTGAAGAACTCTATAGAACGGCTCTCTGAGTTCACTGTGCTTTCAGTGTTTAATTATATTCATTGTCTATAATTCTTATACACACATGCACACCTGCCTATCACCTAATTTCCAGACTACCACTGTATCTGTTAGATTTTCACTTAAAATATTCTTTTAAGTTTAGAAATGTTGGAACCCTGCTTAGAATATTGATTATGTTACATTTCAATAGAGACAAAAATATACATTATCTGTTTATAAATAAATACATTAATCTATTTATATATAAAAGGACATTATTTCAGCTTATGTTCAAACCACCATTAAGTTCCATAAAATGAGCATTCCACAATAAGAAAAAAAGTGAAGTCTTACACTTCATATGAAGGCTACAATATTCCTTCTTTGATCACTTAGTCACTTTACAAAAAATTAAATAAGACGGAAATGAATTTACGTATAAAAACCAAAATCATTACTTTATATTCCTACACCTCATTGATCTTCTAGTCAGGAGGCTATTTCAGAGCATATACATACACATATGGAACTAATCAAGAAAAACAGATTTTAAGAATTAATGTTTTTCTCATTCTGCTTATATTTGGTTACAGAGTAAGTTTCTCTTTATAGCTTTGAGTTGAGCATATTTCAACATCATTAAAAACCTGCCTTAGAAAGTGGAGAGCAGAGGAAGGAAGAGGATGCACAGGCTGACCTGATGCACCTGACAACACACACAGAACAAGACTGACTCTCAGAAATTAGGGTCACCTCAGTGGAGCACAAAGGATCTCAGAAATGTGGGCGTGGGAAAGTATTCGGGTTCTCTGCAATACCAGTCTTTCCCAGGAGGGGGCAGGAGAAGGGAGAGAAGATTGTTGAAAGGAAACCCACAGGAAGAAAAGCTGGGCTCATCTGCAGCCCAGTTTCTAAACTCTGCCTCTGAATCGGTATTTTTTCTTAAGCATCTGATTGTTCATACTAAGTAGGAGAGCCAGAGAGAAACGATGGATTGTGGAGGCCACTACATGCAAACACGCAATTTCTTCTCCAGAATTGACTGGGTTCTCTAATCTATTTCTTTTGCAGCAGAATTTTTTTTTCAAGGTTCGACATGTCCACTGGGGCAAATGTGATGCATAGTTCGCCATGGTGGGGAAAATACAATATCCTACTGGATTTCATCATGCTGGAGCAAATGTATTGTCCTCTACCCAAAAGTACTTGCTATAGTTATTTTGCTTACCAGCTTCGTAAATAGTATCTTCTTTAGATTTTAATTTCACATCAAAACACACTGTAGCATTTATGCATACTGTTTCCTTTCCTTCCATACGGCAGTTTTTCTTTTGAATATTCACTTTATTTGGCTCAAAATTCATGGCCACTTTAACTACAGCCACATCTCGGGACCTACAAACATAAACAATGGTATTACTCACTCATTTTTACATTTAATGAATGTCGTCAGCTTGGGAGTGGGAAGTAAGTGCAGGGAAGAGGATTCTGCTTCATGTATAATATAGCACTCAGGACTCCCTTTCTTTAATTGATCATTGGTACAGACGAGATTGTATCTGATGTTCTAAGGACATGCAGATTATGTTCGGAAACTATTTGGGCCTTTTTGTTCAAAAGCCAAAGATCTCGTTTTGCCTGTGATGGAAAAGAGATGGAACCAAGTGCCCAGGTGAAACCTCAGAATCAACTATATTTTGAAGATTTATGAATTTGTGGCCAGTTTGGAAGAGGTCTACAGGTCCCTGAACAGCTCGTAGGCCCCTGCTATCTCTCATCTGGACTGTAATATTGTCTGTCCTTTTGAGTTCAGCTCCTCCTCTATTTTTAGGAAGAAAAAGAAAAATAATATTTGAGGTGCTGTGCTAGACCATGGATGTTATTTCATTTAATTCTTAAGATTAATTATAAGAAACGTCATTTTTGTTTTATGTTTGATAACTGCAGCATTGGAAGGTTAAATATTTTATGCCAGGTCAAAAGCTATTAAGAGGGGAAACCTGGGATTTTAAACCCAGTCGTTTTAACTCTGAAGCCCAGTGTTGTCTACTAATCCAAAATGAGATCAGAGTAAGATCTTAGACATGGAGGATATATGGATTCTGAGGACATTGTCTCAGATCCAAGCCAGAACAATTATTGCACGTTTTTACCTGGTTTCTGCCTTGTGGCCAAAACTAGCCCCTTATAACTTTGTATCTTGTGAATAATGAAGTCACTGCTTATGCTTTTGCATTAAAAAAAGATGGTTGTCTTTTTTCTTTTAAAACAATGTACTCAGAAAATATAAAAATCATAGAAATGCGTAAAGAAAACACAAATAACTTGTAATTCTATGCTCAGCAATAATCACCACTAATATTTAGTAACTCAGTGTTTTGTTTATGAAGAACACATATACATGCAGATATATATATGTACATACACACACATGCATAGATATATACACAAGCATGTCTTCATATGTATGCATACATATTTTTAAAACATTATAATACAATAAATAGCAGCTTTCCAATATTTACGTTTTTCTGAGAACATCATTTTTAATGGCAGTAGACTATGCCAGCATATGCACATACCATAATCTATGCATTCAATCCCATCTCATGGATATTTAGCTTATTTTTTAAAAATGGTTTGTGAGTATGGTGGTAAATTTAATGTTATTAAAAGATAGTATTACATACAGTAGTGTGATGACATCTTTAATCCTATTTCTAGATTATCTTTAAATTTTTAGGAAGTTAAATCCTTGGTAAAAAGTAGGAACATTGGAAGGCTTTTAAATACTTATCGATAATGACCTTCTAATGAGTTTTAACCAGTTTACCCTCTCATCAGCAATGAATGATCATGCCTAATTTCCTGCTTAGTAATACGGATTCTCCAGGCATAAAGCTGCCTTGACCATTATCCACCCCGCACATCCTCTCTGCCCCAGCCTGATCTTCCTTGGGGCTATAGCTCAGTCCAGGCCACATGACAAGGCTCTCACCATTTGCTTCCAAATGTTTTTCCTATCACCTGTCATTTGTATCCACTCTCACTTCTTGTTAGGTATTGTGAATCTGAGTCTCAGTGTCCGGGTATACGGGTTTGATCCATTCTGCTGTCAATGGAGTCTGAACTATGAGAGGGAAATGACTACTATTTTGGCCCATCAGTGGCTTGATTTGGGGCAGGAGAGGCCATGAATGAGTTTTCAAAGCTTTGCAAGAAGGCCTTGAAACAAAACTGGAGCACAAAAGTCCTGAAAACATATTTTTAGTATGAGAATTAATACAATAAATATTTGTGAGCTAAAGGGATTGTTAATTCAGGATTAACAATTCAAACAAAATCAAAATGTATCCTTTGTCCCTGACACTGCTGGCTTCTGGTTTTGAGCCTTGGTTTCTGGTGAGTCCTCCCCAAAGTCGTAGCCACTCTGATCCACTTTTCTTAGGTATCACCTTTCAGTCTTCTTTCCCCTTTACTGTAAAGTTTTTTTTTCTTTTTTAGCATAATGGTTATTGTATGTGCACAATTTAGTATACAATTTTTATTTGACCATTAGTTCTTAAGCATCATCTTAAATTATGGCAAAGTCATCTATTTTCACCTTTCTTTCACACTTTACTACTCTTCTAGATAAATTTTGGGGAAAAAAGATCATTGAGGTATGGTTTCCACCTGAATTACGGTAAACCAATGCATTAATTTAGGAAAATGAACATGCAGACTTCCCAGTAGGTCACATGGAATAAATAGAGATTTTATTTATGAAACCCTTCCTTTATATTTCTTAATGGAATTTATTATATTTTTCAAAATTATCATGTGAGTTTCTCATTAAGTTGCCTCTTGATTTCTTAATTTTTTTTTTCAGGTAGAACAGTTTTTGAAAAAGGATATTTTAGCTGGTTAAAACTATGGTTATTAATGCTATTGCTTACTAAATTATTACTTTATTCATAATCAATAAATAAGGCATTATTAATGTATGTATCTGACCATTGGCTTGAATTTTTACAATTAACTGAAAAGAGTGGGGTAGTTTTGGGATGTGGGCATTTTAAAAGCTAAGCAAAGATATTACTTAAGATGCCTCTAGGCATTACTAACAATATAAACACAGTCAGACAGTGCTGCACAATTATCTGCTTCTTTTTTTTTGAGATGGAGTTGCACTCTTGTTGCCCAGGTTGGAGTGCAATGGTGTGATCTCGGCTCACCTCAACCTCCGCCTCCTGGGTTCAAGTGATTCTCCTGCCTCAGCCTTCCAAGTAGCTGGGATTTCAGGCATGCACCAACACGCCCGGCTAATTTTGTATTTTTAGTAGAGATGGGGTTTCTCCATGTGGGTCAGGCTGGTCTTGAACTCCCAACCTCAGGAGATCCGCCCGCCTCGGCCTCCCAAAGTGCTGGGATTACAGGCGTGAGCCACCGCGCCCGGCTACAATGATCTATTTCTATGTATTAGGTAAATGAATAAAAAATCTGTTATCTCTGAAACCTTATAAGGAACACAATATTAATGATATTTTCTTGTTTATAGTACATCCTCTATAAGATCTTCTTTTCTCCTGTACCTCTCCTAAAATGAATGCCTATTTTGGTGTAAACCACGTAATAGACACACCAAATTAAGAGTTCATTCTACTTGTTCCTTTTTTTTTTTTTTTTTTTTTGAGACGGAGTTTCGCTCTTGTTACCCAGGCTGGAGTGCAATGGCGCGATCTCGGCTCACCGCAACCTCCGCCTCCTGGGTTCAGGTAGTTCTCCTGCCTAAACCTCCTGAGTAGCTGGGATTACAGGCACGCGCCACCGTGCCCAGCTAATTTTTTGTAATTTTTAGTAGAGACGGGGTTTCACCATGTTGACCAGGATGATCTCGATCTGTTGACCTCCTGATCCACCCGCCTCGGCCTCCCAAAGTGCTGGGATTACAGGCTTGAGCCACCGCGCCCGACCCCACTTGTTCCTTTTATATAGCTTCTTTGTTCTTAAGATGTATTGACCCTTCCAGCTCACTCAACTGAGTAACTTCTATCTGCATAGTGAACACAAAAGGAAATAGATACTTGGTATGACATGAGCTCCAATAGCACTGGGAGCTCTGCAAGTTACGGGTGACCCAGTCTCAGAGTAACGGGATGTTATTAAAATACATACCAGAAGAGGGCAGCACCGCCAAGGCCCCCAATAGTCACATCTGTCAGACCATCACCATTTAAATCCATTTCTCCGTGGATAGACTGACCAAAAAATTTCAGTGTCTTACCATCCCCACCTGATGGAATACGCTGTGAGAATAATAATAATAAAAAAGTTTCATGTGATAAGAGTCTGTTCAAAACAGCTTCAAATAGATCTGAGAATTTAACAACAACAACAAAAAATTAAAAATCTTTTGGGAATCCACCCAAGAGGTCCTTCGTGTGGAGATTAGAGGAAATACTCAGATGTTCCCAGAGGATATTGCTCTTTATATAGTGCAGACAAAATCATTTCAAGGTCACTGACACCAGAGAGAGAGGGGGAAATTATGTAATGTAATTTTGTCTAATCCTCAAAGGAAACAGTGTGAGTAATTGGTTCTGTACTTTCTACTTCCTATCCAATCCTGTCACACAGACATATTTAAAGGTACTGAAAATCTTGAAAACATATCATATCAGCAAAGCGGGGAGGGGAGTAGAAAATTTTCCTGGGGGTCAATTTGGAGTTGACTGAACTTTGTGGCTGGGTATAAAATAACACATCCCATCAAATACATTTTCCAATATGTAATCTCTACTGTCTTTCAAAAATTGTCCTAAAAGTTGAGAGCACAGAGACTCAATTCCACTCACATGTATTCACAACATTAGGATGGCACAAATGAATATGGAGCTCTTAAAGATGATCTGTGCACATTACTAGACATAGTATGTTTGATATCTGTACTTCCTGACTTAGTGTTGGTTCAAGCTGAAGCGAATGCTTTTAATGGAAGGAGACAGTACTTAGGAACCCTCCCTAAATTTCAAGTCTTCCCAGCCTCTTGTTTTCCACATAAATAACATAAAATAGGAAGTCCGCTAAAGCAAACCAAATGGAAACATTTTTCATGCTTAAACAGGTGAGGCTTATTGGAAAGTATTTCCTCATTTTTTTAAGCAAATAATTCAGGAGGTATCTGCCTTATTGGTTCTATGGGCTTGACTGTTTGATTCTGGATTATCCCATACGTAAGCAGCATCTCTGGCTCTCATGGAAATGAGTAAGCACATCTTCACTTATTCCCTGGAAAAACATTGGCCAGTAATTAAACAAATCCAACTCTAATGTTTTTTGTTTTTGTTTAAAGTTGCATCTTGATTTACCATCATTTATAAAATAAGTTGTTTATGACCATCTATTCCATCTAACAATGATTTATCTTACCTTTTCTACCTCAAATGCTACCCCATTAAATCTGCAGGATTGACACTGAAGGAATAAAGTGGTAGAATATAAGAAAGTACCCTCTTCCCGCATTTCCTAATTCCATCATGCCCCAGTCATTAATATTGCCTGTCTCTCGTTAAGTAAATAATGCCGTAAAGATTTGCAACAGAAACAAATCACTTATCAAATGGATACAAGTGCTGTTACTAAAATAAGCCCTTTATTTTGTTCAGATTGTCATTATGGTTTTATGAAAAAATCATGCAGCTTTGCATTACATGAATAGATTTTGAGAACTCTGTTGACTACAGAGCCGAAGAGAATACTCAAATAGGAAAAGAAATATTCTGATTTCTTTTCATATTATATAAAGTAGAAGATAGTGAATTTTGTTTCATTTGTAAGTGGTTGTTCAATGTCTAACCGACTATGATTACTCAAAAACAGGCAATTACTTTCTAACTCCTTTACATTCTCCTGTTTTTATAGTGCATTAAGCACTTTGGTAACTTGTTATTTTTCTAATGCAGGAAAAATAACTCATGGATGAGAGCTGTTATCTGATAGCAAATTAAAAGCAGTAATAACAGAAGTCTCCTGCAGTTTAAACTTAATATTCAGATTTATTTTTTTCTAAGGATTACTTGTGAGAAAATTATAAACCTTTAGAAATCCTAATTAATTTGAGGAAAATATATCAACTTAATGCATAAATATAAATTCAATGCAATTTTATTATAACAGCATGGACATTAAATATAAAACCAAAAATCTAATTTCCTTTATTGGCTGAGTCATACAATTAATTATTTTTGTCTTATTTAGAAAGCAGTGCCCTCTATTTACAAGGGGACACACTGCAGATGTGAAACAGCATTGTCACAAAGTATTCTTTTGCTTTTTACTGTTTCAAAAAGTCAAATCCACATGGAGAAACCCCATCTCTACTATGAAAAAATACAAAATCAGCTGGTCGTGGTGGTGTATGCCTATAATATCAGCTACTCAGGAGGCTGAGGCAGGAGAATTGCTTGAACCCAGAAGGCAGAGGTTGCAGTGAGTGGAGATCATGCCAGTGCACTCCAGGCTGGGCAACAAGAGCGAAACTGTCTCAAAAAAAAGGGCAAATCTTGGAGACATGGAAAATAACAACAGGAAGGAAACTAGATAAATTCATAAAATACAAAGTAATTCCTCTATAAAGAACACTTAGAAGAGAATTAAATCTAGTTTCCCATTAAGGTCAGAAGGAAGAAATTAAGTAACTCATGAAGTTAGACAGGTAGGTAATGCCTGGCATTGATATCACTGAAGGGTGGGTGCCTGTAGGTCTCAATTCTTACTTGTGCATACTCTTTTCTTATAGTCTTGCCACTTCCATGATAAATGTACACAGCTCCCCCGTGATCATCTTCCAGTGGTGCTCCTATCACGATGTCATTAAATCCATCAAGATTGAGGTCTTTTACGGCAGCAATAGCAGTTCCAAAACGAGCCCCACATGGCTCATTTTTGTTTTGTTTTTTGCATGAATTGCGCTGCTGAGATGAACAGCATGTCTGCTTAATAGGTTCCAGGCTCATTTGATATTCAAACCTTGTCTGAAAGAAAGATAAACAGGATACTTATGGATTTCCGTCATTACTACAGCAGAGTAGAATTTTTAAAGTATACTAAATCAGTGCTATTAACAACCATTTGTACATTAGTGGTAAAGCTGGTAAAATTTCTTAAAAAGTGTGCTTATCTGAGAGCAAAGTTAGGGATTCCAAAAAGCAGACTGTAGAAATGTGGGACACATACTTTAACGGAGTCTCTTTGTAATGCAATTGAAGGAGTATATAATTCACAGCAACTTCTCAGGCCAAATAATATTTAAATCCTCAATTTGTGTCACTATCCCTTCTTCACCCAATATTGTGCAAAGCAAAAATTTATTCTGCTCAAAAAGGAAACTTTCTCTAAAGCTGCCTGGAGTGGAGGAAAAAAAAAACAAAACAAAATCCCAGACGGAAAATACTAGCAAAGGTGAACAAGAATACCCTTTCCTGGAAAAAGGACAAAACAGCCCAGGACAAAAAAAGTTGACAGGAGGAAGCCAGCAAATGGTAGGAAGAAAGATATATGATTCATTGTTTAAAATAATCAGTTTAGGAGAGAATGTACATATTTGGAAAAGCTAAATAGATAAACACTGGCTTTGTTGTAAAGAGCCAAACACTCTTCTAATGAAGAAATTAAAAATTATTTCACTTTAAAAATGATGTATAAAGTCAGGAATGTAACACAAAATCTCACTCCGGCCCAATGAAGTAGTTCCTAGAAGCCTGCGGTGTCACTGCCTTAAAATTCATAACTTCTCCCCTTCCACCCAATACGAGTTAACCGCTGAGGTTATTTATCCACCTTCAAGCCAGAGCTGATAAGCCTCCAAGCCACTGCTAAAAAAGCCTTGTGGATTTATTTAGCAGTTTAGTGAGATTTACAATTACCTCCTTTATCCTATATATTGTTAAACATAATTCAAGTTTCCAAAGAGAAAATATCTAAGGGTTGGAGCTACTTTATTAGACTTATAAATGATCATTTCAAAACTGGGGGGTTGGTGGAGTGAATGAATTCCAATAGCTACTTTGCTCTGTGTTTTCAAAGTGAGTGAAAGTTATTATTCAAAAATACAGAGAAGGAAGAGGTTTTCCTGGATTTCTACCAAACTCGGATACCATTACCTGATTGAGAGCATACACATACACTTTTCCTTGCTCCTCTTTCTCCGTTCCCATGTACATAGGGGCTCCAACTAGAAGAATGTCAGTATTAGAATCCTTATCAATGTCAATTGTTGTTAAAATACTGCCAAAGTAGGAACCAATCTAGGACACAAAATGAAAGAAAACAGCCCAATGAACATCAGCAACTCTCAAGGAAGCTTAAAGCTGCATTTGGTTAATCGAGAGTAGGAGCTAGTTGGCGAAGGAAATGAAAGATAAAAATGGATGCTCCCTGAAAGTTATTTATTGGCTTTTTCATGAGAAAAAAGAATATTAGTCAGTTCTATCTTTGAGGATGAACAGCTGTTACAGATTTCATCACCTGACAGTAACAAAATGAATTTCTTTAGATTTCACTCTAATCTCTCTTTCTTCTCCACAAATCAGAAAAGGTCAGTAATACTATAGTGATTTTTTTAAGGAAATAAAATTATAATAATGCAGTAGAATGCATAATAATAAAAATGCAGTAGTATGCATTCTGGAATTGTTGCATATATGTTTAAATACATTATAAATAACTGAGTTATCCTAGAATACTGGTATGGCATATTTCACCTCATGTAGTCTTGGAAGACTGTCTTCTCAATGAAATGGTTAAGTCTTATCCCAGCAGCTATAGGAGACAGAAAAATATAGAAGGATTGCAAGGGGATCATCCCTTACAGAAGTATGTTTTCTCATTTAAAGATAGGAATATGTTAGAGAAAAGCAAAGAACTTATACCTCATTATCTAAGTGCTTAAATAACCTTTTCAAATATTATTCTATTTTAATATTAACAATTTAATATTAAATTGCTCTTAACAATTATCTTATTGAATCTCACTGTACTGGCTTCTGTGATTTTACTCTTACTCTCTTGCTCTGTGATTTTACTCTTACTTTCTTGCTTCTGCACTTGTGGCATAGACCACTCTTTTCATATTTACTGGCTTTTCCCTCTTCCCATTTTCTAAATTTCGGCCTCTTTTAGAGCTCAGACCTGTAGCTATTTTCCATTCTCTTACCCTAGAGGAGCAATCCTTAAATGTGTCTACTAAGGCAATTGCAAATATTTTTCTGTCTTCTTGCTCAAGTCTTCAGTTCTACAGTTCTAGGACATGTGGGCAAAAGACACCGACTTTTTCTCACAGGTTTTTGTGGGGCTTAAGAGGATTTTTTAAAAGTTGAATTAATTATAAACATAAGTAAAATACAAGATCTTGCAACACTGGGCTTTCCTTCTTACATGGCAACAGTCAACTGGAGCTGAATGGAAGCTCACTAGTTGCCCAGGTCCATGGTTCCCATCACTTCCTGTGGGTTTTGCCCAGCAGCTTTACTCACTGACTTCACCTATTTTGATTTTACTTTACCGGCACCTGCAAATACCTGAATTTGTGCTTACTGTTACAGGGAACATGTCTAAAAGCCAAATATCATTGTTAAAAATTCCTAAATTAGCCGGGCGCGGTGGCTCACGCCTCTAATCCCAGCACTTTGGGAGGCCGAGGCGGGTGGATCACGAGGTCAAGAGATCGAGACCATCCTGGTCAACATGGTGAAACCCTGTCTCTACTAAAAACACACACACAAAAAAAATAGCTGGGCATGGTGGCGCGTGCCTGTAATCCCAGCTACTCAGGAGGCGGAGGCAGGAGAATTGCCTGAACCCAGGAGGCAGAGGTTGCGGTGAGCTGAGATCGCACCATTGCACTCCAGCCTGGGTAACAAGAGCGAAACTCCGTCTCAAAAAAAAAAAAAAAAAAAAAAAAAAATTCCTAAATTGCTGGAAGTGTTGACGTTCTCACCATGAAGCCACCTTTCTTTCAGATTCCCAGGCTTGAAAATGAAATCATTCATAATTTAAATCATTCATGACACTCTCCTCAACTTTCACATGCAAATTTTCATAAAATTTGATACTTCCTATCTTGTAGACAATTAACGGAGCGATAATGGATCTAAGATGTCATCTAAAATGTTTCATTTTACTATTGTCAGTTTCTTCTTATTGATATCTGTCGTGCCCCTTCCTTTTCCATTTTTATTGCTGACATCTTTTTTATGTTCTTCTTATCTCCACTTTGAGCTATAACAATAATCTTATTCTAATTGTTGTGCATTTTCCAAGTATAAATGTGGGCAAAGAGTTAGTAAAACACTTTCACCTGGTATATGAGGATCTGACCTTTAGTTACTCTGACTCTTTCCCTGGGAATCTGCTGAGGCTGGGATTTCAACTGTACCGCTAAGGCTAATCCAAATAACCTCTTATTGGAATATTGTATTCAGGCTGTGTGGAACTATAAATGAATTGTAAGTATCTGATGAAGATATATTTTTGACTTCTCAGTGTGCAATTACTCTTGTAGCCGGCATGCCCTTTGTAGAGACCCTGGAAGCTACGTCTGTGGTGTTGTCATCAAAGATACGGCTCCTGCGGGGCATGGGGCTTTAAAGCCAGTGAGTTCTTGGACCTGCCTAATGTGAGTATCCCTGCACCTGAGCTTTGCTACTGTGCTGGGCTGTGGCTCCAACTCCTGCAGAGCAGGAGGGCTGATGCAGCTCTCTAGTCTAGAGGGTTGGAGTATTTAGTGAAGGCTGAGAAGAACCGCTCTCCCACCCTCTGTGAAAGGACTGTAGAATAAAGTTAATAAATTCTCCTTGTAGAACTGTTGAAAAAGAGAGAAAACTTTTTAGAGACAAAAGTTACCCAAGCTATCACAATTCAAAAATAACAATTAAAAAAAGCATGGTTAGATGTTTCTTTCAGTTGTGTGTGTGTGTAATTCTCACGTTTGCATATTTCTGCTGTTTCTTTCAGTTTATATATATAAATGTTTTTCATGTATAATTTCCCAAACTTCTTTTAATATTCAATACTATCTAATAAGAATTTTCCAATTTTACATACTGACAATTTCCCATTACCTCCAAGATAGAATCCAGGCTCTTAACCTGCCATTCAAAACATCAAATAATATGGGTCCATGTTATCGTTTTAACTTTTCCTTTCACTGCTCTTTGTACCTATCTACATTCTATCATCCCTTCTAGATTCAGCCCAAATTTCATCTCTTAATAAGCCTTTCTGCACCGATCTGGCTTAAAGCAATCTCATCATATTCTGACTGTAGTGTCTGGGTCACTGGTACTTTCATGCCTCCTAACGTTTTGGATCTCTTTCCTTGTGTATGTATTTGTACGTCTGTATCTACATCTATTATACATCTTATCTCCACCCCCATCAAACATGAAGTTAAAGATACAGACACTAACATCCTTCCAAAAAACCTAACATGGGGCCCTGTTCCCAGTCGTTAATGAATATGTAGGTATTGCATTTTTTAAAGTTTTGGATGACAGAGAGTAAACATACATAGAGCATGAATAGATTAATTTAAATAAAACAGTATTTTTCTAGTTTACCTGTTCTCCACTGAGTGTCTGGAGAATTTTGATGTTTCCATCTTCCATCCTGTAGATAATGACCTGGCCTGTATGATTGTATCGAGGCTGTCCGGCAATATACAGCACATCCCCAGCAGCAGCAGTGGCAGAGTTTACTGTGTAACCTAATAAAAGAAAGATTCCAGAATCTTAGTCTTCATGTAATAAATTAAGACTCTTTTTAAATGGCTGAGAGAACCATTTTTATATGAACATTTTTTGAAAATAACATGAAAGCATTTGTTTTGGTGGAAGCTTTTTTTTTTTTTTTTTTGAGACGGAGTCTTGCTCTGTTGCCAGGCTGGGGTGCAGTGGCACAGTCTCGGTTCACTGCAACCTCCTCCTCCTGGGTTCAAGCAATTCTTCCGCCTCAGCCTCCCGAGTAGCCGGGACGACAGGCTCTTGCCACTACGCCTGGCTAATTTTTGTATTTTTAGTACAGACGAGGTTTCACCATGGCCAGGATGGTCTCGATCTCTTCATTTAGTGATCTGCCTGCCTGAGCCTCCCAAAGTGCCGGGATTACAGGTGTGAGCCACTGCGCCCGGCCTGGTGGAAGCTTTTAATATGTTCTCTACCACAACTGCTTTCTCCTGAGAAGCGATTTTCCCCCAATCTCAGTTTTTCATTGTTTATAATCACAAATGATGGAACAATGATAACATGAAAAGAAAAAATTGCACACCCCCACCCCAATTTGTAATAAATCAAGTCAGTACTTCATTTGGATATATGTGTCTGCACTACAGAAATTAACACTTTTTATATAACTGGAATCATAGAAAATGTAAATGTTTTCCGTGCTGCTATTAGCTTTTTAAATTGTAATTTTAAATAACTAAAGACTGTTTCTCTTGGTTAAAGTGCAAAGACATTGCATTTATATTACATGACCATCCCCTTATGAAACACTAGAATTTAGGTGGTTTTAATATTTTTGGTATTATATGTAAGACTTCAAAAAGAATTTAAATTTGTCCCCCTTCTGGATTTTTTGACAATAAATTTTAAGAAATAGATTACTGGATCAAATTTTAAAATAATTCTTATAGTGTCTAGAAAATTATTTCCAGAAAATTTGTACTACATTGTTCTATGAACAGCCATGTGAAAGTCAATTTCATGAAACTGTTCCAGGCTTTGTGTATCATTACTATTATTTAAATTTATGTATGTTTTAATAGGTGTTAAGCATTGTCTAACACTACCTCGCTGTGATTTTAATGTGATTTTATTCAATAGAGAGCTTGAATCATTTTTCACATATCTGATCTTTCCTCTTTTTACTTGAGCTTTCATGCTTTTTACAATTTTGAATTGTCTTTTTTTTCTGCTTCTGGTTTTTTTTTGCGTATATTTTATATTGAAGTTATTCCTGGGTCATTATTTCTGTTTCTTCAGTTTCTTCTTGGATACCTTTTTCTTCTGTGCAACTTCCTCCTCTGGTTTGGAAAAATTTGTTCTACTTCAGTAAGAATCATCTCACTGTGGTGGGTGGGGTGATGGGTGTGGGGGTCATGTGTAGGTTAGTCTGACCACGAGCCCTGTAAATAAAGCCAGTGTATCTTGGGTACTTTGCCCACCTAGATGTACATAATGACCAAGAGAATCTACATAAAAACGTTTAAGTAAGTTTAGCACTGCTTTTTATATTTTTAAGCATGTGCAACAAACTTTCAGCAGTCTTTGGGAGCCATAAACCCTCTGTCCAGCTCCATTGTTTGACTTTGGACACATCTACCAACTGCACCATTGCAACGATGGAACGGCACACACACAGTGTTTCTCTGAAGTCACAGCTTTAAGATACTTGGTGGCTTTTCAGATATACATACCTAAGGATTGCCTGGGTAGTTCTATGAATGTTCTTAAAAAGAACACAAAGATTTGAATCTTTTGATTTGCATGATTTTATGGTTTTTTTTTTTTAGGTCAAGCAAATAGTGAACCATTTTAAAAGATGATCTCAGGCTGCTTACAGAAAGAACATAAATTGTGTTTTTAAGACTAATTTTTGAGTTAAAAATTAAATTTATTCTTTGTGGTTTGAGAACAGAGCCAGATCAATGAACAAAAATTATCACATGCAGATTTTGATTTTATAAAAGGAATAACTCTTCTAATAACCAGATTTCTTCAGTGGAGCAGAAGTAAGATTATTTTTCAAAATGCCACAGAACAGCACTTCTCATTGAGAAAAAGATCATTTTCCTAACTCACCAAGTATTTAATACAAAGTAAGCTTCACTTTCCTCTAAAAATGTTAAAAAGGAACAAAAGTTTTTGTACAATACATTTATTCTTAAAAGCGCTAAAGGAACACAATTTGTCAGACGTATTATACTTTATGAATATTCTTCACATTCTCATTTCTTTGTCTTTTTTTGAAGGTTTTTTTATTATTATAAGTAATAGAATGTGAAATATTTTTTCAAACATGTAATGTGTTATGTGTTTATATTGCTAACCGCAATATTGTTTTAAAATGAAACTTTCAGGCTGTGTTTATACACACATAAAATGGAAAAGAAGAATGTGCAAAATGAAGGCTGTTTTATTTCATGCCACTCTACTAAGAAGTTTAAAGAAGGGAGTAGGATGAGAGTATTAGTTCCTATTTGTGTGTGTGTGTGTGTGTGTGTGTGTGTAATTTGCAGAGCTGTGAGTATAACTTGATAAAAGCCCCTTTTTAAAAATGAATTGAGAATTATGTTTGAGGGTAGGAATTGTGAGATTGTTTAGTTAACCATCTTTGATGACTTATACTTGATAATTAAAAATGAAATCATCTCAGGGACAGTAACTAGCAGTTAGCAGAGTTACTAATTGAGGCTTGGGTGTCTAAAGACAAGAAAGAGGAAAATAAAAAGAGAGCCAGAGACAAGTAAAGCCTAATTTTAATAGAAGGAAGATAATTATAAATATTTAAGAGTAATAGCGTTTCCTGAAAAAGAAAAGCATAAGATGGAAGAGAAGGGCCAGGCACAGTGGCTCATGCCTATAATCCCAGCACTTTGGAAGACCAAGGTGGGTGGATCATCTGAGGTCAGGAGTTCGAGACCAGTCTGGCCAACATAATGAAACCCTGTATCTACCAAAAATACAAAAAATTAGCCAGACGTGGTGGTTGGCACCTGTAATCCCAGCTACTTGGGAGGCTGAAGCAGCAGAGTCGCTTGAACCCAGGAGGAAGAGGTTGCAGTGAGCAGGGATCCTGCCACTGTACTCCATCCTGGACAATAAGAGGAAACAATATCTCAAATATATATATATATATATATATATATATATAAAAGGAACAAAAGGCAAAAATGGATGGCCATAGCCCTTTCCATGGATTTATAAACAATGAATTCTGTTAGCTCTCATAATTCACTTCTTGGGAAAACTGCAGGGATCTAGTGAGGTACAAGTATAACAGGCATGATCTGTCTTGATGTCATGACATTGCCTCACATCTTTCCCTCTCCTCTGGCAGCTGTATGGCAGGAATAGAATTGAGCAAACTGTTGGGGGAGGAGGCGGGAGAACGCCGTCCCAACAGTATTCT
This sequence comes from Callithrix jacchus, assembly GCF_049354715.1. NCBI lineage: Eukaryota > Metazoa > Chordata > Mammalia > Primates > Cebidae > Callithrix > Callithrix jacchus. The sequence goes on from NC_133503.1 coordinate 156,932,785, forward strand.
CACCTTGCTATGCCTGTGCTGGCATAAGGCAGTTTAGGTAATAGAAAGATAGTTGTATGACTATGTCCTGAGACAGTTGTTCGACAGCTTTAGTTCTTACAGCTTCCTGATCATTATTGATAAGTATGGGATTTTTCTAATAGAGCCTCTGCCTCTTACTTTACTTCCTTCATAAGATTTTTCATAGTCTTATAACTTGCAATCCATACAGATTTAGGAAAAATACATTCTATCTCTTCCTAATTTGTGAACCTCACAAAGAAACATGTTTGAAAACTTCATTTCAGATTTAGAATAATATTTTGGGTGGAAAAAAAGAACCAAGCTATTCTGCCCTGCCTTTTCTGGGTGTTTTTCTACTTTGAAAGAAATCTTACCTGTATTAGACATTATGTTGGAAAAATGTCATATACTCTCACTTCTAAGATAATAAAATAATTTCTGAAACAGAAAAGAAAATCTCAACACATTATAGAAAACATATCCAAAAATTTCCTTTCCTGGACAGAGAGAAGTCATATTTAAATCCTGTGGTCAGAAATAAAGATTCTTTCAATATTTTCTTATTTGCAGTGATATTTTTAAGTTGAAGTCTCCAGGTCTGCTTTAAGCAACCTTTAACCCAAGCTTTTTGGGAATGACAGATTCAGGATTCTTAAGAATTTGTTTTAAAGAAATTTAACCTCATGTAATCAAAGATTACCAAAAGTTACAGTTAAAGATTACCGAAAGTTATCAGCTAAAATGTGTGAACTTCCTAAGAGTGGCAACAATATCACACACATCTTTGCGGACTTCACACAGTGTCTTTAACTTTGCAAATACTCAATACTTATTAGTCATAGTACTAATGTCAGCTACTATTATTATTATATATTATGTATGAGTTTTCTATTGCTGCTGTAGTGAACTACCACAAACTTGGTGGCTTAAAGCAGCACAAACTTATTATCTTACAATTCTGTATATTAGAAGTCAGCATAAGAGCTTCCTGGACTAAATGGCAGGATGTTGGCAGGGCAGTGTTCCTTTCTGGAGCCTATCAAGGAGAATCCATTTTCCTGCCCTTTGTAGCTCTAGAGCCATCCACAGTTTTTGGCTTATGGCCTCCCTTCATCTTTAAAGCCAAAACCATTGCATCTCTCTGACCATTTTTCCATCTCCCTCTGGCCACATCCAGGGGAAGTTCCCTGATTTTTGGAATGTGTGATTATATCAGGCCCAGCCAGATATCTGAGGATAATCTTCCCATCTCAGAATCCTTAATTTAATCATAACTGGAAAGTCCCTTTTGCCATACAAGGTAACATATTCATGGGTACTGGGATTAGGACATGCACATCTTTGGGGATCATTATTCTGACTACCACAATACTAATAAGAGGATCATTGATTATATAACATTATATAATAAAAAATACAAAATAACATTTACATAATAAAATAATAGACAACACCCATTGAGGGCTAACTGTGTGTAGGGACACTACTAAATATCTTATGGTCATTACTTAATTTTCCTAACAACTTAAATGATATATGCAATGTAATTATTTCCATTTTAGAAATAGGAAAATTGAGGCTTTGACAGGGAAAGTAATTTGCCTAAAGCCATAGCCAGGGGCAGAATCGGAAAACAAACTCAAGTCTCTGTGACCTTATCTCTAGCACTAAGTGTACGCCTTGTGCCATAACCACTTCAAGTCCTTAGTATCACAGAATTAGCAGCTTTCTAGTTTTTATATTCATGGGTGCATAATATTTTTATATTTTTATATTCATGGGTGCATAAGTGGATTTACTATTTACTTAACTATCTGCATATTTTTGGGCATTTAGGATAATAGCCTTTCCCCCAACACCATACATAATAATACAATGGAAATCATTGTTCACTTGGCATTCTTTTTTTTCTTTCCTTTTTTTTTTAGATGAAGTTTCACTCTTGTTGCCCAGGCTGGAGTACAATGGTACAATCTTGGCTCACTGTAACCTCTGCCTTCTGGGTGCAAGCGATTATCCTGACTCGGCCTCCGAGTATCTGGAATTACAGGCACGCACCACCATGCCTGGCTAATTTTGTATTTTTAGTAGAGATAGGGTTTCTCCATGCTGGTCAGGCTGGTATCGAACTCCTGACCTCAGGTGATCCCCCTGCCTCGACCTCCCAAAGTGCTGGGATTATAGGTGTGAGTCACTGCGCCCAGCTAGCATTCTTAAATATCAGATTTTTTTTCCCTGAGGTTAGATCCACAGAAGTGAAATTTCTGTATAAATGTGGTATGAACACTTTTACAGCTCTGTAAACACATTGTCAAACGCCTTTCATAAAGAGTTTTACTAATTTATATGTCATCCATTACATATAAATAGTTGTTCTACATTTATTCTACATAGAATAAAAAGAAGCCTCAGGTTAAGCTGGTTCTCGTTTCCAAGGTATTTCCCATAAAACAGTCTCACAGAACCTTAGGATGTAAATAACTTTTAGAAGATATCTAATCTAAGTCACTTCTATCTTTTTTAGGGATTCTGTGTCATAACACGTATCATATTGATAGTTATCACTTGTTTCATTATTGTCTCTCAGTCAAAAAAGTAAGGTTTATCAATGTAGGAACTGATCTGCCTCATCTGTCTTTTTATTCTCTATTTATAAACTCAGTGTTTGGCACATTGCTGGTATCAATATTTGTGGAGTGCTTTCCTGATCAACCCAGAATCAGTTTTTTCAGTATGGTGATATGAACACTGATGTAAGAATCAAGAGCCCTCAATTGTGGTTTCACACCTGCCATAGGCAGCTGGGACAGAATTGTTCTATCTCTCAGTTTCTCAATTGGAAATTAAGACTACAAGCTCCATAGGATCTCTTTTAATGCTAAAATTTGAAATGAATTTTAAGCCTAACACCTATCATATCACAATCCTCCAAATATTTAAAAGATATGCAATGCACACTTTGTTTTCTAACCTTCAATTTCTTTAAATTTTGGAGAGAATGAGACTTGTAGCAGGGAATTGCTTCTGGAGCTGCCTTCTCTACGTAATCTTTTACTGGAACATCTTAGTGTGTCATTTCTCCAGTCAAAGATTACATAGAGAATATGTGATACTTAGAACAATGAAATTCTCTAGCTGTTGCCTGACCAGAGTAGAATGCAGTAGGATTTTTATGAGAAATAGACTAGATTTTCATTCATACAGTTCTACATGTCTTAAGAGATTTTAGCAGTCACAGTGTAGCTGCTGTTTACTGTTATATTTTTAGTCATCTAAAACTCTTGTCCTTTCATTCTTCTTAAGTCCTGCTGACCCTATAGCTTTAATAGGTGTCCTTGAATAAGGAGATGTATAAACACAGTACAGCAGTAAAGACCTGCCACCTTCAGGGTAAAATAGAAAGCAACTGGGACAGAGAGAAAAAGACTTGCCTGTGGGGCAGAAAGATCCCAGAGAGGAATACTAACCCCTGAAACTGTGAATGCTTCCAGGACAAGGTATTTGTCTCCTTCATCACTGCATCCCCGCACTGAGATCAATGCCTGGGGCAAAAAAGGAGCCCCCAAATATTTGTAGAGTGAGTAAGAGGTGGGAAGCCATATCCTGATGGTACTTCCCATTCTAAGTCCTTTCAACTGTCCCCAGAGATCTTTTTTCGGTGATGGGAGATTTCCCTGGCATTCCCTAGGCATCACTCAGCTTGGTATAGATCCGAAATAAAGTGGTGCCGGACACATACCTCCCCATTTCCGGCAAGACGCTGGGAAACAAGACGATGTTACATCACTGGGCTTAAGTTCAATATTTGTCTGATTGTGAGTAGCACTATTAAGGAAGAAGTTACATGACAAAACACATTTTTCTTTTCCAAAATTAGGACCCATAGAAATAAATTAATGATAGAAGACGTTTAAGACAATATGAGAGTTTGGTTTTCAGGATATAGGAGAAGTCAAGGTTTCCTTTTCTACCCTCATTTCCTGTCTACCAGGTTCAAAGCTCTTCTTGAAGTTAAAGTTGATACCAGGCACAGGGAAACTGAACATATCAGAAAGTACACATCTCATCCTAAACCATTCCCTGCATTAGATAGCCCTACTAACAAAAAATGACTTCCATATTCTGTCATTTTGACTAACTAAAGCTGCTCAAAGGCCTGAAACTTTGAACAGGTTATGGAAAATATCCAACTCTTTGAAATAATCTTGCTACATGATTGTAAGACTATAGAAATACAAGCAAATAATGCTAAAGGTAAAAAATTGAAAATTAAAAAATACTCTTTTCTAATTATACCCAAACCTTACCTAAATAAGAAGCAAGAGGTTCATTCATTTTGGTAGACTCAACATTAAAAGTTGTGTTTTGAGGGATTATGATTTTATCAGCCTTCTGCATGACAACTGTTCCATTCCAATCATAGGCTCCTACTGCTCCAAGCATGACCCAGTCCTTACATGCAAATAGAGAAGAAATAATATTTAATAAAAATAATAACAGCAAACACTTAAACACCATTAACAATGTGTATGGGCAGTGTTCAAAGTGCTTTACATTTACTAACTCATATAATTCTCATAATAACTCTAGGGGCTAGATGCTATTGTTACCATACCTGTTTTACAGAAAAGGAAACTGAGGCACAAGTAACTTGCCCAAGTGATACAGTAAAATTGCACATGGAAATGTCAATATTCTTTTGCAAGGACCATTATGCCTTTTCTTTCGTTACCTACAAATGGTATATCTTCTAATCTTGCCTTTCTACTTTATTCTTGGTGCCAAGAATCCTAGGTCTTGAACATGAATTTCTAATAAGACCCTTGAATTTTTTGATACTGTGGAAACATATTTTACATCTTTAGCAAATATGCTAAATTATTTCATTTAGATAGGTACATAATTACAATAAGGTACAACTCACACTGATTCACATCTGTTAGTACAATGCAGTGAATTAGTAAGAGAACATGTTTTTCTAATAAGAAGCTTGTGAAATGACATTTTTCTGTTTGAATTAGCAAACATCAACATAGCTTGCATAATTGTTCAAAAGTGCACATTGCACTTACAGTACTAGATGTTGTATTTGGGAAAGGAAGCCTTGCAAACACATATTTCATTTTCTACCAACTGGTCAACATACCTGTGAATAATGAGCACTGAAGCCAGTCTGAGACATTTCCATTTCAAATGAAGCCGCTGACTGGTCAGCTGTAGCTATAACATAGAAAAGTATCACCATAAATAAGTAACAATGCCTTTTCATGCACTGCTGACTTGCAGAGTAACACAGACCTTGTAGAGCTTGTGGTCTTACCAACCAGAATTTCAAACATCTTAGGGCATTTTCAGCCATACATTTCTCAACCCAAAATTTCTAGGTAGGCCTGGGTAGAAGACAGAGAAAAATGGTCAAAGGGCTTATATCTTAAATTCTTGCTGCCCTGTCCTTGCTGGAGGGGTTGAGAAATCTCTCTCTCTCTCTCTTTTTTTTTTGAGATGGAGTCTCACTCGGTCACCAGGCTGGAGTGCAGTGGCACGATCTCGGCTCACTGCAACCCCTGCCTCCCCAGTTCAAGCAATTCTCCTGCCTCAGCCTCCTGAGCAGCTGGGACTACAGGCAAGCGCCACCAGGCCCAGCTAATTTTTGTATTTTAGTAGAAACAGGGTTTCACCATGTTGGCCAGGATGGTCTCGATCTCTTGATCTAGTGATCCAACTACCTCAACCTCCCAAGGTGCTGGGATTACATGCATGAGCCACCATGTCCAGCCAAGAAATATCCAATCTAATACTGTAGCTGTTGTGGATCCTGTGGTGCTTTGGGTTCACATGGCTCAAGATGAATGTACTACAGGAGGGAATTCCTGTCTCTACTCATGCTTTTGGAACCCTGCCCAACTCTCAGGCTGAACTTTCTTAATATGTTAGGGGACTGAAAAAAATTTTATTCACATGTTTAAAAAGGTTTCTCAACTCCATCAGTCCCACCCATATTCAAGCCATAGATACCATCAGAATTCCATTGCAAGGGTTTAGATATTTTAATTTGCACTTATTTGCTCTGATTACTGGTGGCAAGTATAACTCACAGATCAGGAGGGGGTCTTTGTGACAGGGCTATGCACATGCTATTCAATCATATATCTTTAAAAGATCCTATATCCATATTGAAGCTCTTTCTACGGAAGTCTGCTACTCTCAAATTATTCTCAAAATATTCACAAACCCAAAGCCACAATTTCCTGAGGGAATTGATGGAATGCTGATTTATTTACTTGCACTAGGGGGTTACTGATTTATTTGGCCTTGCAGACAAGTTAAAAATAACACTTAAGAAAGTCAGTCTGCTCTTTCATTGAGGCGTGGGAATAATCAAACTTGAGAAACTAAATGTATTCACTAGTTATTTATTTGCATAAAATTGTGAACAAATACATCAGTAATTACGTTTTTAGGACAAGATTAAATGGGGGAATCAATCAGGAATTCAAATACATCATTGTAATCCCTTATTGTACAAATTGCCCTGTAATTTAAGACTGAGATGCATTTTAACTTTAATTTAAACATATATTTTCAGTCCACAATGCTTTAAGGTGTTTTCTCGCTTATCTGCAAGATCAATAGGAATGTAGCAACAGAAACCAGCATTATTTCCAGCACCTGCCCTGATGCTATTCTGCCTTCAGCTGAGAACAAACACAAGGAAGCTATGTGACATTCTTCCTGCTGCAGTGGCATAATGGTAATAGGCCACTATATTCTCCTGGGCTGCTTGCTGCAAAATCCTCCCTGGACTGTTCATGAGTGCTTGAGCCAACCACCCTAACCACTGTGCAGCCTCTGGTTAGAAATGCCGGTATTTCTCCCAATGCTCTATGGGAAATGGTGACATTAGAACATTTTCTGATGTACTAGGCAAGTCCTTGGCATACTTGCCTCAATAGGTGGCACTGTCCTTGGCAAGCAGAAATTTCATAATCACAGCTATTTGCCACCTTAAGATAAATGTTGCCCAGGAAATGGAGATTTCCCAAGCAATAAGGATATAAAGCCTTTTTAAAAATCTCATAAAAATATAAGAAATAATCTAGACAAAACACAGCTTTTGGTTGGCTCTGAAAGTGTAGCAACAAAGATAATACATAAAACATTTTTGATCTGTAAAGTTCCTTATAAAATGATGCCATATTTGAATATAGAGACTTGAGGCTCTTCAAAGTGTCACATTTAACCCATAGTGTAGTTAGGTTAGAAACAATCTAAAAATGTCATTTCAGGCAATTGATCTCACCCTCTCCCAGCTGATGTGGGCTTCATTTCTGCCCATCTTAGGTTACTTGTTTACTTAAGAGGAGATTTAGAAATGATACTGTATTCTGTAGAAATATCAAATGTAACTATGTAACTTTTCTTTTAAATTATTTTTACAGATTGTTTCTATCATTTCTTAGCCCATGGTATTAAAAATTAAAAGTACACAATGAGTTGGAAGACCATATGTATTTTCCTTGAGGCCAGCCAAACTCATAATCTGGGTTATTGGTAAATGACATGGGGATAGCTCTTGAGAGACCAAAGCTACTTAAAAATGACTTGTACACAGAGCACAAGACAGCTGAGGTCTTCAGAAGCAGCTGCGACTCCAGACCCATAAACAATTAGAGTGTTCTGTTTCCACAGGCACAGGGGAAAAGAGGCCAGGGGAAAAGGGAGGCAGAGAAATTCAGTCTAGCTGGGCTGTAGATTACTATCACCTCTAAATCAAATGATCTAAATATGGATTGTGACCCAGTCATGAAATCAACAGAATGAATATGGCCAGCATTTTTTTTTTCATTGAAAGAGATTAAGGTAGAATGGAAGAAATGAGAAGACATCACAGTGCATGACATATAATAAGAATTATCTGGCTCATGCCTATAATCCCAGCAATTTGGAGGGCAGAGATGGGCAGATCACAAGGTCAGGAGTTCGAGACCAGCCTGGCCAACATAGTGAAACCCTGTCTCTACTAAAAATACAAAAATTAGCCAGATGTGGTGGCAGGTGCCTGTAGTACCAGCTACCTGGGATACTGAGGCAGGAGAATCGCTTGAACCCAGAAGGTGGAGGTTGCAGTGAGCTGAAATCGTGCCACTGCACTCCAGCCTGGGCAACAGAGCAAGACTCTATCTCAAAAAAGCTTTGATTTATTTTTATACGTATATATTTATGCACATTGGGTCAAAAAGCAAAATATAGTTATTATCGTGAGTCACTCAAAAAAACTTTGAAAGCCATAACTCTAAATAATTTTCTTTCTTTTTTTTTGTTTGTAGAAAGTGATTTATTTAAACAGAGAGAGAAACAGGAGGAGAGAAAGAAGCAGCTAACTCTCACACTGAGTGAGAGAATCCAGAAAGATGGAATCCAGGAGAGGAAAGCAGCTTCCACACTGAGTGGACGGGAATAGAGAGAGAGATGGAGTTTAGGAGGGGAAGACAGGCTTCCAGGAGAGTGTGGAAGGGGACTCCAGAGGGGAGATCCAGGAGAGAGAAAAACAGCTTCCACGAAGGGAGTGTTCCTAGAAGGGGACCCAAACATGGAGTCCCAATTTTCTTTCCTTTCTACACATTTTCATAGTCTCATTTTTCTGCATTTCCCCAGCCCCTTGATGCTCAATCAAAATGATCCCCTTTTTTTCAGTTATGTCTCATTCCCATTTATCTCTCTGTTTTCTATTATCAGTCATATCAGGGAGACTAAGAAGGTGTTTTTAATCTATTTTTAAGATGCAGAAACAACAGTCTTTTAGTGTGTCCTCCCAAGGACAGAGTCAACTGGATTTGGATGTAGCCTGTGCGGGCAAAAGAATTCTCTGGTGGTTTCTCTACCTAGGTGGAGAAAAGGCACATGTCTCTGAGACTAAAGATCATCAAAGAATATGAAGAAAGAAGCTTTGCCAGTTTGCCTGGCATAACAATTCTGAAGACTTTTTCAGGAAAGATCTAGTTCCAAAGTAATTAGTTACTTGACATCCTCTACCTAAGGCAGAATGGGGAATGTCATAACTCATTATCCTCAACAGCCAGTCACCATTGAAAAATCAAGGAAAAATCTGCAAAGAAGTAACATGATTTAGACAAAGACAGTGAACCAGTGTTTCACTGCCATGGATTTTAAGGCAGAGTTCCAGGAAGACATTTAAAGTGGGCAAGGAGCAAAATACAGAGAAAATAAACAAACAAAGAAGTTATTGCATAAGAACACTCTTGTAGTAGCTTAATATGAAATGAAGAAACACATTTTTTTTAAAAAAACCCAAACCTAAGGTAGTAGTACCCCTATTTTCTAAATCTATGTTACAGAAAAGGAATAAAGTACATGGAAACATTTTTTTTTCCTGGCATATCTATATTAACCATTGTCTTCATCAGCTGTCCCATCAGCACTGCCCTATGATGCCCTTACAAAGAGAGCCTCTAGCAGACCCAGTGGTGTGAGAAACAGCCATCTCAATGACAGATTTATATAAAAGAGCATTGTTCCATGCTGACCATTGTACACAGTAAAACATGTATTGCTGACGTGTTAGGAATAAATACAAAAATCCCATTACACCAATTTTGAATCGCAAGGAGAACATGCAACAATAAGATAAATAGACATACCTTCCAGAGCAAATATTCTTTCTCCCAGAGTTTTAACAATGGTGACTAGAGCCAATTCATCAGAGACGTTGAAGAAGTGCTTTTCAGTGGGTTCACTTGCAATTGATTTTATTTCCTCCACAAATTTTTCAGTGCTTAAATTTCCTCGGTTATAGCTGCCAAGAATCTAAGACACAACAGAAACAGCAAGAATATATTTTAAATTCTGTGTGTTAAATAAAGGATCTCAAGCATTTTGTCAGTAAACAACAGTGTAGAGTACCTTAGCATAATGGAATTTTTATGTATTTTCACATTTATGGAAGAGTGATTTTCAAAATTTGTAGACTCCCTAATATTAGCTGTTACATAAACACTGCAATTGGTGTAGAAAAATATAAAGGGTAATTTTGTATGTGTGCGAAAATTTCTTCTCTTGTACTCTGTGTCTCTGTTACTAACAGCTGTAGTTTTAAAATCTGACAGTTCAAAAGTAATGTTATATTCATAGTTTCTGAATGTCTTTGATATTATTCCAGCTAGTGATGTCATTATCTGCTGGCAAAGGCAACCAGCAAGTGAGTTGCCTGCTTTTGAATGAGTAATTCTTCCTGAAACTCTTACCAAGGCACAGTCCAGCACATATATATTTTAAACACATACCAGACTAAGTAGTAATCTAAGTTGGCAATCTAGAAAATAAACAATTGAGATATTCTTGTTTGAAACCAAATGCTGCAGACAGGGGCATTCTTTTTTATGGAGAGGAGAGAGAGGCAAGAGTTATATAAGATAGTTAACTATAATTGTTTAGATGTCCAAGCAGATTTTCTCAAACATTTAGTTTATTTTTTTTTAGGTAAGGTTTACTGAGATACATTATATACAGTAAAATTTACCCTTTTTAGACATACAATTCTATGAGTTTGACAAACCAATATTGTTGTGTTACTGCCACGTCAAGGTGTAGAATATTTCTATCACCCCAAAAAGTTCTCTCCTGCCTTTTATAGACAATCCCTTCCTCCCTTCCTCCACCCCTGGCAACCACCGGTCAATTTTCTGTCCCGATAGCTTTGATTTTTCCAGAACGTCAGATTTAAGGAATCATATGGTATGTAGCCATTTGCGTCTGGCTTCTGTGACTTTGCACAATGCTTTCGAGAGTCTTCCATGTTGCTGCATGTAGCAGTAGTTGGGTACTTTCTACTGCAGAGTGGGATTCCATTGTATGAATCCACCACAATTTATTGATGGAGAACATTTGGGTTATTTTCAGTTTCAAGATATTATGAATAAAGCTGCTATAAATATTTACACATAGGTCTTTGTAATAAACATATATTTTCTTTTCTCTTGAGTAAACAACTAGGAGTGAAAGTGCTGGGTCATGTAATAAGCGAATGATTAACGTTATAAGAAACTGCCAAGCTGCTTTCCACAGTAATTGTCTCATTTTACCATTTTACTATTCCCATCAGAAATATATAAGAGATCCAACTGCTTTGCATGCTTGTCAATACTTCTTATTGTCAGTTTTTTTCTTTGTTCACTTGTTAGTTTTAGCAATTGTGTTGGTGTATAGTAGTGTCTTATTTAATTTGCATTTCTCTAATGACTAATGATGTTAAGACTCTTTCATACACTTATTTGCTATAGTATTTCTTCTTTGGTGTAGTTAGTGTCTGTTCAAATCTTTTGCCCATTACAAGAAAATGAGATGTTTATTTTCCCCTCATTGTGTTGTAAGAGTTCTGTATATATTCTGGATACAAGTCCTTTATGTGTTTTGCAGATGTTTTTTTCCTGCTTGGGGGCTGCATTTTCATATTCTCAACAGTGTCATCTGAGGAGTAGAAGTTTTAATTTTTGATGAAGTCCAACTAATTAGCTTTTTTTAAGGTTTATATTTTTTCTGCCTAAAAAGTTAGTTTTTAACATAAAAATTTCTTATGACCCTAAAACTTACTTTTTAATATAAAACTGTTCAAGACAATAAAAGCATTTAAAAAACAATACGTAAAATTTTAAATGCAAAATTTAAAATGCAAAAAAGTTAAAAAATCCCCAATATGTAGATATGAACTAATTCCATTTTTTAAATCATATAACTACATGGGCATGAAAAAATGTGAAATAATGTAATAATGTGTACCATAATTTATTTTTATTTCTGTATATTAGGACACAGGTGTTTCCATATTTCTACCCTTGTAGTTACAAGCGTTACCTGAAGATAATCACTTTGGTTTTTACTATTTTTTTTTTAGTGTTCATGATACCTTTATAACAATAACTCAAACTGGACAGAAGCAAAATGTAGAGTACAAATTGTGGTCTACAAAATAGATAATAACAAAAATTGAACCCTCAGTACACAAAATATCACAAACAATAATTATGTTGAGTGAAAAGCTAAACACACAGTACATCTATACAATTTTATTTATTTGGAATTCAAGAGCTGGCAATCTAAGTGAGCTGTGGTAGCATATGGTGGTGGTTATAGTGGTTGCTATAGGAGATATGTATTAAAAGTGAAAAAAAAAACCCATTGCTGGTTATATATCCCAAAGAAAGAAAATCAGTATATTGAAGAAATATCTGTACTCCCATATCTATTGTAGCACTGTTTACAATAGACAAGATATAGAATTAACCTTAAGTATGCATCAATGGATGAATGGATTTAAAAAAACATGTTATATATTCAGAACAGAATATTATTTATCCATAGAAAAAAATGAAATTTTGTCATTTGAAGCAGCATCATGGATGAGACTGAAGAATGTTATATTAAGTGAAATAAGCCAAGCACTAAAAGGCAAATATCACTACGTTCTCACTCAAATGTGGGAGCTGAAAACATAGATCTCATGGAGGTAGTGAAGAGAATGGTGGTTACCAAAGGCTGGAAAGAGTAGTGGGGAGGAGCAGGGATGAAGAGGTGTTAGTTAATGGGTATAAAACTACAATTAGATAGAAGGAATAAGAACTAGTGTTCAGTAGCACTATAGGGCAACTATAGTAAACAATATTGTATATTTCAAAATAGCCAGAGAAGAAGATTTGGAATATTCCAAACACAAAGAGATGGTAAGTGTCTGATGTGATGGATATTCCAATTGCCCGGATTTGATTATTACCCATTGATGCCTGTATCAAAATATCACATGTACCAGCTAAATATGTACAGCTATCATGTATCCATAAAAAGTAAAAATAAATTGAAAACAATAAGCCTAGGAAACTTTTTGGGAGTGATGGAAGTCTCGTGGGTCCACACAATTGTCAAAACTCACCAAATCGTTCACTTTGTGCACATTTTTCACACTGAAACCTTGAATTTCACTGTATTGCAAATATCATCTTAGTTTTTAAAAACAGAATGAACTATATAGATATGCAACAATATGGATGAATCTTAACATGGTATTAAGTTTTAAAAGTTCCAGAATATTACATACAGCATTACACCCTTTATTAACATTAAGAAACAATTAAATAGTCTTAAAATTATTTTTTTCAGATATGTATGAGTGCCTAAATATTATTTCGAAAAGCAGAGCAAGGATTGAGGAATGTAGAATGTGGGCTGATGGCTACCCAGGTGGAGGAAAGCTGGTGGTAAATGGGTGCAGATGTATTTATCTAAAAAGAGAACTAGCTCTCGATTTGGGTGGTAGGTCCATGGATGCTTATAATATTATTGAAATAAATACAAAGATATAGTTCCAAATAAAGAAACAAATAAAGTGGGTCACACTTCAACAAACGATTACAACGTGGCCTGACCTAAGCAAGGATCATGATTAATTAATTCAAGCCTATGCTTCTGGAGTCCAAAAAATGAAGGAAAGACACTGAGCCCTTTGCTATTGCTTGATTTTCTTTTTCTTTTTTTTTTAAGAATATCCAAATCCTCTGAGAAGGAGGAGAGTCCTGGCCTCCAGTAACCATGAAGGTACAAGAATTTTCTAGTTTCACATTTCTTTTTCCAATAATAGCCTTGTCTGGCATCATTAAAAATGGAGAGTTCCGTGGTGGTGCCTTCAAAGTCCTGTTACAAAACAGACCTCTAATACCCTTCTGACCACAGTACTGTGATGTGGCCTGGGAGTATAATGGACCAAGGGCAATGGGCCTGAGGGCTGCCTACGCCTGTCTCCTCCGGATCTGAAGCTCCCCCTACCCACTCAAGTAGCCCCACTGCACATTTACATGTATTTTTTTAAAGTTAGATTTAGAATGGTAGATTAAAAAACTGATATTTTGATTAAGAAGGATACAGATTTCTCACTTATAGAAAGTTAGAAAAGAACTAAAATTACTGTTTAAAGCACTGCTGTTTATGATCTACAAAAGACTTGTTTATTTGTATTATTAAATGGATAGCGGTCTGGGTGTGGTCGCTGACACTTGTAATCCCAGCACTTTGGGAGGTCAAGGCGGGTAGATCACCTGAGGTCGGAGTTCAAGACAAGCCTGACCAATATGGTGAAAACCCAATTCTACTAAAAATGTAAAAAGTTAGCCAAGCATAGTGGCATGCACCTGTAGTCCCAACTACTCTGGAGGCTGAGGCAGGAGAATTGCTTGATCCCAGGAGGTAGAGATTGCAGTGAGCCAAGATGGCACTACTTACTCCAGGCTGGGTGACAGAGCTAGTCTCTGTTTCTAAAAAAATAAAGAAAAGGAAAAAGATAGATAGTGTTTTAGAACAACAACTGAAATACTAAAATGTACACTCAATGTCAATGTGAGAAAGTGAGTCTTGCAGGCAGTGCAATGGCTTTTGAATGCTCCTTACTAGAGAGAAGGCAGGGGTGGATTTATTCTCCATTCTTTCCTTTTGCTTGAGTAAGGCCCTCATCCGTTTCCCTGGGGAATATCAGTGCCTATCCCAGAGGAAGTACCACATGTCTCATCAGAGGACTTTAAGCCAACTCTGCCCCTGCGATCTGAGACCCCCGCCCCCCCCCAAGTCACCAGGTGCCCTTGCCTCTTTCTCAGCTCCCTCATCTGCTGTTCCATGAAGTTACAGGAGTAACAAGGTTACAGGAGTAATACACTAATGTCTGGGAAGAACTTCAAGCTGCTTTGAAGAAGCACACTGCTAAAGAAAACTAGAGCTGGCTCTGAAGTAATTGGCATACCATTTGGGTAACTTTTTGATTTTTAGAACTTGTTCTCTGCTAGAACAAGTTCTAAAGTTAGGTAATAGAAAGGTCTATACCAGGAGCTTAGAAATTGCATCAGAAAACATAAATTCAATTTCTGTCTACTTCGCTGAAAAGCAAGTGTCAAACATCAGAAGTTGTTAATATTTAACCAGAGACAACTGGCACTTTTTCCCACTTTAGCTAAGTGATGAGGGAGGAGAATTAATGGAAAAGATAGTCAAAAATTGCTCAGATGAAGAAGAGAAGCCCAATGGCCACTGCTGTTGTTATATCAAACAAATCCTCTCTGTTATTTAAAAAGGCAAAAGAATTCTTTTCCCCTTCCCATCCTCTTCCCTTCCTTTCCTCCTCCTCATTTTCTCTTTTTTTTCAGTTCTCTTTTTCTCACCCTTCCTTCCTCATGTTTTGCTTCCTTCTTCCTCTTTTCATCTTTCCTTATTTTCTTCCTTCCTTTGTTTCAATGATTATTTGTTGAGTGTCTGTTTGCCCTGGCATTGTGCTGGGTACTAAGGACATAGAGGGGCATAGTCCAAGTCTGTCCTCACAGGACTTATCTTCAAATGGAGACCTTTCTCTTTGCCAACCTAGTTTGTGTTACTTTCTTTTTTTCTTTCTTTCTTTCTCTTTCTTTTTTCTTTCCTTCTCTCCCACTCTCCCTTCCTTCCTTCTTTCCTTTTCTTTCTTGTTGAGAGGGAGTCTTACTTACTCTGTCCCAGGCTGGAGTACAATGGCAGATCCTGGCTCACTGCAACCTCCACTTCCTTGGTTCAACTGATTCTCCTGCCTCAGCCTCCCAAGTATCTGAGGTTACAGGTGTGCACAACCACGCCCGGCTAATTTTTGTATTTTTAGTAGAGATAGGGTTTCACCATGTTGGCCAGGATGGTCTTGACCTCTTGACCTCATGATCCACCAGCCTTGGCCTCCCAAAATGTTGGGATTACAGGCGTGACCCACCACGCCTGACCATGACTTTCATAAAATTACCCCAATATACACAGAGCTCTTCTCTACACCCAAGGGTTTGAAAACATTTCTAGCAATGTACTTACAGCTATGGAAAATCGTTGAATGTTTTCATCTTCACAGTCTTGGATGACCTTTTTCAGTCGATGATTGTCATGGGACTCTCCATCCGTCACAATGACCATGACTTTTTTAACCCCTCTTCGGGCACCCCGGGCTTCAGTAAATGCCTCCTTTCTGAAGTCATCACAAACAAAAGAAATGTTGATGAGACACCACTTTACGGTAGACAAAGTAAGAAATGAAACAAAAACACTGACTGCCCTAGGTAGCCTGGTGCTTCCCTTTAAAATTAGCATCAATGCCCATCATTCAAGCTGGGAGGCATGATGAGCCTTATTTTTAATAGCTCTAGATTTATTTCAGATGATGGAGAGGACACCATTTTGCTAATCACCACACATTCCATATATAAAAAGGCTGTAGTATTTTATTCTTTGGAAACTTCAAAGGGAGGGTGTGACTGAGGCATACATTAGATTCAGAGAAGGCCAGATCTATAAACACTCTGCCAGCTGCTCCTTTCTCTATAAACATCTCCCTTCTCTTATTTGACAGGCCTCTTTTCTTTTGCTTCTAGCAGAAACTTTTGCTCGAGACTTTGTTTCCCCCACCACTACCCTGACATTTGTAGAGTGGCTTGGAAATCCTCTAATTTGAGGAGAGATGAGAGAGAACAGAGATTTAGTGGGGCTGTGAGTGCTTGGGAGTGTTCTGGGGTTAGGGACATCTGCCGTCTTTTACATGGGAGTAAAAGATGGTAGATAGTTCTGAGTCCATGGAGTAGTCAGTTGGGTTTTAGGTGACAGAAGTGGTTGGAGGAGTTACAAAACATTGGGTCTGAACTATGTGTTAGGACACAGAGTGCTGAGAGTAGGGTGGGAGAAGATGGCGTGGATAAAAAGGGAAGATGCTATAACCCAACAGCAAAAAAAAAAAAAAAAAAAAAAAAAGGAATTTTAATTTAATTAAACAGCATTTATGGAAAGAAACAGAAGACAAGGAAATGGAAAATTTTTGTTTTTTATGTATTCTATATAAACATATACACCGACTTACCCCTCCCCCTTCATTTTTTTTTTACTCAAATCTTTTCTTTCTGGAGTCTTAAAAGACATGAGTATATTTTGTTCAGGACTAAAGTAATGAAAGGACTTTATATATTTCTAGGATTTTGGTACAAAGTACAGTAATCATTATACTGGATGGTCCGTTTAGATAATTGGTTATACAGACAAACAGCTGCCATTTGGGACAGATATGCCAATGAAACACCTGCCTTAAGCTAACATTCCGAAGGGTTTGCACAATAGATACACAGTAAATATACAATAATTGATATCTTAAAGCAGGAAGAGAGGAATCTGGTGATGTGGGCAAAAGAATTCTATATGATTATTTTTTCTTTCAAAGGACTTAAAGCAAATATGACAAGATGTTGACAACTGTCAGTCCTGTGTGGTAGATACACATAATTTAGTAGTACTAATTTTTTACTTTCTATTTTTCTTACATTTCTCAAAAGAAAGAAAAATGCCTTTTTTAAAAAAAAATTTGAGTAACTATGTCTCTCTGCCCTCTACGCTTGACAAAGACTCTCCTTGACCAAAACTGAGTCAGGCTCCTTTATGTCTTCTTCTAGACTTGGCTCTGGCCTTGGCCTATGTTCTTCACCCATGCAGTCTAGTTTTAGCAAGAATCTGGCTTAGTAAATCTAGTGGAAATCCCCCGTCTTTGGTATCTGCTCAGATTCCTCATTTCCCACCCTCTAAATCTTATTATCCTGGTCTGTGATATTATCTTTTAAAAGAATTTAATTTATAGGCCATTAGGCTGAGACAGCTCCAGGGCCTTATGTTCCTATGTAAGCAAACCAAAATCTGATTCAATGTAAACAGTAAAACAAACTTAAACATTACCATTTAGAAGCTGCCAACCAACTTGTATCTAGAGACTCTACCAATCAGAAACTTCCAAGTAACCTCTAACTTCAGACTTTCCACCAGATCATACCCAAATAAGGCAAATGCCTAGTTATAGCCAATCAAGTTATTTCTTTACTTTGATTTTGTTTTCAGCCCATAAGAGCCCATTGCTCACCCTGCTAAAGTGGATCTTTCTGAACCTCTTCTGATTCTGAGTGCTGCCTGATTCATTAATCATTCTTTGCTCAAATAAACTCTGTTAAATTTAATTTGTCTAAAATTTTTCTTTTAACAAATAATAAATATACATTTGGTCTCTGCCTCCAGTTTCTGGTGCAGAACTCCTAATACTCTTGTAATTTCCCAAGCCATAGTGGTGCTAGGTGCATCTTTTGTTCTAATATATGGTCTTTAACCTGTGTTTCTGCCATAGAAGTCCTAATCTGTTGCAATTTCCAGGATGATACGAGTATCTTTTGTAGTAATGAAGTAACTCTTGGTGGGCTCCTAAGTGGGAGCTGGTCACCAGAGGGACCAAGCCATGATCAGAAGCCTGAAGCGTTCACCCCCAGCTCTCATTCTCCAGGAAGGGGTGAGGGGCTAGAGACTCAGTTAATAATCAATCATGCCTGTGATCAAGCTTCTATACAAATTTCTAAACTATGGGGTTCAGAGTTTCCAGGTTGCTGAACATGTGGAAGGAGGTACACCATGAGAGGCAATGATCACTCTGACCCCTTTTCCTCATAGTTTGCACTATGTATCTCTTGCTGTTCTTGAGTTGTATTCTTTTTATAATAAATTAATAATAGTAAGTAAGATGCTTTACTGAGTTCTGTGATCCACTGTAGCATATAATCAAACCCAAGTAGGGGATCTAGTCTGTAGCCACGTTGGACATATTGTGGGTAACTTGGAAACCTACTGGCTCTAAACTGGAGGGAATTTTTGAAGGACTAGGCCCTTAACTTGGGAGAGGTCTGAACAAACTCTAGTTGGTGTTGGAATTGAAGTGAATTATATAATACCCAGCTGGAGTCAAATAAGTGGTAAATGTGGGAAAAATCCCACACATCTGGCATCAGACATGATGTGTCAAGTGTTCAGAGTATAGAAAGAGAAAAACAGTTTCATTTTTCCTACTACTTATCTACCTTCAGCAAGAATCCTGTTGAGTCAGTCTAGCAAGAATCCCTCTAGCCTTGATGTTTTCTCTGATCCCTGCCCTGTTCCTTGACTATAAATCCCCACTCATCCTTGTTGTAGTCAGTGCTGAGTCTAATCTCTCTTCTCTACTGCAATACCTTCAATGTAAAGGTTCCTCTTCAGTGATGTCTTCCTTACAATCTTTAACAAATACCATGAATAACTTTTTAACATATTATACAAGTAGATTTTCTGACTTTTTAATGTATACAAACAAAGATGAAAACAGATGTTACAGGTTAGTCTTTAGCAGATCTTTGTATATGAATATCACATGAAATTCAATCATTTTTGAAATTCAAATCCCTTAGATCACTAAAACTTCCTAATTATCTTAAATATCAAAATTACAACTGAACTGAATGAATATCAGCTGAAGGAGAGGATTAAAAGACCTTTCATAAATCAAATGTGGCTGTTCTGAAATCAGAGCTGGCTTTATGTAATGGAAGAGTATTGGCAGAACTGCTTTTCTGTTTCAACTACATTTGGTTACAAATTGTCCTTGTCCTTAAAGTACCAGTATCCAATGCCCTTTCTTGGAACTAAGCCTTGACTTTCCTGCATGCTTTAAAAAATTTAAATATACCAAGAGTGTCCCTTTCTTTGAGACAGGAGAATCCAGGCCTTATGATTAAATACTTTAAGTTTATTGATAAAAGTAAAAATTTGGGATAAGGAGAAGGGAACACAAAATAATAATTTGAACTGGGAGTTACTGAAAATGAAGGTAAAGAATTCTAAAAAATTTAAAAATATTGTTTGCAACTGGCTCTGCCTGAAAGGAATAAAAAACAATTAAAATGTGCTTAAACATGAAAAACTAATTAATGTAGGGGGAAAATACTTGTACTATCACTATGGACTTTTAATATATAATCAAAATTCAATAAACTCTCTGTGTCCCACAGCTATACCCTTTGTGAAATGCAGAGGCAGAAAACATATAGAGACATGGTATTTAAAGCAATCAGAATATTTCTTCATTTAGTCTTCAAAGATAAATATTCATTCTTAAGTAGTTGCCTTTGGAAAATGCACAGTTCCCTACAGGATCAGAGATTTCAAAGAACTCGCTTACTTTGAACATACAGTCACATTTAGCTAATTATCGAGGAGGGTACATTCAGTACACCTAAACATGTGCACTCTTTGTGCATGAAAATTGGTGATCCTTTGGGTAGGTAAATGTCAAATTACCTCCATCTATTTGTGATTATTTTCTCTTGGGCCCCATATAACTAGAGCTGCTTGATTTTCTAACATTCATGAGGCAAAAGCTACACATGAAATTAAAAAATTTTGACTATCCAACCCATTCTTTGCAGGATCATCATTAACTCTTTTAACCTCCTTAAAACACGCATCTTAGCAGGCAGATAAAGTGAGAGCATGGATGATTAGCTTTCCACATCAGACCAGAGTTTAGTAGTTGAAGACATTTAACAGAAGAATTCTTAACATTAGTCAAACTACTTACTACATTTCCTGTGATTTTGGTATTGTTTTGTATTTGTTCAGAAGTTTGCTAGTTTAAAAAATAAGATAAGCAAACATACAGGAAATAACGTGGGGTTCTTATAAAATGAAATTCAACCACAGACTGAGTTCTGTGTTCTCCATAAAGAAAACTGCAGATGGAAGAAAGGAGGAATTATAAATTGGAGGGAATCTTAAGAAAGTAAAAAAGGAGAAACAGAGCAAAACATATGATAAGATCCTTTCAATTTCTTTCAATCTTTGCACTAAAAGTTATTTCAAATAGACAATATTTAATTTGGCCCCTTAAAAATCTCTTATCTGGTAGTTTGAATTACTGTAAATCAAGTACTGAAAATACATGGACATTCTAGAATATAAATGCATATTGGGTAGAGACAGAACTAATTTGTAATCCATCATTTTAGATTGAGTCTCTTAGAGGCCGAAAATAAAAAATAAATGAAACAAATATTAACTAATATTAAGTCTTACTACCCAAGAACATGATGTTATCGACACAGTGATATTTTAAAATGGATCATCTATCAATTAAACCCTTGTAATAAAGGAAAGATAAGAAGGATTGTCAGATTGTATTATAGAAACAGCGATCTTGTAACCATTATCCAATCTTCTGAATCTCATTTTAAACAAGATGGCTTTAAATATTGTCACACTAACTTTCAGTTGATACCCCAAAGGGCTAAATCATGGAGTTATTTTTGCAGCCTTTTACTTTAGTTTATTTTTTTATCCATATACCTTGCTGTGTCTATTCCAAGAGCTGTCATAGTCTGGCGGCCACCTCTCTGGACTATTTTCTTTGCGGCAACAAGTACCTCCTCCGTTGAAGAATACTTATTGAGATTGAACTCATGGGTCACGTTTTCTCCATACTGCACAATTCCAACCTGAAATACCAAGCCACTGTGAGTTGTACATCAATCCAAATTTCCTGTTCAGATTTCTTCAGTTTCAGCATGTGAATCAGATATAATACTTTTTTTTTTTGAGACGGAGTTTCGCTCTTGTTACCCAGGCTGGAGTGCAATGGCGCGATCTCGGCTCACCGCAACCTTCGCCTCCTGGGTTCAGGCAATTCTCCTGCCCCAGCCTCCTGAGTAGCTGGGATTACAGGCACGCGCCACCATGCCCAGCTAATTTTTTGTATCTTTAGTAGAGACGGGGTTTCACCATGTTGACCAGGATGGTCTCGATAACTTGACCTCGTGATCCACCCACCTCGGCCTCCCAAAGTGCTGGGATTACAGGCTTGAGCCACCGCGCCCGGCCAGATATAATACATTTTAGTGTTTCAGATGAGTTTGCAAACCTATCAGTACACAAATCCTTCTATTTTGACAGCAACAGGCATAGCCATTCTGTGACTATTCATAGTCTAAAGAACAAAGTAAAAGTGCTGTTACTAAACTTCTCAAATGATTGGTTTATCTAATTCAACAGATTTTACAGAATGACTCTGGTAGGCCTTGGTGGGTAGAATATGAAGCTGATATGGTCTCTGACTTCATGGAGTTCCTCTTAGCTAAAGGGACAGAAATATTAAACACATGATCATTCAAATATGAACAATTACGAACTGTGGAAAGGACTGTATGGGAAAATCCTTAATCAGCAAATATAATCTAGAGGCCAGATTGAAAATGGGGGCTCAGGGAAGGCCTCTCAGAAGCTGAGACTGCAAGAATAGGTGCTAGGAGGGCAGAGCTTCTATACAGAGAAAACTGTATGTGAAGAAGCCTGGGTTGGGAAAGGGATAGATCTACCCTAAGAACGGAAAGAAAGGCAGTGAGCCATGGCCAGGGCTGTGAGGAGAGAACTGGCCACCATGCCGGTGGAGGAATGAGCAGGGGATGCAGCTGGCAGGGTTACACACTTGAGCGATGTGCTGTGTTTAGCCTAGAGGCAGCTTCATTTCTCCCAAATCAGCCGTTCCCAGCGCCACCTTCTTTTCTTGTTCTGTCTTCCTTTTCCTACTGGCTTCTTCCTTTCATTCCCTTTAGTCCACCGATTGGATCATGCAGGCAGGTAACTGCAGAATGCCCATGAAGTGAAATGATACAGAAGGAAAAGTGCCCCCAGATTCGATTTCCCTTGCTTCATATACTTCCTCTTCCCACCTGCCTCCTGGCCCCAGAAATGGCTATTTCCCCTACCTTTTCTCCACAGCCGCTTTTAAAGGTTGATATGAACCGATAAACTAATCTGTATTAAAAATTGTGACTGAAGATGACTTTTTCCTTAATCATCCTATCTCAAAATTCCAGACTCAGACAATTCTTCACCAGAAGGAATGTCTCTTTAATTCCGGAATTCCAGGTGCTCATTACTTGGGTAGGGGAGGTTATTTGCAACAAGCCTGCCTTTTTTCTAAGGCTTGCCTACTTTGCCTGTTGGTGAAGTTTCCTCTATTACTGGCTTTAAAGAAAATCCTAATTCTGAGTCTAACCTTATTCTTAAGTAGCATGAAGGCTCAGTAACTGATTTCCAGCCTCCTCTGCTGATATCACTGATGTCAGAAAGCTTTAGGCTTAATTTCATGTCTGATTTATACATACATTTTCACACTAGGTATTTTTGGAAACTAAAGGCATATTCTGGTGTTTCTAGAAACAAATTAGAGAAGCCCAAATTTAAAACAATTTTTATCATCTTTGAGTTACCTTCTAGAGTACAATGGATATCCTGGAGCAATTACACCCTTATGCTTTAATAAGAATACTATGCTATATATTTAATGCTCTTTTTAAAACTTTCTTCTCTAATTATTTAAATTATAATAACAAAAATATGATCATGTTTCATAAGTCAAGAAACTGAGTTGGAAGCACTCAATCCCCATAGTGAAGTGGTAGAAGGGGGTCTAGTCTGAGCTGTATATCCCTTATCCCAGGGCTCTTTCAATCTCCCAATTTCCTCTCAGTAAAAAGGCATCTCTCTAAAATCCTCCATTCTTTAGTCACCTTACCCTGCTAGCTTCTGCGGAACACCACTGCCATTTCATGGCTATTCAATGAATTTGATGAACTAGCTAGTTAATTGAGATATGTTATAGTATACGATGAAACAAACACACAAATACATAAATACAGTAAAAAAAATAGAACATATGAATCTTCTCTTAAAGTTGCTTAGTTAGATAATAAGATAAATAAGAAATTGCGAGAGAACATATGTAATTGTAAGATGAGGTCACATCATCAGCTGATGGAACATGCACTCTGCTCAATTCATGTCCAGGTTAGCCTTGTTCTGTGAATTTATCTTTCACCCAATATCCTTTACACTCTATTCTGAGAGAGCCATTACATTTGGAATAAAGATGACCAGAAGACCCTTTGGGAACAACCGCTAACTAATTATACAAAAATAACAAAGTGGATAAAGACACATCCATGACTCCAATTCAGGATATTTTCTTAATTTGTAATGAAATGTGATGAACACTTTTATTACCCTCTGCATAAATTTAAAATTCTTTTCTTCAGTGACCCTAAAGCTTTTGATTAGTGATCCTTGGTTGTTGCCATGGCAATGGTAAACTAACATGGTGGGCTTGTTTCTGGAAAGCATCTTCTGCCTCCTCCCTGTTTTAGCTAGTCCTAAATTTGGTCTGGTGTCAGAGTCCGACTCCAGAGTCAAGACTCACCTCCTACCTCATTACCTTAGCTCAGGCCAGACATCATTGCCTTAAACTTGGACCATAGCAATGGTCAATATCTTTGCTGCTGATCTCCCTCCCTTCATTACCACTCTCCTCAAATCCTTCTGCACATTCCTGGCAGACTAACTGTCCTGAAACTCTGCTTTCACCCTATCATCACTTACTTATTCAAACACCTCCAACAGCTCTTCATTGCCTGTATCAATGACATTGAAATATACTTTAAAAGATACATTTTTATTTTAATTTTTAAAAAATAAACTTCAAGCTACTCCTTGAAATTCTAGGGCCATATATTAAAGTCCAGTTTTCTTCCCTTGATCTTCAGTCCCTCAATAGTCCAAAGCTAAATTCTTCATTCATACTCATCTTCAGGACTCCCCAGGATGAACTCCACTCCTCCCAAATGCTCTCCCTTGTCCCTCCTACTAAGCTGAAGTCAACCCATCCTGTCAGATTTAATTCAAGCTCCACTCTCTCTGCAAAACTTCTCTTACCTAGTTGCCAAAGTAGCCCATATTGATCTTTCCCTTCTTGGAATATGAAACAAACTCCTGAGAGTATTGCATTCTTCTCAACTGTTTTGAGGGCACACTTTATATTCCCAAGTCCATCATAATTTTATAGGGACAGGTGGGTTAAAGAACATGGACTATGTCATGGCTTTTGATATTCTCTTATCCTTTACTACTGTTTTGCTTCACTCACAGCTGACCCTAAGACATTCTTGCTAGATGACTGTAACATTTCGCATAAGCGGAAAACTGAGATAGCAGGGACATAATGATAAGCAGAAAAAGAGAGATACAACCAAGTGTGGGAAATGAGAAGAGTGAGCAGTGGGAAAACTCAAGTCTCAGGGAAATTCAGTGTACCCCTGGCTGATACTGAGGTGCTTGTTTTCCTAGGAATCAGACAGAGTAAGGTGTACTGTGAGTCTTCTCCAGAAAAGGGTACCATTTATTAAAAGTAATGGTAAAAACCACAATTACTTTGGCACTAAACAAATACTAATTTTTGTTACAGGAAAAGGGTCAAATCACAAACAAATGTAATACTGTGCTGAATATTGGTGAGATTCATTTCAGTAGAGATAGTTTCCATCTCACCTTAGCTTATAATTTAAGGCTAATAAAGCAAGCATAATGTATATGTGTGTATCAGAATCAAATAAATATGAGAATTAAATAGCAAGTTAAAAAGTGAGCCAAGTGATAAATCTTGTGAGGAAGCAAGAGGAGAGAAAGATCACAAGCATATTTATTCTCTCACACTGAAAATCCTCAAGGAGGATGGGGAATTCAGCTTCCTGAATCTGAAAGCCAGGTCAAAAACACCCAGGAGATTATAAAACTACCATGGAAGGAAACAAAGTGGTCTTGAGACTGGAAAATATGTCAAGATGATAATTAAAGGAGTTAAGTCATCCTAGAAATAGAGAGGAGAAAGGGGGAAAAAAAACCCCAGTAATCATAATATTTGACTTGAAGTAGTCAATTGCACTGGAATTATACAAAAGTCAGAGGGTGAAAGTTGGGTAGAGAGCAGGTGACAACAAATAATGGAGATGGAAATATTCTAGGCATTTTGATGACTGGAAATGGGTATGCACTGATGACAGCTAAGAGGTGCAACTGGGTTAAATGCGGACATTCTTTCCCAGAGATTGTAAAGAAAACAGTTTATGGTATCAGCAAAAGAGTAGATGAATACAGGAACAGCAGTCTCTTGTAATACCAAGGGGGATGAGGAGTCACATGCAGAAGGAAAATACCTTTTCAAAGGCAACTGAAAAGGATACATTTACCTCCTGGGAGATGTGATTTAAACCTCTTGATTAAATAGAACAAAATAAATAGATGGGCAGATAATTACAATCTAAGGCCAGAGATACCTGAAAGCTGATTCAGGGTGTGGCATAAATCAGGTACACAATTAGCTATCAATTTTGTTACATGAACAAGAGTTTTGTAACACTTATTAGAACATTCCACTTAAATATGAGCTTTAAAATTATTTTTTCGGGCAAGCCCCAGACCAAATATCCACACACTTTTTTTTTCCCCAGGGAATACTAGCACCCATTTGTATGTTACTAAGTGTGATTTTAAAACTGAATTCTATGGTGAAATAATTTTGGAAAACAATGAGTAAAATAAAGTTATATATATTTTTAAAGCAGACTCCTCCCCATCTCTACCTTTCTCTTATCACTATGGAAACTGTCACAAATTGCAAATGGTGCAAAAGAGTAAGGTTTTCTCTTACTCCTATCTCCACTTGTTCTACTTAGACTTATAAGCAAACTCTTTTGAAAGTATTCTCAGGGTCTTTAATTTAAAAACATGTATTGTGGATTACTAATTGGAAGACCAGGTATATTTTATTCCTATTTAAAGTAATATTTTTGTGAGGATCATATTCAACATAGACTGGTAAACATTGTTCTACCACAGTAAGAGTCACTTACTTGTCAAGATCAACTAATTGTTCTGTGTGTTAAATTCACCTTCATTATATTTATGACATACCATCGTGCATTGTAACTGTCCCAATATATGATTTGACCTCATTTTTAAGTTGGAAGATTTTCAGATCAGAAACAACATTTCAGTGATTTTTCTTTATTGATTTTGACACCTAACAATACTTGATCAACCAGACACTTTATAAATATCTGCTCAATGAAAACAAATTAATTATCCAGTGACTTCATTTCTTTAGGGGGTAGAGAAGAAAGAGGGAGAAAAGTGAACGTGAGAACATGAAAGGAAGGACACTATCAGAAAACACTGAAAAAGGGGCCTTTTGGATTAGTCTTTTGTGAAACTGAAAGTCATGTTTAAGACTTAAGAGAGTTTAAGAAAAAGAAGTGTCTAAAGCAGCTATGAAGTTCTGCTATGGTTTGAATATGGTTTGTTCCAAGGTTTGAATATGGTTTGTTCCAACCAAAACACCAAATGTTGAGGCTTGGTCTCCAGTGGAGTGGTGTTAGGAGGTGGTGCCTTCAAGAGGCAATTAGGTTGTGATAAAGAGGGACTTTATCACAGGAGTGGGTTCTAATTCTTGTGGGACTGGATTAGTTACTGCGAGAGAGCAGATTGTTATAAAGCAAGGCTGCCTCTTGTGTTTAGTCTTTTTGTACATGGTTGCTTCCCTTCCTGTTTCTCCACCATGTTATGACACAAGCCCAAGACCCTCACCAGAAGCCGACCAGCTGCATCCACCCTATCTGGGCCCTTCCAGCCTCCAGAATCATGGGCTAAATAACCCACCTTTTTTTTTTTTTCAAATTATTCAATCTTGGGTATTTTGTTATAGCAACAAAAAGTAAACTAGAGTAAGTATATTTAGTGAAAGAGCTATGAAGGAATGGAGTTATGAATCATTAATAATTATATTATCTTCTATTGTTAAGTCAGGGTTATACCAGCACCCAAATTTGAATGCCAGGATGAGCTAAGTTTTTGGGTTTTCATTCAACAACTAATATTACCAAGTCAGTGGTTTCTTAGAGAAGTAATGACAAGGTAAAACAATTAGGCTTTTTTCATGTGTTTCTGTAAGATGCACAATTGCTTAATATGAAAAGAGCTCAGGCTTTATGTCTGCCCCATGTATATTTCCTTTTATCAAACTATGCTACAAAGCCCTACCCTACAACGTACTTCCAGTGTGACTAAGTCAGGATATGAATGTAGTGAGAATACAGGCTACAATCCCAGTTAGCTGTAAACACAAACCATTCTGAAGTTATGTTAGCAGAGGCTAGGTTTAACATTTTGTCACTATAAAGAGGGAGATAAATGGGACTGATTCAAAGGTAGATGGTCATTTCCTAAGGAAACAAGTGTTTAGAAACATAATACAGTTGATAGATAATAGATACAGCTTCTAGAAAAAGGGTTTGTTTTTTTTTTTGAGACTGAGTTTCGCTGTTGTTGCCCAGACTGGAGTGCAATGGTCAACAAGGAAAAAGGGTGTATTTATCTGGCCTCTTGCTTTATGGAAGGCGCTACAATGAAAGTGACCTAGGCTCAAAAATGCAAGGATAGGAGAGGTTAAAACAAAGTTAATTCACTGTGTTTGTGGAGAAGGGAGAGAGCTATAGAAGAAACTAGGGCTGAGGGGAATGGGCTAGATGAGTAAACACCTGCAAAGAAAAGACTGAAATAAAATGTAAAGGATTGTCCAGGGGAATCCCTCTTAAGCAAGTACCTTCCAGCGCAGTGGACCATTCTGACTTCGTGAAGCAGAGTAAGGGAAAGAGGTCACTAAAACAAAGTTTTTTTATACACAAGAAGGTAAAAATTCAAAAACTCCCATTTTTCCAACATAAATGGCTAATGTCACATGCTAGGAACACATAAAACTCTGCTATCTTCCATAAATGAAAGGATTAAGGCACAATTCTGTCATCATGGGATTCACAATTTACTAGGAGAGACAGACCCATAAAACAAACAGCAATGCTTCTGAGTGATAAGAGCAGAAAGGAACTACGCTCTCACAGTACAGATGCTATGGGAACACAGGCAGGAAAGGCATTTTTCTCAAGAAGAGTGGGTAGGATAATCATAGAAAATTACAGAGAAAGTGACATTTGAAGTTCTCCTAGCATATAGGACTGGAGATGGAGCAGGGCATCCCAGGAAAAGCAAATAACACGAGCACAGCCCTTTGTGAACAAGGAAAGCAAGAGCCCAGGAATGGATGAAGGGCAAGCTACTCGGGAGGCTGAGGCAGGAGAATTGCTTGAACCCAGGAGGTGGAGGTTGCAGTGAACCGAGATCGTGACACTGAACTCCAGCTTGCAACAAGAGTGAAACTGTGTCTCAAAAACAAGGACTGAGGTGGGCATAAGGGGAAGCAGGATGCATGAGGAGTGACTGGGCCAGGTGGTGAGATGTCAGTTAGTTCACTAGAGAGCTTAGATGTTATTTAGCAGGCAACAAGAGGAGTTGTTTGTTTGTTTGTTGTTTTTTTTTTTTTATTCAGGGAAATGCTCTGAACTTACTTTGGAATGATTATTCTAGAGCCTGATGCCTGGAGGGGTAGGAGCATGGAGACCAGAGGCTAGTTAGAGAGAGCAGATTCACCTCATTCCCTACACCACATTTGGAAACTGTAGCCAGACTGACAAGGGTATGGCTGTATGGCTCTGTCAGGTTTCCTTTCAGACCTAAAAACAATGAATCAGTCCCCAGATTTAAGACTTCTAGGGAAATGGCTATAAAATCAGCAGTAAAAAGAAAGATAAATAATATTCTTAAAATTTAATTAATTTCTCTCTTTCATTTTGCCTGGTTTAATGCTATGCTACACTTTTGATGTGAACGATCTAGACATTGTTCCATTAGTATATTTCACTTTTATATCAAGCCTCACAATTTACTGGCTTTATTTAGGGTAATGCACTCATATTTGACATATTTATATTCTTTTCATTTATTATTAAAAGCAAAGTTATGTTTAGGTATTGAGTATCAATAAGACCTCCATAATGTTTATACCATCATATTTTTTATGGCAAGCTCAGAGTGTTTCAGGTTTGTTTTTATAGGTGTTTTTTAAAAGGCAATTTTATAGCCTTTACTCTGTCTTGGGTAAAAAATTGGTTGACAAAATTCCTTGACTATGCTTGCAAAAGTCTTAATTGGCCTGCACAGAATGGATTTTGAGTAACTATTTAGAGTAAATGTTTCCATCATTGTGTTGTATTTCCCTAACCTACACTAAATTGTTAACGTGAAACTTAATGTAAGTTTCTTTCTTTCTCTCTTTCTTTCTTCTCTTCCTTTTTTCTTTCTCTCTTTCTTTCCTTCTTTTCTTTTTTTTTATTTTTGTGTTTTGGAGGTGACAATTACTTTGAGAAATGTTTCATATCTTGGACTCTGCCTTTTATTGCTTATAATTACTAAATGACAAAGCTATGACTGCAGAAAATAGGAATCATATTCAATCTATTGTACCGTGTGTAATAATCAATATAGCAAACAAAAACACAGGAGGTGTAGTTAGAATACAGTCTTTATTTGTGGCTCACCATCCCTTTAAAGCTTATTCAAAATGAAGTATTTTGCCACCCCTAAATTGAAAGATCTTAGGAATTTTTTTAATTCTTAGTTTTAAATGTCTATTAATTTAAAAAGTTATATATTTTAATTTAGGCTGTACCACATGAATTTGCTGTATTTGTAGGCTAGAAAGAAAAGAAGATCAAAATAGTAATAGTTTTATTTGGTTCTCTCTGAAGGAAACCAACAAGGTGAAACACCAAAGTGCATTTGTAGTTAAATCTTCACTACTACTTCTACTAAGGGCTTACAAACGCTAAGAGGCCTGTGGCTGAGGAAGATACATCGCTGGTTGTTTTCCTACTTGTTTTCACTTAGATTGCTAACTATGATTTCTGACTTCTCCAGGGACAAAGGTAGGGAAGATGAATAAGGACAGAGAAATTATTACTGCATTGGTATTATCGTAAGATAAATCAGGTCCTAATAGGCACTTACAACTTTTTCAATGGTTCTTTGGAGAACTCCCTTCACTGAGACGTCTTACCTACATCCTTGCGCTGAGTGAATGCATCCCACTGCCTCAGTCCCTAAGAATTAGAGATCTTCTGCTTTCTCTGCAGAGGCAGCCACTCATTTCCGGTAATCATGACCAACAGGTCCTGACATGACCTCATGCTGGCTCTTGCTTTTGAATACCCATTCTAACAATCTCTGGAGATGCAGGCTCACTCCAGTGCAGTGACCTCTGCTCTGACTTGTCTGTCAGCAGTTAGACATAACAGCTGCCGTCATACCCTGATAATTCAGGCAGGAGTTAGGCATTAGTCAATCAACTGTATGTCTCAATTCTAGTATACACATACCAAGATTGTTGTGTGACCCCACCGAAGACTTTCTGAGTAGGCTCTTCCTACAGAGAAGTCCTCTTAACAAATATTATCAACTACATTCAGAGTCTTTTAGAAATTTGGTATGAATGTAGAGTCTAAAAATTCTCTGTCCAGCTCTTTGCTTTCTATGTTTTGTACCTTCCTCTGGGTAATCCTTGTCGCAGATCATTTTTATATCTGTTTCTTTCAGAAATGGACATAGAGAGAATATGTAAAGGGGAGAATAAATTCCACAAGCTAATTCTGCCAATCATAGGGTGGAATTGAATGCTTTCATTAAAAGAAACAAAAATAAAAACAAACAAAAAAATCAAATGGATTTAAATTACATTAGCAACCAATCAAGGAAAAGAATTGGTTGTCAAACTGTTTTTTGAACAGAATTACTGTAAGACTACATGAAAGACAAGCATGCTTTTCAGTACATATTTTCTTTGAAGAGGAAATATCTTTCCAAATTTTTTATGACAGGATTTCTTTTCTGAATCCACTGAAAGATTATCAAACTTTAAAAATAGTTTACATGCATTGTACTTAAAACTCTATTAAATGTGGTTTAGCAAAAGCAATGGCTTGGTAAATATGTCCTTTTAATCTCTTTTATTAAGAGAATTATTTATGAAATTAGTCACTGATGTAACATAAGCCAAAATAGAAAAAAAAAAGATTAGAAAAGATTGAACACTGGGGAATAAAGTATAAAGTAATATGGTTAAAATAATTTTTTAAATACCAGTTATAGAAAAAAAGACCCATTAAGTGTCCAATAATCAGAGAAAAATACAGAACTGGACTCCTTATGTTACTAACATTTCCTCAACAAGTGCTCACTGAAGGCTTACTATGCTACAGTAAAGCATTGGGCTGGCCATTGACGAGGGTAAGAAGATGAGACAGCCTTTGCTCTTGAAGTGCCTATTAACTACAGTATGCAGCAAATACAGATAGACAGACAGATACACACACACACATGCACACATACATACAGATACACACAAACACACACACACACTCACACCAATATAATAATTATGTCTTAGTCCAGTGTTTCTCAAACTTTAATCTGTTTAAGAATCATATGGGGCCAGGTGCAGTGGCTCATGCCTGTAATTCTAGCACTTGGGGAGGCCGAGGTGGAAGGATCACGAGGTCAGGATTTCAAGACCAGCCTGGCCAATATGGTGAAACCTCATCTCTACTAAAATAAATAAATAAATAAAAAATAAATAAAAAATCAGCTAGGCGTGCTGGTAGGTGCCTGTAATCTCAGCTACTTGGGAGGCTGAGGCAGAGGACTGCTTGAACCCAAGAGGCAGAGGTTGCAGTGAACTGAGATGGCGCCACTGCATTCCAGCCTGGGTGATAGAGCAAGACTCTGTCTCAAAAAAAATAAACAAATAAATTAGCTGGGCATGGTGGTACATGCTGGTAATCCCAGCTGAGGCAGAGGACTGCTTGAACCTGGGAGGCAGAGGTTGCAGTGAGTCAAGATTATGCTATTACACTACAACCTGGGCGAGAGAGGGAACTCTGTCTCAAAAAATAAAAATAAAAATAAGTTGCTTATATATAATTCAGACTCTATAGAATTACTCTCAGAGATTCTGATTTTGAAATCTGGAGTATAATTCAAGCTTCCCAGTGATTTGGAAGCAGAAATTCCAGGAGCCACATTTGGAGAAACACTGCATTAGACAGAAGCACGCCATTAAGGCAGCAGCCTTGTCTGACTTCTTCCCCACTATTACCCAAACTATAGGATAGAGTCTGGAATGTAGCAAGCCCTCAGTACACATATCTGGATAAATGAATAAATGCATATGGTAAAGCTCCACCATCAATGATGCAAGCAAGATGTGACATAAAATTCAGAAATATAATCAGCTCCTTTCTTTAAAAAGCAGGTTCCCTTGGATGAAGTCAGAAGACACGATAAGCGACACTGTGCACAGTGTTTCATTCAGAAATATTCTTCTCCGTGGAATGAGGTCCTAGATCTGAGTAAATGTAACTGAACTCTTCTGCCTCAGGGTAAGTTCATTTTTCTCCCATTCACTGGTAGCATTTGGACCCCAAGGGCCCTCCTGTATTTGTCTGAATAGAGTCATTGTTCCTCCAGGAAAGACATATAATTTCATGTTGCCCACCCTGGCATATGAGAATTCCTCTGGTGGAGAGGCAGAAAAGCTCCTCTTTTAGGACTCTCACCATAGAAATGTAAATTAATTATAGTTCTAACTGGAAAACATCAAAATTGCAGAAGAATAGGTTGAACATATAAGCAACTGACTGTTATTTATTTACAAAATGGAGTCACTGGCATAGATCTTCACAGAAACTGTAATATTCTAAAATAGCCTTGTGGATTTTCTTTCTGAAGTTCTGGACCAACTTCAGACACGTCACAGCTGCACTGATTTTTACAAATAGCTACAAATAAATTAATTTTTTAGAGTAATATACATAAGTGAATGTAAAGGTAAAATAAAATGTTTAGATGGCTGTATAATAAAATTTTAAAAATATTTCAAGAATATTACTAGTTTTGGAAGGAAAAAATGGATAAGAAGGCAGAATGGGAAAGACAAAACCAGAAGGAAAGAAAGCACATTATGGGCAAGAGTAGAGAAGACAGGAACACAAGCCATTTCATGTCAGGTGTGTTACTGCAGGGAAAGAAGCATCGCCAAGCATAGCATGGTTTCAGCCAAGAGGCTGCCTGAGGAAGGATGAGGACAGTCATCCTCATGAGATGGAAAGGAATTGAAATCTACAATTTAGGGGCATTAGACGGAACCTGCTCTGAAGCTTCTCTAGAAGTAGAGCTCTCAGAAAGAAAAACAACAAACTGGACTACAATAAAAGAGCTGTGTGTTCTGATCTGCCATCAGCAAGCAGGAAGACCTTAAACAAGTCACCCTCTCATGTCTCCTTCATAAACTGAGGTTTGGGGCCAAATGACCTGTAAGATTCTTTTCAGCTTAATTGTATGGCTCTGTGCTATCTTATTGGTGAGAGAAGGGATAGGGGAAGAAAGGAAAGAAGGAAGGGAGAGTGGTCCTCAGAAGGGGAAAAAAGAGGTCCATGTGGAACATGTGCCGGGAGGAAGAGCAAGTCTTATCCTGGAGCAGGTCTGTTAAGATGCAGGCTGCCCTGTACCCTGTAGCAAGAAGAGATGAAAGGTCTCCTACCATCCACTAGTAATTTCACTTGAGAAGGTCAGTTGCAAATAAGTCATTTCCAGAGAAATTTACGTTTTTGTGACACGTAAAAGCCCATTCATTTTTAATAATTTTACACTGACTTTAAGAAGTTCTCTATTGTCCAATAGGATACACCCACTCTTACCCTTCCACTCACTTTCTACAGAGACCTATTCAGCCTTGGAATGCAATGCATTTCACTTTGAGGTTTGAGTTCAAATTTGAAATTTTCAACCACCATCTTATGAAGAGAGACATAAATATAAACAGACCCATCCAGACTGCAGACACATGTATGTATATATGTGTGCACGTATTATGTTCCAAATTTAATGTGAATGCGGCAAACATTAATGCAGTCAGACTGCTTTTTCAGTGCCTCAGAAATTTCTACCAAAGTAAAGCCCTCAGGAAAGAAAAAAAGAAGATCACTATACAGATTGCAGTACTACAATTTTAAAGTCTCCTATGCTTTCCACGACCTCTAAACCATATAACCACCTTTTAGGCTCTGATTCTAGGGCTAATTCCTGACCTCAAGACATTTTATTTGTCTGTGATCCATTATGTCTACTCTGTATTTTAAGATATATGCCCATATAAATTTAGTGAACATTAAATCAATCACAAGTATTTAATTAAATTTAATGAAATTACACTCAGAATCTAAAATGGGAACGCTGTGTGAGAAGTTCCACTTCATTTAGTGGCAATAAAGGAGATGTGTTTAGAAATAGATATTAATTAATAGATAATTAATATCTATTAATTTAGATTAATAGGTATTAATAGGTATTAATATCTATTTAGAAATATATATTGAATAGATATTATAGTCAAACTACAAGTTGACTTAATACAGAGAGAGTCAAGGGCATTTGCTTTTAACTTAGGGAAAAGAAATGATTAACAGAGAGGACATCAGACTTAAGTAGTATGCGCTGGTCAATTACTAACTTATTTACATAATATGAGATGAGAGATTATAAGGTGATGGGTTCTTTGGGCTGTCAGATTGGTTTCTACAAACTCTGACACCCTGCTCTGATATTACCCAAAATGGCTATACAAGTTTTAAGTAAGAATTAAATTATGAGTTTATAGAAATCTATAGGAGTTATTTTCCAGGTGCAATAATAATGTCAGCTTGTATAATATTTTCTGTTTAGAAAATAACACAGCCTAGGTTGGGCAGAGTGACTCACACCTACAATACCAACACTTGGAGAGGCAGAGGCAGGTGGATCAACTAGAGGCTAGGAGTTTGAGACCAGCCTGGCCAATGTGACTAAACCCCATCTCTGTTACAACTTTTAAAAAAATTAGCCAGGTGTGGTGGCGACTGTCTGTAATTCCAGCTTGAGAGGTTGAGGAATATGAATTGCTTGAGCCTGGGAGGCGAAGGTTGTAGTGAGCCAAGACTGCACCACTGCACTCCAGCCTGGGCAACAGAGTAAGACCCTGTCTCAAAAAAATAAAAATAAATAAAAAAATAACACAGCCTAAAGTAATGTCCTTTTTATCTGAAATAAGAACAGGGAAATAGATATAAAATTCATTCTCAACTTCAGTTTTGTTGATTAATTTGCTTTCAGAATATTTAATTTTATTAAAACGTTGTGTATTTTAATGTCTTGAACAACAGAAATCAAAACGCAGAATCACATACCTGTGTCTGTTTAGGACCAATGTCCATTCTTTCAAGAAGGTCATTTAAAAAAGCTGTAACACTGTCCCATGGGTAAATGCTGTTGGAACCATCCAGCACTATGACTATGTCCAGTTGAGTGCTGCATTCTGTAATAAAAGCAGTCAATTGCACAAATTTTGAATCTGTTTTTTTCCAGAGGCATATGAAATGCTTTCATGGCTAAAAGTTTATTTTAAAAGATGAACAGATGTTCTACAAAGTAGATACATTGCTTCAGCAATAAAAAAATAGTTTTAGAAAAAGTAAAGGTGATACAAATATCCATTGCATTCAATAACAATTGGAGTGGGGCCTATATCAAGTAAAATTCATACTTACTGAATTTTAATTAATATTATATGAGAGTTATTTTTGCAAATTTTCTCAATATGAATTTTGTGTAACAGTTTTTATAAAACAGTTTTTGTGCATATCTCAAGGGAAGTTCTTTCCTCAAAGTGACTCACTCTTCAAATATATGCAGCATGATAGCTTTATCTATGAAGTTTAAAAATGACTCTGTAAAGTTATTTACATTAATATCAATTCCAAAAATAGAAGTCAGGTTTTGTTATATACTGGCAAAGCAAACATTTACCTAACTTGGTAATACTGGTAGCTAAGAAAATACTTCAAGCTTTTTGGTATGCTCCTTTGTATACATAGGTCTTATTCATCGCTTATGCTTTTCAAACATGCAGGAACATTGCATAAAATCTGTACCTCGTACAGGGGCAATGGAGTTCACGACTTGAAATGTGGGGCTGACGTCAGAACAGATTCCAGTTGTGTAATGCAGATGTCCACATCTATAGGCATATAAGGGCCCACATGCCTTTAAAAAATTGTTTTAAAATTAGAAATCATTAGACTGAAATATAATAGATCTTACAAAGATTGAAAATGATAGCCCTCCTGTTGTCAATAAATATCATCACTCTTTTCGCTCTTACCAGAAATCCTCCGTTTGGGTTGGTGACTAAAGTTGATCCAAATGTCATGTTCTCCTTTACTTCTGTGACATCGGGAATTGATGTATTAACTAAAAATAGAACAAAATCTTATGAGGGTGAAAAAGTTTCACAAAGTGAAATTAAGCATCATCTCATTAAGACATTCTATTTGTTTTGCTCATATCATAGCACATTCTTCTATCGGTTCAACTAAATAGTCTTCCAAGTATTCTTAAGGGATATAATGAACAAGCTAAAGTCTGAAGAGTTGGCTCATGTCCCAGAAACTATTTCAGATAGTTTTGCTGAACTGTGAAAGAATGCAGAACTAGCAGGGCAGTGAGAATGTGGGATTGCTTTTTGCATGTTCTTGCTAATTAAAACAAAGTTTTAAATCTCATAATACTGTAGATATAATGTAATCTTGTACACTTTGTCATAAATGACCAATGACGAAACAATTTTTGGTAAGAAAAGGGGAAATGTTAGAAGATCAGAAAACTCAAACACCAGATTTTTATTTATTACTTCCAAAATCACAGGGACATCCTGAGGTTTACAAAGGAAACTGGAGGAATATTAGAGCAGTGTCCAGGAAGTTTTGATAAAGGAAGCACAATGAAGAGAGTACGTTTGACATTCTGAAGGGAATGTTGGGTCCTGAAGCAAGAAGCATGCCAGCCTGACAATATTGACAAGAAGTTCCACCTATTCACGTTGAAAAGAAAAAGAAAATCAGACTGGACAGGAAAAACAAGAACTTCTAAATTCCGCTTAGTAGAGTGGAATACTAGAAAGTAGCAAAAATTCAGGTTGAGAAAAATTTGTCTCACTCTTTGTTCCAGAAGTTGTTTTCACGTTAAGACTGTATGTGGATTTAAAGTGGGGAATGGAAGCAGAGATTCTGGAATGGTCAGCTGGCCTTCCTGATCTGAGCAATGGCTTTTGTCCAAGAGTTTAGTCTGGTTTTCCTTGAGAGCACCTAGAGCTGGGAAATCATATGCGTTGATCTTGAATAATCTGGATTAGAGTTTTACATACAAAGCCTGACCCAGGAAAAGCATTCCTGGGACAATTAGGGACTAAAGCGAGAACGTCCCTACTGTACTTGATGTGGCTAAAATCTCTAGGCTAATTTTAAAACTATTCCAATTTCCAGTGATGTAGGAGTAACTCCTTTAAAACAACGTCTCTGCAAATCACAACTATAATTTCTAGGAAAAGTAAAAAATATACATGAAACAATCACCTGAAGGCACTGGAAAGGCGGCAGAAACTGGAGGGGAATCCATACTTAGAGGAAGATATTGGCGCTGGATGGGTTTCCTGTTTTTGTGCTTTGTTTTGTTTTTGTCCCCCACCTCTAACTCACCCCCCACCGAGGAAAGATCCTACTCAGTGGCTAAAACTCAAATAGAACTCCTAGTCTTACTGCACTGAATAAAAAAAGGACAGTAATTAGGGACAACGGCAGCAGCTGCAAAGTGAGAAGGAGAGTAATATATCTTAGAAAAAAGAGCCACAAAAGAACAGTTCTAAAATATGGATATATATTTTATCCAAATATCCAGATGACTTGAATAGTAAGTATGCAGAGTAGATTTCAAAGAGCCCAGCTGAAATAAAAACTGAATAGAGATTTTAACTACTAATTGGAAGAAAGTCAAGGCTTAGAAATTGAGTTGAGCCAAGTAAATTTCCTGCTAATAAAAAAAAAAGTTAAGGCTGTTCACATATAACCTAGATTCTCCACACCTGTAATTCAAAAATATAATCCAGGTTATGATCCAAAATTACTACCCATAAGACCAGACAGGAAAATGTGACACAACCTCAAAAAAAGGTAATAAATGGAAAGTGATGTTGAGGTATTCCAGATGTTGGAATTATCAGTCAAGGATATTAAAGCAGCTATTATAAGTATGCTTATGCACGTAAAGAGAAAAAGTGTTCATAATAACAAACAAATAGAAAATTGAAAAAAGGAAAACTGAAAAATGCAATATCTGAAATAAACTTGTGGGGCAATAAATCATTTCCATGGTATGTAATATTGTATAGAACACTGACAGGGTTCTAATTTCTAGATAATTTTAATAGAAATTTTTTAGTCATGTTTCAACTATTTCTGTGAAATATATCTATTTCAATATAAATTTATCTTGTGCTATCTGACTTTTAAAATTAAATTTATCTATTACAATTTTTAAAATTCTATTTCCTCTTGAAAACCAGGCACTAAGTTAAATTTTGTGGAGGGAATGTGATGGGCAGGTTTATTTGGAGAAGTTCTTTCACGTTACCACTGGATTAGAAAGAATCCTAAAAAATGCAAGTAGTTAAAAGTTATAAAATTAGTAAGATATTCTAACTTTCACCTTGATGACTTTCTAAAGCAAATTAAAGACATGAAATCAAAATGGCATTCTATGTGAATTTGAAAGATAACTGAAAAATGATTACAGATTACTTCTGATATTTTCTTGAGTTGATTAAAATCTGTTTTCAGTGAGAACACTGGGCATGATTTAAGACTAGATTTTTTTTCTTTTGAGAGAGAGTCACACTCTGTCACCCATGCTGGAGTACAGTGGCACAATCACTGTTCACTGCAGTCTCAAACTCCTGGGCTTAAGCAATTCTCACACTTCATCCTCTTGAGTAGCTGGGACTACAGTTGTGCACCATCACATCCAGCTAATTTTTTGTATTTTTTGTACAGATGAGGTCTCGTCATGTTGCCCAGGCTGGTCTCAAACTCCTGGGCTCAAACAATACTCCTGCCTTGACCTTCTAAATAGTCGGGATTACAGGCATGACCCACTGCACTTGGCCTAAGACCAGATTTTTTGATTTTACATACCTGGTAGATCCAACTTTACGCAAGGTAATGATTTACCTCTCCCAACTGGACACTTATAGACATCTCCAGTTCTGTTTTTGGGTTGGCCAACTAAAGGAGAACCAATAAGCACCCTGAAAGTTAAATAAATCAATAAACATTTCTGAACATTGAGAAGCAGTTTATATGAGTTGCTTTATGACTAATTCTAAGATAATTGACAATAACATTCATAGACATAATCAGATAATAGGCTGTTAGCAATTTAATGTTATCTAAACTAAGCAGAGAGCCTACTTACATACTGATGTGGATTTAAAAGTATAGACATATGTATATATATGTAAACACATATATATACATATATATGTGTATATACATACACATATACACGTGTATATATGTGTGCATATATGTAGGAGAGAGATCTCAGAGATTTTGCTTTATTATTTTATGTATCATGTTATCATTTTATTTGGGTATTGAAATAATAATTATTGGCTAAGTCAGCTACTAAATTAACTTAGAAAACACACGTGGAAGTATAAGTGACTTTTCCCATGATAAATAGATAATTTTATCGAGAAGTCAGGAAATACAAACATTGGATCATCATAAGATTTACTAGTAGCATGTGCAGGTTGGTAAGCACTTAGGAAATAAGAATAGTTACGAAATCCGGGTTAAAAATCACTTACTTTCCTTTTAGACAGAATTATAAAACCATTCTAATAGAAATTAATGGAAAAAATATGTAATCACAACTAATTTTAGTTCCAGCAAGTCACTTAAGTCTCCCATGATATCTTCAGGAATAGGATGAATGAAAGTGGTTAAACAATAAGATACCTGGGTGGATCCACAGCTGCTTATTTATTGCCGGCTGAGTAGCCATGCCCAAAAACTCTGATTGCTAGCAACCACAGGACTCTAATCATGTGCTGAGATTTTGTACTTGGATTGTGTTAGATTATAACTTTATTAAATACTTTAGTGAAGATATAGAAAGTATAAAAATACTTATCAATCAGCACCACAAGGCAATAAAAATACTTAGTAAGTATATCAACATACATATTTGGAAATTCAGATGAATCTCAACTTTCTGAAATAATAAACATAAAGTTTACTTAGAACCTACGTAAATAACTCAACTGCATACTACTATTTATATCAGTGCAGGATGTAGGAGTCCTCACTTAATAGGAGTTTGTGTGAAAAAGGCATGGGGTATTTAGTTGACAGCACATAAACATGAGCAACAGCATATTTTAGTGCCAAAAATGCTAATGTGACTTTAGTCTGCATTGCTGGAAATAGATGCCCTGGTCAAGCAGTGATAGCTCCCCTGTGTTCTGTGCTGGTCAGGCCATGTCTGAAATCTCTAAATTAAGAGGGACATAGGCACAATGGAATGTATTTAGGAGACTATGACTCAGATGGTTAGGAGTCTGGTAATTTTGTCAGAAGATGCTGGGAAAGTTGGGGATGTTGGCATGGAAAAAGAATGCCTGCAGGAGAAATGGGAAGTTGCACTGAGGTACAAATGGATTAGTTATACATTTTGAAAATTTAAATATTTATAAGTCTGTCATATTGAAAAGGAATGGTATTTATTTTGTGTAAGCCCTTCAGGCATACTAGTATTAATGAAAATAAATTTTATAGCAATCATAGATACTAAGCTACTGAATAGACTCCAAAACATAGTTTTAATATAATGCCTTTGGAAAGCAATTTCTGATATGTATAAAGAATTATAAAAATGTTCAAACCCTTTAATGCATAATTTTTACTTCTGGGAATCTATCCTAAATAAAATGACCAAAAATAAAAGTGCAATGCACAAAGATAATGTCATAGTGTTATATATAGTCATGAAAGAGTAAGAGAAATATGGTAAATAAAAACTATTACAGGATCATTCTATAACATATTGTACATTTATTTACAAAGTAGTTCATAAGATTATATGGTAGGATAAAAAA
Source organism: Callithrix jacchus (assembly GCF_049354715.1). Classification (NCBI taxonomy): domain Eukaryota; kingdom Metazoa; phylum Chordata; class Mammalia; order Primates; family Cebidae; genus Callithrix; species Callithrix jacchus. The sequence continues at coordinate 156,974,519 of NC_133503.1, forward strand.
TTACTTATGATTGAACTCAAAGTGAAAATTTATCTAATTTGGTGAAAACCTGTGACCTAATTTAAAGTGAAAAATACCAAATTACTATGTTCATTATACTACCAATGATAATAACAGATAGGATTTATTGAATTTATACTGTGTGCTAGGCCGTGTTCTAAGTACTTCCCTTGTATTAAATAATTTATGAAATGAAACATAGCATGAACTTTGGTGCCAGCCTATATGAGTTCTAATTATGGCTTTTCCATTTGCTTAGCTATATGGTTTAGGACAAGTCAATTGTCCTGTCTGTGATTTAGTTTCTTCATCTATAAAATGGAGATAACAGAAGTATCCATTTCAGATGATCATCAAAAAATTAAATAAGTTAATGTATATAAAATGCTTACAACAGTAATTGGCTTATAGTATGTGCTATCTAATGTTAGTTCTTCTTATTGTTATCAGATACTTATTTCAGATGATTAAACAACTAACATCTACGTTAAAAGATTAATAGGGAATACATCAAGAAAATAAAAAATTATATAGATGAGGTTATGATTATTTTTTCCTAATACTTTCAAAGTTTTAAAAAATGTAATGGAATAAATTAGTTTTATAGTTAAAAACAGTTTAGAAAAAAATGAGCCTACAATTATTGAAAGTATTTAATTTAAAGCTAGTTAGAGTAATTAATGTTTATTAACAACATTTTACACGCTGGGCATTTAAGCCAGGTCCTGAGGATATAAAATGATATAAAAGTGAATAAAACACAATTTTTATTTTGCTTATTAGAGAGAGAAACACAACTATACATGTACTATTGCAATACTGAATAAGTTTGAACTTGACACAACTTCAGCAAATTCTTAAAAGTAAGAACTCCACTCCTTTGATAAACACCAAGTAAATCAGTGTAACTGCAGTAGAAGTTGAGGTCAGAGAGGTAAAAAGAATCTAGATCATGGATGTTCTCATAGTTAACTTTAAGAACTTTGGATTTATTATATGTGGAGGGAAGCTGCAAACCACTGAAGCTTTTAAACAGTGGTATAACATGATCTTTTTGATTTACAAACTTTATTTGCTTGAAGTTTCATGAGTAAATTGAAGAGGAACAAAATTAGAGTCAAAGGACAAGATATGAATTCCTAAAGTAATCCAGATGAGGATTTGAATTAAGGAAGTAGAGAGGATGGAAGGACTCACTCTATAAACGTTTAGGATATAAGCTGTCTTTGTTTAGATTTCCCCAAAAGCAGATCCAAGACAAAAACTTTGGTACAGGTAAGTTTTTTTGGAGGCAATTCCAAGTATGCAGAAGTGTGGAGATGGGGGAAAAAACGGGGAAGGAAGAAAGACCAAGAAAGGATGCACTGATAATGAGTTACTTCTATAGGCGAGTGGGCTCAGTCTTGCTGGGGAACTTCTCAGAAACCACATGGAACGTGGATGAGCATGATATGGGCATGGATGAGCCCCTAAAAGGGAATGTTACCACCTTGAAGTATTCTGAGAAGAGCACTAAATGCTGATATCTGAGGGTGAAATAACACTTAAGATTTCGAAAAACAAAGGAAGAAAACTAGGTAAGAGTGATCAGAAAGGGAGAGAGAATCAGCAAACAGTGGTGTCACAGAAACCAGAGAAGGAAGTAATATAAAGAATAGGAGGCAAGAATGAGAGCTATATGTTTGTGGCAGATTTCAAGTAACTTGGCTAAAAATGAGGGAGATGGGGCTGTGTTAATAAATGTGGACTTTTCTCTTCCACGGTAATGACAAACCATTAACGGTTTGAGGTGTGTCTAAATTTGTCATGGAGGCAAGATGCATATGGCTAAATGATGGCAAGAAAGAACCGGTAACAAGAGAAACCCTGATTTCACAGGAGCGAGAGTAGAATCTCTGAGTAGGTAGACAGGGTGGATCCAGAAGGAGAGGTTTGTCTTACAAATGAGTAAGAGTGACCATTCCTAGGCAGCACTCTGGACGTCCCAGTATTGAGTAGTTTGCAAGTGTGGCCAATGGTTTGGAATGGTGTACAGTTTTGCAACACAACTTTGACTTTTATTGTTTCACGAGGTAGAACCTGTTTTTCCACCAATTGAATCTAGGATTTGTTCTGATAAATAGAATGCAGCACAAATGATACTATGACTTCTAAGCTAGGCCTTAAAAAGGTCTTTACAGAATCCATTTTACCTATTTTTGAAATCTGAGAACATCATGATGTGAAGAAGCCCAGTGTGGCTAATGGAGGATAAGAGACCACATGGAAGAGAATAACTGGTGCTTTAGCTGACAGCATGCATTTCCAGACATGTAAGTAAAGCCAGCGCAGACACTCCAGCTCCAGTTGAGGGACCAGATGGTGAGCCCAGGCAATAGGAGAATACCCACTCAATCCACAAAATCTTGAGAAATTATAAACTATTGTTGCTTTAAGCCATTAAGTATTGGAATGATTTATTGTGCAGCAATAGTTAACTGAAACAGCAAGTGAGGATTAAATTTTGACCTAGTAGCTTCTCTCTCTCTCTTTTTCTTCTTTGGAAAATAGTAGCTGCAGTCATCTAGTGAGATTTAGGGAAGAGGTAGAGGGGTGGTGGGCTTGTGGAGAGTGATGAAGATTTAAACTGATAAGACATACATAGGGCCTGATAGGCAGCTCCTCTGGTCAAGAAGAGGTGGATTGCAGCTGGCCAGGGACGTTTTGGAAGGTGTTTTTATAGTGGATGGGAGTTAGGCCTTCAAAGTCCTTTCCAATTCTAAGATTCCATAACCTGAATGGAACAAATATAAGTCTGTAGACAAGAACTGACTCACTAGTAGGAAAATAGGTAATATCAAGTGGGGGAAAATCTAGGATAGTTGATGAAAAGTGAGTCTTGTACAGCATGCTAATAGGAGGGCTATTGTGAATTGTAAGGTGGAAGGAAAGGCAGATATGGATAGCCCAGGGAAAAGTGTGGAGACAGGAGAATGAAGATTGAAAATGGAAGATAATGGGAAAGTATGAGTGGCTAGAACTCAGCATAAAGCTTCCTTATACACAGGAACAGGGAGCTTGAGATCTGGCAAGCAGTTGGTTTTGAAGGAAAAGGTCTGGAGTTTACGTTTGATCTCTAGGGCAATGGAGGGCACTTAGAGAATGGTGGTAATTGGAAGCTGATCTGATACAGCAATCTCAGCCAAGGCCTATTGCATATTCTAAGTAAAGTCTGTGGAATGAGATCTCAGAAAGTGGTAGAAGGTAGGAGCCCTGGATTGAGACTAGGTTAGCAGATCACAGGACTGCTAATTTTCTGTATTTGCCTGGCATCCGTTTTCTATGAAAACAAACATGAAACTTTTAAAACAAGTTTGAAAGTACATGTATCTTACCGCTTTAATCCTAAGTAAGCCTCACTTTTCTCAAGCTGCATCAAAATAACAAGATCCTAGAAAAGTATCAGTATAGGGTTTACAGAATTTCAGGAATCTCCAGTATTCTCAGTTTTTTGCTCACAACACTGATCCTATTCTGACTTACAATATAACCCACCTGTTTATCAAGTTCATTATTTAATATTTTTTCTCTATTCCCCAGTAGAATATAAACTATACAATAGTAGGAATTTGTTTTTCTATTTTGTCCATGAATACATCCTTAGTGCCCCTACTAGTGCCAAGCACAAAGTAGGCATTCAATAAATATCTAATCAATTAATTAATTAACTACTGTGTCAAGTACTTAAGAAGATGAGTAAGGCAGACCTGTTAATTTACACTTATGTGACCAGCCAAGAGGTCTGGATTGTAAAATCTTTTTTTCCAGTTTAGAGGATAGAAATTCTGCTTAAGCAGAATGCTATACGTGCCTTTGAATGACACCAGGGGTATTTCTCTAGGTCAAAGAGCTAGAGAATCCTTGTTGCTAGAGGGAGAGAACTGGCTGAATGTTCCATGTCCTGACACTGTGACATACTTGCTATATCAACCCTTTGGACATTCATTCTCTGTCTCACTTTCCTGTTTAGAAAATACAGATGATAACAATGATATCTACCCAAACCCACAGGGTCAATGGGAAGACCCAGGCACATTGTTTTATAAACTATTAGTATTAGTGCAAGTTGGTTTTAACTTATTACATTTTATTTCTATTAGTTCTTACTTTTTATATGGTATTTTTGCAATGACTTGTATGCAGACTAAGAGGGTCAGAACATGTTCTGGACGTCATTACTGATTTCTGGAGAAACATTTGATAAACTCAAGGATCATTAAAGTGAGAGAAACATCTTTTCTCCGTGAATAAGGTAAAATTATGATAATATTTAGTAAGAAGAAATATTTGCTATTCACGATAATCATTCTTGTTGTTATCATTGTTGTTATAGTTATATTTATTTGAAGAGTAGCTGGTGTCTGATGTCTCTGTTTTATGTTTCTTTTCCCCCCTGTAAAATATAGCTTCCTGGAGAAGAGTGTCTCATATTTACATTATTTTATTAACATCATTTTCACCCAACTCTGCCTTGATGTCTAATACATAGATCAAGCCAAAGTCACTCTCAGAGTGCCAAGGGAACACTGCTCGCCAATTTCTTTTAAAATAAATGGAATAAGCATTTGTTCATCTTAGAGAATGAAACTTACACGGTGACCCCATCAGCCACAGTGATTTGCTCATAAAAGGTGGAGGGGTGGAAAAGAAGGGAGCCAAAGAAATGACAAGTTTGGCAAAGAGGAAATGTCAACTTTGAAAGGCATTATAAGCAATGTAAAATAAGCATATCAAAATCCATAACAGAAAATTGTGTGAACCTTTAAAATGTCTCTCCTCCCCAGGGAAGAGAGCAGGGAATTTTTTTCTTTTACAGCACAGACATTGGAAATAGGGCATCAATTACATGAGCCATTGGCACCCTAAATCTGGACTAAAGCAGGGTCTTCTAAGGAAAAGGCATGAGGTCTTTGATAATTGATAAAAATTGAGTTGAAGGTTGGCAAGGGTGGATCTTAAAAATCTGCTTTGAGATCAGACAGGCACACTGAAATCACTGAAGTCCCCAAGAAAGGTTGCTTGAAGAGCAAATTAAAAGGGTAGGCACAGCCAGGCATGGTGGCTGACACTTGTAATCTCAGCATTTTGGGAGGCTAGCGTGGGCGGATCACGAGGTTAGGAGTTCAGGACCAGCCTGACCAACAAGGTGAAACCCCATCTCTATTAAAAATACAAAAATTAGCCAGGCTTGGTGGCACACGCCTGTAATCCCAGCTACTCAGGAGTCTGAGGCAGGAGAATTGCTTGAGCTCAGAAGGCGAAGATTGCAGTGAGCCATGATCGTCCCACCGCACTCCAGCCTAGATGACAGAGCAAGACTCCGTCTCCAAAAAACTAAAAACAAAAAACGGTAGGCACACATGCTGGAAGGAATGAAGCAAAGCAGCAACAGATTCGAGTGGAAAGCCCCAAACTGACTTCTCACATTTTCCCATTCAGCTGAGACCTGGCTATGCTGATGTTTACCACTAAATCTGGAAATCTGAAAGGGTTGTGCTGTGCTGAGCATGTCTGAATTTCTTTTCCTCAAAGCGAAATTATGAAGGCAATTATGTTCTTTCTGAATTCTTCCAAACCACATTGCAATTACTTGGATGCTTCAGCTCATGCTAAACATAATGAACAATGGCTGATCTTAATCAGATGTATGATGTGTTCTGCTACTGAGAAAACCATGTGGTTTCTGAGCCAGATGTAAATTATACTTCACAGCAAACTTCTGAACAGTAAAGAGGACATAAGCCTACCTTCTCTGTTAACTTGTACTTCTTTCTAAAGAATTAAAGCTATGCCTTTCAAATACACAGACTGTACTTGTCATGGGCCAACGTGTGCTCCTGCAATAGGCATACTATAGACATGATGTAAGACAGCTCAGGATAATTTTTTTTTTAAATCTGAGATTATGAAATTCCAAAACATGAGCAGTAAACATGACTTATAAAGGTGCCTACCTTTAGAGATAATTAAATAACAAAATACATGTTCCCCAAAATATGTCAATTATTCTGTAGTGCATTTCTTGAAGTAAGTCTGCAAGCTATCTGATTTTGTAGACAATTACAGAACATCTAAACGTGTTTCTACAGTTTATTTTGCATTACCAGATCCCGGATCTCTTTAGAACAATATGCTGCTACCATGTTATCCTTAAAAGTTTGAAAATGTAAGTATTTGTAATTTGCCTACTTTTAAATTCAATTGCCCACATCTTTCGGGTTGCTCTGGTTTTTTCAGAACTTTTCCATAAAATCTTTGTAAATATTAAATATCAATGTGAGATTTAGGTTTCTGATATCATCTACATTCAAATGCTTGAAAACTCACAAACATATTAATATGTAAAATCTGGTACCTACCACAAAGAGTTTTTAACAACATTTACTTTTAAATATAGTTCTAATAAAGAAAAAGGCACCAGGCTGAGTGTAGAGATGAAATCCATTTCAGCTCAGGTCCTAAGTCTTGCATTTCCCTAGGAGAGTGACTTTTAACTTTGTTTTATGCAGCTGTTTTTTTTTAATTGACAGTAACAGGGTGTTAAGCTAGATTTAGTAGTTCAGTCAACAAGTAATCATTGAGTGCATATTGTATATAAGGCCTCATGCTAGACGTGGGGTAGTGCCCAAGATTGTAAGTGGGCTGCAAAACCAGTCCTTGCATTCTAGGCATTTCCACTACCCCATTGAATTCTCCCTCTTAGCTGCATTCCATTTTGAGATTTCCAACTACCTGGAAATTTCCAACTACAGACTCATCCACTTCCTGATAAATGGATTTCCCTATCTCTGTCAGTGACTACCCATTTCTCAATGAGCCAGTACAGAAATTTTGGAGTCTGTCTGACCTCTCCTACACCTTTATTTACCATTTCCAAACTTCCACCAAGACTTACTGATTCATGTTGATTTGTTTTGAATACACCTTTCTTTTTTCTTCCAGTTGCCCCTAAAACAGCCTGAAGACTCATCCCTTAAGCACTAGATTATAGTTCTTCATTGTCTATATATTTCCTAGTTTTCAGGCACTGCATTTTCCAATCCAATTTATATGTAACTTCTGAAATGAAGATTCATAAAATTACAATTTACAATGGCTTCTCAACGTCCTCCAAGCTCCTGTGTTTGTCTTTCAAGATCTGCCATCATCCTTTCCTCTTCTTTCATCCCAGTGTGAGAGCTGTTTACTTACCAACATGCTCACTTATTCTCATGTCTGTGCCCTTGCTCTTGTGGTTTCCCAAGCTTGGAGTGACATTTTTTCTTCTCATATTGAAAGTTAAGTCATCTTTCAAGACTTAGGTCAAGAACCAAGAGTCATATTCTGTGTAGATGACTATAAATTGAATTCCCATTGAATTTATAATCTCTTCTGCACTGGTTGTTGGCATTATTCTCTATTCCTAAGCATTTCATGTATCTCCTTGACTAGGTTAAAGCTTTTGCATTTGTTTTATATGTAAACATTTCCCATGGAATTTAGCATAATGCCAGATATGTAAAATGTATTACATAAATACTTGTTGATGACTGACTCATGCTTATGCTATGGCTAAATAAAAGAAGTCTAACCCATCAACAAACATTTTTAGAGATAATTCAGCTCCATTTCATTGGTAAACCAAGATATAAGGCATAGTCCCTGATCTCAAAAATGGTAACATCTTATTAACATTACCTTACAGATGTATGTCGAATTCTGAATGGTCTGCCTAAAGTCTAGTCCAGTGTAGATTCATTGAGACAGACCACTGGCAACATTCTTCTTGCAAGCTTACTCTTACTATCCAATCTATGCGCTCTTTTATTCCTTTCCCAATGTTAGCTGTCTTTCTTTTTCCTCATCCATACCTTAACCTTCTATCAAGACAGAATCACCTTAGGAAGGACATTCCTCATGACATCATAGCTTCATTTGGGCCTGATTTCTCAATTTTCCACTGCTTTGACTTCTGGTGCCTTGAAAGGGGGGACTGTAGAATTTAAAGGTGGAAATCTCACAATAGGATAGGCTCTTACAATGAGAAACAGACTGAAGAGATCAAATAGGGGCACTAAAGCTTCTAAAGAGGAATACAGACCCCTTTTCATTCTACTAAGGTTCCTTTATATAATTAAGGACTTCTGACATCAAACTTTTCTAAACTCAGAGAGACAGGACTGGATGAGAAAGAAAGCTTACAGGTTTTTCTCATATCAGAAATTGAAAATGAGAATTTTATAAAAATTTTAACAATATTTAACTATCCTTTAAAGGGACACTTAATTTTAAGTAGGTAGTTTAAGTCTTAAAGCTTGCTCTTCAGTATGTTACTCTTTAAAATATATATAACTGTTAGTAATTAGTGAAAATTAACTTTTATATGTGTTTATGTGAAGTTAAGCTTTCTAAGAATAACATGTACTGCATTTCTGTTTATTATAGTTTATGCACACAATCTGACCAGTTGGTCTACTCACCATTATTCTCCCAGAGGTACCTGAAATGCAGGTATAATTTCTAAAAGAATAAAGTTGGTGTCTAGAGGGAGGGCTTAACCCATTTAACCTTAAAAACTGGGTGATGGGATGGGTGGAGAGTATAGGAGGGAGGGAAAGGGAACATTAACATTTAGCATCCAGCATTCGGTTTGTCACCTGAGATATTTGTAAGGAGAATAAAAGAGTAAAGTATCTCAACAAATTCTAGTTTATAATAGCACACAATCATGTACTTAAAAAAGTGAAAATTCATTACTTTTTATAATCTTTAGGACATTATCATATTAACCAAGTCTAAAAAATAAAACGAAATGCAGAAAATCCACATTTTTATTAGTGAAATAATTATAGTGATTCATAGATCCTTGTTATTTAAGTAGATATAGATCTCTTTTTGCTTATTATTATAGCTACTAGAAAAATAGGCTTGTTTAGTTTAAGTTATTAAACTAATGTTTAACTCCTGCTCCTTTTTTTCTATAATGTTCAATTAAACAAAAATTGCATTTACTAAAAATTCTATTAAATATTAAGCAAAAAGCTCTAATATTCAGTTTATATAATTTTCAACAAGTTAAATATACTTTAAAAATCATATCTATAAGGAACTTAGCCAATATTAAAGGGTTTGAAGGTAGATGCAAGAAACCCGATAGTTCATCATAAACATTAGCCCAAACTCAGTAGGTCAGGAAAGGCGCAAATCATGGAAGTGATATTAACACTTTCAAAGCACCATCTCATTTTTGCCTCCGAATCCTTCCTAATGAATTTCAGACAGGTGCATTTAAGCTACTCTGAAACGAGAACAATTAAAGAATTCTCACCAAAAGAACGTAATTATGAAACAATAGCTTTTTGGATACAGACCTTCCTTGAGGTTAACCCAGGCATCAACAGAAATCACTAATGGTTTCCTCTAACATTGCCAAGGAATGTTTCTTTTTTTACTTTAAGTTAGTTTCCATTGCCAGATGACTGGACTGCACTTTCTACCATAAATAATTCATTCTGTTAAAGTTTCATTCATAAAACAAACTGTAGTCAAATAATATTTCCCATTACCTTGTAAAATAAGTAAATAACAACAACAAAACCCACTGGCTTACCATTTTCCTTCTTCATTTTCATACTGTTGAACAGTATATCCAAACATGTCTTCCACTGGGCCGCTGAAAGTCATTGAATTTTTCACATCAACATTGAAGGATACACAGAAGCCTAGAAAAACTTTAGGAGAAAAACGAAATCCAGTTACATAAGGTTAACTAAGATTCCATCATGTTTTGAATTATAGAAGGCATTTTTAAGGTTACCATCAAAAGCTGTGTTCCTATTTAAAAAAAAAAACAAGAACAAAAAACAATAAAGCTCAAAGTTTGAAAACCCAAGGAAGGTCTCCATTCTTATCTGTATTACTAACTGTAAATCAACATAATAACTTTAAAGAACACAAATATTGGCCGGGCTTGGTGGCTCAAGCCTGTAATCCCAGCACTTTGGGAAGCAGAGGCGGGTGGATCACGAGGTCAAGAGATGGAGACCATCCTGGTCAAAATGCTAAAACCCCGTCTCTACTGAAGATACAAAAAATTAGCTGGGCATGGTAGCGCGTGCCTGTAATCCCAGCTACTCGGGAGGCTGAGGCAGGAGAATTGCCTGAACTCAGGAGGCGGAGGTTGCGGTGAGCCGAGATCGCGCCATTGCACTCCAGCCTGGGTAACAAGAGCGAAACTCCGTCTCAAAAAAAAAAAAAAAAGAAGTTTGAAAGGAAAAGGCAAGCTGGTGGTCTCCACCCAGAGACGTCTTCCTATGCAGGCCTGAGATTTGCTCTGTTTCCCTTCCTTAATCAAATTTTGGATGGAAACTTATACTAATTCTCTGAAGCCTCCTTATAATTTTGGTGTTGATAAACTCATGGCTTTTTATCCAGACTAACTCACATGATATATTTAAAGGGTTTACCCAATGCCTGGCACATACTACATATTTGATGAGGGCTGATTCTTTTTAATTTTCTCATAGTACAGGTAGTGGAAACTCTTAGGAAATGAGACTGTCTCCTAAAGAAGTTCTGGAATCACCGCCTCAAATTGGATGGTGCCAAATTCCTGCTTTGGTACTGGTTTTTAAAGTATATTTGTGAAGTTCCAAAATATTCTTCTCCTAGATGTAACTAAGAATTCTTTCCAGGGGGCTAGACACGGTGGCTCATGCCAGTAATCCCAGCACTTTGAGAGGTGGGTGGATCACCCAGGATCAGGAGTTTGAGACTAGCCTGGCCAACACGATGAAACCCCATCTCTAATAAAAATACAAAAATTAACCAGGTGTGGTGGCGGGCACCTGTAGTCCCAGCTACTCGGGAGGCTGAGGCAGGAGCATCGCTTGAACCTGGGAGGTAGAAGTTGCAGTGAGCCAAAATCGTGCCACTGCACTCCAGCCTGGGCGACAGAAAAAGACTGTCTCAAAAATTACTCTAATATTTGAACCCTTGCTCACTATGAACTTTTTCTATATATACTTTAAATATATACTCTCATATACATGAGAATAGCTTGAAGCTGGGAGACAGAGGTTGCAGTGAACAGAGATTGCATCACTGCACTCCAGCCTGGGCAAGACTCTGCCTTAAAAAAGAAAAAAAAAAGTCAAGTATTAGTGTGTCTAAACACATCTAAACACAGAAAAGGTACACTCAAGCTATTGTATTATAATCTTATGACACCACCATTGTGTATGCAGTTTGCCATTAGCCGGAACGTTGTTATGCGGTGCATGACTGTATTTAGTTTAAAGAGTAAGCAGCATTTAAAAGTCTTCAAATGTATGAAAGACTATTATGCAGAAGATGTTAACCAGCTGTTCTCTATCACCCTTGAAGAATGAACAGGAAATGTATATAAAAGGACTTGTGTAATTCATCCATTCTTTTTCTGCTTCCTTCATGCCAGCTAGACAAATCTCTTCATGATCTTGCAACCATATTCGTCCCAACCTGTGTCTTAATACTTGCAGATACCCTCCCAAATCCTAGGTACACATTTTCTTTTCACTGCCAAATCTCATCTCTTTCTCCCCTTAAAAATCTTAGTTGAAAATTTATATCTCCATAAAATCTTCCTTAACTAAGATGAAATAGTTGCCAGTTCATCTTTAACTATAGCTGGTATACCTCTTCCTTCAATGTGTTATCTGTCAGTCTGCAAATATGTTATTGCCCATCTGTGTACAAGAAGTTGTGCTAGATTTTGATAAAGGATTAAAAAAGGTTAGTAAGAGAATTATGGCTTTTAGGAATTTTTCAATCTGGGTGGAAAAAATATCACACAGATAACAATATTGTATTTAATAATTATCTCCATGAGAGATTTCTTAAAAAATAAGAAAGGAGGTTTTAGAAGTTTAAAGATTACTTCTAGGTGGGGGAGGTCAAGAAAGACTTTACAAATAGACATACAGATGTATCCTTTTTTGTTTCTCTGATAAATTTATTCTTCAAGGAAAAAGCAGTTACTATTGTTGCCAAAACTTAGAGATTATAAATTAGAGAAGTGTGGATTTAAAGTATATTTATGAAAAAATTCATAGTGAGCAAGGGTTAAAACATTAGAGTAATTTAATCCACTCACAGTTCATAAGACTAGGAAAGAGAATTTTTCAGGATCTCTGTGGCTATATGGTGGTTTTAACAAAGGAAACTGAATTTAGCCATCTCTGAATATACCTTCTCATGCCTCAGCTTCACAAGTAGTTGGCATTATAGGTGCCTGCCACCACACCTGGCTAATTTTTTGTATTTTTAGTAGAGACAGAGTTTTGCCATGTTGGCCAGGCTGGACTCAAACTCCTGGCCTACCAAGTGATCTACCTGCCTTGGCCTCCCAAAGTGCTGAGATTACAGGTGTGAGCCACTGCACCTAGCTGCCATTGTGTTTCAGTGGCCTACAGTATATAGTATAGTAACATTCTGTAGAGGTCTGTAGCCTAGAAGCCATAGGTGATATCATATAGCCTAGATGTGTACTCAGCTCTACCATCTAGATTTGTGTAAATACACTCTATGATGTTTGCACAATGATGAAATTACCTAAGGACACAGTTCCCAGGACATATCCCTATTGCTAATAGAAGCATGACTGTAGTACATGCTCCTATTCTTTGCTCATAGATTTTGTGTATTTATTTTTTGAAAAATTTCAACAAAGTATTTTTGATATAAGAAATGTATAAAATAATACCTCTGCAGCGGAGTTTCTCAACTTTGGTACTATTCACATTTGAGTCAGAAAATTCTTTGTGATGAGGCGCTATCCTGTATACTGTAGGGTGTTTAGCAGCATCCTTGGCCCCTACCCACATGAAGCCAATAGCACTTCATGAATTGTCACAATCAATCAGAAATCTCCAGACACAGCCAAATTCCCATGAGTCCAAAACTGTCCCCAGTTGAAAACCACTCTTCCACAGATAAAGACCAGAACACCACCACCAATTATTTTGTTGAACAAGGTGACTGAAAACCAGCCATGGCTCAGAAACCAGCAGCATCTGTGTTGCCTGGGAGCTTGTGAATAATGCAGAACCTCTGGTCCTATCCAGATTCCCTGAATCAGTACCTACACTTCCACAAGATCCCCAGGGCAGCCATTCTTACTAAGGTTTGAGAATCGCAGCTCTGTTACGTGGTACTTCTTTTTCATGATGTCAATACAGGTGGTGGAAGTTATCTAAATTAAAAATACTATGCTGTAGAGAAATGGGGAAAGGGATACTCTTTAATCAGGGTCAATTTTACACCCTTTGAAGGATTTTTTTTAGCATGTCATCATCTTTAGTACATTTTCAACAAAAGCCATTTGTGGTTCCCTCTTCTCAACATAAGACCAGGCAGTTTTGGTTTCCTTTTGGGGCCTGCTTATTTATTCTACATGTCGTGTGGAATGTCCGGGGGTGTGTACTTCTTTTTTCATTTCCTGTCCTTGGAATTCTACAGGCAATTTGCCCAAAGTGATTGTAATTCAGGCTCTTTTATGTTTTCTGAGGCATCAAAGAGCCTGAAGAACAGGAGATGACATAAAAAAATAGATTACATCTAGTTCTTTTGATTTAAAGGAGTGAGTAAACAATATAAGCAGCTTTTCATAACTTTTAGTTCAATGTGCATTTTGTTATACCTAAGTCGTTTCAGAACAGTATGTACCAGAAGTAAGTAAAATTGTACTTATTCACAACCAAGCCTCCCCCTCCACACCCTCAAAAAAAGCAAAACACTGAGGTGGCTACAGAGACGATATAGAAAATAATACTAAAAACAATGGGAAATAAACATAGTCAGAAGTCAAAAGTAAATTCGGATTTCACATGTACCAGCAATTGAAAACCAGTCATTTTTCCCCTTAGAAATAATAACAACTATACTGTGTACTGACCATGTGTTACTCTCATTTAATTTGCCAGCAACTCCATAATTAAACACCATTTATCATCGTCATTCTGAAAATGAGGAGAAGAAAGTTCTGGAAGGCAGAGAAACGTGCCCACATTTCCACGGATTCTAAGTCCAAAGAAGTGACCACTATTCATATTAATTCGATTTTTACATCCTAGGCCCAAAACTAGAAAGGGCTAGTAAAAAGTGATATGAGGATGAGCTTAGAGGACAGCCACATCTTAGTCCGCATAACTACATCTCGTGAGAGGTAAATCTGGGAAGGAGACTTTTCTACACTAGCAATGGGCTGGAGAGGATTCGGGGAACGAGTGGAAAGCCTGGGTAAAGAGAGAAGTCCTGGCCACAGGGCTCCAGATCTAGCTTCTTGAAGGACTTCAGCTAGAACTTATAGGTTTAGGTAGAGCAAAATGAAGACTTGCTCCCATTCATATATGTAAGGGTTAAAAGCAAAATAGAAAGATGAAATTGCTGGTGTTGAAGGGTATCTCTTATAAAAAGAAATTTTGAGTAATTTCTTTACCCCAGGATGGAATTTGATATGTCGGAAAACTAAATGAGAGAGAGGGAGAAGAAACCTACAGTTCTGCAGTGCTTTCTGCTTACAAACATTTTAAACTATAATATTAATAACAGTAATGATAGTCAGCTATTCAATAATCTGTAGAGGTTAGGCAGAACAGCAGACATTCCCCTCTTTTTGTATATTAGGAAACTGAAGCCCAGAGAGGTTGAGTGATTTGCCAAAAGCCAGCCTGCGTTAATGACAGAAGCAAGATTTCAACATTGATCTTATGAGGCCAAATCATAGGATTTCTGTAACTAGGGTGCTATTGAGTTAGTCTGATTAATAAAAATAAAAATAACAACCCAGCTCACAACCATCCTCAAATGGCCAGGATAGCTCTCAATCGTATTATAGCTCTGGAGGATTTGAGAAAAGAACTTGGCAGAAAAAGGATAAATGGAGGTGACAGAGGCTGTTGACAGACTGAAGGAAGCCACCCTCCTATGCACATCCCTGAGTTCCAAGAAGTGTTACTGTAGCCTGTTTAGTTGCTTGCTTCTTAATAAAGAAAGTCGGTCTTTGGACCTAGGCAGCCCAGAAATCCCAATCTAGGAATATCCAGATGGGAATATTTGACAACTAATGCAATTCTGAATATTACAAATTCCAAGCCAAGGCAAGAGGGTATCAAATGGCAAAAAGAGAGATGTATTAAAATGCTATTGCTTTATTTCATTAACTTCTTACATACGTTTATCCAATTTATATTTGACGTAAAAATAATATATCCAACTCAGTGTCTCCTTCAAACAATTGGAACTTCCCAATTCAATTAATGTAAGAAGAAACAGGAGAAATCATACAAGTAGTATTATTTTTATTATTTTCAATATAAAGAATGAAATAATGACATAAGATTAAGATAAAACATAGTAATTATGTTTTTACAGTGAATTAATGGTTTTTAGGGCAAATTTCTTGGTGGTATAGAAAGATAGTGATCCCTAGAGATATGTGAACTAATCCTTTCATCTATATTATTTATTTATTCATTCATATATTCCACTACTCCACAAATATAACCCAGTCTTTACTCTGGGTTGAATATATGGTTGGCCGTGGAAATGCAGTCATAGAAAGATGATGCTAGGCCAGGCAAGGGGGCTCATGCCTGTAACTCCAGCACTTTGGGAGGCCAAAGCGGGCAGATCACCTGAGGTCAGGAGTTCGAGACCAGCCTGGTCAACATGGTGAAACCCCATTTCTACTAAAAATACAAAAAAATTAGCTGGGCACAGTGGTGCACACCTGTAGTCCCAGCTACTCAGGAGGCTGAGGCAGGAGAATCTGGGAGGCAGAAGTTGCAGTGAGCTGAGATCATGCCACTATACTCCAGCCTGGGCAACAGAGTCAGACTCCATCTGAAAAAAAAAAGGAAGGAAGGAAAAAAGGAAGGAAGGAAGGGAGGGTGGGAAAAAATTATGCTCCTGAAAAAAAAAAGGCAAGTGATTTTACCTCTATGAACCTCAGTTTATCATATTTAAAATGAGCTTACAAATAACTTTCAGGTATTAATTGCTGTGAGAAATACAGATTATGCATTTAGCAAAAGAGAATGATCAAGAAATGAGCTAACTGATTTCACAGGTAAAATCCAAAGAGTTGATTTTTCTTTCAAAAGAGAACTTTTTCCTCATTTTGATGACTCTATCTTGAAACACGATGCAGATGTTGCATCAGTGGGGATGAGACAGCAGATTCATTGACTCATTTTTATAGAAAATTTCCTGGTTCTAAACTTGGCTGCAATGACACACATAAAGAAAATCTAAGATGAGGGTGTCAGGCCTTCCGAGTGGAAGAGCTAGCCAGGGAGGAGGAGTGCAGATGACACCAGTTCACTCAGTTAGAGCCCTTGGATTCTCATCTGAGTTCCTCAAAACGAGGGCATACCTGAAATACCACTTACGATCTGAGCCAATAACAAGTTGGGCCTCCTTTCACTCTAGTGAAAATTTACTCCCCTCTAACCTTCTTTAATTGTTGCAAGTCTATTACAAGGACATGGTGGCCCAGCAGTGACTCTTTCTAGTGTGTTAATGTCCTACTAATGAATTCACAAACCTGAACCACCTGAGAATCAGAAAGCATATCTAGACAGTGCGAGCTGTATACTGAAGAGCTAAAGAGGCCTCTCCATTTCCCAAGCCTGAGCCCTGGTACATTCTTGGTAGCTCTTACCTCTTGTGCCAAAGCTTCCTGGTGGGAAGAGTTAATTCGCCCTTGTTCATATGGAATAAACTCCTAAAGTCATAAATTCTCACTATAACTAAAAGGTGACATATTAAGTATTTTCTATAATTCCAAATTTACTTTTATCTCCTTAAATTCAGATGAAATATGTTCCACTTTGAGGCAATACAGAGGGTTGGAAGGAAAGCATTTTAATAATAAGAGTTTGTGAAAGTTGGGACCCCATTTTCCTTAATGTATAACAACATTATAATATTCATCTTATGGGTCAGAAATTTTAATCAGTTTTATTACTCTTAATAGGCTAAGTGAGTTTGATCTCAGTTTTGATGTATATGGTTGCTGTAAAAGATAAAATTTGACTTGAAGTATAATCGAATCCAAAAACTCTATCCAAAAACTCTATAGTACTACATCATTCCAGTTGGTTTGAAATTTGAAATTAGCATCTTTATAGCATTATAATCTTGAGAGGAAGGAGCCAAAAACCTCTAGTGGCAAAGATATGGGAAACAAAGAGAATTAAAATATGGCAAACAACTATAGGGCCTTGACCAATGAGTACAGAATCAACACAAGCATTTGGAAATGACATCATAATTGCTAATACAGAAAATGCAAAAAAATAATATATGCAACTCAGTGTCTCCTTCAAACAATTGCAACTTCCCAAGCCAATTAATGTAAGAAGAAAATCTGGCTCAATGAATCTCACCAGCGTTCTTTCATCAGAAATGACGTAATATGTCAGCAAGATAGCTACCTCCATCAACAAGTTTAGAAAAGCCAATTCAAATAAACACCTCAGTATTCAAGCATTTTCCAAGTTTCATCCTGGGAAGCTGCTTTTTAACTTCAGCTTGCCATAGTGAGTGAATTGTTTTGACTTTTAGTGCTAAAGTCCTGTGGCCTTCCAGTTATTACAAATGGTATTTGAACTTCAAAGTGAGTGTGCATATATGTGTGTATCTGTGTCTGTCTGGTGGAAAGGAGGCAAGGAAGTATGGTTCTTGGCACAAAGTAGCTGTTTAATACAAGTTTGTTAAATGGGATGGAATGGAATAAATAGAAAAAAAAATACTTTTAGTATAAAGGTCATTCTGGCTGTAAGAATGTGTCCCATTTTATAAGTGCTACCCAGAATACTAAACTCCTAGAGTGTTTCCCAAATATCCTTTGTTAAAAAAAAATTCCCTTTAAAATTTTTCTATGTAAGTTTGTTCTTTCATGGTGTTTATTTTCCTTTTGCAGTATCTACAGACATCTGCTCTTTCCCCATATCCTCCCACCACAAATAATTGCCTGCTTTGCCAGCTCCTCTCAGGCCTACTCTTGTTCTCTAAAACTCATAAACAGTCTCAGAACCCAACCCCCTTCACCACGTCAGCATCATCTTTCGGATCTATGTTTTACCAAATAAAAAAGCTGCAGAACCTCAGGGGTCCCTGGATCCCACTGTGGGAAACACAACTTGTGTGTTTGTATAAGCCATTTGAGCACAGAACTCTGTTCTCCAGCTGCCCTGGCATCCTGAGCGCTGAACTCACTAATTTCCATGACTGCACAGTGTGGAGTGCTGCATACAGAAAGGCGTATTACACTTCAAAACAAGGCGGGGTGGCATCCTATTCAAGTATTTACACAGAAATATGATATTGGAAGCATTCACATGTATAAGAATCTGTATAAAAGTGGTACCTTTATTAGTGAAAACTTTCCAATAAATTTTAATAATTTACATATAATTTTTCTCTGTAAGACATGGCCAGTTATAAAGAGATTTTTGTTAGTATACACAGCAGGTATTTCTGAGGGTCAGTAAAGCAAAGAGGCAGTATATACTGTAAAATAAATGATTTTTAAACTACCTGCTAGACTTAACTGGCAACTGCACATTTCAGGCACTAAGAGATTCCACTGTGGAGTCTTCTATACTATGTGACAGGTGAATTTTTCTGGATTACTTGGATATGAGCTTTTGAAGGCGTACACATTCCAAGTGTGAGGGTTAAGCAGGAGACACAGTTACTACTTCACTTACTTTCTTTGCTTCACCTTGGGACAGGGAGTTATCCTATTTCGTTTTCGTTCATTTATATGGTTAAAAATGCCAGTGGAAATTAGAGAATTGGAAATCATGTCTTTAACCTTGTATACTGTTTCTGTTTTCCTGACCCATGAAACTACCTGTTGTATATACTAATAAAAATAACCTTAGGACTGGCAATGTGTTGCCAGCTCATATATCTTACTGAGAAGAAATTGTATGTAAATTAATAAAATTCATTTAAAAGAACCTGCTAATAAAGGTGCAACTTTTTATTCAGATTCTTTCTTTTAAGACGTCAATGGACAGAGTACAAGGATAGGTGGGTAAGACTTGACCCTGGGATTGAACCAATGACATCCTAAAAATGTGCAAAAAACAGTACCCAGTTACCTAATGTCCAAAGAGTACAAGAAGAGCCAAAAGCTTTTCTCCCTCTCCCTAATAGTACAATTTGGAGTTTGAAGCGAAAATTGTTTAGTGAAAACCCTTAGATGTAAATAAAAACAAAATAGAAATGAATGAAAAAAATAGCATTTTCAAATATACCTCAAAGCATTTATTTAGATGATTGAAATTTAGGAGTCAAAGCATAAAGTTTTTTAGAAATATGATCATTCATATGCATTATGGTATCACCTATAACATATAACAGGTATTCCTCACTTAGTGAAATTCCAACATATGAAAAACTCTATTAAATTATGTTGTGACTTTTTTTTTTTTTTTTTTTTCTGAGACAGGGCCTCATTGCGATCATGGCTCACAGCAGCCTTGACCTCCCTGGCTCAGGTGCATTCTTTTACCTCAGCCTCCCAAGTAGCTAAGACCACAGGCACATGCCACCATGCCTGGCTAATTTTTGTATTTTTTTAATACAGAAAAATACAAAAGTGCTCATCACATTGCCCAGACTGGTTTTGAACTCCTGGGCTCAAGAGATCTGCCTGCCCTGGCCTCCCAAAGTGCTAGGATTACAGGCATGAGTCACTACACCCTGACTCAATGTTGTGATTATTTAGACTGGAAAATAATTACTAGTATTTTAGGTCATCTACCACATTCTTTCAAAAATGGAGCATGCCTAGACTTCTACAAATGTTTAAACTTTTATACACGGTTTGCAGGACATAATCAAAACATAAAATGAAGTCTACCTAAGTTTTATTTTGCTATGGGCCTTAAAAAGGGGTTAGATTTAGTTTTCCTTGACCTTTTTTTTTTTTTAAAAAATATGCCATATTTCTCAGAAATAGGAGGCAAAGTATACAGATTCATAACATTTCTTTTTTGATGGAATTCGACTATCTAAATACTTTCTGGTTTAACACACAAGTGGTCAATCATTAACATTAATAAACTAAGGCCTCCATGAAGCTAATAAAGTGAAATGCTATGCACACTCTGACAGTGTATCTCAACTGAATCCAAAAATCTATTAAAAAAATTGTCCATTCTAGAGTCACCTAGTAGCTTTAACTAGCAATTCCGTATTCCAGAGATGCCATTATTGATTTTCCTATGGTATGTAAAGGCTATTTTTCTTAATGTCTGAGTACTGCCCCTAATCATATACTGCCCCTTAAACTAAAATGATTCTGTATAATTTCTCTCCCTTCCTAGCTACTTATTATAGCTATTTCCCATTTTATCATTCACTACCAAACATTTCCTTCATTCAGAAGGTTTTTGGTTCCTCTGCT